>NC_135501.1:45389214-46037548 GCF_052857255.1 Amblyomma americanum | reverse complement strand
ACCACTCCGTAATACTAAGCACATTTTCCTACAAACTGACATGCCTGAAAAAGCAAAAAGACACAAACCTTATATGGCAAAGGGAACTACACAGCCATGAACGCAGAACTGTCCGACTTTTGGGCGTGGCTGGTCCTTGATTCTCAAGCTGGTCTATTGAAACTAACTCGCCTCTCTTCATACACGAAATGCATCACCTGATTGATAAGCACATCCCTACTATCACCATCAGAGAAAAATCATCGTCACCGTGGTTTAATAACGAACTGAAGCGCTTCAACAACAAAAAGAAAATACTTTTTCAAACAACCGAACGCCTGAAAAGCGCTTGCGCGTGGAAAAGGTACCAATCCGCCGAAAAAATATTTCAATCTTTACCAAGCCAAACCAAACGTTCCTTTTTTCATCAGTGTTACCGTCTATGCTGTGCACCAATCCTAACAAGTTTTGGAAAACTGTTAGCCCTACACGCCACAAACCTCTGACATTATACAAAGATGGTAGCATTTTCAAACCAGAACAAGAAGTCTGTAGCAATCTTATCTCCTTTTTTGCTCAGTTTTTACTAAAGAACCTGAAGGCGAATTACCATACTTCCCTGTCTTCGAACACCCTGTTATGCCAGACATTCTGTTCGATACCAGTGGAATTATGAAACTGATCGATTCATTGAAAGTGTCCTCTTCATCTGGTATTCATGGCTTAAACTCTAAAGTCCTAAAAAATACTAAGAACATTGTTAGTGTAATCTTATGCCACCTTTTTCAACAGTCTCTAACATCAGGTGTGCTGCGACAAGACTGGAAAATAGGTAAGATTGTCCCAGTCCCCAAAAAAGGTTCATCTTTTTCTTGTAAAAACTACCGCCCTATTTCCCTCACAAGCATATGTTCAAAACTGATGGAACATTTTATTTATTCTCACATCATTAAATTCCTAGTCTCAGTCAACTTTTTTCACCCTTACCAACATGGTTTCGTAAAAGTACTTTCCTGTGATTCTCAACTAGCCCTTTTGATCAATGACCTTTGTTCGCGTCTTGACTTAAAAATTCCTCTTGACGCGCTGTTTCTTTACTTTGAAAAAGCCATCGATAAATTTCCTCACAAAAGATTACAACTAAAACTCTCGCGTCTAAACCTTAATCATTTAGTGATGAACAGGCTTCAAAACTTTTTGACTAACAGAGAGCAATTCGTCTACGCTAACAAATCGTCGTCCCCTCGTTCTCCGGTTTCTTCAGGTGTTCCTCAAGGCACTGTGCTCGGACCCTTGCTTTTTCTCATTTACATTAATGATCTTCCTTCCAACGTTACCTCTAACATCCGGCTATTTGCAGATGACTGCGTAGTTCACCGCCCGATTTCTGCAAGCACTGACGCCGACACCCTTCAACAAGATTTAGCCCGAATTTAAACCTGGTGCAAGCATTGGTTAATGTCCCTTGATATTGCTAAAACATCTAAGATTTCTTTCAGTTTAGGTTTTTGGGGATTTAACGTCCCAAAGCAACTGAGGCTATGAGAGACGCCGTAGTGGAGGGCTCCGGAAATTTTGACCACCTGGGGTTCTTTAACGTGCACTGACATCGCACAGCACACGGGCCTCTAGAATTTTGCCTCTATCGAAATTCGACCGAAGCGGCCGGGATCGAACCCGCGTCTTTCGGGCCAGCAGCGGAGCGCCATAACCACTAAGCCACCGCGGCGGCGTATGATTTCTTTCCATCGCGGGCTATCCCACATTCACTCTAGATATGTTCTTTTTGGTTCTGAAGTGCGTTCCGTTATTACCTGTAAGTATTTAGGCATTACTTTAACTCATACCCTAGCATGGTCTTCACATATAACGAACATCGCTAATGACGCTAACCGCACTTTTGGCTTCCTACGTCGAAATCTTCGTTTTGCTACCCCTTCCATTAAATTAATAGCTTACTAAACTTTCGTCCGACCTAAATTAGAATTCGCTTCAGCAGCATGGAACCCTCATCAGTCGAACCTCTCGCTAACACTTGAAGAATACCAAATCGCGCTATCTGCTTTATTTACTGTGATTATTCATATTATACTAGTGTGTCTTCTCTAAAAGCTAGAGCCTCTTTGTCTAGTCTTGAAACAAGAAAAATATCTCGATTATGCTTGTTTCATAAGTTTTAGAATTCATCTTTAGGAGCATCGATCATATCAGCAGCACATCGTCTGTCCAGCCATATTCACCACAGCGAGAAAGTGTACCCTCCCCCTGCAAGAACCACATCTCATTTCCGATCTTTTTTTGTCAAATATTATCGTGACTGGAACGATCTGCCGCCGGAAGCCATACACCTTACCAACCCCCCCAAATTCAAGGAAAAGATTGAGGCCATCATCTTGTAGTCTGTCATGCCCATCCCTCATGTAATGCCCCATATCCGGAGTCTTTGAGGTAATAAATAAATAAATAAATAGATAAATAAATAAATAAATAAATAAATAAATATATAAATAAATATATTCCACAAAATTTGAGCCCCTGAAATATTAGCTTGTTTTAAAAAAATAATTGCTTTGCTGCCAATTTTCTTTTGAAGCTCAAGCAAAATTTTGGAGCAAGTCAGCAGAACAAACTTTCTTGCTGCAAAGTATCACAACAAACATTTTTTTATACGTCTTTATTTCTGCATAAAATAGACCTAGCCTTGCGGCAGAAATGAGGGGCTTCATGGGGGTGGAGGTGGGGGAGGGGGAGGAGGGACGGTCTCCACTTCTTCTTCGAAGTGGAGACCGCATCAATCCGCACTCATACCCGACCCCTCAATGCCCGGCATGCCCGGCCAGAGGCCCGGCCGAACACCTTTTGTGGCGCTGCCCTGCTTTTAACTTTTGTTTTTGATACACAAGAAAATTTCATGTCTGCTGCATGACATCTGCAGGCAGTGACAGTAATGAGCCAATTGCTGCTGCCACAGAGCAAAAGTGGCAAAAGCCCGCCCACATCAGGGTCCCAGAGGCATATTTCTCCGGCAAGAAGACAAGTTGCAATGTGTAAAAGAAGTGTAATGTGGTATATGTGCGCATTAGTTTGATGTCGTATATGTGCGCATTGATAATGCCCATTTCACGAGGTGCCAAATCCAGTAGATTTCTGTGTTGAATAAAAAAATAGCAATGCGTTCATTGATGCCCCAGTGATACCAAAGGATCATAGGGTGAACAGATTGCCTGGAATTTTTGTCAAATTCACCTAACATTAGCATCAGCCAGGCAGCGAAGTGCCAGCAACAAGGTTGGTAAAAACAGGGCCTTAAACAGTGAAACTGGTCGAACCAGCAGACAGCTGCCTTGTCTTTCAGTCATACAAGCTTGGCAGAAGGCAAACATCAGAGAGTTGCCTCACTTTTTGCTTAGAAGAAAACTAGTGGATTGCTGTATCACCACACATAGCATTTAAAAACAACAGTACAATACAGGCACAGAGGCAAAGAAATGTCAGCAGACAAAGCTTGATTTGCTCTGTGAGCACACACAAATGACGCATTAGGGGCCTCCTATCGCACGAACAGTTGCCTACAAAATTAGTCTGCTCCCTGAGCAAGATGTGATAAATGACTGCATACACATGCCTGTTTTGTGCATGTCAAGAAATTTTACTGAAGCAGTAATGACGTTATGGAGCACAAACTTTTAACAGAAATCAAAGAGTACTGGTTCAAAGCTCTGGTGGAATGAGAAAAGCATTTCGGTGACTTCCTCTGTTTCACTGCACTAAAGCACCAACATGCACATTCTGCATAAAGAGAGCACACAACAATGCACTACGTCAAGAATTGGCAACTCTTCAGTAGCGTTAAAGCATGTGTTTAAGCAAACATCCGGCCAAATTTCAGATGGCAGGAGAAAAGTTCCTTGGACGCTTCCTGTCACGTGACGAACTGCAGCACAAGAGAAAAGCCTAGTCTACACATCAAAATCACCTGTCATTACACACTCTGGTGACAAAATGAATGTAAAATTGCTCCTGTTTAAAGACCAGCACAAAACTCATACACTTGAACTTCTTTCTTGCTGTGTGTAATGAAACCTGAAGCATAAAAAATGTTCACATAAACTGATCATAGCATGACTACATGTGGAAGCTATGGCAGTGAGTCCTGCAGCTAAGTGCGATGCATGCAATGTGTCGCACAGTGCAAGTTGTGATCACCTTTGAAAAGAATCCTGTTCCATATGTACAGCACTTGACACCTGTGAAGACATCCAATGCAACCCTTCCAAAGAATGCTTGTTTGCTTGAAAAGCACTCTATCTGAGAGGTCAACGATGTTGAACCTTGCAGCTGCATTCCCCAGCACGTGACTTCCTAGGATAGGAGTGATGCATCAAAGAGGCACAACATACACACTGTCACCTGAAAGGCAATAAACATTGCCTTTAGTGCATACACTTGAGTGCAATACAAGTTTTATACACACAAGAGAAAATAGTTTCAAATACGTGACATCACAGGGCTGTAATTATCAAACTAATGTTTCACGTATGATTGTAAAACTGCAACCCAAATAAACTGCTTATGTAAAAGTTATATTTTATTGATCATCTCTGTGAAAATGATGGATGAATTAAAACGAAACTGTGAAAACAGCTTGACTACGGCCAGATTAATGGGTATAAATATTACATATTTATTTTTCTTGTGTTGCCGTGAAGACAACTGCCACAAGGCACATTGTAGGGGCAGGCCCAAGGTTAGTTTTACCTCAGAATATTTAACTGCATTAAAATATCACTACACGAATGCGTTTGCAACTGCATTTATCAAAATGCAGATGCCAAGCCATTGTGTTTGTGTGCAACGAAAGAAAAGACGTGCAGATGCCCTACGAGTCACCCATATCCGCATATTGTAGTAATCCGAATACTTGTGTGCTTTGCTCTACACAGAAGACTATTTTGAAATGCTGTGTTTATTTGCAGAACGATTCCTCGCTTAATAGGCTACAAATAAATATCCCATAATATTCATAGCTTCATCATCATCATCATCAGCCTTATTACGCCTACTGCAGGGCAAAGGCCTCTCCCATGTCTCTCCAATTAACTATGTCCTTTACCAGCTGCATCCACCCTCTGCCTGCAAGCTTCATCTCATCCGCACACCTAACCTTTTGCCGCCCCCTGGTACGCTTACTTTCTCTTGGAATCCACACCGTTAGCCCCAAAGACAAGCGATTATCTTGCCTTCGCATTCCATGCCTTGCCCAAGCCCATTTCTTCCTCTTGATTTCGACTTGGATGTCATTAAC
Source organism: Amblyomma americanum (assembly GCF_052857255.1). Classification (NCBI taxonomy): domain Eukaryota; kingdom Metazoa; phylum Arthropoda; class Arachnida; order Ixodida; family Ixodidae; genus Amblyomma; species Amblyomma americanum. Next base: position 46,032,264 of record NC_135501.1, on the reverse strand, counting down.
CCGCGTTTCTTCTCTCTTCCACTCTGCCGCTCCAGGTCTCTTAACGTTACACCTATCATTTTTAATTCCATGGCTCGCTGTGTTGCCCTTAACTTAAGCTGAACTCATTTCGTTAGCCTCCATGTTTCTGCCCCGTAGGTGAGTACCGGTAAGATACAGCTATTGTACACTTTCCTCTTGAGGAAAGTTGCGCTCCACCCCATTCTTATCCTTCTAGGTATCTCCCTATCATGACCCGAATCAGCTTTCACTACCTGCCCTAAGCAGACGTATTCCTTCATAACTTCCAGGCTCTCACTGCCAATTGTGAACTGTTGTTCTCTTTCTAGACTGTTGAACATTACCTTGGTTTTCTGCATATTATTTTTAGACCCAAGTTCTGCTCTGCCTGTCTAACTCATTGATCATGATTCGCAGTTCACCTACTGAGTGACTCAGCAAGGCAATGTCATCAGCGAATCACAGATTATTCAGGTGTTCTTCATTTACTCTTATTCCCAACTGTTCCCAATTCATGACTCGGAATACGTCCTGTAAACAGGCGGTGAATATAATTGCTGAGATTGTGTCTCCTAGCCTGACTCCCTTATTAGAATTTTATTGCTGACTTCATGGATGACGTTAGTTGCTGTCTAGTTGCTATCATCCATCAGTATGAATCAGCAGTTGCCATCAGTATAAATAACCTTACATTCAGCCATCTGAAGAAAGGCAACAACAATTTTTCGTTGCTGTTTCCCTTACCTCATCGATGCTGGAGACGATGTACCCGGCACATGTACGCTGCCTTGCTGACACCGCTGTCTTCAGAAACTTCCCTTATGTACACAGACACTGATGCACACAGATGATGCACTGATGAGCATAGTCCCGCCGACAAGCCGAACACATTCTGGAAGCATGTTGCTCATCCGGCAGACAACCTTTTGTGCCACCCTGTCATCACTCACGCAACTTAATATCAGGTCAATGACAGCGTGTAAATAGAAGCAAACACTGAACTAATTGGTGTCCAGACGTTCACAGCTACCGATCACGCATTGAAACACACAGGATCAGAGTAACGGCCGGATCACCTACAATCCCATGTTTAAGGCAGACCAAGGTGGTCACGCGCTGCCTATTGCCGCAAAGCTTCTTGCACAGCCACCACACCATATATCACTGGCCAGGCCGTCACACCTACGTACCGCGCAGTCCTTCGAAAACACTGAGGCGCACTCACAAATGCCTCGCTTCTCGCAGCCCATGCTAACGAACGACAGCTACGGATGCCGCCATGTCCGCGCTCACGGAGGAAGGAAACCTTCTTTCCTCCATGTCCGCGCTGTTGCAACCGCGACCTCGCGGATCGATAATTTCTCAGCATGAGAGAAGCGTTTGAAACGGGAGAGCAGCTAGAGCCCTCACGTGGGTGTAAAATTACGCTCTGCTAATTAAAGCTCTAAATGACTGCTTATTTAAGCGGTACCATTATGACGCCGTGTCATTGCTTCTACATTCAAAAAAAGATGTTTCTGAACAGTTTATTACTTCAAATAAGCACCTATAAAATTACGGTGAGCTAACAGCCGTATAAATCAGTGTGGTCATAATTCGACTATCTTGCAGGAGTCCCAAATTACGGCGGCCAAATGCAGTATTTTTCAGCAATGGCAGCATTTCCTTTGCGTCACTAAACGTCATTTTGAGTTCACTTATCTATTCTTGTGTATCACGTGATTCACGTGTTTCTCCCCCCCCCCCCCCCCCGCCAATCACATTCTAGGAAGCAACCCTTCACAGTACGAAGTTTCCTTTCCTCCAAATTGCTAAAACGAGCCAAGTGCTTTCTTCCCTGCCAGTTGTAGCTTCGTTTCCCCTCCACAGACACTTAAATTTGCCAACCCGCCACCAAGTATAACTGTGCTAAAAATCAGTCTCCAAGGACACGTCATTTTGACGTCAAAGCAGAAAGCGATTTCGAAGCCTGACGGTTTCGTGCCACAAATTTGAAACTCGTGACTTGCATGTGATCGCCCTATGAGCCAATCAGACAGACAATATGGTGCCGAACGGTGGCCATGCGTGTCGAGAATAAGCCCCCAGGTGTTGCAAGTTCAATGATGGGCTGGCCTCAGACACCATCTTCCCGCAGTGCGTTGATACTGAGATCATTCGTCATCTTCTCCTTGTCTCCGCTGCATAAGGTGGGCATAGAAGCATGCTAATTCACAGCAACAGACAACTCTGATTGCATGCTAAACTAAAAACCACGTCCTCTTCACCAAACGGCACATCCTGCGAGCCGTCCAACATCTCCCCACTTTTGTTGATCATACAACCCTTTCCTTTGTCGTGTGACCTCAACACTACCCCTCGTCATATTTTCTTGTCCCTACTTATACTTTCATGTCACCGTCCTACTTGGTAATGCGAACTCACGTCCCGTCACTCCAATGTATACTGTCACCTTATTAAACCTCAAAGTGCATACTCTCTTCCTCTCATTCCACTCTCCCGCCCCCTTTCTTTTCAAATTCATTTCGCCGGCCAGTGCACAGCGTCAGCTACCTGTGCTTGCTGACAATGCACAATTATCAGTGCTAGCTCACAATGCGTGCTGTCTTACACCAGGCCAGTACAGAATGCTGTTGTGTGTAGGTGTGCTACCTACAGACTATTAACTCCATTCCTGATAGTGTCACTGATATTTTTGTATTAGCTGACAGTGCAAATGGACTTCCTCTCAGGACGGTGCACACTCCTTTTGTGTGTGTGTATGCGCACCAACTGCACTGTATACTTTCACTCGTGACAGTGCATAGCGAGTTTACTGTGCTGACACTTCTATTTTTACCTCTAGTCAATGCAACAAAAAATTTCTGTGTGCGTGTTACCTCCAGTGCATATACACTCCCTGTCCTTCCTTGCATGTTGACTTCATTTTTGTTATTCGCTTTGTTTGTGCCAGTTTTATTCTACACTGCTTTCTACTCCTCCTATAGCACAGTGACAATTTACTGTCATGACTACAATGTTACCCCCAGTCACGCCAACCCATAATTTGTTTTTGTTCTTTACCTACAGTCATGCCAACCTATAATATGTGTGAGTACATCTTACCTCCAGTGCCTATTTATGCCCTCTCCTCCCAGTGAACAGTCTTCCCCACATCCAACAGCATTATCTTTTTGTCAGTGAGTGTGCATCCCACCTGCAGTACACATTGAGATCTTCGCCTGCCGGAGCTTAGTGACAATTTACTGTGCTAACTGTCAATGCAATCTGACTTCTCGTCACGCTGTGCTTAACACATTTTTGTTTGTGTGAATGTCCTTCCTTCTACCCACTCTACTTCTCATTCCTCACAGCGTATAGTAGAAAATATTTTTAATTCCTCCGTCACAAATTCACTGCGACCTTCATTCAGCCAAACCACTTTCAGCCCCAAATGAACTGGGCAGTGGATAATCGTTTCCCTCGTCTGTGCAGAGTCGGCTACCACCACTTCTCACAGGGCTGTGCCGTTTTCTTAAGTGTGACCCCCTCCGTGATCCATTCACTGTCAGTGGATCACTCCCCAAGCATAACCGTGCGGTCAACCGTGCAATCCTCGTCCCTCCATCGCAGTACAGTGTTACTACGGTGCGGTGTTGTGTAGTGTCATGGTGAACCACCTCTTCTGACATCACTGCCTCCAATCCTCCTCAATGCAGTCCTACCTGCAAGCTCCCAACAGGCTCGCCTGGTGTGTTCTGTGCTCGCGTTGTCGAACCTCCCCCGCCCTCTACCCCCCCCCCCCCCCACCTCCTCTGGCTCTTAGCAGTCATCCCCGCAGAAGGGGGCAGAACATATAACCACACCTCTTCAATATAGTGACTTGGGGTCTTCAGAATCGGAGTCTCTGGCCCCCGTCCTCTGAGCTTGCCTGCTAGGACCGGGGAATAGGGGACCTCCTACTTTGAGGAAACAATAACATTTTCAATCAATCAATTAATCATACGAAAATTAGTTTTTGATGAAATTAAAAGCCGCAGTAACTGTGTCACATCTCGGCAGACAGCTAGACCACGCCTTAAAGCAGAAGGCACACAATTGAAGGCGGATATGTCGTCGGTTAGAATGCCTGGCGAAAGCTAGCCTCCAAATTTCTGGCAAATGTGAGCTATACTTAACAATAGTATGACGCCAGCCGGAATGTTTCACGAGAAACGATTGCACATAATTTTGGTGCGGATCTGTTCGGGAAAACTGGCTCCACGCTGAGGTCGCATATATATATATATATATATATATATATATATATATATATATATATATATATATATATATATATATATATATATATATATATATATATATATATATATATATATATATATATATATATACAGTATTGTGCGTTTTTAACGCTGACACTTTCAAAAATTTCCCCGCCTCAACCGCTGGCTCGTTTGCGGTGCAACTGCACACAGAACTTGCGTATTATGGTAACTTTTGTATCGTAGCAAGTTTGACAACGGTACTTACTTAGTTGAGCCGTGCATGATGCGAAAACATAATCGTCTACTTAGAGATCGGCAACCAAAACCCGCAGACGACGCTTTTTCGCTGAAGGGCGGCAGTGGCGCCATCTGTTTGCTGTAGCGCAAAGCGTAACTACAAGGCCGTCGAGGAGAGCGTTGCAATGAGCGCGGGCTGTTTGAATATGCCGTTCCTGTCGTTTCGTCTGCTTCTACTGAAGCGCTTACAACATTTTCGACTATTTAAGCGGAAAAATATCAGAACAAATGATTTAACGAGGCTTTACCTTTTAAAGAATATTGTTTGCAATGCTCGCCTCGGCGGCCTAGTCGGTACACTTTCCGCTCCCGAAAACAGATGGCGCCACTGCCGGTTCATAGCGAAAAAGCGTCGTCTGCGGGTTTTGGCTCGCCGATCTCTCGTAGACGCTTACGTTTTCGCATCATGTGCGCCTGAACTAAGTAAGTACCATTGTAAAACTTCCTACGATACAAAATTTATCATAATACGCAAGCTCTGTGTGCAGTTTCACCGCAAATGAGCCAGCGGTTGAGGCGGGGAAATTTTTGAATGTGTCAGCGATAAAAACGCACAATACTGTATAGACCAACGAGGAGTTAATGATTGTCTAAAATGTCTGCGTTCAGCCTGCTGTGGACGTCCTACAGGCGCTTCGTGGCGTCATCATCTATTTCATGCCATCGCTGAAATTTTTAGTCTCATTTTCGAGTGCACTAACACAAGCTGGCGGCTCTATTCGTAATGAGACTAGTAATTCTTTTCATTAAACATCTTGTATAGCATTTCTCAGATTTCAAATGAGAGGAGAGAGCAACGTGACTGACGCGCTTTTTATTCTTCGCTTCGCTTCAGGGCTGCCAACAGAGCCGAAATACTCCAGTCCGTAGCGCCTACTGGAATTTTTCCAAAGTGGTTGTTTGGATAGAACTTGTGACTATCGGAATTCATTCCTGAAAATAAAATATCACCTCTGAAATTAATAATTGATGTTGATTAAATCATTTCTGTTAATTGACAGCCATATTTTGCACGATGCCATATTTGCGGTGGCTGCCAAGTATTACGCTCTGATAGCAGGTCTGAAAATGAACTTGCGCAGAACCCTGTGTTCGAAAATTTGGTGAAGAAAAAAAAAACTGTATTCTTGCTACTTTTGAGATATTTGGAAACGAGAGGAAGACAAGAGGTTAGTGCGCAGCCAAGCAAGCTGTGCTGGTGCTCATACACCATCGCCCCAGCCCCTTCCCTCCCTTAATCCCAAGAAATTTGAGATACTCGCTTTAGACTAGGTAGCTGCCTGGAGGCTACTTTTATACTCCTACATCACTCGTGCGCTGCTCCGCTTCACTTTGTGTTTGTTTTCAAGGCCAATTTGCCATCTTCATCGACGCTGAGGCGCTAAGCCCGTTTTGACGTACGGAAGACCGATGTGTGAGAGGTAATTTCACTGCTCTGAATCAAGTTTTTTGTCGTGCCGCAGTTTTTTTTTTCACTTTTCTCTGCAAAGGTTTTTTGAAGCACGCACCAATCGGTGCCCCAGCGTAAAGAACCTGTCAGCTCACCAGTATGCAAAAGCGCTGAAATTACACCTTAAAAATATCGCATTCATTTAGCGCTTGTTTTGAAATATTCTAATGCGTCACGTAGATTGCCGAGCAGAGTGCAGCAGCTTCCAATTAGCTTTCGGAAAACGACGATGTTCTTTACAGTAAAATACTGTTCGTAACGCAAAGATGTTTCTTTCTTTCTGGGGAAATTAAAAATGCGGCTAAACTTTAACCGCTGATTTAATTAGCGCATCGGAAAACAAGTAAACAGTACATAAAAAATTGCTCCATACGACAGTTTTTTAGGTCGTCTTGCATTTCCATGCAAGTGCGTCAGAAGAGCCCTGTCAGTTCCTCTCTGTTCGACCTTGGGGTGAAGCTTTGTTCGCAGGTGTTGAGGCTGTTGATCACAGGGGCCGAGGCTTTTGAAAAGGGGCATTGGGCCTATTGTGAAAAGAAACCTTTACGGCCGGAGATCCGGAAAAACTGGAGAACACCGTTTGTGCCATTCCGGAAAGGGCGTCTTCCTCACACCCTCAACTCGGCGTGAATGTCGGCGCTGTCTTATTTTTTTTTTTTTGCTTTCCTGATCAAGAAGGAACAAGGGCTTTCTGTGTTAAGCACATTTTATCAGGTCCACACATTAGCTGACGTCTGCACAATAGTTCTTCCACTAGTGCCTATAATGGTTATTTTAAGCAGGGACAAAAAGACGTTTTACATTTATATTCTGTACCTCCTGCTTAGCGCTGACAATATGAAAACTAATTTTAATTTCCGGTTTTGTTCTAAAAGACACCACATAGAGGTACACCTCCAAAACCGAATGCGAAATGCGCACTGGTCAAGTGTAATACTTGCAGAAGCTTGTAAGCAAAAAGTCCAAAGAAATTTTCCTCCATTTATGCACAATGGAAGGTTGAAAATTTTTTAGTATAATTAGATCATATTTGGAGCACGAAGTTTCATGTAAAAAGTAGAAACCTCTCATATTATACTATATTTTTTGTGCTAGGCTGCCGATGCTTGCATTCAACTAAAACATTAATCCAGATTATTTGACTAGCCTCCTCTTTCCTTGAGCCTATAGTTGCAAAAATAATAATGAAGTATGTCAGCTTTTTTGATCAGAATTTATAAGAACGTATTAAGGAAAACAAATTGCGTGGTCATATATGACAAAAATAAAAGGGTGATTGATCAATAGTTTGCTGTCTGGGGCTGTAAAATGTACGTAGTGCAAAGCAATATTACATATACCCAGCCTAACAAAATAAGCTACTAATTTTTAAAGGAAAATTCTTCAACAAAAATACTGGAGTTGCATGGCATTAAGAAGACATATACAATAGTGCACTCAAAAGTACCTGTATTCCCGATGGCATGAGAAATGGCTGACAGCGCTTCACAAAATTGGTGACTTCCTTAGAGCTGTGCTTCTGCTGTTGCTTATGTGACCATCTTCTGTCTTTTATCAAATAATTCAAATCTGAAAAGCTCAGTAAGAACCGAGATGTATTTAGATATCCTTGTGTCCGATACCATTGTGAAAATTGAAAAAAGAGTGCTGTCGCACATGCACACTTAATTAACTTCTGATGCACTAAGCATGGCTTGATAGTTGAGCGCCTCTGATGTACGAGTGCCTCTGAGGTACCTGCATGACTTGTGGAGCAGCTCAGCTGTGTAGCCCTTAAAGGTTTCTTGACGTGAAGAATGGCGGTAGTAGTTATTTTAATATAAAACAGCAAAAACGACAGGACCAGGAAAAAATAGGTGGCACAACACGCTGACCCGGCAACGCCATATACATGAGGGACCTTAGGGTGTTGCCTGGCATGTCGCGCGAGACGGTCCCAAAGGATTGATGTGAAACACGAGCAGCTGCATACGCCGGCGTGTTGTACTCACTAGGCGCGGTTACACGAACGCGACAGAATTCGACCCCAGTCATATTTTTGAGGGAAAGAGCAGGTTTTGTGTAGTAAAGGCGTGGCTCGTGCTCTGTTATCTCCCTTGACGATTTAGCACTTCCCTTCCAAAAACTAGACTGGTGTCAACTTCTGTCCCGTTGATGTAAGCACGGCTTCTGGAAACCTCAACAAACAAGAAGCGGTCGCCGTAGCTGAGTTGGTAGAGCACCGGACGCGATATTCGGAGGTCGTGGGTTCGGATCCCTCCGGCGCCATGGTTGTTTTTTTCTGCTGCTTTATAAGTAATTTTTTTTAAGCGATAGATTAATCTAAGTATTATTATCCCACTCATCAGCACTACACAATAAAAAAATAAAAAATGTAAAACATTCCTCCATGCACCTTGGTTCCCCTATGCACGACGTCCGAATAGCGCGTGCGGTGCTCTACCAATTGAGCTCCAGCGACGGCAGTCCAATCTGCTGCGCTCGTGGGTATTTATGCTTTTTACGTGTAAGCGAATCATGAAAGTGTTTACCAGCGAAATGAACCATTTACCTTATTGCCAAACATTTCACAGGAGGACTTGCACCGTGCTCAGCAACACAGATATAGTATTGTCATGTTTGGGTCAAAAACAGGACCATCTAGCTTTGATTGTCTATTTGCAGCATCCGCGGTCACTGCCAGCCGCAGTTGTGTTGGTTGACGTGTATCGGAAGCGGTATCCGGATTTGTATGTTGTGCTTTAGTTTCCTAGAAACACGAGTACTCTCCGTTTGACGTGAACTTTTCATGCAATTTCTCTACTCTCGGTTGCTGGATTTGACGCTGCTTGCTTTCCCAGATCGCTTCCACCTTTTCTGAAATTAGAGAGTTTTAGCTGAGCGAGTTTGTGTGCCCGCTCCGCTCAGCGAGCTAGCGGGAGCGCTACTGGGCATGCGCGAAACGCTCAGGCGGGAGCGCTGGAGCGGAACGGCTCCTCGACCCCGCTCCCGCGCGAGCCAAGCGGAGACCGGAGCGGCGAGGCGAGCGGGCCTCGCGCAAAGCCTTTTGGGCCTGGGTTAGCCAAACCAAACGTACGCATTCAACATGGCGGCCGCCTACGCGAGTTTTGGAGACTCCATATGTAGCCCCTTCCGCAGAACGCACGGACCCCGTGTCGATTCGAAAACCTCGAAGGAGGTTTAGAATCAGCGAGGATCTGTGCCTCTTGCGGGAGGTGGTGTCATTAAACCTTTTCAAAACCCGCTTATGTGGCACGGTTCTCAGAAAACGTAGCGGCCGCCGTGCAACGCAAGGTGATTCTCCGTGCTGTGCGGGACAGTGTCGGCCTGCTCATTGGTTATTTCAGGCAGCAAGACCGAGCAAACCTAAGAAAGTAAGTGGTCTTGTTTTAATCTAGATGTGTTTTGAGGTAGAGCTTTGTGCTGCGTTTGAGTGTTCTGTGCGTTACTTGTATAGGCTACTCGCAGTCGACTTTGTCGTTTCGGCGCACGAGGTGGCTACGGCGCCAGTGTATTTTGGCATTTCATTTAATCTATTTTTCCCTCTCTGTTTACTTCTATACGCACGCGCAGTGGCAGTGATCCTGTTGATTGTAGTGTATAGGTTCGTGCGCATTCCGCTTCTTGCTGCACTTACTACTACTTCTGCTATCTGACCTGCGTGAACACAAAACCAAGCTGGCGCTTCTCGTATTTGCTTCTCAGATCCGGCACTTAAGAAGACTACAATGAGCTGGAGGTAGATTCTTCGGGATGTGTTCAATATGGCACACGAATTTGCGCATACGCCGAAAATTGTGTCAAGGAAGGGCAACGCATCGGTACCTGTGAAGCGCAAAGCACTCTCAGCACAGATATCGGCCGCTGCTGAGATGCGGTTGGCCCAGGTTGTAAGGGACTCTGCTTTGTTGCGAAGCCCAGCCAGAACGACGACAGTCAGATGAACGGCAAGTGTAGTCGTACTCCCGCATATTTCTACGCGAATCCTCGATTGCAAGATTCTGCATGTTGAGGTGTTGTTTGGCATACAATAGGTGTTTGCAGGACTGCAACGATTATTAACTACATACAAACACGCGAAGAATTTCGATGTGGTCTGAATGTGCTGGCTAAAGGTGTATGTGTACATAATGTACCACATCTACAAACTGTGAAGTACTTTTATTCCTTTCTATCCCAGTTTATTACCTAAGCATCTCTGTTAATTGAGTCACACATTTACTTTCGGCACTGTGCATTTTTTGCAGAGTGAGGGTTAGCAGCCTCAGAGCTGCTCATGACCTTCTGCGAGTCTGAGCAGCGGCCACCACCTTCCCCACGGAGCACGTTGTCCCCACAAAGTGGTCAGCAGGACAACAGAGCTGGTGAAAATGTAGCTGCTGTCTTTATGGACACCAGTATTGCGTCTGGTACGCGCAGTACACAAGAACCGCAACAAAAGCAGCTGTGCCGGCGGGGTGAAACAACAGGTAAGACCGCTCACCACGGTGCTCTAAAGCAGCTTGCAGGCAGTATGTTTAGGTAGTAATCTCGAGTAATTCTGCATATATTACCCTTGCAGGAGGCGCTTTGGACTATGAGGAAGCTATGTGTTGTATGCTTGGAAACCTATGTCCTACACCTTAAAACACTGAAACTTTTTCTTGCATGTGTAATAAGTTTCTATGTAGACGTAATGCAACAAAAAATGCACACGCAACAGCTGCTGCAGATTTGGTCTGGCAAAATTGTAGTGCGCACCTTATCATATTCATTTTATTTGACGGAACTTCAAGAAGGAAAAGGAGTCAACACACACACAGACACACAAAAGTAGTACACAAACGTTGAGGCACAGTGACAAGTACTACCATTTGAACAATAATTGGCGTGAAGTGCACGTCGAGATAGGCTACAAGTGAGTTTTGAGCGCACAAGATTGGCACATTAAATCACCGAAAGAAAGTCAGCACTTCATTACTCGATTATATAACACTCGACGAAGAAAGAAAAGAAAGTTGTCGTCTATAACAAACACTGGAAAAAGTAAGGATACTTGTCACATAAAAAGTGATGTCCAAACCCTATGCATAAGCATCCACACAGCACTTTGATAAATGTTGTACGCCCCCGCCAAAAGTATACAGGCCAAGGTGTGGTGTACACATGTATGTATGTAAGCAGCTTTTTGGTTTTTGGTATGTTTACAGTTCCTTGTTTTACATGCATCTTTCAGTTGGAAAGGGTGAGTACATGACAAGTCACAGAGGACTTTTGAGTAGTAAATTATGGTGTGTGACCTCATGCTGATGTGTTTTCAAATAACATTACTATTTTCCTTTTGTTATCCCGGCAGGTGCCCGAGGGCTACAAGCAATGGGCTTGCAACTCCTGGCCCGCCCTGAGAACTACGGATATGAGCAGAGGAGACGAGAGCTTGCGCCAGCAAGACAGCGGCTAGCCCTCGACGAGAGGAAAGTGGCTCTTGAAGAAGAGAGGCACCGCCTTGTTGTACACCGCCGGGCAGAGGAACACAGCCGCCTGCTTGCGCACCTGGACCGGCTTGAGCAACTTTTAGAAGAAAAGAGTACCTGAGGGGCTTGAATAAATAGCAAGAATGAGTGGGTGGTCATGCCCATTTTTCGTGCAGATATCATGAGCATCTGCAATATGTGCAGGCCATCACTCACAGCAATTTTCATTTACTGCTTGCAAGTGGCAATGATGTGGTTGCGGTTTGGGGGCTTAACGTCCCAAAGCAACTGAAGCTATGATGAACGCCGTGGTAGAGAGCTGCGGAAAATTTTTACCACCTGGGGTTCTTTAACTCTCACTGACATCGCACAGCACACGGGCCTCTAGCTCGTAGACACGTATAAGTACACTGGTCAAAACAATGTGACCTCTTCACTCCTGTTTTTAAAACTACAGTTGGAGACGACCTAAGAACAAAGCGATTTTTCTGCTTATAAGACACATTTCAAGCAAAGGCTTCGGCTGATTCTAATGAGTCTGCTAGCACGGCAATACACGGAGTGGGTGATGAAAGAGGATAGTCCCCTCATTGCATTGTGATGCTAGCAGGTTCATGAGAATCGGCCCACGTCATTGGCTAGAAGGCGGTCCTTTGTCAAGGAAAAGACACTTCGTCCTTGAGTTGTATGCGACTATAGCTGGAGGGGCCCAGCGCAGCGGGAACCTTGTAAACAAATTTATAACAGACAAATGCCACCCAATTTATATGCTAAAGTGTGGCATTACAGAGTGGCTAGGTACACTTCAAGTGAGGGGGGTCGACGCCGAAGTACTGTGACACCTGGGCACTGTACAATCAAGTGTGGCAGTTGGCGAGGAGAGCACTACCTTTGAATATCCTTGGCACATTTTGGTTTTTTTTTGAAGTCACAAAAGGCAAACAGTCCAATCTTCCCGAACCCCCACTCAACTGCCTGTCTCACGTTGTTCATGGCTTTGTTGAAAGCTATCTGTTGTGGTGTTATATGGGCACCCCCATTAAGATTCATTACGAGGGGCCTGAATGGGTACGCCGGGTCTCCATATACGCAATAGCTTCGACCTTTGACCAGGCTGGTCAACATTGTGTACACATCGCACTTCCGGAAGTTACCTGGAAGGGCATAAAAAGAAACCATAGCTCAAAATTAGCACAGAAAAACCGATCTCCAAGCTGCGGGCTTAGGAGCAACTTGTTACACAATGTATGCTTCTTAGGGCTTTTATCGCCGACGTTTTCACACCGGCGTCATGTTTGCTGCCTCGGTACGATCCGTCTAACTGGCAGATGATCCCATTCGGGCACATGATTGCCTGGTATTTGGGAACATGGACGCGTTTGTGCCCACTGAAATATATGTTTTGATCTTTCGACGGCCGGCAAATTGGCCGCGCCGTACCGTCGATAAATGACCAACAATTTTTCATCGGGGCTCCTGTGGCGTGATTGGCCTGAAAACGATAGGGCGATAGTGTAAGAATTTATCATTTGGGCAATTTTTCTGCGTTTCGCACCTTACCTGCGAGAACCTCTCCAATGTGTCAGTGTTCAGCCAAGAATGATTGCTGACATCATCCAGGAGATGGGAGAACTTCTCTTCGAGGTGCTGAAGAACGGTGTTTGTTACAGACGATAGAGTCGAACTGTGCCGCGAGAAAACGCTTTTGAGGTCGCGGAGGCGGTTCAGATACGCAAGCCGACTTAAGGTGATACAAAGGGCCTCATCCCCGTGCACTGTCATCTTTTGCGGAGTGGTCAGCGCATCGGGAATTAGCAATGCCCTCTGCAGCTTGCGTATATAGTCTTTTTCAAATCTAAACGCAGTCCGAAAAACCCCACTGTCCATCGTATCGATGTTGATGAGCCCGTGCACTGAAAGCGGGCCACGGCGATTTTGTCCGAGCAATTCTAGACATAGCAAGTCCTCTATTTTGGACCACTTCAACTGTGAGAGTAGGAGCGGGTCTTGCAGATTGCTTTAAGGCATCGCGAACAGGTGGTTTCGAATAACCCACTAACGAAACTCGGGGAAAACTCGAACGCGGTGCTCGCACGCGCACCGAACGATCACAAACACTAACGAGAACGCGCTCCAAAGAATGGCTTACGTGGTCTTGAATTGGCTCTCGCAATGGCAAACTTCTCTAATTTTCGTAATACGAAAGCATCGCTGCTAAAAGCAAACCACTGCTGTTGCCAAAAAGTACAGTAAACGTAATAAACTATTATTATTTTATTCCTTCATAAATTAGGCCGTCTTGCTTATAATCATTTAGTCTTGCTTATAACCATTTTCTGGTAGGTCTAATTATGATCACTAGGAGGCGCAAAAGGACTCCTCGCTTGAGCGGACGGGGAACACGCGGCGCTAAAACACTATTCTTGCGCGACGCTCCGCTGTTGCTCCGCCAAGGTAGATGTACACTGGTAGCGAAGGCTCCATAGACGCCCATTGGTCCAAAAAATGGCGGCTCGTGGGCACTCCAGCGCCCCCTGGATTTTGGGGGCAAACTACGCAAACGTGACGTAGAATGACGTCACGCATACGTATGCTTTGGCGCGAATTATAAAGCGGTATTTCTGTAGAATCCGCGTTTTCGAGCCCGTACCTCTCGAAGGTTGCTGCCTTTCAGCGCGCCCCAACCTTTGCCAGTCAAATGTGCTCGCCTTGTGTGCTCGAGTTCCTGCTAGTTATGGCCTTGTTAATGTGCAATTGGGAACGCAATGAAAGTGACTGGTAAAGGAGGGGCAGCATAGAAAGGCAGCAACACTTCCAGACACTGGCGTGGCCGGCTTAGCCGGGTATCGAAACAAGGCCTGCAAAGACGCGCTGTAATGCACCGCACACTCATGAATAGGGGGCAGGTCAAGAGTGTTGCAAAAATACAAAATTTGCCAGGTTTTAATAAAATGACTTACCTCTTTCATAAAACAAGGTGCTAATATATTTTTTCTTTTCTATTGGCAGATTACATTCCAGTTTTGTAGCTTTATCATTTCTTTATATGAGTGTTTTGCCCCCCATCCTCTGGTTGTGCTGCAGTCGCGCTAAACCACTTTTCGGCCCAGCCTTCGCCACCACTTTAAATCCGCCTTGGCTCCGCTGGGAACTGCGAGCGGAGGGGACAGTAAACCCGCTCTGCTAAAACTCTCTATTATCTAGCTCATGCAGCTCATCTTTTATTTTCCTTTGCTCTTTTCTTAACAATGCCTACACACAAGCCAACGGACCAAATAATTATCGAAGAAAAATTTAACCATTTATTTTTTAACCATTAAGTTAATTATTAATTTTTAACTATTAATTTCAATTTCGCGGAGGCCCGAATAGCGCCAATTCACCCTTAGTATTCTTAGAAAAATAGCCCAACCTACCAGACCAGTCGAACTGGTTTGGGTGCCTACCCACTCGGATAATCAAGGAACGAGGCAGCTCACAATAAAGCCCGAGGTTTCGTCAACCGGGCAGGGAGGTCGCCAATTCTTACGCTGTCCAAAGCACAAGAAACCACGTGTAGATAGCTTCAAACGAGCTCCCTCACCAATCCCGCGCAACTGTCACATATGTACCCCTAGCAGTACGAACGCCAATGTTTCCGCTGTAGTGAACGCGCCACTAAGGACCACATCTTTTGAGATTTTAAGTATGAACCGCCTCCGGCGGAGCTAGTAAAAATCCCTGCTCTCGAGCGGCGGCAGGCTGTGCTGGCCAGCCCAGACCCGAAGACGCAAGTCCGGCCCGTCGAGTGGGCCAACCAGGTCGCCAACAGTCATGGACAAATGGCCACCTAACACGGGCCTTCGATAAACGAGCTGTTCTTGACGAAATACAATATTTTTTTCAATCCAACCATTAAATTCAATCACAGCAGAGGTGAAACATATTTCTGGCTGACAACGCAGAAAATGTTGCAAGCAATGTATCTATCAGTCCGGGTTCCTTCTGCGCTCAATAAAAGTGCCTAAGCATCAAACTGGTGTGAAGAATGTTTGGCGCGCAATTTTTCTTCATGCACATAGAAAAACATTCAGCTCGGCTAACATAATATTGTCACCATGAGCTGAGCCTGTCTAGGTTAAGTTTTAAGCCATGCAAGATTAGCCAGGATCCATGAGGTAAGTTCAGCTTTACTATTATATTTTTTTTCCTGTCTTGTAAAATGCATTTATTTCGAAAGCCCTATTTCCAGCTCACCGAGTTTGTGCGAATGTTTACTTTGAGGGTGACCTTGGCCGAACCCTAAATGAATAAAATAAATACAGCCCCGATCGGGATTCAAACTTGCGGCGGCACCAGCAGATCAGCTTCGCTGGCCTCTGCACGAGAGCGCTAAAATCTATCGCCGCAGCCGGTCACGCCGCGTGTTCAACTGCAACACAGTCTCGCGCTGTGCATTGCGCGCCTTCGGCTTCATCAAATGATACTACTATTCAAACTAATACCAACGCCATACGTGCCGACGAGCCGACAGAGAAAAACCCTCAGCCAACCTGTCTAAACACGTGAGTCCGTTTGGTTTTATTTTTATGGGAGTTTAACATCCCAAAGCGACTCATGTTATGAGGGACGTTGTAGTGGAGGGCTCAGGACAATTTCTACTACTTGGGGTTCTTTAACGTCATTGATTTTGCACAGTATACTGGCCTCTAGCATTTCGCCTACATCGAAATGCTACTGTTGTGGCCGGGATCGAACCAGCCTCCTTCGTGCTAGCAGCAGAGCACCATAACCACTGAGCCACCGCGGCTTAACAACACTTTTTCTTTGTTTCTTCATGAAATATTTGCCACACACCAGCACTTTTATCATTTCCGCCGTCTGTCTCGTTCACAAATCGCCCCCCTGAATACAACTCAGCATAAGACAAAACATCTAGTTGGAAGAGTCGTGTGAAGGCGGAACCGCATGGCGCGTTTTCCGCGAGCGAAAAACGCGACGCGCGGTGGACGCCCGCGTTGCCGTCAACGCGCGAGCAACCGCACGAAAAAAGGGGAGCGGCGCCTTCGCGGCGCGTTTTCCGGGTTGCCAGACAACGTAACTCCCAACGACATGAATTGTCCCTGCTACCGCATATGTAATGTGCCCTTAAACTTACACAACACTGCAATAGAAATAATCTTAGTGTAATTACACAACGACAATTTTTTTTCGAAGTATATTTATCAAGCTTAATTTCAAGCAGGAAGAGTGTGTGCGAAACTGCGACTATGTACGTTCTGCATGCCAAGAGGCCGCTGCTTGTTTACAACTCGACATAGAAAATGGAGAGTCGGGCGCTTACTACAGAGCAGAAGAGGCGGTCGCGTATATCCCACAGGACGCGACGCCTCTCCACTTCCGTGATAAGGGCCTCGTTGAAGACTGCTTTCTCGATTTTCGATGAACACGATGCGCGCACGAAACAGTAGCACGTGTTTTTCACGTGCGTGCCGGTTCTGCAGAGCGAAAAAAAAAATGCGCCGAAGAGGTTCCGTCGAGATGCGCAGAGAGTAGGGCCATCTAGTGGCAAAACCAAAAACCAAAAATGCCACGTGACCAAATACCACGTGACTTACTTGAAATCTGATTGGCGGACGCGCTCCGGACGCGCCGCGCGAGGCGTTTTTTTCTACTCCGAGCAGCAGCACGCGGCGGCGCGATTTCGTGCTGGGCACGCGTCAAAACGACGCGCGCGTCCCAGTATCCGCGCGTCAATCGCGCCTGAATCGCGCCATGCGGTTCCGCCTTGAGAGTGCGCTGCGCGTCTCCGGAGAGCTGCTATCTCAGGCGACATCTCCTCTCTGTGGGACCCCGGAGGCGCTCAAACATGAGAGCGTATATCGCCTGGAATCCTCGGGTTTCGGGGGCAAAGGCTCATTAGGTGTCTGAACGCTGAGAGCCTGACCATCATCTTTATTCCCTCGTCGACAAACATTCAACTGGTCAAGCACACTTGCAAAAGTCACAGAGCCACCGGCGCTTCGAGGAGGTTGAGCGAGACGCTCGAGCCTGGAAGAAAGGATCGCCGAATGGAGGAAAAAAAGGAGAAAAGCTAGTCGGTGGGTGGTCAGCAAGGCTCGAGACGACACCGCTGGCAGTCGGTCCTCCGGGGTCCAATGCTCCCAAGGCATCGGGCTGAAGCTGAGCCTCAGTGAACCAACAATGCCATCTGCGCAGTCCCTCCGTTCCTTCTGACGAAGACTTCGACGCCAACTTAGCGGAATGTAAGTTTGGGCACTCCAACCTTTTAATCATGTACTCTTTAACACCTAATTCTTAAATATATCTGTTTTATTCGCACTGCATCTAGCAGCGTCGCCTTGCCTCTCCGTTCCGTGCGAACCAGTGTAATATGTGCGGTCATCACATGCGGCTCGTGCAGCCGCATGACTACAGTGCAACATGCGGGATGCACTCAGATAAGGCCACAACAGTGACCGCTGTGTCTCGTAGGCCTTGCTTTGTCCCATCTGTAGCGCGCTAGCAAACATTTCTAAGGAATCTTACATTTCTTCAGCCCGTTCGCAACTGGAGGGGAGAGATTTAAAAAAAAAGCAATAGTGTTTTTACACGTGCTAGATGCAGAAAATCCAACCTCTCCTAATAACAAGACAACTGCGAAAATCTTTTATAGATTCATGCCCATAATAACAATAGTAGCATATAAAATCGTTTTGTACTGAAAACACATTTACAGAATTTTTTACAGCAATTTGTTCCTGCGATTCATAATATAAACCAATTTTCTCATACAGGACAAATTTTCCTACGGCCAAAATAATATCATCAAGCAGAGAACCCACAAACCTGTGCCTCTAAAAGAATGGGATGGATGAAAACAACTTTTATAAGACGAAAACAAATCTTGCAGGGGATAACCCCGCTTCTATAGCCGATGCAAGACTTAGGTAATTCTAGCTAAATATGTAATACCTAACCCTATGCTCTGTCACTGCTTGTTAAAAGGGGCTGCGGACCTTGTCAAGCCACAAAAGGCTTTTTGTTTCGCGCTCCTCAACATTGTAGTGTTGAAAACAATTGAATTGAATTGAACTCTATATAGTCATGCCAGCACTCCTTATCGGAGTGGCACACGCCTCACTACGTGCTACCTAAATTAATTGGTTTTGCAGTCAATTGCCAGAGGGGTGGCGATGAGTGATACAGCATTGTTTATAGCCTCAGTTCACGTCAACTTTTCTTCCTGCGTGCTCCCATAGTTCTTTTAAAAAGGTTCTGTGGAACAGCGTATATGTGGAGGTAATTAAGAGTCCTGAGTATTGTACACCCACGCTGAATAGTGCGAAATGGTCTCTACAACTACTACGCACAAAAATATAAACATCTAGCTTGATGCTCAGTTTCAACTGTGCGTAAGCCAGGGTACCGAAAAAAGCTTACGATACAAGAAGCACCGAGGTTTGATAGCGAGCCAAACTCGAGATTGTACAACAATCTCTCTACTACTGATCCGGAGTTCCCGGGTTCGAACCCGACCGCGGCGGCTGCGTTTTTATGGAGGAAAAACGCAAACCCGCCCGTGTGTTGTGTGATGTCACTGCACGTCAGGGATACCCAGGTGGTCGAACTTATTCCGGAGCCCTCCACTACGGCACCTCTTTCTTCCTTTTTTCTTTCACTCCCTCCTTTATCCCTTCTCTTACGGTGTGGTTCAGGTATCCAACGATATATGAGGCAGATAGTGCGCCATTTCCTTTCCCCAAAAACCAATTATTACAACCATCTCTCGAGATTGTACAACAGCACTAAAAATGTTTGGCTAAAAATGTTAGCAGCAGCAGCAGCAGCAGCAGCAGCAGCAGCAGCAGCAGCAGCAGCAGCAGCAGCAGCAGCAGCAGCAGCAGCAGCAGCAGCAGCAGCAGCAGCAGCAGCAGCAGCAGCAGCAGCAGCAGCAGCAGCAGCAGCAGCAGCAGCAGCAGCAGCAGCAGCAGCAGCAGCAGCAGCAGCAGCAGCAGCAGCAGCAGCAGCAGCAGCAGCAGCAGCAGCAGCAGCAGCAGCAGCAGCAGCAGCAGCAGCAGCAGCAGCAGCAGCAGCAGCAGCAGCAGCAGCAGCAGCAGCAGCAGCAGCAGCAGCAGCAGCAGCAGCAGCAGCAGCAGCAGCAGCAGCAGCAGCAGCAGCAGCAGCAGCAGCAGCAGCAGCAGCAGCAGCAGCAGCAGCAGCAGCAGCAGCAGCAGCAGCAGCAGCAGCAGCAGCAGCAGCAGCAGCAGCAGCAGCAGCAGCAGCAGCAGCAGCAGCAGCAGCAGCAGCAGCAGCAGCAGCAGCAGCAGCAGCAGCAGCAGCAGCAGCAGCAGCAGCAGCAGCAGCAGCAGCAGCAGCAGCAGCAGCAGCAGCAGCAGCAGCAGCAGCAGCAGCAGCAGCAGCAGCAGCAGCAGCAGCAGCAGCAGCAGCAGCAGCAGCAGCAGCAGCAGCAGCAGCAGCAGCAGCAGCAGCAGCAGCAGCAGCAGCAGCAGCAGCAGCAGCAGCAGCAGCAGCAGCAGCAGCAGCAGCAGCAGCAGCAGCAGCAGCAGCAGCAGCAGCAGCAGCAGCAGCAGCAGCAGCAGCAGCAGCAGCAGCAGCAGCAGCAGCAGCAGCAGCAGCAGCAGCAGCAGCAGCAGCAGCAGCAGCAGCAGCAGCAGCAGCAGCAGCAGCAGCAGCAGCAGCAGCAGCAGCAGCAGCAGCAGCAGCAGCAGCAGCAGCAGCAGCAGCAGCAGCAGCAGCAGCAGCAGCAGCAGCAGCAGCAGCAGCAGCAGCAGCAGCAGCAGCAGCAGCAGCAGCAGCAGCAGCAGCAGCAGCAGCAGCAGCAGCAGCAGCAGCAGCAGCAGCAGCAGCAGCAGCAGCAGCAGCAGCAGCAGCAGCAGCAGCAGCAGCAGCAGCAGCAGCAGCAGCAGCAGCAGCAGCAGCAGCAGCAGCAGCAGCAGCAGCAGCAGCAGCAGCAGCAGCAGCAGCAGCAGCAGCAGCAGCAGCAGCAGCAGCAGCAGCAGCAGCAGCAGCAGCAGCAGCAGCAGCAGCAGCAGCAGCAGCAGCAGCAGCAGCAGCAGCAGCAGCAGCAGCAGCAGCAGCAGCAGCAGCAGCAGCAGCAGCAGCAGCAGCAGCAGCAGCAGCAGCAGCAGCAGCAGCAGCAGCAGCAGCAGCAGCAGCAGCAGCAGCAGCAGCAGCAGCAGCAGCAGCAGCAGCAGCAGCAGCAGCAGCAGCAGCAGCAGCAGCAGCAGCAGCAGCAGCAGCAGCAGCAGCAGCAGCAGCAGCAGCAGCAGCAGCAGCAGCAGCAGCAGCAGCAGCAGCAGCAGCAGCAGCAGCAGCAGCAGCAGCAGCAGCAGCAGCAGCAGCAGCAGCAGCAGCAGCAGCAGCAGCAGCAGCAGCAGCAGCAGCAGCAGCAGCAGCAGCAGCAGCAGCAGCAGCAGCAGCAGCAGCAGCAGCAGCAGCAGCAGCAGCAGCAGCAGCAGCAGCAGCAGCAGCAGCAGCAGCAGCAGCAGCAGCAGCAGCAGCAGCAGCAGCAGCAGCAGCAGCAGCAGCAGCAGCAGCAGCAGCAGCAGCAGCAGCAGCAGCAGCAGCAGCAGCAGCAGCAGCAGCAGCAGCAGCAGCAGCAGCAGCAGCAGCAGCAGCAGCAGCAGCAGCAGCAGCAGCAGCAGCAGCAGCAGCAGCAGCAGCAGCAGCAGCAGCAGCAGCAGCAGCAGCAGCAGCAGCAGCAGCAGCAGCAGCAGCAGCAGCAGCAGCAGCAGCAGCAGCAGCAGCAGCAGCAGCAGCAGCAGCAGCAGCAGCAGCAGCAGCAGCAGCAGCAGCAGCAGCAGCAGCAGCAGCAGCAGCAGCAGCAGCAGCAGCAGCAGCAGCAGCAGCAGCAGCAGCAGCAGCAGCAGCAGCAGCAGCAGCAGCAGCAGCAGCAGCAGCAGCAGCAGCAGCAGCAGCAGCAGCAGCAGCAGCAGCAGCAGCAGCAGCAGCAGCAGCAGCAGCAGCAGCAGCAGCAGCAGCAGCAGCAGCAGCAGCAGCAGCAGCAGCAGCAGCAGCAGCAGCAGCAGCAGCAGCAGCAGCAGCAGCAGCAGCAGCAGCAGCAGCAGCAGCAGCAGCAGCAGCAGCAGCAGCAGCAGCAGCAGCAGCAGCAGCAGCAGCAGCAGCAGCAGCAGCAGCAGCAGCAGCAGCAGCAGCAGCAGCAGCAGCAGCAGCAGCAGCAGCAGCAGCAGCAGCAGCAGCAGCAGCAGCAGCAGCAGCAGCAGCAGCAGCAGCAGCAGCAGCAGCAGCAGCAGCAGCAGCAGCAGCAGCAGCAGCAGCAGCAGCAGCAGCAGCAGCAGCAGCAGCAGCAGCAGCAGCAGCAGCAGCAGCAGCAGCAGCAGCAGCAGCAGCAGCAGCAGCAGCAGCAGCAGCAGCAGCAGCAGCAGCAGCAGCAGCAGCAGCAGCAGCAGCAGCAGCAGCAGCAGCAGCAGCAGCAGCAGCAGCAGCAGCAGCAGCAGCAGCAGCAGCAGCAGCAGCAGCAGCAGCAGCAGCAGCAGCAGCAGCAGCAGCAGCAGCAGCAGCAGCAGCAGCAGCAGCAGCAGCAGCAGCAGCAGCAGCAGCAGCAGCAGCAGCAGCAGCAGCAGCAGCAGCAGCAGCAGCAGCAGCAGCAGCAGCAGCAGCAGCAGCAGCAGCAGCAGCAGCAGCAGCAGCAGCAGCAGCAGCAGCAGCAGCAGCAGCAGCAGCAGCAGCAGCAGCAGCAGCAGCAGCAGCAGCAGCAGCAGCAGCAGCAGCAGCAGCAGCAGCAGCAGCAGCAGCAGCAGCAGCAGCAGCAGCAGCAGCAGCAGCAGCAGCAGCAGCAGCAGCAGCAGCAGCAGCAGCAGCAGCAGCAGCAGCAGCAGCAGCAGCAGCAGCAGCAGCAGCAGCAGCAGCAGCAGCAGCAGCAGCAGCAGCAGCAGCAGCAGCAGCAGCAGCAGCAGCAGCAGCAGCAGCAGCAGCAGCAGCAGCAGCAGCAGCAGCAGCAGCAGCAGCAGCAGCAGCAGCAGCAGCAGCAGCAGCAGCAGCAGCAGCAGCAGCAGCAGCAGCAGCAGCAGCAGCAGCAGCAGCAGCAGCAGCAGCAGCAGCAGCAGCAGCAGCAGCAGCAGCAGCAGCAGCAGCAGCAGCAGCAGCAGCAGCAGCAGCAGCAGCAGCAGCAGCAGCAGCAGCAGCAGCAGCAGCAGCAGCAGCAGCAGCAGCAGCAGCAGCAGCAGCAGCAGCAGCAGCAGCAGCAGCAGCAGCAGCAGCAGCAGCAGCAGCAGCAGCAGCAGCAGCAGCAGCAGCAGCAGCAGCAGCAGCAGCAGCAGCAGCAGCAGCAGCAGCAGCAGCAGCAGCAGCAGCAGCAGCAGCAGCAGCAGCAGCAGCAGCAGCAGCAGCAGCAGCAGCAGCAGCAGCAGCAGCAGCAGCAGCAGCAGCAGCAGCAGCAGCAGCAGCAGCAGCAGCAGCAGCAGCAGCAGCAGCAGCAGCAGCAGCAGCAGCAGCAGCAGCAGCAGCAGCAGCAGCAGCAGCAGCAGCAGCAGCAGCAGCAGCAGCAGCAGCAGCAGCAGCAGCAGCAGCAGCAGCAGCAGCAGCAGCAGCAGCAGCAGCAGCAGCAGCAGCAGCAGCAGCAGCAGCAGCAGCAGCAGCAGCAGCAGCAGCAGCAGCAGCAGCAGCAGCAGCAGCAGCAGCAGCAGCAGCAGCAGCAGCAGCAGCAGCAGCAGCAGCAGCAGCAGCAGCAGCAGCAGCAGCAGCAGCAGCAGCAGCAGCAGCAGCAGCAGCAGCAGCAGCAGCAGCAGCAGCAGCAGCAGCAGCAGCAGCAGCAGCAGCAGCAGCAGCAGCAGCAGCAGCAGCAGCAGCAGCAGCAGCAGCAGCAGCAGCAGCAGCAGCAGCAGCAGCAGCAGCAGCAGCAGCAGCAGCAGCAGCAGCAGCAGCAGCAGCAGCAGCAGCAGCAGCAGCAGCAGCAGCAGCAGCAGCAGCAGCAGCAGCAGCAGCAGCAGCAGCAGCAGCAGCAGCAGCAGCAGCAGCAGCAGCAGCAGCAGCAGCAGCAGCAGCAGCAGCAGCAGCAGCAGCAGCAGCAGCAGCAGCAGCAGCAGCAGCAGCAGCAGCAGCAGCAGCAGCAGCAGCAGCAGCAGCAGCAGCAGCAGCAGCAGCAGCAGCAGCAGCAGCAGCAGCAGCAGCAGCAGCAGCAGCAGCAGCAGCAGCAGCAGCAGCAGCAGCAGCAGCAGCAGCAGCAGCAGCAGCAGCAGCAGCAGCAGCAGCAGCAGCAGCAGCAGCAGCAGCAGCAGCAGCAGCAGCAGCAGCAGCAGCAGCAGCAGCAGCAGCAGCAGCAGCAGCAGCAGCAGCAGCAGCAGCAGCAGCAGCAGCAGCAGCAGCAGCAGCAGCAGCAGCAGCAGCAGCAGCAGCAGCAGCAGCAGCAGCAGCAGCAGCAGCAGCAGCAGCAGCAGCAGCAGCAGCAGCAGCAGCAGCAGCAGCAGCAGCAGCAGCAGCAGCAGCAGCAGCAGCAGCAGCAGCAGCAGCAGCAGCAGCAGCAGCAGCAGCAGCAGCAGCAGCAGCAGCAGCAGCAGCAGCAGCAGCAGCAGCAGCAGCAGCAGCAGCAGCAGCAGCAGCAGCAGCAGCAGCAGCAGCAGCAGCAGCAGCAGCAGCAGCAGCAGCAGCAGCAGCAGCAGCAGCAGCAGCAGCAGCAGCAGCAGCAGCAGCAGCAGCAGCAGCAGCAGCAGCAGCAGCAGCAGCAGCAGCAGCAGCAGCAGCAGCAGCAGCAGCAGCAGCAGCAGCAGCAGCAGCAGCAGCAGCAGCAGCAGCAGCAGCAGCAGCAGCAGCAGCAGCAGCAGCAGCAGCAGCAGCAGCAGCAGCAGCAGCAGCAGCAGCAGCAGCAGCAGCAGCAGCAGCAGCAGCAGCAGCAGCAGCAGCAGCAGCAGCAGCAGCAGCAGCAGCAGCAGCAGCAGCAGCAGCAGCAGCAGCAGCAGCAGCAGCAGCAGCAGCAGCAGCAGCAGCAGCAGCAGCAGCAGCAGCAGCAGCAGCAGCAGCAGCAGCAGCAGCAGCAGCAGCAGCAGCAGCAGCAGCAGCAGCAGCAGCAGCAGCAGCAGCAGCAGCAGCAGCAGCAGCAGCAGCAGCAGCAGCAGCAGCAGCAGCAGCAGCAGCAGCAGCAGCAGCAGCAGCAGCAGCAGCAGCAGCAGCAGCAGCAGCAGCAGCAGCAGCAGCAGCAGCAGCAGCAGCAGCAGCAGCAGCAGCAGCAGCAGCAGCAGCAGCAGCAGCAGCAGCAGCAGCAGCAGCAGCAGCAGCAGCAGCAGCAGCAGCAGCAGCAGCAGCAGCAGCAGCAGCAGCAGCAGCAGCAGCAGCAGCAGCAGCAGCAGCAGCAGCAGCAGCAGCAGCAGCAGCAGCAGCAGCAGCAGCAGCAGCAGCAGCAGCAGCAGCAGCAGCAGCAGCAGCAGCAGCAGCAGCAGCAGCAGCAGCAGCAGCAGCAGCAGCAGCAGCAGCAGCAGCAGCAGCAGCAGCAGCAGCAGCAGCAGCAGCAGCAGCAGCAGCAGCAGCAGCAGCAGCAGCAGCAGCAGCAGCAGCAGCAGCAGCAGCAGCAGCAGCAGCAGCAGCAGCAGCAGCAGCAGCAGCAGCAGCAGCAGCAGCAGCAGCAGCAGCAGCAGCAGCAGCAGCAGCAGCAGCAGCAGCAGCAGCAGCAGCAGCAGCAGCAGCAGCAGCAGCAGCAGCAGCAGCAGCAGCAGCAGCAGCAGCAGCAGCAGCAGCAGCAGCAGCAGCAGCAGCAGCAGCAGCAGCAGCAGCAGCAGCAGCAGCAGCAGCAGCAGCAGCAGCAGCAGCAGCAGCAGCAGCAGCAGCAGCAGCAGCAGCAGCAGCAGCAGCAGCAGCAGCAGCAGCAGCAGCAGCAGCAGCAGCAGCAGCAGCAGCAGCAGCAGCAGCAGCAGCAGCAGCAGCAGCAGCAGCAGCAGCAGCAGCAGCAGCAGCAGCCGCCGCCGCCGCCGCCGCCGCCGCCGCCGCCGCCGCCGCCGCCGCCGCCGCCGCCTGTCTGAAATGGTAGTGCTCAGCTTTCATTGTGAATCCTGTGGCCACTAAATGACGTCACCCTCTTTTTCTTGCCATCCATGAGATTTTCTGTACCATCTACGAGTACCCGCACAAACACACGCAGGCGGCTTTTCTCGTAATAGAACTGTGTAATGATCTTGCATTAAAACCTTTTTGGCTCTTACGATTAACAAGCAAAAATCGCAAACGTCCTTGAAAAAGTTATGCATGCCAAGAAGGGTACATTAGAAGTAGTAAATCTTTGAGAAAATATTTCACATGTTATTTAAGGTTTGCTTACCATATTCAGGAAACGTTTGTACTTCTACTTAATAATATTATAATTGGTTTTGGGGGAAAGTAAATGACGCAGTATCTGTCTCATATATTGTTGGATACCTGAGCGCCGCCGTAATGGAAGGGAAAAACGAGTGAGTGAAAGAAAGGGAGAATGCTGTGCCGTATTGGAGGGCTCCGGAATAATTTCGGCCGCCTGGGGATCTTTAATGTGCACTGACATCGCACAGCACTCGGGCGCCTTAGCGTTTTGCCTCCATAAAAACTCAGCCGCCGCGGTCCGGTTGGAACCCGGGAACTCCGGATCAGTAAGCGAGCGCCGTAACCACTGCGCCACCGCGGCAGGTGTTGTACTTCTACACGGGTAACATTTTAAGGCGAAAGCCTTTCAGTCTGATGACTCGACAGCGTGTTCGGTCGCGTTTCTGTCACACTCTAGCTGTCAAACTGATGACGCCATCGAAGACGTCATCATGATGTAGTATGCTGTATTAGTTATTCCGTCATTTGATCATGCACTAATTAGTCAGACTAGGTCAGTCAGAAACTAATCAATTAGTGACTTATTAATGCTTACATTTAGTCGCTTAATTATTAGTAATTAGTTATACTTATTTAGGGGTTAGTAAACCAGGCACGTATTTGGCAATTTGTGATATCAAATTACTTTGGTGTAGTATGCCGTAACTGGAAACCTAAAGCAGGTCGAATCCATTGCGCATGCATAAGGCGCCAGCAGACGATGTACCTGCACTTCAGTCTACTGTGCATGCGTCTCACGTCAGTGCTCTCTCTGTTGCTAGACAAATGTCTGGTCGCAATACTTGGAAGCTATTCCGCAGCCTTATAGATCCAACTCATACCCGCGCAGAAGCACAGAAACATCTGCAACGAGCGATTCACAATTTCAAAGGTAATACGGACCAACTTCCCCAGATTTTTACGGGATCAGTATCTCTGTCAAATCCAAGACCCCTGTGGACAGGAATATTTCTATGCAGGCAGAGATAATCTGGACCTGGATCGTCCGTTCCAGCTCCACGCTCTGCGGGCGGCTCTTGCTAAAATGAGACGGGGTACCGCGCCGGGAAGGGACAAGGTTACGATCAAGCTTTTGGCCAACCTTCCTGAGCCGGCGTATGAGGTCCTGCTAGAATACATCAACGCAATCTGGAAAAACGATACACCCTCCCCCTAGAATGGAAAACGGCACTTGTCACCTTCATCCCAAAGGCAGGCAAGCCCATCAATACCGATCATCTCCGACCCATCTCTTTAACGTCTTGTGTGGGCAAGCTTATGGAGGCCATGGTTCGAGATTGCCTCTCCGAATATCTGGAGGCCCGTAACGCTTTCGCGGACACGATGTTTGGATTCCGGCCTCACAAGTCGGCACAAGACATTTTGCTTCAACTCAGTCACGAGGTACTCACGCTTGCCGAGCACCCTCAAGGTGGTTCTCGCCTTGGATTTGAAGTGTGACTTCGACAACGTCAAACACAGCGTCATTCACTCTCATCTCAGCGAGACACACTGTAGACACAACACTTTTATATAAAATTAAACATTTCCTAACGGACCGCGAAGCCATTATTCACATTCAGGACAAGGAGCACGGTCCTTACACTATGGGTACACGGGGCACACCACAAGGCGCAGTGCTGTCTCCACTACTCATTAATCTCACAATGCTCCATCTCCCTGCCCAACTGGCTGAGGTTGAAGGTGTACAGCATGCGCTATATGCCGTCGACATCACCATTTGGGCAACAGAGGGCAACATTGTTCAACTGGAAGACCGCCTGCAAACAGCGGCGAGCGTAGTGGAACGCTATGCTACGTACTCTGGTCTCCAGTGCTCTCCTCAAAAATCAGAATTCGTACATCTCCGCCCTTCGCGGAGATGCAAGACCCCAATACTTCACTCTCTGGCTAGCGGACCCATACACGAAGCCACTGAGATTAGAGTCCTCGGACTATTTATCCACCAGAACCGTTGCGCTGACAAAACCATAGCCAAGCTTCGCAAGGTTGGCGATCAAGTGGGCCGCATGGTCTGCCGCGTCTCCAACAAGCGTGAGGTTCTGAGAAGTAAGGATGCGATGCGACTCGCCCATGCTTTTGTGACGAGTCGAATTCTATATTCGACTCCATACCTGCACTTGCGCAAGCATGACGAAGACATCTTGGAGGTTACTCGCCGCAAGATGATCAAAAGGGCGCTCGACCTCCCGATCTCTACCTCAAATGCGAGGCTCCTTGCATTGGGGGTGGTGAACACCTATCGGGAGCTGCGCGAGGCGCACTTCACTAATCAATACACGCGTCTTGCCCAGACCGTGTCCGGTCGTCGCCTACTGGGCCGGCTAAATTTACAACATGACCATCGCACTGAGGAAAGGGTACGAGTGCCAGAACTATGGAGAGGCGCCCTCCGTGTTCGAACCCTTCCAACCAAAATGGACAGAGAGAACACAATGGACGGCGTCAGGCTCGGGCGAATGCCCTGCACCGCCATTATGGCTCCAAACACAGCGTTTTCTAGGTAGACGTTGCGGGCCCACATCATTCCAGGGGAGGATGGTACACGGCCGCAGTCGTTCACAAGGGAAGACAGGTGAACGGTCTCACTTTTAAGGCACTTAGCACAACCCACGCGGAGGAGGTGGCAATCGGCCTAGCCGCCTCCCACGCTGAATCTAAATTCATCATATCTGGCTCGCGAGGGGCTTGTGAGAATTATGAACTGGGCCGGATAACGCCAACAGCGCAACGAATACTTCGGAGAGCAGCTAGGGATCAAGACCCTACGACCCGATTTCTCATTTGGACTCCAGGCCACCAGGGCCTACCAGGGAATGAGGCCGCCAACTCGGTCGCCCGCGCACTCACTAACCGGGCCACCGACGTAGACCCTACCGATCTGGACCAGGACTCCTATCTTCTGTTAACTTTCGAAGATATCTCCGCTTATTACCGGGACTCGCACCGTCAGTACCCGGCTCCTCTCAAGGGGCTAGGGAAAGCGGACGACAGAATACTGCTTAGACTTTTTACTAACACTCTACTGTGCCCGGCAGTGCTCAAACATTTCGACATTTCTTTCTCTGGCCTCTGCTCTTTCTGTGGAGAGGTGGCTGACACGTTCCACATGGTCTGGGCATGCCACCACAATCCTTCTCTTCTGCCCCTAACCCCTTCCCCTACGCGAGAGGACTGGGAGGCGGCCCTGCTCAGCTGTCTGGACCTACCGGCCCAACAAGCCCTAGTTCAGTGAGCTCGAGTGGCGGCCCAGACCAATGAGGTCCCTGAATAAGGGACTCCACCCTGTACTGTAAGGGGAGCGGCCCACTAGGAAGTTCTCCCCTCGCAACCTCTCTGTAATATTCAAATAAATGCTTTCACCACCACCACCTCACGTCAGTGGGTGGCGCCAGCATCTTTCGAGAGCGGCATTCCGAATGATCTCGTCAGTCGCCTTTTGAACGTCGATCGGGACGGATGGTATATTGTTTGATTAGTATTTTCAGCACACAGACAGCAGCAGGGGCAGCAACACCAAAAATTAGGCGTTTGCCTCATCGCAATTTAGATCACCGAAGTGCCCCCTAATTATTTTTAGTTAGGTCTTGAAATCTCCTGCATTTAAGAAGTTCTTAAAAATGGCCCTGTCAGAGCTTAATTTAAAAGCGTGTACATATTTACGTTTTGTTTATTTTCTGAAAGACCTTTATTAGTTGATAATCCTGCGGCCCCAATAAAATTTTCTATTGTACTCCTTTGAACTATACAATTATAAGCTTAATTCTGACCATATTTCTTAGATTAGCCGTTTCTCGATATTTTCTGTCAGAAAGAATAACATCAGAAAATGAACTTCTATTAACATGTGGTTATATTTCACTTAGCACAATTATGCCCTTTCAGAGAACACATTGGCGTTATTGCTTTCCTTGTAAATTTGGTTAATAAGTGAAAATATTGTCATGTACGGGTAACGGCAGTGCGGCTGTCAGGAATATAGCGAAAAGGTTTCGAAAAGAAATTTTTATCGGGGCAGACTTGCTTCCGCAAAGAACCGGATAGCTGGGCGACGGAGGACGTTTTTGGCGGTGTTCAGTTTGAACCTGAGAATGAACATTCAAAACAAGGCGTGCTGAGTAACCTCAACAGTCTCGAACAACGTTGCGCGTTCACCCGAGACAAACCTGGCCGCGTCTCAAGTCACAAAGTGATACAGCCGCGTGCCAGCGGCACTGAGCATGAGGAAATAAACTCCCCAGAGTTTTGCAGCATTTCTCCTCTCTTAATGAAGCATCGACAGGATGTTTTACTACCAAAAGAAATGCGTGAAAACAAACAGTGCATATGCACAAAAGAAAGGCAGTTAGTGAGAACGCAAGCATAGAGTCTTCTAGGGCTGATAATGTTTCACGCACACAAGTAGTAATTTTAGGCCTGCGTTGCGCCGCATTGATGCAGTTGATTCGCCGGAAGTCACTTCGTAGTGAATATCCAAGTTGACAAATAACCTTGTGCCCGCCGCGGTGGCTCCGTGGTTAGGGCGCTCGGCTACTGATCCGGAGTTCCCGGTTTTGAACCCGACAGCGGCGGCTGCGTTTGCCGGAAGTCACTTCGTAGTGAATATCCAAGTTGACAAATAACCTTGTACCCGCCGCGGTGGCTCCGTGGTTAGGGCGCTCGGCTACTGATCCGGAGTTCCCGGTTTCGAACCCGACAGCGGCGGCTGCGTTTTCATGGAGGCGACATGCTAAGGCGCCCGTGTGCTGTGCGATGTCAGTGCACGTTAAAGATCCCCACGTGGTCGAAATTATTCCGGGGCACTCCACTACAGTACCTCTTTCTTCCTTTTTTCTTTCACTCCCCCTTTATCCTTTCATTTACGGCGCGGTTCAGGTGTCCAACAATATATGATGGAGATACTGCGCCATTTCCTTTCCCCAAAAACCAATTACTATATCAGTGACCTTGCACAGTCCGATGTAGCAATGCAGAAGCTTTTCAGAACGCGGAGCCGAAGGTTCGGTAACAACCATACACGGTTACCCGGGCTGTATTAAGGCGATAGCCTTTAATGGCTCATACATGCGTCCGTCCGTTACATTATAGGTCACGTGATCCTAATATCTAAGATCACGTGGCATCACAATGTCACGTGACATCACGGCGCAGCGCGTCGCGACGTCACGCGATCTTGTGATGTCACGTGATCTCTCTGCCACGCCCGCGCCAGTTGCACTTCTCCTCTGTCGTGAAATGAATTCAAGCGCGGCAAATTCAGATGAGTGCAATGCTTCACAAACGGTTTTCGCCTTCCCGCAGTTAAGAGATATCTAAGTGCCTCCAACGAATTTTTTCGCTCGCCGTCAGCGTAGGCTGTATCGTGGGGCGTCGGTGCGCTGTTGGTCTTCAATGCCCTGGGAGGCCAGGCGTCGCGTTTCTTCCACGCGCTGTAAGTAGCCGGCACATTTCACACACCACGTCACACTCTATTCAGCCTCCAACGCCAGTTCTTCCCCATGGAAATTTGTACAGCTCATCGACAACAAGCCAGCAGATAATCGCCGACCAACATCTGCTAATTCGGCATCGTTGCTTCGCCAGATATTTTAGGAACACGATGCTTGCCTGCCTGAAGAATGCATTGTTGTCTACGTAGACGCAAGCATCCAAGCCTGCGAAACAACAACGGCAATCTGCTGCCCGTGCAGAACTGCCGTGAATCAAGCCTCTGGGTTTCAGCTTACAGAACCCCCTTCGTCCTTTTGTGCTGAGCTCGTTGAAGTTCAAGAAGCACTGTGCTCCGTGGCTGCCACAACTATGCTCCCTGCGGCCCGCGTTGTCATTTGCACTGACGCCCTTCAAGTAGTTCGGTTGCTACGATCTGTTAGCCGCCGTCCAACGACATGTCAGGACATCCAGCGGCTCGCGGCACGCATCCTGCAGCCAGTACGTATTGAGTGGGTCCCACGGGATCTGCTGACCTTTCAAAACCAGGCAGATTTAGCAACCAGCCTCGCAAATCCAGACTCATCATTGCCTCGGCTCCTTCATTTGGACAACTTTAACCTCCTTTCATCAAGAAAGGAACTCCTCCGGCGCCGCACGCGTGCTCTCACCCTCCATGTGCGGTAACCCTCCTCCGCGGTATTCTCCGTTCAAAGGAGGTTGCGCTTAGGAGGATCCGGATCGGGGTTGCCCTGACGCCTGGTGTCATTCGGAAGTGGCCTCAGTACTGAGATTTGTCTCCTCGGCCTGGGTGTTCTATATGTAAACGCGAGGACATTTAAGCCGACATTCATCACGTACTGTGGGACTGCCCAGCTCCCAAGCCTACAAGGATCCGGCACATGAAGGTAGCGGGTTTTTTTTCAAGCAACCCTGTTTTATATATTGCCTGGACGCAGGGACCATACCATCGCTCTCTACTGTACTTAATCAAAGCAGCTGGCCTTATCATTACTACATCTTTCATCACACCTTCGCCCATCACTGATGCCCTGAGGCAATAAATATCGCTAAAGAAATGTAGCCGGCGACATCGAGGTTATCTTCTTGAACGTTGAGGAACATGGCGTGGAGCGAAGTCATGGTCTTCCTGCCACAGGCGAGCCTAAGAGGTGTCATCTGGATGCTCTTTAGAACTGCGATGATGTAGGCGAAGATGACGTCAGGAAGGCGTCGCAATTTTTTCGTGCAGCGCCGACATATGGGGCAACTATGGCTGATATGTACTTGCTCAGGCGCTTTGCTACATCGTTGGTCGGCGAATGATACGAAATCCTCTTCAGAAGGGTAGACGCTTATGCTTGTTGATTCATTACAAGGGCAAAAAAGTAGCGCAAAATGACAAGGACTCAGAAAGACAGACACAAATGCAGCGCTATCGCAAAAACGACGATGACTCAGAAATAGACACACACAGCACTTGTGTCATATATTGCTGTACTTCAAGAGTGACTCCAGACGATTCAGTTTGATATCAGGTTTATAAGCTGCTTAACAGAAACATTTCGTCACATTTTATTCAAATATAGGCCATTACTCAAATTCTGACCAAATGTGCCATTAAAGCCCCTGAATCTCCTTAGATCTTTCGCATATATGTCACTCATTTAGTGGCGTATGCGTCCTGGGAAAGTACAAGCGTTGCCGGTATGATGTTACTTTCGCAACTTTGGAATTTAAATCCTGTAGCGAGCACCGACTGTTAACGGCGACTTCAGAATTTAATGAGGTAATTAATGTGTTCCGGGTTCTTTATTTTTATTAAAACATCTTCAAAGGAAAGCCACAGAATTACTCCCTAAAGCTACCCAAGATTTATTCTAACACGACCGATGCATAAAGGAAGGCGGACCTACGAGTAAATAGCAGTTCGTTTTTTTCTTTTTCTCTGTGCAGTTTTCAAACTACGGTTTTCCAAATACCATATCAGCATACTATTTGCAAAAAAAAAGTTATCATTGTCCACGTCAGCTCATTCGTCAAAAACATTGACGCGGAGACTCGCCGTTATTTTTGGCAACCTTCACGAGTAAGCGCTTGCATGTCTCGTTTCGTTGAAATCAAGGCAAACCACCGCACAACATGTCCATGCACGAGCGAAGGCAATTTTCGCCAATAACAGACTACCATTCACTGTGAGATCAAATATAAGTTTCTATAGGTTCAATAAAATGGTTACAGAGTTAAGAATCCTGTTTTCGGCAACTGGGCACTACAAAAGTGCGTCCAACGATGACGACGGCCTCAATAACAAACACGCAGGAACTTCCTCTCGACTGAAAATGAAGGAAAACGAACAGCGAGTGCCCTCCATAGGCGTAGCGAAAGGAAAGCTCAAAGACAGCAGTATTCAGGACGAGATGCACAGTGCGGCTACTATGTTTCAGGACAGGATAGAAGAATGGAAAAGGAATAAAAGTACGCGAAAACCAGCTACCCGGAGTGTAAAGATCTGAATCCAGCGTAGGCAATGCTTCTACTGCTTACGTAACCGTTTAAAGTGGAATCACTATTGGGCTCGTTTATGTTCTGGTGCGGTACCAGCGCCTACTGGTACAGCAACATGAAAAGTTTCCTTTTATTTCGGCATTTGGTTTGCTGAAACAGGGTTATGTGCAATAAAAACCTTCCTGTTCGCAAAATTTGCTTTTTCCTGAGCACATCGAAACTGCAATGCATACCAATGTGTAGAATAAATGTTGCCGACAAACTTCGCTTCCTTGGATTGCCATAGCTTTAAAACACTACATGCGGAAAAGACGACAGTGCTACTGGGCTAATGTGTGCTGTCAATGTACTGTTAAAAAAAAACTCCGTTAAGCAGGCGTCTTAAAACGCATAGTAATTATTTTGATGGTTAATGAGCAGTAATAGAGAGCTCGATTAAAAAAAGGGAGAACTTTTTTCTAAATATACAAGAGTAACAATAAATACAAATTCAAATACAGTCGGAATAATCATTTTGAAAAGTCTAGAATACTCGTATCTGTAGTCATTAGCGAGGCCTGAAAAGAGTAAGTGCAATAGACTACTTTTCATCGCTGAACGCTTTAAAGCCAGGCTACAAGTAAAAATATGCTTGCAAAAAACTTTCTGAGATTTTGCCATTCTACAAACAAAAATGCAACCACCTGCACTCAATTAGAAATCTAATTCGTGCCGTTATTCTCACCAATGAATAATATCTATAATGTTAATTGAATGAATTAAGGTCTGCATTATGCTTTTTTCACGTTAAAACAACTATTGCAGTATAACAACATGAAAGCCAAAAATGTTTTGCACTGCTTCCAAACAAAAACACTGTACATGTGTGCTGTGCGATGTCAGTGCACGTTAAAGATCCCCAGGTGGTCGAAATTATTCCGGAGCCCTCCATTGCGGCACCTCTTTCTTCCTTTCTTCTTTCACTCCCTCCTTTATCCCTTTTCTTATGGTGCCGATCAGGTGTCCGATATATGAGACAGATACTGCGCCATTTCCTTTCCCGAAAAACCAATTATTAATTATTATTAAAATTTGAAAGCGACGTTTAGCACATTTTGTGAAATGCTCATTGCGAAAGCACAATTAACCTCCCGTCCCACAAAACCTAAAGGTCGGCGTGAAGCCTGTGAGGGAGTAGGAATGTAAAGGAAAGGCGTATAACTGGCTCCCTGGGTCAGTGGACAGCGCAATCTCGCGCTCAGGAACGTAGCGGAGAGTGCACCCGCAAAAATCGTACTTTCATAAAATATTTTTTGCTTAGCAATGCTAAACAGCCAGGAGAGTTTTTTCTTCAAAGAAAACTACAGCGTGTCTTGCAAAACTAACATTCATTCCTCGGTGTCGACAGGTTTTCACAACGCAAAATACAAATTTGTTGACAAAAAAAGGTCGAGGAACGTCGATTACCGTCCTTATCAGTACACAGCCATACGACAGGTGTTCCAGGAAGCCCTCCAATAATTAAAAAAAAATGGTTTGTAAGGCAAAGAGGCGGTTTTCAGCGTAGCGATACCAGTGTTGGCCGACGTGAGAAAGCAAGCGAATCATAATTACTAACTGGTACATTATAAAAGTAAATTTAACAGCGTTACAGATCGGCGCCTGGTTGCACATAGACATGTGAAGCCAGCCATTGGTAATAGTTATATCAATCTTTAAAATTTAGAAAACGCGGCTACCCTCATCGCTGTAGCTCGACAAATTTTGCATTTGCTCGCGATATTCGAAGACCGTTTGTCTGCGGAAGGCACAACCCGACGTCTATCATATGCGGTCACTGCGCGGCGCAAGTGACTCACAGTAGCGCGACCAATCGTATTGCCTAATTATAAAAACTGATATAGCTATATCTAACGGCCGGCTAGAAATCGTTTATCACAACCGTGCCTCATGCTAAAACATCAAAAGTCACCTATTACAATGTAGTTAATATTTTACTAGTCAATATGCATTCCCTGTTTTCTCACATCCCCTAACACTGGTTTTACTTCGCTGCAGAAGGTTTCTCTTTGATTCAAAAACCCTATTTTCAGAAATAGCTGCCAGCTTCTTTCTACACCCGCTGTAAATACTTTTTTTAATTAAAGAGTTTTCGCTGTCATTGTTTTGGGGTCTATTTTTCCTCTTTTCCTTCGCTCAGTAAGCGATCAGGCGGGTATTCTCTAAGTTTCCATTTTGGGCTGCACGTTTCGCGTTCATTCAATCCTCTGTCAGCGGTCACTAAGCGGTCGTTTCACTATTGGTTGTCACTGGCAGCCACTGGTAGGAGCGGTCGCCAGCTGTCCACAGAGCGCTGCAAGGCACCTCACCACTGGCTGCATATTGCATCCAGTTTCAGCCAATGGTTAAGTCCGGACGCCAGGTACCCAATGGCCGGGTCGCTTGCCACAAACGTTTGAAAGCCGCGGCTATAGCTCAATCAGCATTGACAGAAGACCGAATGTACGCGAAATAGACAACAGAAATTGGACAGCTTACAGAACACGGCCCCAGATGTAGCTTAAAGGACGGAAGGCTGCGGTGAGCTCGCTACTGCCTTGTGACATAATGATGCACTTAACTGCGTTCGGTATGGTCCAGATATTACCGCCAGGAAGCAAAGACTAGACCGATTGGAGACTATTAACAAAATGACGTTACAGTACTAAGTAAGCGCTCAATAGGAAACCGTCTAGAAACAAGACGGGATTCAATGCCTTCACAAAATATTTGCGAAGCACGTTGCTTGATAATTGGATTGGTTGATTGTTTATGGAGGTTTCACGTCCCAAAAAACGACTCGGGCTCCTTAGTAAAGGTCTCCGGAAGGTTTGACCATGTGGAGGTAATTAATGTGCAGCAACATTACAGAGTACAGTGGCCTATATCATCTCTTTGAAACCAAACTTGCTGCTCTCCTAGCTCTTCCTAAATATGTTCACGCACTTGACCCTAGTGTGAAATTCCTATCAGAAAAGTTTGATAATTTCAAGATCGTCTACTCACTCAAGAGCAAGCGAAAAAAAAAAGCTGACCGAACGCGTGGATCAGATAGAAAAAGCTGACGCCTTCCGTGAACTGCAACAGATGAAGCAAAACATAGATAACATGGGGTGGCGTAGCCATCGAAACAACATTGGATTTCATGTCGTTGCTGAAGTCCCAAATGAGAACTTGCTAGAGAAAATAAACGAACTGGCCCCGACACTGGATATTCAGGCATACATCGGGCAGCGGTGGCGGTGGCAGGTTGCTGCACAAAGGTGCTCTATCAACTGTTTTGAGTTCGCAGTCCCTGTCAAGATTACCGTATCAAGTGCGATCTTCAGGCTGCTGGCTTGGCTGGATCCGCCGGCTGAAGCTGCGTACCGTGCTGTCACACGTGAAGATACGCCCCTTCGCAGCGACTATAAAGCCGTGCAACTCGTCGAAAGCATTCATACATCGGGCAGCGGTGGCGGTGGCATTTTGCTGCACAAAGGTGCTCATTCAACTGTTTTGAATTCGCAGGTTAGTGTTTCTCTTCTTGTTGTTAGCCCGTTGTTCCCACTGCCGCCACTGCTGCCCATTGTCTAGTGTCTTGTTGGTAATGTCGTTAGAAAAGTTTGATCCTTGTTCTGCATGCTATGAAGACATTATAGATGGGGAGGAATTTTTAACTTGTGCGGATTGCCGTCAAAGGTTTAAAGTTGGGAAGTGTGCAGGAGTTGGGGAGCGGAGTTTCAAAGAAAAATCTGCTGAATTTAGAAAAACCTCGAACTACCTTTCATGTCGATCTCCTACGTCTCGTACTCATGATAGCAGCAGTAATATGGCTTCAACCGCTGTATGCAAACAGCTTGCTGAGATTAGTAGATCTTTAGCAAGTCTCACAACCAAAGTTGATGATCTGTCGTCTTTGAAAGACACTGTTTCAATTATTGAATTGTCCGTTCAACATATGTCTGACACGTACGATAAATTGTTAGAAGTAACCAATAGGCATGACAAGGAAATTGAGCTCTTACGTAAGAGAGTAGACGACATTGAGATAAACCAGGACGGGCAACAAATTCGAAAGTTGCGTCAGGAATTAAATGAACTAAGCCAGTACAGTAGGCAGCAAAACATGGAAATTCATGGAATGCCTTTCACTGACGGCGAAAATTTGCTGAGGAAAGTCAATAGCCTTGCGATGAAGCTTAATTTTCCTTCACTTGCTGCAAGGGACGTTGAAGGGTTACACCGCCTTCCTTCTAAACCTGACAAGGTGCCTGTTGTCTTGATCCGTATTGCCAACAGATCCACAAAAGAAGACTGGATTTCAAAGCGAAATGAATGCGAAGATGACATTCGATTTTTTTATAACTTGACTGCTTCCAGCAAGAATTTACTTTGGCTTGCCAAAATGAAGGCTAAGGATTTGAAATACGCCTTCGTCTGGTCTAGGGAAGGAAAGATTTATGTTCGAAAGCAACCAGGGGCCCGTGCAATAAGAATCGCTTGCGACGAAGACATTGATAAGATTGTTTGTGCTGTAGCTGCGATGCTGCGCAGTACACCTGCTCAACAATGGCGTATTTTACTTCCGAGACTTTCACTGACATTCTAAAGAATAGTTCTCATAATCCTCACAAAACACTGTGTCTTTACCACTTGAACTGTCAGAGCCTAAAAAATAAATCGGAGGGAGTAGAAGTTGAATTACTTAAACTTAATTTTAATTTTGACTTTATTGCTTTCACTGAAACTTGGTTTAGCTCATGTGCAGATGTTACAGAGTTTGCTGGTTACAAACCTATTTCAGTATTCCGAGACGGAATGCGTGGTGGTGGTGCATATTTATATATCAAAAATTGTTTGTCCTTTGATATATTGTCGAATTATTCACTGGTTTGTACTGACTTTGAAACAGTCGTCATTGCTTCTCCAAGAGTCACTATAATGGATATGTATCGCCCCCCTCAAGGTAATTCAGACAACTTTTTTCAGTTAATTGATTCGTTTCTGAAATTTGCAAACATAAACAAGCTGCGTGTCGTTGTGTTAGGTGACTTCAATAGTAACTTTTTGGTTGAGAACCCTTTGAAGATCTGTTTAAATGAAATAATGTTGTCTCATGGCTGTAACAATGTTATTGAATTGTCTACCCGTATATCATTACACACTGAGACATTAATTGATTTGTGTTTTAATAATTTCCTACCCGACAGCTGCATATCAAGTGCTTTTTCTTCTGGGATTAGTGATCAATTACTTGCCTTTCTTCTCACTTTTTCCTGAGACGGCGAAATCGAATGCTTCGGCACGTGCGCGGAGAATTTATTGTGAAACGAACATCTCCAGATTTTGTCACTTGATGTCTACAATTAATTAGGTAGATGTATATCGTGAAGATGACTCGTCCCGTGCCTATGATATATTTATTCAGAAACTGCTTGAATGTTACGACGCTGCGTTCCCAACCCAAACTATAAAAAAACACAGAAAGGCTAGAAACGAGTGGATGACAGGCGTGCTTTTGAAACAAATAAAGCAAAACAATAAAATATTCTCATTTTTTGAAAACACGATGCCCGGATGATTTAATTAAGTTTAAGAAGTTTCGTAACAAATTAAATTCAGATATAAAGAAGGCTAAATCTCTTTTCTATATTAATAAGTTCTCGTCTACTTTGCACAACCCTAAATTACTTTGGCAAGGTATTAACGCCATCATAGGGAACAAGAAAAATGATCTTCCATCTGAGCTAAAAATCAATGGGGTGAATTATGCCGGTATGTCACTTGCAAATAAACTCAACAAACAATTTTTAGCTGCCAGAGCATACCAGCCTTCAGTTAGTTGCCATTTAACTCGGACTGTAGACACTTATTTGCCCTCCTGCAGCACTGATTCTATATTTCTGTCCGCCACTTCAGCGGATGAAGTTGTTTCTATTATTAATGCCTTTAGAAACAGGTGCTCACCTGGAGACGACGAGGTAGCTGTTTTCCTATCAAATGTGCAGTTAATATTGCCGCTGGTCTCCTTACGCATATTTGTAATAGAATGCCGCTCTCTGGTGTATTCCCTAGCAAATTAAAAGTCGCACGTGTTGCCGTGATATTCAAAGGTGGCAACAAAAATGTCCCGAACAATTATCGTCCCATTTCGGTATTGCCTCTTTTTTCAAAAATAGCTGAGCGTGTTCTCTTCAGGCGAATAAGTAACTTCTTACAAACTAAGCATCTAATCTGTCCCCAACAGTACGGTTTTCAGGCCGGTAAATCAACTCAATCAGCTCTGTTAGATATTAAAAACTCTATAATTAACAATTTTGAGAATAGGCTTTTTTCTGTTGGAATTTTTCTTGATTTGTGCAAAGCCTTCGATTCTGTGAAGCATTCAATACTACTTCATAAATTAGAGACTTATGGGATCCGTGGAGTTGCAAATGCACTTTTGGAGAGTTATCTAACTGCACGTATCTAGTACACTGAGATTCATGATGCAAATTCTACTTTTGGCACGATAAATGTCGGTGTCCCTCAGGGTTAAATTTTAGGACCACTTTTATTTATTTTATACATTAATGACATTGTCAACATTCCATTAACTCCTAATATTATTATATATGCCGATGATACTAATGTCTTTTTTTCTGGCTCCAATCTTCAAGTACTTGAACGGC
Source organism: Amblyomma americanum (assembly GCF_052857255.1). Taxonomy (NCBI): domain Eukaryota; kingdom Metazoa; phylum Arthropoda; class Arachnida; order Ixodida; family Ixodidae; genus Amblyomma; species Amblyomma americanum. Next base: position 45,991,907 of record NC_135501.1, on the reverse strand, counting down.
AATCTAATGCCTGGTTTAACGAGTTAGCGGTTTGGCTCTCTGTTAATCAACTTCAGTTAAACGTCAGCAAAACAAAGTTGATGCTCTTTCATCCTAAAAACAAACCTTTAGATCATCGCGTCAAACTAGCTTTTAATAACCTGAACATCGAGCAAGTTTATAGTTGCCGCTTTCTAGGTGTGTATTTTTGCAGTGATATGGGGTGGACAGATCATGTAAACTGCATTAGACTAAAAATGGCCAAGTCTGTGTTATCTATCGTATTAGGCATCTACTTCCACTACAGGTTAGAAGACAATTATACTTTGCCCTTGTTCATTCCCATCTTGTATACTGCAACCTGGTGTGGTGAACTTGCAACAAAACCGATCCGTATAAATTGCTTTCTCTTCAGAAAAGAGCTCTGCGCTCATTATATTCAAGCCCAGTTGTCGAACATAATATTTTCGAAACATTTCATGTTTGCAATTTCTTTCATTCCTACAATTTTAGTTTGGCTGTTCACATTTTTTATAAAGAAAAACATAATTTCAGGTCTTTCCAAAATGCTTATATTTCACGAAATGTTACTTATGGTTTACGTGCGGTCGCCTTATCCACTGAAAGACCTAGAACAAACTATGGAAAACAAACTATAAACAACCAAATTGTAACATTGTGTAATGCTTATCGGTCTCTAATAAAAATTGCCGTAGAAAGTCATAGTGTATCTGCTTTTAGGAAAAAACTGAAGATTCTTTTTCCTGTTTAAATTCAGCTTACTTTGTATATTTTGTATTTTGCGTTGCTTCCTTTACTGCCGAGTGTGCATATCGTGTTTTCTGCCAATTGCTGTTTATTTTCTTTGCATCGTTTTTTGAGTGTTTGCTATTTCTATCGTATAACTTTTGCTGCTTGTTTTGAAAGTGTCTTTTTTTTTGCCATGCGGCCACTGTTCGATGTAATATTCGAGGTGTAGGACTCGTCAGGAGGTTTGCCTCGTCTTCCTCCTTTTGCCTCACCTCGAGGGCATATTGTATTATATGGCCAAATAAAAATACTACTACTACTACATATCTCAGGCTCACCGCCATTCATCCCGGACCAGTCATTCCAAGTCTGTATACACGCCGCACGCGCGCACATCATCGCACCTTCACTCGTTTTTTTTTTCCACAAACAGCGAGAGACTGGAATGATCTGCCTGAAGAAGTGGTTCACTACTCCAGTGCGACAAATTTGAGGACAGCCATTGCAAGTTTTCTTTTGTGAAGCCACCCACCCTTGAAATCGTCTGTGAAGCCGCCCACCCCTTATGTAAAACCACTGTTCAAGGGGCTTTTGAGGACTAAATAAATAATTAAATTAACTCAGAATTATATCACAGCACTGCATCGGCTCCCAGCAAAACCAGCAAAACACGGGGCATCATTGTTCGTTTCGTGAGTCACGAACTTCGTGACGCCTGGCTGGCAAAGCGACAGGCACTCAAGAACGAACCTGGTGAGATGTTCATGTGCGAAAAATGTCACAACTGTCAAGCATTATGTTATCAAATGCAAACGAATGGGCGAAGAGTGCAGGATACGCATTTGCATGGCACACGAACGGAAAGTGCTAGTTCGAAAGAAAAGTGGCGATAATGCTGTTGTCATTCGCACAGCACAGGATCTTGATGGCCTGCACTGACTCATCTGGCTATTGTTCGTTTGTTTCCTTTGAACACTTTCTTTCACAGTGAAAAACCAGTCCACACTTTCATTGTTTCATCTTAATGTCAGAAGTTTGCGTAACAAATATGATGAAGTAATTTCCTTTTTATCCGAACCTGAACATTCTTTTGACATCAGTTGTTTCATAGACAATAGGTTTTCATGTGAGGATGAGTGCTTTTCACTTTCAGGATACGATGTTATATCAGTATGTCATTCAAAGAAGCGTGGTGGTGGCATTGCTATATACATTCACTCAAAGCTCAGCTACAAGATTTTCCCATCGTTCATGGTAATTAATGATAACAATGAGTGCTTAGTTATACAGCGCCGTGATATTATTTTCCCTGTTATATACCGTCCTTCATCACGTTCTCTCAGTGAATGTATACTGTTTGTCGAAAAGCTACTTGACTGGAGCGTTCCGCTGAAGCTTGAAAGTGTACTCGCGGGGGATCTCAACCTAAATGCTTCCCCTGATAATAGAGCTTTTTTACAATTCCTAGAGTTATACGAGTCTTTTGGTTTCCCAAGCGTGATAACCGTGCCAACTAAAATTACATCAACCTCCCAAAGCATTCTTGACCTATGTATTACAAGTCTTCCTCGCGAGAATATAAAATCGGGCACTTTGGTGAGCTGTTTAAGTTACCATTTTCCAATATATTGTGTGTTACCCTACGAACACCCTGTCGCCCCCGAATATGAAGCACAAATTAGACACTTTTACGAGCCCAATATTAACAAGCTCAAGGAGATGCTCAGGAAGGTTAACTGGAACAGCTTGCTAGAGTTATCGGACCCCGATGCCGCTTAGGATGCTTTCTTTTCATGTTTTATATCTGCTTATGCCTCATGTTGTGGTCTTAGGCCTCGCAAAAGGCCACAGAAAAGTACACAAGCCCTAGATATCTCGTGAACTATTCAAAAGAATCAAACAGAAAAACAGACTCTTCCAGACATTCCTCCTAAGCAAAGATGAAAGTGACTTTCGCGCATTTAAGAAGGCACGAAACCTGCTAAATTCTGACTTATAGAAAGCAAAGTTTGAATACTATTCGCGTTTATTTTTGCAGGCGAACGTAATACTCGGTTGGTATGGCAAACCAAGAAAAAATAATAATCTAACCAAATGAAGAAACTAACAAATTGAAATTTGTGAACGGCGATCTATCTGAAGCAGAATTAGCAAACATGTTTAACGTACATTTTCTTGCTGTTGATGCTCCGTCCAGCGATGGGTCTGATGCAATTTCTGGCACGTCGTGTGAGCGTTTCATTACTTCAAACAACCCGAATACATTATTCTTATCCCCCACTGACTCTAGCGAGGTACATGATGTAATCATATCTCTAAAAGACGGATGCGCATCTGGAAGTGATGACATCAAACCGAAACCGCTGAAGGCAGTGAGTCAAACAGTGAGCACCCCAATTGCAGACGTTTGTAATCTAATAATCTCAAGGGAAGTTTTCCCATCCAAAATGAAACTTGCTCGTGTGACAGCTATACATAAGGAAGGCCCATTTGAAAACCTGAACAATTACAGGCCAATCTCCGTGCGCCCTGTATTCGCCAAAATAGCCGAACACATTATAAACAAAAGGCTCGTTGGATTTCTCAAATCGTAAAATATTATAGTAAGGCAGCAATTTGGCTTCCAGAAAAATAAGTCACCTAAAGAACCACCACTTGGAATAAAAGAAGAAATTCTGCAGAATATCGAATACAAAGTTTTAACTCTCGGTATATTCCTCGACTTTAAGATAGCGTTCGATAGCTTCCAGCATGATATACTCCTAAAAAAACTTCCGCATTATGGTATTAGGGGTATAGAGCTTTGACATTCCTTACGGGTTAATTAACATCCCTTGAGCAGTATACGGTGATCAATGGTTCACGCTCCCAGAGAAACAGTGTGTCAAACGAAGTACCAGAAGAGTTCATCCAAGAGCCAGTGCTATTTCTTCTGTATATCAATGATATTGTTAATATACCGGGCGCTTCAAATATAGCGCTATATGCTGAAGACACGAATGTGTTCTTCTCTGGAATTGATTTAGAGGCATTATTTAAGGAGGCGAACAATTGGAAGCTGAGCTTAACCTCATGGCTGGGATATAGCCGCCGCGGTGGCTAAGCGATTATGGCCCTCGGCTGCTAACCCGAAAGACGCGGGTTCGATCCCGGCCGCGGCGGTCGAATTTCGATGGAGGCAAAATTCTAGAGGCCCGTGTACTGTGAGATGTCAGTGCACGTTAAAGAATCCCAGGTGGTCGAAATTTCCGGAGCCCTTCACTATGGCGTCCCTAATAGCCTGAGTCGTTTTGGGAGGTTAAACACCCATAAATCAAATCAAATCATGGCTGGGATGTAACCGCCTCGCACAGAAGATAAACAAGACTAAATATATATTATTCCGCTCTAAAGGCACTACAATTCGTACATTTACATCTTTGAAGTTTAAAGATAAATCACATAAATCACTCTTCGACTACCAGTTTTCTAGGTATTGCTTTCCACTAAAATCTCTTGTGGAATGCGCATATTGGTGCACTTAAAATGTATCTCTCTCGCGCTCTAGGAATCTTAAATAGAGTAAGGTGTTAACTTCCAGTTAGTATCAAACGACAGATATACTATTCACTTATCCACTCACGGCTTTCCTATTGTTCACTCGTGTGCAAACGATAATTAAAACAAATTTAGATTTCCTACTATCAATTCAAAAGAGAGCAACACAAGCTCTCTAACTTAGAGCTAAGGGACAGTTCCGCGCCTTATTTCAATTCGTACGGAAATCTTGAAATAAGTAGGCTCTACAAATACAAATTAACGCTTGTATTCTATCATCAATACCGGTTACATGAAGACTTTTGAATCAAAATAAAACGAAAAAAGGAGTTTATACAACTTAAGGAAGAATATTATAATCAAGCCCCGAACGCGAACGAACTACGGGCACCAAAGATTAAGCTATAAGATACCAGATCTGATAAACCGCTATCCAATGATTAAAGATGTATGAACAAATGCTCGTTCTCGAAACCAAGTTAGGAAAATACTGAAGAATATGTTCTTCAAGGATGAGTAGCGCTCTAAAGCCTTTTTTAACAATTTTTTTCAGTACGACAGTTTCAGTTATGTCTAGGTATTTTGGGTGTTTGATGTGTTGTGTATATTGGACTTTTTTTTCAGCCATGCATTGCTGGTAGAATTGTCTAATTAATCTTGTTCGTATTTTAAGCCTGTAGAGACTTTTGATATGTGAAAAAAAGCGGGTTTATGTTTTCTTTTCCCTCGGGACTGCTCTGTTAAACATGTTTATTTTGTCCTTTTTTTCTTCTTTATCCGTACATGAGTGTCAACCGCTTCTTGCCACAGGATGGCGTGACCGCGTCAGGCAGTTTCCTTCCTTTAGTCACGTCCCCAAAGACAATTATGTATTATTGTCTTGAATAAAATTTTAAAAAATATCTTCTCTATCGGAACGCGACTGCCGCGGCCGGATTTGAACCCGCGTTTTTCGGATCGGCAGCCCAAATCAGTTTGTGCCAGGGTGCTTTGTCTTAAAAATTGTACAAACTCGCCTAAGCATTTGAGTATACACAAAGTGAGCAGACGAGTGGAATAAAAATTTTCTGACATAAGCCTGTTAACTGACAGATAATCTGGATTCCATTGTCGGTATAATATGTCAAATTGTAAAGAAATTTTTTAATTAGAAGTTTCCTTTAGAACTGAGACTGAAATGCACGGTTGCTCTAGTCATTGTGTAGCGAAAATTCTGTGATACGCCGCTGCTTGTTTCCGCCGCAGCGGCTCACCGAGACACTGTAGCCGAAGTGGCGCTCCCATTCTTGGGTGAACTCTGCGCGCACGGCCCTCATAACCCTGGCTGCGTCGAAGCCGCGGCCCCAGCTGCCGACGACGGCTGGCCGGGGTCTGAGCCGGTGTGTGGCCACCACTACGAGATTCAAGTGGGACAGGAGCTGCTCGAGGCCGTAGTGGCGCAGCCGCCGGAGATTGGGAGGAACCGACAGTAGCAGCAGCACGCCCTTCTGGCCATGCCGTGCAGAGTCCGCACGCACTTAAGCAGGTTCTCGGTGTCTGTGCGGTCGCCACACAGGCCTTGCGGATGATTCCAATCCACGTGCAGGCCCTGCACGCGGCGCAATAGCCGTGGATTATGTGCCCACACGGCTTTCAGTGTGTACACTGCTTTTGCTGCTCTTGAAACTTCTCAGATTTTATTAGCAGCATAGATCCCCAGGTGGTCAAAATTTTACGGAGCCGCCGCTATGGCCCGTTGGTTAAAGCAATCTTCTACTGAGCCGGAGTACCCGGCTTTTAACCCGACCGCGTTCCGATGGAGGCGACACGCAAAAGGCACTCGTGTGCTGTGTGACGTCAATGAACGTTGAAGATCCCGAGGTGATCGAAATTATTCCGGAGCCCTCCACTGCGGCACTTCTTTCTTCCTTTCTTCTCTCTTTCCCTACACGGCAGTTGGGTGTACCAGTTGGGATGTACACCGAGAAATGTGAGATATGTACCGCGTCATTTCCTTTCCTGAAAACAAAATTTCACTTTCTTCACTACCCGCCGCGGTGGCTCAGTGCTTAGGGCGCTCGACTACTGATCCGGAGTTCCCGGGTTCGAACCCGACCGCGGCGGCTGCGTTTTTATGGAGGAAAAACGCTAAGGCGCCCGTGTGCTGTGCGATGTCAGTGCACGTTAAAGATCCCCAGGTGGTCGAAATTATTCCGGAGCCCTCCACTACGGCGCCTATTACTTCCTTTCTTCTTTCACTCCCTCTCTTATCCCTTCCCTTACGGCGCAGTTCAGGTGTCCAGCGATATAGGAGACAGATACTGCGCCATTTCCTTTCCCCCAAAAACCAACCAACCAATTATTCTTCACTCAACCACAACTACTCTCCCAGTCACTGCTTTGATTTCTACTTTCCTTCCTCTTCCACACGGCATGGTGTAGGTGCCCACCAATAAGTGAGAGAGTTACTGTTAAGAAAGAGAGTTACCGTTTCATTTCCTCAATACCAATATTTACAACTGGAGGGCAAAAGGCGCCCATGTGCAGTGCGATTCCAGTGCACGTTAAGATCCCCAGGTTGTCGAAATCATTCCAGAGCCCTACACAACGGCACCTATTTCTTTTTGTTCTTTCACTCCCACCTTCAACCCATCAAACACGGTGCGGCTTAGATATCCGCCTCTAGGATAGGTAGTTGCTGCACCATTTTACTTTTCCTAAAAGGACTAAGTCAAGAGAGGAACAACCATGACCTGTCTCAGGTCAGCTGTATTGAATTCAAGCCAGCACAACGCAACAGAAAGTTTTCACGGAAATAGGAAAGTTGTAGCAGTCACGTTTTCCGCCACCGTTCTCGAAATAGTACCGCAAACATTGGTAAGAAAGCAGCGGCACAAGGTGCGGAGGCAACCGGCGGTACCTCTGATTAAAGTCCCGCTAGCAGTTGTGCCTAATGTGCACGAGATGGTCCCATAACCTGAATAGGATGGCGGATAAACAACGCAACCGATTCCTGTATTTTCCTCCTTGCAAACTGTCTAAGTGCGCAAGTGTATGGCGGACGGTGAGCGGAGGGTCGTTTGCACGAACAATCAAAAGTACGTGTGCTGCGCCACGAGTGTTTACCAGTGTCTGAAAGACAGATTGCGAAAGCACTTCCGGTGTTCGAACCAGATAATGGCGTCAATCTTCGTGGACATTGCATTGAATGCGAATATACCTACCCCGAGAATAATAAAGCCACTGTAATTGGCAGGTGAAAGCCTAGACTACCGAGGGAGGTTATGGTAGCGGCATGCATTCGCAGACTTGGGCCAGACACGCACGTGAGCATACTTAGGCTCTTTCAGATAAAGAGAACTGGATTGTGATGAACAAGTGATGTGCGTTTTCTAATCGGCTGTTAGTTTTTACAATCATGTCATTTGCCTTCTATCATGTGCGCTCATGTTATTTATTTTCTATAATCAGCGCGCTAAGTGCAGGCGCACGCTGTAGCGGCACCCTGTTCTTTTCGAATAAGCTTCAGGTGCTGCTTACCGCTCATTCTGTCCACTTCTCTGCCCTCAGGCCTGTCCGAAATGGGGGTTTCTCTTCTTCTTCAGCAAGAAGAAAAAGTGAATTGGCACCACACAATGGATAACGTAGTCGTCACAACATACGCGGCATGGGCGCTCCCTCGCTTCCCTCACTCGACTCAACATCACCGCTTGGCCGGGCGGGAGCTTGTCAGAGTGAACAGCGCAGTTTGTCTATCCTCTGCTTTCATGCCGCACGTTACAACTCGGGTTTTCTCAGCTGCAACTTTTAATAGGTCGGTAATGCAATGGCCTAAGAAGCGCCACTGTGAAGTAAAGGCGGCGTCCGGCAGTGTAGCTTGTGTCCACTACCTGCCCCCTGGAACAATCGGCAGATGGAAAAGTCAAGATAGGGAAATTTTTATCGACCATGTTGGTAGAGGAGGGGAGGAGCCACCTGACAAAAGGATCACCTTGAAGAAAAAAAAATGACGGATGATTTTCAGTGGTCAGGCAGAATGAGCATTTGGCGTAAGCACTTCCTTTTTCACTTCGGCTTCGGTTCGATGCTTTTGTTCTGAAGGTCAAGCTAGCTTCAGGCAGAGGTCGGTGAGTGCGTGTGTTGGTGGTAGCACACAAAAAGTGGAGGGGTACTTAAGTTCTGCATTAAAGGGATTACGCGATAGTGTTAATGGGTTAATGCCCATATATGCGCAATTTGCCGTTCTCAACGTTCATACATGGCTGGGAGTCCTCATAATGCTCCTGGCGCTGTGGGGCAGTGGTTAAGTGATTATTCACTTTCCTGCGATGTCAGGTGCTACCACCGGTGGAGCATTGGGTGCCCATGGTGCTTTTCTTTACAAGACGCTTCACCAGACAGAGAAGTAATTGGATACTGGCGGTCTTAGTTCTCGCGCACTAAATGGCGTCCTACGTTGCAGTGGTCCGTACACTGCATGCCACGCTTGTAAGGTGGCAAATTGAAGAGGCGAAAATCCTCCTCTTCACCTGTAGCCGAGAGGTTTGGTGGACAGGACAGGATTAGCAGGTCGTAAAATTTTGAGAAAAATCCCTGCCTCTACTTGTCTGGGAGAAGAGGAAGAAGGCAGATGGCGGCTGCCACAGAAAGAGCTGTGTGGGTAGATACCGTGGACGGGGGAGGTTCGGACGCGAACGGAGAAATCCGCCACTTGAGGGTAGATGCCAAGAGAACAACACGACGAGTGGCCAATGTGGAAGGTGGGGGGCCAAAGGCCATCAGCTTTCAGGGATTAACGCGATATGCCGGCAACCATAGCTGAACAATTAATATAAGAGCAATGTTAAGGCATTGTTCTCGCGCAATTAAAATAAAGCGCCCTTGAAATTTTTCAAATTTGTCATCTATGAAGACCTGAAATTTAGAATGAAAAACGGCGCCACTAGAACCACATAATCAGCGGTGTTTCACGGAATGCCCAATCGCCCTAACTACGAGGAAAATTAACCACAGTTACGCAGGAATGTTAAGTTTTCTGCAACATAGATAACCCGCATTTCAACAATGAATGTTAAAAAAGTATTATTAACATTTACCTCTGCTTTTTTCAGTCTTGAGGTTTGTGCGGCATAATTGCAAATCCCTGCGAATGAGGGTCTTTCAGGATATCGTCGCTTTTATGAATTCACTTCATTATCCACACCTGAAATCTAAATTTTAGAGAGTATTTTTTAAGATACGGTGCTCGCATTTTGAAAACCCACATATTTGCTACTGTGAAAAACATAGTTGGCGAAACCACACGCAGCACGATAAACGTGATTCGGCACAAAACGTTTAAAGGGTGCGAAAGAAATTTTCTTGAGCAGCTAAAAAGAAACATGTACAATCTGAAAACCCACAATGCGATCGGCAGCTAGGAATTCGGAAACTGCGGAAAGGAAGACGTTGTCTAAAATTATGCAAATATAGTAGGGGTTGGATGAAAGGAACGACCAACCGGTGAGGACACTTCCGGCTACTATTCCGGCCCCACACTCTACGTCGCTCCCTAAACAATTCAACCAGCGGCAACACCTCCCATCACCAACCCGAAGGCTCTACTAAGAGCGTCGATATTATGCTCATATGGAGCGGACCTGCCAGGGCCTGCTCCTGAAACTGTCGCTCTCTCTGTGTGGTATTTCTAGCGTGTGGTATTTCTAGCGGCTTTTGTGACAATACTCACATACCCGCTAGCCCTTAATGCCAGTTTCTGCGCGTTTTTTTAGCGCTGCTTTTTTCTATCCTGTTTTATCCAGCCTGCGTTGCCTTTATTCGCAGTTTCGCCCAAAACTTGATTTCACCGTTCGTTGCTCGTTTCCAGCAGCCGGCCTCATTAGTTAATACAGGCAGTATCAATCAAATATGCACTTTACGTGTAACGTATGGCGATCAACTGCTGCATTTAATTCGGGACGACCCACGTACACTAGTTCGGCCACAGTTATTACCTTCCACTTGTGCAGCCCCCAGGGGCGTCTATGAGTATGCTGTAACAGTTTCATTCCCTATACTCACGGCCAGAACACTGGGGCGCTGGCAGACGATGCAAGTGCCCTGTGCTCCCGTCATACACACTTCGTCTGTCGTCGGCCAGCGCTTCAGTGTTCACAATGTCAAACCAACTTGCCCAGCAACACACCTTAACCACGGCCAACCTTGAAAGCAAGCAGTTGTTTCTTATGCGTTTTCAAATATTCCCAGAACTCTACGCAATGCCGTACGCAAGTTCAGCCCTGAGCGTGGCCCTGGAGATTTCTGCCTCCTCTGTTTTAGATGTATGTGAAGCAGCAATAAGAATGGCGGGTTGGCGATACTTCAAGCCTGCCTCTCTGACGCCTCTACATATGTCGTCTTTCGGCAAAAATGTAAACAAGCGAGGCCACGGAGGAAGTGTTGCACAAAGCAGCCTGCCAGAGTACCTTGTATCGAATGTCGGCCAACAACTCTGTCAGCTGGTGGCTGAAGCGTTTCAGCCGTTCTTCGTTGCGCAGAACTTTGGTGAAGTTGGCGTTGTCCTCCGCTTCGCCGCCAAGCGTCGCGTAGACGGGCATCGGTTTCCCGCGGTGCTGAACGCTGCGCTGTTGACCGGCGAGCCGCTCCGCGAAGTCGGCGTACATGACTCCCCCACACGTTCCCTCGGTAAACTGTTTTTTCTCCATATTTTGGTGCATTTTGCTCGACACGAACATCTTTAAAGATTTATTTGAGGGTGGTTTGCTCAGCGGAGTTCTGTGTGATTCAATGAACCGTGCTGGGCACCCACAGAAAGCACCAATGAATGGTGTCGTAATTCTCCGTTTAAACGGTATTTTATAAAACAACGGCTTAATTACACGAGAAACAAGTTCAGCATTTTTAATGCTGTCATTAAGTGCGGTCCTAATGAAAACATCCTGGCCATCTGCACAGAACTGAAGCGTTACACAAATGAAGCGGTTGACGAAAAGTCCAATCTCAAGATTCCTCTATGCGAAGTGAGGTTGGGGCACAAAACAAGGACACCTGCCTGTACCAGTGAATAAAGGCTGCATGGTTTTTGCACTTCCAGAAAGGCCGGCAGCGCATGAGAATCGACCTCTCAATATGTTGGGCTCGCTTAAAAGATATTTTGCCTTGCGAGAGGTCTCGCGCAGCTCACTCTGCACACGGTATATTTGCACACACAGTACGATTTAGGCGCGGCCATTGAGGTAGTTATAAGTCCGACTGAGGTGAGATGGTTGGGCATGATAGCGCTCACCTTTAGTAAAGCCCTCGAATACACACCGTAAACTAAAAGTTTAAGCGCATCAGCCACCAAGTGAGACTGATGCCGCGGAAGAGCCTAGTACTGCCGCTATCATTTCTGCCGGGCAATGTTGTCAGACGTGCAACATTTTTCCAGATTTGTGAATGAGTTCAAGTTTTTTTTTTCCTTTTCTAATCTCAGCCGGAAAAATGTACCAGCAATGGCTCCTTCAGATGTCATATAAGTTGCATTTCAGCTACCTTTTCATACCTGCAAGTATTGACATCTATAATTGATTTCTGTGGATGTTACCACTTAATGATAAAGCAATCCCGCACGTTATTATCAGCAAAGTGAAATCTGCGTGTAATGATACTGGGCTACAGTCATTCTTTCCAATTCCAGTTTTTAGTAGGTACATTGCTGGAAGTCAGAGGACGCGGACTCAATTTGAAATAAATTCTCTCCTTCAATTTTGACTATGTGGGAAGTTCAAGGGAAGTTGGCTAGCCTTGGTGCAGTGCAGTCAAGTTTCAGTTCAGAGAACAACGAAATTTAACAAGAGTTCTCATGTTGTGTTGCTTGTCCGAACAGAATAGTGAAGATGAAAGAGGGTGTGGAACCTGACTAAAACCGACGTAATATTTCTTCTCAGATGAACGCTACACCAAGTGCCAATCAATCAATCAATCAATCAATCAATCAATCAATCAATCAATCAATCAATCAATCAGGCAGTCAGTCAGATCAGTAAATAGATCAAAAATTATTTAAATCAACCATTTATTTCAATGAAGCATTATAAATTCGTTTTTTTTTTAAATGGCTGTTCGCTCAATCAAGCGTTTCAGCAAAGCTGGAAAGGGAAAAAACTGCGCAGACACAATTTGACCGCGTCCGGCTTACGAGGCAGCAGTCACAAAATAAACCTCATAATCGTAAACACAGGTATTCTAATAGGCAAAATAGAATGAAAGAGACACAACTATGGCAATATAGCAGCAATGTTTCGTTAATAAGAGAAACACTTTTACAGATTATAAATCTTTTATTTATTAGATGCATGCCTAAAACAATGACTTAATGGTTCGCCGAACCCAATAAGACGCTTTCAGTTTTAAAAAGGTATTAAAAGTGCACATAAAAGCTTTTAAGTTTTTGACTCTCTCATGGCACGGTGGCACCATCGAGATGTACCGCACCAACCCGCCTCTAATTATCTCGTAGATTTGGCTCGAAGTGTTCCTCAGCACAACTGCCGGACCTAGCAGCCCCATCACCCACCATACCGAAGATGACCATTCTCGTATTCACCCACGGATAGCCACCATTTCCTACTCGGCGAATACACGCTCCGTGGAAGGTGCACATGACTCGTTGACTTCGCCCCAAAGTTGCTCCGCTACATATTGCCTTCCGAAGCGCGGCTCGGTCATTGAGCACGCGGCACCACCGAGATGTACCACTCCAACCCTCTTCTGTTTATCCAGCAGGTGACAAAACAACAGGGAAAATGTATTCGCTCTAATGACCTCGTTTTAATTGTACTGCTGCGCCATTGCCTCAGTTATCAGTTTGATGTTGTTGCATTCCTCAAAAAACTAGTGTTACTTTCCGGAGATCTCGACTTGAACCCGGGCACCTACCTATGTGTCACAGACTGCAAAACATTGGAAAGGTATTTCAACTGATATCAAATAGATTAAAAAGACACGGCTGACAGATAAAGAGGGTATGTAAGGCGGGATTTACGGCACCGGTAGCCGTCAGGAACAGCGCAGTGGTTTATTGGTTTGGCAGCTCGCAGTCTGTAGGGCAGCCACCCTTCTCGTCTTCGCCTGCCTGTAGCCGTTCAGCTCAACTTCTTCATACAATCTGACAGCCGCAGGAAAATGGGAGCCAATATGGCGACCCAAGGGGACGAAGGGATAGCGGGGTCATAACATGGCTGCAGGAGTTCGACATGATCGATCTCACGTACACGGCGCCGAAGGTCGCTGGAGTGGCGTAAAGGTTCGACGAGATAGTTTACAGGGGAAGTCGGTTGGATCACATGATAGGGCAAGGTAACAAAGCCGGACGTGAGCACCGGGAAGGAAGGTGTGGACAGGTTGGCTTCTGTCGCTGCAGGCTTTCTTGTGAAACTGCTGTTCCTAAGTGAGGGCGGCATTCTTGGCTAGCTAGCAGTATGCTTCAGCGTGCCGGGCAGCTACCAAAACCGAGATGTACTCCTAGATATCAGGGCAGTAGGGCAGTATACGTCAATCAGAGAGGAAGGCTCGCCGCCATACAGGAGAAAAAATGGGGATAATCTGGTGTTTGCTTGAACAGCGGTACTCTAGGCATATGTAACAAATGGTTGAATCTGGTCCAAATATGACCAACCCGAGACGATGTACACTGAAAGGATATCACGCAGTGCGCGATTGAAGCGCTCAGTGAAGGACGGTAAGCGCTAGTGATATTCATTTTGGGGCGCATAAAAAATTTCAGATAAGGTAGACTTTCCCCTATCGCTTAGAATTGCACAGAGTGCCGCACCTCAAAATGATACCTTTGGTTACAGGCGCGCAAACAGACACAACACAAGGAAGAAAGACGGGACGGAGCGCCTGTCTGTTTTCGCGCCTCTAACCAAAGATGTACAGTTACCAACTTGGCCAGCAAGGCGTTCTTTTAAACCTCAAAATGAAGTGCCGAAAAAAAAAGGACGCGATATCAGAGGAGGTTTCCCTGTAGCGACTAAGGTGATCGACGGCCACGATTATTCAACGGTTCCACGCTGGTGAGTACAGCAGAAGCCCGTAGAGATCGATGCCGACATGACAAAATGTTGGGTCTGGGCAAGGAAGAGACCGACGTGGAGAAGGCGGTGTGGGGGAGGAGGCTTGCGACGCTGGCAGTCGGCAAACGCGAAGGTATACATGCCACACCAACAGAAGCGCTGTCACAATCATTCATTAGTCTTGAACACATCCGCATGACCTCACTCGGGTTCGTTGTGGTAAAAAGTGCGGATAGCACTCGAAGGAGGCGAGGTATGAGAAGCAGCTGCTTACGGCTGTCTAGCATACAGTTATACGTCGATAGAGGAGACGGTCGCGAAGAGTGATGTCGTGCAGCGCCTGACGACGTGAGGGGCCGACGAGGGCGGCGAGTTGACGAGGAGATCGATGAGGGATGTCAGCCACGGGGGCTTGTGTTGTTCTGAAGGCACGTCGTTGATGGACAGGGAAGACAAGATGGGTCTGGAGGCAGGTGAGTAACAAAACGTCAGGCGGCAAGGACGAGCGGGGAAAAGCTTATGCATCAGTGTGTATGCGGCCAGTCGGGTAGGTGACGCGGATAACACATTTCTGAAGTCGAAGCGGGCAGCAGGCTAGACGACCAGTGGGCTTCTTCAGTAAAGATAACTAGTAAAGAGAGCGGTGGCCCCTGACAACATCGAATGGGTGGCCGCAGAAGTACAGCCGAAATTTTTGAAGCGCCGAGACGATGGCCAAACATTCCTTTTCGGTGACCGGATAATTGTTCTCGGTCTTGGTTAGTCCGACTTGCGTGCCTAGCGACGTGTTCATTAGTGCCAGATTTTCATTGGGCTAGACGAACGCTGAGTCCGGCGTTCCTGGCGTCGGTGTGAATTTCAGCAGGCGCCGCCGCGCGAAAGTGGACTGATAAATATTACAGGCGAGATATGTATGGTGCGTAATGTTGAAAACGTAGTGTCGCAAGCCGCCGACCAGGCAGAAAGATCGCTGCGGCCGCCGAAAAGTTGCGTCAGTGGGACAATGATGATCACAAAGTTGCGAGCGAAACGATAAAAATAGTAGCACAGGCCAATAACGCGGCATAATTGCTTGATAGAAGCCAATTTCAGGAACGCAGGAACAGAAGATTAGCTGGGTCAGAATTGTGAGCTGGCGCGTGGTGAAATGGTACTTTTTGAGATTGAGCAGCAGACCGGCGTCGGTAACGCACATAAAGAGCATCTCAAGGCGAGTGAAGCGCTTAGTGAAGTCGGAGTAAAACACCACGACGTCACCCAAGTACTGTTGTGATCGGAGGCCAAGACAGCTGGAACAGACGAGCAAGGCATGCGTCATCGAGCTACCTTGACCAAAGCCGCTGTAGTTCAGAGAAGACAAGAAACGTTCGCGTGGAAGCGGCTTCAGGTGACGGCAATGCCGTGAACAAAGTCATCTAATCCCTTTCGCCGGTGATGTGGAATGCGGCGCTTCTCGCTCACTGTGCTCTCCAGTGGACCGGCGGAGGAGACCCCGAGCGGCGCCAACCCACCGCCCGCTTGCTCTTGAGAGCCCTGATAAAGCGGGAGAGGACACGGCTAATTCGTCCTTCCCTCTGGAAGAATTCACCGGTGTCACCTGTCAGAACTCTTTTTTCCCTCGTAAAGGATCGCCGCATAAGGAGCCAACGACCTTTTGAACCTGGTCGGCCCGTGGGAAGCCGCAGTCCGCGACCGCAAGGCGCCAGGATTTCTTCTTGCCTGTGTGTGTTTCTGTGCGGTGCGCGGCGGTCACGTGGTGAGGGCGGAGCCTATGAAGAGACTAAAGGCCCATTGGACGCTCGACCAGCTACCGGATTCCCTAGCTAGGTGCCTGGGGACAATCAACTGTATTTAAGCCGCAATCTGGCGTGTTTCAGAGCACTTCATTTCCAACTTTTGGTCTCCCTGTTTATGTTGTAATTATGTAAAATAAACGACCAAGCTTGCTAATTCTCTTGAAGGCTTCCTTCCGTATTCTGCCAACTTAGTCCTCATGCGGTGAAGACCTCGGTCCCGATCCCCAATCATATTAGTACCAAATACATGTGTTCGACTTCAAACTACGAAGAATAGTGTCCGTCATGGTGTCAAAGGTGGCGGGCGTGTTACACATGCCAAACCATGTGACATTAAACGCATAGAGTACATTGGGAGTGATGAAAGCTGTCTAGGGTCGATATTCTTCGTCATCGAAACTTGCCAGTAGCCAGAGTGTAAATCAAATGAAGAGAAAAACTCAGCTAAACATAGACAGTCAAAGCCGACATCTACGCGTCGTAGGGGTTAGGCGTCCTTTCGGGTGATTGCATTCAGGCGTCGGTAATCCACACATAATAGAAAAGATACGCCCTTCTTCTGTACACAGACGACTGACGAAGACCAGGGGCCGCTGGAGGGTTGAATCACACCTCTGTGGAGCATCTCGTTGATTTACTGGTAAATACGAGGGGGTGCTGAGAAGTTCATTGCTTTGTCCCTTTCATGCCGAATTGAAAGATAAATTTGGTACCATAAAAAGAATGATACCTCTTTATATAACCGTGCAAGTGGTGGACGTTTGCGAGTTTGATAACTACGTTTAATTTCAGTTAGAATTTCAGATGGCAGAGGCAGAAGCAAGTTCCACGCCTATGGTGTTATGGGTCGTCATGAAATTTTTATTCCAGCAGGCAAAGTCTGCAAAGGATGTTCACAGTGAGTTGTTACAAAAATTATACAAGAAGTGTCTTTCCTAAAGCACTGACAAAGCCTAGGTTGCTCATTTCAAGACTGGGCATTTATCTATTGAGGATGAGCTCCGTAGCGGGCGCCAAACAACCTCAATAGACACGGCAACAAGCGATGCTCTCCATACGCTGTTTTACTTAGGATCGGCGAATATCCGCCAGAAAGATAGCCCAGACACTGAACATCTCCTGGGAGCGTGTTGGTTTTGTTATTACCAATATCCTAGACATGTTAAGCTTTAAGCGAATTGGGTGCCGAAATGTTTTAACAGTGAACAGAAGCAGGCACTCATTGAGGCATCTATAGCTATTTTAACCCATTTTAGTGGAACAAAGGACTTTAAAGAGCGTTAGCTCTAACTCATCATGTTTCGAGATTTAGTGGGGTGTGCTACCGCCCTGAGATCACAGCGCCATTTGTGGCAGCAACTAGAAAACAGCACACCTCGTACTGAGATTTGTAGCGCCGTCTACAATATCATTGTAGAAACAACCACTTGCCGGCTGCCAAATATAACGTTATGGTCCAATATGGTGTATAGATGTAGAACTAGGCGAGTATGACGTCAGAGGACGAATTGGTGGCGTAGTTGCACCTTCTGGTATCCAATATGGCGGCCATTAAAATTGGTTGTGCCCTCCCATCCCTTTTCCCGTCACCAAAAAAAAAAAATTCTATAACATGGAGGAAAACTGTCCGTTACGCGACCGCGATGCGTGCGTACATTCGTTCCCCTATATATATTCCGACAAGGGCCACCCTTCTGGGGACAGTTATGTAGCGAATTTGGTATGCAAATAAGACCCTATGGGTTGTGGTATAGAAATAAAACCACAATTAAATAATAGGTAACCACATAATACATGGAATTACTAATTGAAGCGCAACCATATCGCACCGCAAGCCGAATTCTAGGCCCACCTTGACCTTCCAAACGAAGAAAATTTCGTAATTCGACAACGGGTAGACGTGCATCGCATTTCTCTGATAGACCCTTATAAAAATTTCTTTAGACAGTCCATAGACTGTCTATAAACTTTAATCTAAGAAGTATATAGACTGTCTATAGACAAATCCTTTAGACCAGTCAATAGACAATCTATAGATTTATGGCCATACACTTTTAGTAGACTTTTGCCTATAGACAGTCCATAGACAAATGTCTACTGAAAGTAGATAGGTCCATAGACAGTCTATAGAAGATTTATACATACTTGCACCCCTCTGTTGTCTAACACCGTCATCCTAGGAAAACATAATGACAGCCTAACGCGGGAAATTTTGGAGGCTTTTCACATCCGCTTGGAACCTGATAGCTGTATTAGTGATCCTTCTGTCACACTAACTGATAAAGAGATGATGTTTTTATCCGGCCAAGATGTGTAGTCTCGCGCTCGTGCTGATTGTCACCTTTGTGGGCATGATTAGCAGCTTTGTATCGTTTTTCTTTTGGTTTTTCCCTCTTGTTTGTGTTTGGCGTTCTTAGTATTTAAGATGCTTGGACGTGAATTAAAATCTAGTTGCGAGTCAGCGCTTGTGGTGTCCTTTCTTCGTTGTGTCCCGTTCTGTTATTGCGCTGTTCAAATATGAATCAATACCAACTCGCCCAGTTCGCAGCTTTAATGAAAGAAGATTTATAAATTTACGGCCACACACTTCCTATAGACTTCTGTCCATAGACCATCTATAGACAAATGTCTACTTATAATAGACACAGGTCTATAGGCAGTCTATAGATTATCTCTAGACTTAGACCATACACTTCCTGTAGATTTCTGTCTATAGACAAAAGTCTACTGGTCCAGTAGACATAGGTCGATAGACTGTCCATAGACATTCCATAGTTATGTGGCCTGGCAATGCTGTAGACATATGTCTATAGACAGTCTATAGAGCTCTGTCTACAAAACCTTAATAGACCATTGTCTGTAGACTGCCTATAGACAGTCTACAACTGTTGAAAAAGGTCACCACACGGTCTTCACAAATGACATGACGATCAATATACTTACAATTTAGTTTATTTCCAAGCTATGCAGGCAAGGATTATGCAATACATTCACCATAAGAATGCACCACATAAAAATAAATGCTGAAACTAATGGTCCAACTATAGTTTCCTCAGAAGCAATCTTGCGACCTGTTGTCTGCAGTCAGTCATCCAGGCATTTTGACTTGTACAGTGGAAGGAAAAAAATAAGAGGAACTGAAAAAAAATTCCCACTCCGTCCCTACAAATGCGCTTTACAACACAAGGCATATACATCCTGGCTACCCCATTCAAGAAAGTTAGTCAATGTTTTGGTTTGGTTTATGTGGTCCAAAAACCCAAGGTGACTCAGGCAATGAGAGGCGCCATAGTGAAAGGTTGGGGAGTAATTTCGGCCACCTGCGGTTTCTTACCGTGCACTGACATTGCATAGAACACAGGCCTCTAACATTTTGCCTCTATCAAAACGCGACCGGCTAGACCAGGATCGATCCTGCATCATTCAGGTTGTAGTTGTAGTACAGTTTATTTGGGACAAAAAATATACAAAATTTGCCCTGTGTGAGAAGGCTAATGGCATTTTTGCCTGATGAGGCCATCCCACCCCTGACAGCAGTGGAAACCACTATAGGCATATTCGAACACATTTGTCGTACAGTACATCGTACAAAAACCAATATGTATGCAAGCACACAAAGCAAAAGAAATGGACAACCCTGAGGACTGCGTGCGTGCTTCTGAATATGGAAAAAAAATGTTTACAGATTCCCGAATACTTTTACACGTACAACACCCCGAAATATCATCCATCACACAAAAGAAATTCTTTGACTTATTATTCCATTAGGTACATATGTCTTAGTGTTTTCTTTAGGTAGTGATGGGTAGATTGGTAATAATTCAAAGATGGCTGGATATTGATTCAATAAATTTGCTATTTACATACATAATCTGACATCACCATAGTTGATGCGATATCAGGGCACCTGTATTTTATCTTCCCTAAGGAGATGTGGTGTTTCTTTTTTTATTGAACCTCAATATTTGAACGGTGTAACATATACTGGTACACGATTTCCAGAAATATCTTATATTTGAATAGCTTACTGATCTCTAATATGTCATAGATCTTAAAGTATGGCAAGCAATGTTCTATTTTTGGAATTTTCGAATACCACATATTGAGCGCTTTTGCAGAGGGTGCAGCTAATCAAGGTTTGTGTTGTGTCTGACGATACCACGGAGCAGTATGTTAAACGTGAATGAAAGAGAGCATAGTAAGTTTGTTGCTTCACTGGCAACCTGTTTAATATGCCAAAAACATGTTAAGTTCATTCGGAGAGCTTCTGTGTGCGAATTCCAAAGAAACGTTTAATGAAAGATAACACCTAGAAAGCAAATCCTTTTAGACTGGTTGATGTTATTCCGGAACTTCAATTTGAACTCACTATCTTTTTTGCTACCTTCAGGCTTGAAAATCTCAGTTATTCCGTCTTGTTTATCATTAGGTGTAGTTTATTAAAAGTTAACCAAAAGTCTAAATAGTGAAGGCATTCATTTGCTTCCCTGTAAACGAAGCTTTCATTGCAACCTGAAATAAAATACACTAGTGTCATCTGCATGTAATACCATTTCAGAGCAGCCTGGGGTGTTTACAATATCACTCATATATATCAAGAATAATATGGGGCCTAGAATAGATCCCTATAAAACTCCGCATTTAAAAGTGCCTCGATCGGATTCGGTGCTCTTTATTGTGGTGCATTGCACCCTGCAAATTAAACAGCTCTCCATCAGGGTATGTGCTGTACCTTGGATTCCATAGGAACGGTAGCTTTATAATTAATATATCATGATGGAGAGAATCAATGGCTTTCCTGAAATCAAGAAATAAACCCAAAGTAAGCTTTCATCAGCGCCATGTCTGTGCACTTGTCACGTCCTTTGTCCCCTTCGCTGTTGAAAAAACCATGTCACACCAACTTGCCCAAGCTTCTACAGTTTCATTTCTTAACGTTGTCAAGAATTTTCTGTTTAATATAAAGTAAAGCAGTTTCAGTTGCCTTATTCTTTCTGAATCCAAACTGCTCTTTTACTATCAAGTTTTGCAGAGTGAGGAAATCGACAATTCTTTTGTTCATTATGTGTTCAGCAACTTTTGAAAAGACTGAAAGCACTGACATTGGTCTATAGCTGTTCAAGTCTTCGAAAGCACCACCTTTAATAACAGCTGGAACACATGCAAGTTTCATTTGGTTTGGAAATATCCCTACTTGAAGTATGCAGTTGCATGTATGCGTAAGGACTGTAGCTGTCAGTGCGGCTACAGCTTTCACGGGGGAAACTTTCACATCATCATAGGCTGATGCACATTTGTCCTTCAGCGTCATGACTATGTTGAGGACTTCTTCGGCGCAAGTTGGAGTGAGAAATACAGCTTGAGGACATTGAGAATTGATGTATTGTTCACACGATAATGTACCATGAATATCATTTGAGGCACCAACTTCTACACAGTGCATGTTGGAAAGGTTTGCAATTTTTTCGTCAGTTCAGCCCTGTGTAGGTAATGCACAGCGGTAATGTCGTCTTGTGTAATAGCCTTAACTTGCAGCTTTTCTACAATCTCATTTACTTTGCTTAGCAAGTCCTCATCCTGGGCTTCAGTCAATATACTAAGCTCTAGGGTTAGAAAGCGACTACGCCACTCCAAATCATCTAGGCCCTGCTTCAGCTGAGTTATGTCACTACCTACATTGTCAGAATCCAGCCCTTCAACTCACTTCGTTAGTTGTTTTGTAGTTTTTTTCTTGAACAGCAAGGTGGTTCTGAAAGTCGTCAAACTTATCAGAAAGCAACTGCATTCGCGACTCAAATGAATCAAACTTTTTGACAAAGGCAAAAGAGCATCAAGCTTCGTTTCAGTCTGCAGTAATCTGAGTATCACGTTGGAATCATGCTGCGGATTTTCTGTGATGCTTGTGCCCTTGTGATTGCCTCGACAAGAGTCACATTTCCATGCTTTTTTTGGCTTCACGCTTAGCATTGAAAGATTCTTCTGTTATTCCCGCACATGCACCACGATGAAAATTAAATTTGCACTCTGAGCGTGTTGCAAAGGTGCTATCAGTGAGTGGAAGACGGCAAGCACAACAACGAGCTATACAGTACGCTCAGATCTTTTACAAAAAAGCCATCCACTTAGCAGCAGCGAAGACATAAAAGGAAAACAAAATCACATTGAGCGAGGCATAATTATGCACAAACCTGCACAAAGGCAGAGACGGTTACATGATGCTCGCAGTTACAGCCACCACTGCCAAGTGAGGTCCCAGTGGAAGGAATCTTCTTTTATAGCCCACAGTGAACCGTTGATGCTTTGCTGGATTTCCGGGTGCCACCGACGACCATGCCTTCCTGGTCCGCTGTTCGAGACTACCGTCCGTCTTTAGGGCACGTGCGATGACCAGTGAGATGTACGGCTTCACAGTGGGTAATCTGCACAAAGGCAGAGACGGTTATGTGATGCTCGCAGTTATTGTCGCTACTTTGCAGTGGTGACGATAACTTGACCTAGCTTTACATGACATAACTGACGACTTGGCATAACTTATCACCTGAAGAACACGATAACCACTGAGCCGTTGCGCCGGATTCATCATTTCAGTAAATATGCATGCAAATTCTAAGTGGCTGTCATAAAACATTGTAACTAATACCCAAATTTCGTGCAGCACTCTACCACTACACTAAATACCTACTGGGAATACTGACATCTGTATGCATTCCCTTTACAATAATTGGAAGAGAATACTTTGAAAACTTGTGCCACTTATCATCATTGACTCGCTACGAGCTGTTGAAAATGCTGCCCCATAAAATGTACATTCAGTGCTCCTTGCAAAAGGATCCCAACTGGAGAATATTCAAGCATTTATTCTTATTCCCCCTATTGAACAAGCGCTTCAAAATACCCTGCATGAAGCCTGGTACGTACGCCGATACTCAAACGGGCACAAGCCATGCAAAACCTACCAGGTAGACTGCGAACCAGTTCACCACGGTTTTGCACCCACAACTTGAAACACTAACATGAAACAGCATACTCATACACCAGCGTGCGCTCTTTGGAACACGCGGGTTAGAGTGCTTCCATGCCGTGCTCATTATCCAGAAAAACGCAAACAGCACATAGTGACTGCAGCAGCGCCATTTCAGAACCATACGTGAGCTTCAGGCAACAAGCTCATTGTTGTGAGGATGAAATATCATCTCAAATTCAGTTCAGTTTTTACTTCAAGTGCAGCCCGAACCGAGCAGTAAAAGGAGACACTTGCATGCAGGTACCCTAATCTAACGCTCATAGAAAAATCAAGGAAAGCAACGAACACACTCAAAGTAAGAATTAGTTCATTGAAACAATTAACGTGTTCATGAAAAGGCGCAGCCATAATAAAACAGCGCGAGCAAAATTGCATTCGTGGCGCAAATAAGCGCCAAGTTACATTGGCGTTTCTGTAATGTAGCAGTCTGAGATCAAAAACGCATACTCTGCCTCTCCCACAATTGGTACTGGAGAAATTTGTGCACATGTAAGCGGGGTTCATGAACGAGCCTCTCGGAACGAAATTTAAGCCATCTCTTGCCGAGGCGACCTTTACTCAGCTTTCGAAATTAATTGCCCACAGGCCAGCGGCGGCGGCGGCCAACGGCTCGGATAACAGGGATGGACGAATCCATACGTGCGCAACGAAAGGGGAGACGGGATGCAGCTCGTAGGTTCTTCGCAGTGTTTGTACACGCTCGCCATTTGCACCGACAACCACTTTTTTTCAACCATCACTCTACTAGCATTTCTCCACCGCCGCTTTACTACAACTTTGACAAACGCCTCGGGCTCTAGTCACTAGCGTTACAAAACATATTTGGTGAAACGACGCGCACCGAGTGAGCGGCTACAACAAACAAGCAATTAATGCACACCTCTCAATGAACAGCACTCCATGGTTCCGACAGGCGATAACACAAAGAATAAAAAATAAATGTAATGCACCTCAACTTGATTGTGTGTTTCCGCAGATGCCAAGTAAATCGTGTTCACATGGATCAAACGCACAGTTTCATTTCGGCCTTCACTCACGGGCTAAGCGATATTTCTGGCTGTGCACGTACCTTTCAGCACGGAAAAGCCAGTAGACAGCTCGCGAGGAGGGCTTACCGTCCCGGGTTTCGCACCGAGTGCCTTTCCACGCGTTAGGAAAGACATAGCGGCACAGACGTAAGCGCATTATTCGAGAACATGGCGGCTGCCGCTGCTCACACAAAATTGCTTACAAACGCCGCTTACAAACGTGGATAGGAAGTTTGTCGATGCGCACATAATCTGCTCTGCACACACAGCACTGCCTAGAGTGGCTAAGGAGACGAAATGAATAAAAATAATCGAGTAGACTTACCGTAAGTGGACGATTAAGTTGAATTTCAATCAAAACGTAATCCACGAAAGAAAACGCCGCCAACGCCGACACACCGGCGCACACAGTTTGCAGCCCGGATGATTTTCCGCCGCCTCCGGGCAAAATTGGGAAAAAGTGAAACAGAAACCAATTTAACGGTCATGTCTATATTGGTTGCAATATTGCCAATTGTAGCGTGCTCTAGCATCCAAGAACACAAAGGGCCATTGGTTTATAGCATAAATTCTCCACTCGCGCTTTAAATACCTTATTACTTTCGCGAAAACCAAAATCGAAACCTTACTACTTTGTCCATGCGCGCCGCATCTCCCATCGAGTAGTATGTGGCGCCCTTTTCAAATAATTATAATGCTGCATAGCATAACGTCTTTTTGGCGTGTGCTCGTGTTTGGAAAACCGGTATGGACAACACCGTGTTATCGCCTCCGATGCAGCAAGTGTACGGCGAAGAACGAAAATATACTGGGTTTCTGATTGTTGAGTCGCAGCACTTTTTCACGTGAATGCAAACTGCAAAGGTATAAATGGCACACCTTAATTCCGCAGAGAACCATGATCTTTGAGTACTAATCATGTTTCTGAGAGATGGGCACATCCTTGAATTCTCGCCCCCGTTATTCCCCCTTATTTTACAGGAGGTTTTAAGGAGAAATGAATGTACAGTCACTGTTGAAATGCTTCTTAATTAAGCGCGTTGGACAGTAACGATAAAACAATGTAATAGTATATTTTCGAGCGATTCCTTGAAGGGAGAGCGTGTTCGTTTGATGTAGTACAGTTTGCAGCACTCTTACTTCAGAAATGGGCGCCTTTCCTCGCTCTACCTGTCAGCATTAAAGATTATTGAATTATATTCTCATTATGGGCGTCGCGGTTTAAGGAAAATTAGTTTTTCAAAGCTTCTGAAAACAATATACAGGAAGGTATTGCATTGTTTTTGGACAATATTTTTTTATTCCTGAAATAGCAAAGGAAGCGGAGGACTCTGACAATAGTTGCGGTCACCCGATGCAGTTTGGCTCCGGGGGGTTTAACGTCCCAAGCCAACTCAGGGAATGAGGGACGCCGTAGTGAAGGGCCCGTGAAATTTTGACCGCCTGGGGTTCTTTAACGTGCACTAACATCGCACACTACACGGTCCTCAAGAATTTCGCCTCCATCGAAATTCGACCGCCGCGGCTGGCAACGAACCCGCGTCTTTCGGGTCAGCAGCCGAGCGCCATACCCACTTAACTACCGCGGCGGCCCGATGCAGTTCTACTCAGCATGCAGTGCGAAAAGAAATGGATATTTTATGGACTTAGTCGAAAGGCAGTGTATACATTGTAAGATAAAATTAGGATTGTTATAAACAATAGACAATAGGTCTATAGACAATAGTTTATATGCAGTCTAAAGATTGTCTATAGACGATAGGAAATTAAGGCGGTTAGAGATTTTAGTCTATAAATTGTCTATAGGTCGTCTATAAACAAATGGCTGCTAAGCCGGTTATAGACTAGTATATAGGTGGTTTATAGATTGTCTATAGACAAAAGGAAATTATGGCGGTTATAGGCTTCAGTCTATAGATGGTCTATAGATTGTCTATGGACAAAAGGAAATAAGGCAGGTTTAGACTTTAGTCTATAGCAAATCTATTGACCGCCTATAGACAAAGTAAAATTATGTCTACTATAGATTTGGTCTATAGATGGTCTACAGATTTTCTATGCACAAAAGGAAAGAGGCAGCTATAGACTTCAGTCTATAGATAATCTATTGACCGTCGATAGACAGAAGAAAATTAAGACGGTTATACACTTTAGTCTGCAGATAGTCTATGGACCACCTATAGACGGAAGTAAATTAAGGCTGTCATAGACTTTAGTCTATAGATAATCTATTGAGTGAGAATAGACAGGAAAATTATGTCTGTTATGAACTTTAGTCTATAGATGATCTATAGACAGTCTATGGACAAAAGGAAGTAAGGCGGTTATAGAATGTAGTTTATAGATAATCTATTAACCGTCTAGACAAAGGAATATTGTCTATTATAGACTTTAGTCTATAGATAGTCTATGAACCATCTATAGACAGAAGGAAATTGATGCGGTTATAGACTTCAGTCAATAGGTAGACAAAAGAAAATTAAAGCGGCTAAAAACTTTAGTCTATAGATTCTCTATATACTGTCTATTGAGAAAAATCAGTCTAAAGGTCGTCTATAGAGTCTATAAAAAGTCTATAGACAGTCTGTAGACCATTTTCATAAGAAGATGGCGCTAGGCTTAAATCGCTCCGCTAGGCGGCATGCGTGCACGCGTAGCCGACACGACACGCGTAGTCGACTGTTGACAGCCGTGCAGTGCGGACGATTGTTTTGGTATTCTTCGGACTACGAGTGTTGACCTGCACCGGACGGACGGACGACTGCGAGAGCGCCATGACTACGACAAATAGACGACTTTTTTCGTTTAATATTTTGAGAGCTTAGATTTACACTTCTTTTAGATCTAGGCTAGTTAGGTGAAGTGCTCGGGAAAGAGCAGGTCAGTGACCTAACGGCCGGGTCTCTTCCGGACGGCAGCAGATTTGCAGGGCTCATTCGTGAGTTAACTAGTTTATACAGGCAGCTAGTGTTTGTTTTCTAGGTGATCTGCTTTTGTGGTAGGCAGAATTTTTTTTCAAGCACAGGGTTGCATGTAGTATTTTCTGTTCTAGAATTTTGTGGTAGTAATATTAGGGTTCTGCTACTCTGGTCAAGCAACAGAAGGTTAAATGCAAGGAGTGTGAGGCGTCGGTGAATTTGAAGAAAACGCGGTTCGAATCTGTAGAGTAGGACGAAGGCGCGGATTTTATAGGCAAGCGCTGCGTATTAAGCGCACGCCTGGACAGGGCTGACGAAGCAAACACCAGGCTAGCGTTAGGTGTGGATGCTCTAGAAAAAGAGCTACAGGTAGAAAGGGCAGAGAAGCGCAAAGTCCAAGAGCAGCTTAGTGAATTTTTGGACGCAAAGATGGCTGACACAGCCATGGGAGGTCACATTGGCGGATAATACAGCGCCATCCACGTGGATGGGGCCTGCACTTGTATGGACAGGTATAGGAAAGTAAGTCGGTCAGGTTCAGACAGGAATACCTGTAGGCAGAGGTGGCAGCTAGGAAGTCTAGAGGCAATGGAGACAAAGGAAACAGACTAACCCGAAGGAATGAGGTCACAGTCAACGATAAGAGGCAGCATAATCCGAAGTTAGGAGGGAGGAAGGGAATACCCTTGGGCTTATCGGTGGTAACTCAAATATGAATAGGTGAAAAAGAACTATAATGGAGCATGGAAAGGATGGTAAGGGGGCAGCAGTAAGGGCATTCCCAGGCAGGACAATGGACGAAGTACTGAGAGAGACAAACATCCAACTTTATAAGAATGTTGCAGGGTGGAGTCTGGTAGTGGTAGCGGTGGGGCTAAATTATTTCTTGAATGGTGAAGCCGCACAAGTCGTTGAAAAATTAGCGGAAGGAGTGGACGATACAGGGGCGATAAGAAAGCAGGTGCAGATCGTGGTGCGCACAGTGCCGGAGGTACAAGGACGGAACGGAGAAATTACCCAGGACGTTGTGGCTGTTGATCGGGAGATACGCAAGTTAAGCCAGGAGAAAGGCTTTGAAGTGGCAGGCATAAACAGGGAAGTGCATTGAGCAGGCTTTGGTGGAGGCTTTACAAGAGATGGCATCCACTTTAAAGGAAGGCTCGGAACCGAGATTGGGTGGCGCCTGGCAGGCCGGGCAGTACCTTTTTTTTAGGGGGTCCACTATGGCTCAGGGCGCAGGGTAGGCAGACGCAAAGTAGAAAGTGCAACAATGGAGACTGGAGGCAACAATATGGCCACTAGAAGGTCCAGGAAGAAAACCACAAAAAGAAATTCAACACCAGGATCAGGTACATAAACATGCAAGCCGGTAGAAAGAGAGCGAAGTGGTTAGAAATAGAACGGCAGTTAGAAAAAGAAGTAGGTGTATACGCGCTATGCGAGACTCATCTCAGGGATCTAGAAGACTCACCGTTTATTGAAGGCTACGTCTGGGGAAGGAAGCAGCAGAACAACCACGGAGAAAAAGGGGGGAAGAGTAGGTATGCTGATACATCAAGGAACAAATTGGCAAAGAATAAAGTCAACTGGCGAGGAACATGTCTGGACATCAGATACAATTGCCGATTAAAGGACATGGCTAGGAGTAGTTTATATGGGGATTGGGGACAAATTTAGACAAGAAAACAGGGATCTAGTTAAGTGACTCAATGATGATATAAAGCAGTTTGGAGATGGCGCCGATATTTTACTGCTGGGTGACATAAATGGCCACATCGAGGATGTGGATGGATACAAAGATTGTAATGGGAAGTCAATGCCACACTACTGTGATCGGCACAGCCTAGTTATTGTAAGTATAGAAACTAAGCGTGAGGGATAAATCACGTGGGAATCCCGTAACAGGCGAACGACGACTGACTACTGCTTAATGTCGCAGGGGATGTAGAGCAAGGTCGCAGTAGTGGAAATAGACGAAGAAGGGAAGTACAGTCTCAGAAGTGATCATAAGCTTGTTAGTCTACAGTTGGGAGCCCTGCTCAAAAGAGAACTGCAGGGAATTCAAAAAGAGGAGACAAAATAAATGACGAACAAAGAGCACAAATAGCAGCCAGCTTAGACGAAGAAATAGATAAACTTCCCATACAAAAGTGGGATCTTAGTGAGTTATAACTACTCGATTCGTACGAAAATAAAAGAAGGGAAAGAAGTAAAACGCAGGAGAGGAAAGAGGATGCCACGAAGTTGGTGGAATAAGGAAATTAGAGAGGCCTTAGAACAAAGACGGTTGGCATCACGGGAACAAAGAGAAGAAAGAGGGCGCAGTTATCTGAAGACAAATTAGGCCAAAAATGGGAATATTATCGACAAAAAAAACAATAAGTGCAGGCCCCCTTCCAGGCTAAAATAAACCAGTCGTCTGATCGCTGGCTGGATGAAGTTCGTTATGCAAGTAAATGAGGGTTAACAAACTTTTGGAGTCATATAAGCTGGCTGGGTAAAGCGAATCTCAGAAAGCAGGAACAGATTCACGATGCCGAGGGAAAATGTTTAGAGGGAGATGGCGCTGTGAACTACATTGCGTCAGTTATAGCTGAGTTATTTAGAAAATACGATATGGTAATCCCCCCAAATGAGGGAGCAACACAGGATAGCACAATAAAAGAGAGCTTAGAACTGACCAATTTTAACTAGAAAAAGGTGGAAGCAAATGTTCTAAAATGCACGTCCGCAGGGATACACGAAATTTCAGTCAAGTTAATTAATGAACTTGGCCCAAGACGCAAGGAAACGCAGACAAAATCATTGGAGGCAGTCACAACAAATAAGCAAATTCCGCACAGCTGGAAACATAGTAAAATGAATTTGATTTATAAAGGGAAAGGCGATAAGACAAACATAAAATCCTTGCGACCGATTACGATGGCATGATTTTTATACAAGCTGGTGATGCAGGCGGTGAAATGAAAAATGCAGTCATGCGTAAAAAGTAATATACTACTCAGAGAACTTTAGAACGTGTTCAGAAGTGATAGGCGCATAGATGATAGCCTGTTCGTGCTTACCCAGTGCCATGAAACAGCTAAGCCGGAAAACAGACCTTTGTATTTAGCCTTCCTGGACATAAGCGGTGCATACGACAGCGTGAACAGGGAACTCCTGTAGAACATATTAAAAGATGAAAGTATCGGTCATGAGGTAATTGATTTTCTACAGGAAACATGTCGAGAAATTAAAGTTGAAATAACATAAGAAGGAATTAGGAGTACGCCAACTGTCGAGGTACACAAAAGATAAAGGCAAGGTTGTCCTCTATCTGTGGTGCTGTTCATGCTTTATATGATAAGTATGGAAAGAAGGCTAAAAGGGTGTGTTTGCTGGCTAGTTTGTATAACATTGCTGAAAAGGGAACAGCGCGAACACAGGACGAAGAGAGGAACGTACGACACAGGCGCTGATTTACAACTGATGTTTATTCGAAAGGTGCACACACATAAACAGTCTCGCGGCAAGCTGTCACCTGAGTCAACGTCAGGGGCGGTGTAACGGGCGGGATAAACGCGATAAAATCTTAAAAGCTATAAAAGTTCCAAAGTTTTAACAAGAAACGATGCCCATGGGAAGGCTGACATGAGAGAAAGCAAACAAGATGCAGGTGAAGGATGGAAGATGGGCATGCGGCAAGGTAAACAACGGGAACGTGGCTAACACTTGGTGTAAAACAGTTAAAAACCTAAAAAGCGAGATAAATTCACTTGCCTAGAGAGGCAGTCTCCTTAGACATCAGGTTGATGAATGCACTGCTGACACACGTGTCGTCCCGGTTTTGAATTAGGAAAACTTCATGTATCTCACGTGTGCGCTTTTCGTGATATCTTTTCAGACCTTTGTCTTGTCCAGGGCTGGCACGCAAGAGCATTTCTTGCAGTGAATGGGAAAGTTGCTGCCTGTGCCGGTACTTATTGAAGTCGAGTGTTCCATCATACGCTCACTGATACACCTTCCTGTTTGCCCAATGTAAGATGCACCACACGATAGCGATATCTCAAACACAGCTGAAGTTACACATGGCTTTAAAAATGGCGTCCTGTGCTTAATCTTGCACACGCTTTTCGGCAGATTTTCTTCGTTGACTCGTCTACATAGGCCTCCTAGTTTGTTGGGCGTCGAAAAAGCCAAGTGTATTCCGTGCTTCCCAGATATTTTCCTAAGCCTGTGGCTTGCTTCGTGGACATAGGGAATTACCGCTGTTCTTGACCGGTCCGGACTGCTGTTAGCACGATGGGAATGGCGAAGCTCTCAAAGTAGTTTTTCTGCCAAGCTGGCAAGGAGCAAGAGTGGGAACCCCGCGTCTGCCAACCGTCCGACTTGCGCCTGGAAACTGGTGGGGATGCAGCGAAAGCAAGATATTTGCAGTGCGTTCCTTAGCGCTGATGTGGCAACGCTGCGCTTCACAAGTTTCGAGTGCGCTGGCGAAAAAAGCAGGAGGCTCTCCATTGAGCGAGGCGCGTATCTCCAGCAGATGTGATCTGGAGTGATGTTGAGGATCATGTCAAGGAACCTGAGTTTATTGTTTTCTGGAAATTCTGAAGTTAAAGTGAGACCTTGCAGTTTCGATTTAAAGAGGCCTATGATGCCTTCCGGTGCTGCTAGCTTGTTGGCGGCGTTCGGTTTGAATAAGACCAGGTAATCATCCACGTACCGCATTATCTTGACGGCCCCGTAGTTGTTAAGATTAGGGAGTAATCTCATGTCATATTTGGCCAGCAACAGGTCACTAAGCACAGGTGCTAAGCAAGACCCTATGCACACGCCATCCTATTGCTTGTAAAGGGTCCCTTCAAAGCTTACAGCAGAAGATTTAATGTAGAGCCGGAGCAGGCCGAGGAACATGCTGGCACTGATGCCTCAGCTGTTTTGAAAGCGAGTAGTTCCATGTTCTTCTATAGCTTCACTGACAGTTGCTAGAAGATTCGGTTGCGGCAGAGAGTAGTAAAGGTATTTGATGTCTATGGAGAAAACGCCCAACCCTTCAGGGCGCTCCAGCTGCAGGTAGCGCGATACCTCTTCGGGGTTTCTGATGAGGAATGGGTCATCAATTGCTGGCGCCGACAGCGATTTCTGCAATTAATTGCCTACCATTTGCTGACAGGTGCCTCGCTCGGAGACGATTACTCGGAAGGGGATGCTTCTTTGTGAGTTTTTGCAGTGAAGAAGGCATTCGAAGTCTGCCCTTTGCAATTCTTTATATTTGATGCCGACTTTTCCAAGCCTGCTTTCCGGCACAGTGCTTCAGCTCGCGCTTTTTCCTTGTTTAGGGCTCTTCCCATGACTTGTTCAAAATTCTCTCCTAGTGCCTGTTTTGCCTTTAGGGAGTACGTCTCATTGGCTACGACGACGAATCCACCTTCTTTGTCGGAGAGAAGAAGCTTTGATTCATTTTTGCGCAGTGCAGATACAACATTTGTGGTGTTGATTGCTCCGCCCGTGCATGGCTTTTTGGGAAGCACATCGACGCCTAGGTGTATGTCGACATTGATGTCCTCTGCTTTGGCTTTTGAGGCTGTAGTCCGGACTACAGCGGACTACTACGGACCACTACTTTTCAGTTTACTACTAGGTTTCAATTTAAACGCAGCTAAGTACGGTGTGATGATTTTCAACGATAGAATTGATCAGGAGCTTACAATACAAGGCCATGAAATGCCCCGAGTGGACGAATACAAATATTTCGGGGTATGGGTAAACGAAGGCCAAATGCACACGGAAAAGCACGAGCAATCTCTCGTAGCAAAAGGGCGAAGGGATACTGGGAAAATGAAACATAGGACATTTTGGGTGTACAACGGGTATGAAATACTGAGAGGTATTTGGAAAAGATTAATGGTGCAACGGCTTACTTTTGGGAATGCGGTTCTGTGCTTAGGGCAGAAGTTCAGTCGAGATTAGAAGTAAATCAAAGAGCTGCTGGAAGAAAAGCACTAGGTGCCCACGGGAAAACCACAAACGAGGCAGTGCAGGGGGATATGGGCTGGGCATTGTTCGAAGCACGGGAAGCTCAGAGTAAAATTCTATACGAAGAACGCCTGAGGAAACTGGACGATAACCGGTGGGCAAATAAGGTATTTAAACACCTATACAGAAAGAGCGTTTACTCACAATGGCGGAAAAGAACTAGGAAGCTAACCAGTAAGTATGCCAGACACGAGGACGGTTTAAAACAGAGCATTGAGCGACAGCTTAAAAACGCGGAAGGAAAAAATTGGATAAATTGAATGGAAAAGAAGCATAGTATAACTATATTGATACTGGAAACAGGAGATAAGGAAGACAGCATTTTATTCTAACTCAAGAGGCAGACTTTGGTAAACATTGTACATTCATTATATTGTTTAGAAGATTGATTTTTTTTGTCGTGTACCATCACAGCAAGTTAAAATTTTCGAACGCGCTAAAACTCGTTTGAGATCCTGGGCTGCGCTTGTTCGAGTTTAAAATTTTGAAGTTTTATTCATCTTTTATCTTACCGAACACTTTCGCAGTATATGTGTGGAGTCAGTATGTATTAGAACGCGCAGCTATAAAAAGAAAATTAACGAAGATGACGCATGTGCTGTGTGTGGTAAATCTGTAGAAACAATAGGATACGTCATACTAAAATGTGATGTTATCCATCCTGATGTCGATGCAGGCACAGTTGCTCTTCCTGAGGCCCTACGGTTAAGAGATAACAATAGTCATGTAAATAAATCTTCGGTGGAAATTAGCAAGAAACGATTGGAAGATTCGAGGCTCAAAACCAGAGAGGCGACATAAGGTTAAAAGTGTAGGAAGACGTATTAAAAGAAAATGCCGAATTTTAATAACCTACAACACAGGTAAAAAAAAGTAAAGGAAAAAAGCCAAGCATGGTGGCAACTGCCATCACCTCGTTTTAAAAGGAACACTCCTACCTTCCATCCATTCATCCAAGCATGGTGACAATCCACCTCGTTTCAAAGGGTGTTACAATCAGTTTCTCGAGACGAGCGGTGCGTTTTCGTTCGCTTTCTTCGCCGAGTAAACCTACCATCTAACGCTCGTTACTTCAACGTCTTCCAGATGATGGCAGCTTTTTTGCATATATTAGAGGCTGCGGATGAAAGATGGCTCCACATTTATGATCTCTAATCCAAGGAACTGTCAAAGGGAGGCCGCCACACTGGGTCCCCACGACCGGAGAAATTCCGCATCCAGAAATCAGCGAAAAAATCATGGCGTTCATTTTCTACGACAAAGATAGTGTTCTGCTGGTGGAATACCTACCTCAGGGCTGTAGTATATTATGCCGGCCTGCTTAACAAGCTGAAAGAGGCAATTAAGACAAAACGCCATGGAAATATGAAAAAAAAGAGTCCTTTTGTTGCGGGACAATGCACCTGCGCACACGTCCTGATTTGTGGCTGTCAAACTGAGGACCACCAATTGTTCCACCATCGCCCTTATTCACCTGACCTGGCTCCCCCGACTACCATATCTCAAGGTCACCATTTCGATGACATTGAAGACGTGAAACATGCTGCTGAAAGCTGCTTTCACCACCTGTCACACATGTTTTTTTAAACGGAATAGCCCCTGGCAGTACATGACCGCGGACCAATATTAGAAAGCCACTGGAAAATCGTGGCCCTAAGTAGGCGCAGAGTTACCAATGAGCATCTGATACTGGCTGTGCCATCATCAAATCGTGGCTATCATGGGCCAAGTTAGCTAGAGTTCTCCCACTCTTTTCAAGAATTGGCTAAGCCATTTTTGAAACCTGGCTATCATGGGCCATGTTGACCAGAGCTCTCCCACTCTGCCAGAATTGGCTAAGCTATTTTCGAAACCTGGCTATTTTGGTATTGGCTTGCCACCCCTTATCTAGCGTAGACAGTATACTGGCAGACGTTGGCGAACATTGTACATTAATTGGCTTGTCACCCCTTATCTAGTGGAGAAAGTATACTGGCAGACGCTGGTGAACATTGTATATTCATTATATTGTTTAGAAGATTGATTTTTTGTCGGGTACCATCAGAGCAGATTATAATTTTTGAACGCGCTAAAACTCGTTTGAACTCCTGGGCAGGGCTTGTTCGAGTTGAAAAATTTGAAGTTTTATTCATCTTTTTCTTAACGAACACTTTCGCAGTATATGTGTGGAGTTGGATAAACAGCGAATATTTTCCGACTGCGCAGTCGGAGATAGAGACATAGTTATGGGAAAAAAAAAACTCAATGAAACCAAAGCTGTCAGTCGATCGCGCCGGCCAGAGAGAGCTCTCTTAAAGGAGAAACTAAAGGAGGAGCGTGTCGAGGCGCTGCGCGGCGAAGTCTGCCGTTGGCTCCGTTGCTGATAACTTCAGTTCTAAGGTGCTTCACAACAATTTCCAAACGCATTCGGAAGCATTCCAAACGCATTCGTTCGCTGTATAGCAATGATGCTGCTGCCATCAACTTTTGTTGTGTCCGTTCGCTGATTTTGAGTTGTGCAACGTGACGGCGACTTCGGAGGTGGTTAGTCGAGTGTGCATATTGCGCCAAAAAGGAACCGCTCTGTCGCATAAGGCCCGTTTCACATGCTGCAACTAGAACGAAAACAGTCGGCCTAGCCGGTGACGCCGCAGTGCGATTTTCGGCCAGTGCTTTCACATGCAACTCCGCAGCGAATTCGGTCAAAGGGACAGTCAAGGTTTCTTGATATTTGTAACGCCAATCGATGATTAAACGTAACAGAAACGCTACATGAAATGTGTTGATGATGCAATGACGAGTGTGTTTTTAGATGTGGGGCATTATTTCAATGTTTTGATTAGAATAAACAGTTTTGCTTCCACTGCGGCCACAGCTCCCACGTGACCGCACGTCGCACGCAGTCTCGGCGCTCCCTATTGTTCAGTCGCTGAGCGAACACACCGACGCTGCGACTGAATACCGATGGGACGGAACTCGATCGCAAGCCGTCTGCGACAAGACTGACGGCCCTCCCTAGTCGCAGACCGATGGAGTTCGCAGTGTCGCAGGCGAAAATCACATGCATGTGAAACGGGCCTAAAGCCGATGACGACACCATCCAGAACGGCAACTACAGATCTACAGAATTCTATCGTTAATACTAGGCAACTAGAAGTGGCTGCAACCAACCACTAAAATTCATTTTAAAAGGTCTCGTAAATTTAGTAATTAACTAATGCGCGCTAGCATTACCCAGTTGTAATGGTTCGTGCAATTATATATGGCTTAGCCAAGCTGACAATAAAAAAATAAACTTTTTTTGAGAAGTGCACAGAGCTCACGCTGTTGCCTTTGTCCGATTTTGGGCATAATAACCCGGCTATTTTATCAAATTTATGCATCTGAAAGAGTTTTGGTATGCTCTGCTTGCGCGAGTATCTGAAAACCAGCCC
Organism: Amblyomma americanum; assembly: GCF_052857255.1. Lineage (NCBI taxonomy): Eukaryota > Metazoa > Arthropoda > Arachnida > Ixodida > Ixodidae > Amblyomma > Amblyomma americanum. The sequence goes on along the minus strand of NC_135501.1, from coordinate 45,955,410 downwards.
AAGAGGGCTTCCTTCTGAAGAAATCAGTGGAGTTTCATTTCGTAATTTTTTAATTAAAAAAGCGCTTTTTTGCTTCACTCTAGATAATTCACTGCCACACTGCGCAGTGTGTGTCTGCTTAATGGAGATTCAAACTCAAACGTAAAAACTTATTGCAAGTGCATGCCCTAAGCCGACATTGTGCGCAATTTTGCAACGTCCAGAAACGAAGCAGTGGCCTCGTAATATACAGTTATAAGTTGTGCACGCGCGAAATATTAGGCCGCCACTTCATAAACGCACGCGATGACGAGGTAAGAGATTCCTACGCCTCCGTACGTCGTTCCCTGTGATCGCGCCTTTCGCCGTGTTTTTCGATTTGCTTTTTCCTTCCTTTTCTACAGATTGTAATGTTTCAAAATGTTGTTTTTTGCGCATTTATTGCTCTGTTGCGCAATTTGCATTGGAGGCTATCCACCTCGTGCGCTGGCGTGGTGGCGCCACTGCTCCAGAACAAGTGGCGCCATTTCACGCGCGGAGCGAAGATTCTGCTAGCGGCGCTTCTTTAGGAGTTTACACCCAAACAACCATTCGAAAGTTATTGCAAAAAAAAAAAATATTTTTGCGGGGCGGGCAGACCACACACTTTCTTAGTAACACAGCTCGCATCTGAAGGTTAGAGGTGGTCAAAATAAACTAAACTGTTTGCGATCGGAAGGCACGGGAAGAACCGAGAGATTCACGCGAAAACATGTTTTCGTACTTGCCTTTTCGTGTATGCGAAAGCAGAACTAGAGAAGTCGGGAATTGGGCCATCATGCATACGTGAGTTCACTGGTAACACATTAGTAGCAACATCTCTCTGAAAGCGTCGTCGGTATCCACGTATCAGCAGGTTCGGTCACCACCGCCGTTTTTTTCCTTTCTCTCTCGCTCGGTCCAAACGACGGCGGGGTCGCGCTTGAGCGCAGTCTCCGGAAAGAACAGCATGCATGACCGGCTTAATTAACACCATCAGCACGTGATGATGTCGTTTCGGACGAATGAAAATGTTGACGCGTTTTTAAAAGCAACGGTTTGGTGCGCGGTTGCAGATTCTGCGACCCTAAGCCTCTGTATGATGCGTGCGGTGAACTTTTCTGTGTAGCAATGTCCGCGGACACCTTCGAGATATGTGCAGGCTGAGTTTTGAGGCGAGTTTAATTCTTTCATGGCTCGTTTCTTCACCGTCTGTTGGTTTCGAGCACCTGGTACAAACATCGAGCTTGAAATCCCTTTTGCTCATAGCCAGGCATTGCGCGCAGTGACGTGAACGCTCAGCGCGTAAATTACTTCGGACGATATGTGGCCGGGTGCATCACTCAGGCTCCTTGCAGTGTGCCGCGTGCGGGATTATTAGCGACAGGTGCTCCGTACAGGTGCGTCACCCTTGTGTAGAGCGCTATAGCAGTGATGGGTATCTGGTAACAAAAAGTGAAATTACAGAGCAGCCCCTGATTTCTCGCAAAGTGGTCGTGTCTACTTTGTTTTGCGGTTATATCTGGCACTACTTTAGCCAAAGTGTTTCCTCTGGAACCTAGCAGCTGCGACAAACGATAGTGCACCGCCCGAGCGCCTTACACAAGGGTGACGCAGACTGTACACGCTGCTTTGTATATACAGTGCTTTTTTTGTTTTGTAAATTACGCCAACGGTAGTCGCTCGCGCAGTTTGTTCTCGGACAGTGCCCGACACTCGCGCGTGCGGCGCAGATTCGTTTGCTTTTTGTGTACACAGCTCTCACCTGACAATTATCTCTATCGCTTCTCCACGCTGACCTGTTTACCCTGCATGCCGTACTGCTCTCGGCGGCGCTGTTTCGTTTTGCACTCGTATGATATCCAGGAAAAACGATTAAACAATCTTTAACCGCTTCGCGGCGGTATTTTTGCAGCTAATATAGCACCTATAGAGGCAGCAGAAAATCGACTTGCTTGTTTCAAAGGGCGTTTTCTTTTGGTTCTTGTGGGAATCCAGACCGAACGCCCAGCAAGCAATAAAGAAGCCACTGTTGATATGAGCTTTGCTACCACTGGCGTGCGTCTACGGCAGGATAAACTGCCCTGAAGGAAACGCTGCGAACAGCAGGAAACGGTGATAGAAACGGTCAGCAGGCCATTGGAAAGCGTTTCTGCAGGCCGGACAGACGTCGCGTTCGCTCATTACCGCGGGTCATGTCTGAAGACTAGCCCTGAGGCGCCGAGTCAGGCATGTGTGCAAAACAGTCTGACTCTAAAAGCTTTATCTGGATTTACAGCTGAGTGGTGCTTTTTGCTTCCCCTGCCGATTCATGCGATAGGTTGTGCTGTGAGTGCGCAGACTCGAAAAAGACATCACAAATGCGCAGCCTAAATAAAAAGCAGTGTACCCGAATTCAGGTGTGGGATGGCCATAAACGTAACAGTAAACGAGGTGGGTGTTTTACGAGGCATTTCCAGCTTGTTCTTGCGAAGAGTCACGACGAGGTCAGAGGAGCACAGCGTCAGTTGCAGCGGCGGCGTCTGATCGGAACAGCCGGTTTTTTCCCGCTGCTCGTCCCAGATGGCGCCACATATACAGCTGAAACTGCAGCTCACGAGGCGGGTAGCTCTTGCTGACGTCTTTATATATTTGCTGGAAATTTTTTTTTTTGCGTTCGAACATTACATTTATTGCTGAAAAGCATCTGAAAAAGTTGAGAGCCACAATTCAACACGGTTTTGTTTGTTTTAGCTTTCTGGGTGAAATTTCCACACCAACAAAAAGTTGGAGGATTCTTCGAGGACCATCGAATAAATACACTGACAAATGGTATTAGACGCATGTTAATCTATCTTGTTTGCCACATGTCCCGTACTTATTACTTTGAAAAAGTGCGAATTTTCTTGCATAATATTTTATTTATTATTTTATGTTTTCGCTATTTCATGATGTCATTTTAAGGCATCCTGAGCTAACACACGGCCCCGCAAAATGCGCCAGTGTCTGAAGTTTTTTTGGCGAAATCCATCTGGAAGCTCCACGTTTTTCGCTTCAAAGTATTCGGTCGCCGGACATGAAGCTTCTCCTGCTGCTTTGCAAGAATACTTTGACGTTTCCGCGTTTTTCACACTTTGCCTTCAAAACTGCTTATGACTCATTCTACGAGAATTCAAAACCTGTTTCCCATGTTTCCGCCCCGTCTCCTCTCTATTTTTTGAAGCTTCGTATCTAGTAGTGGTTCCAACTCATCTCCCGGACGCGCCCTTTTCCCCTACCAGGCGAAGGGCTGTTCTTTTTTTACTCACTTTCTCCTAGCTGTTTCTCCAGTGCGCAGCTAAGCGCGGCGCCGTTCGAGCCCCCCCCCCCCCCCCCTCCCCTCTCCCCCCCAAGACCTTCCTTTCTCTACTTTTAAGCTCCAAAATTTTTTTTTGCGACCACAAAACCTGTGTAAAAAATAATTCCTCTCCGCCCTGCAGCCGCCACCCTTCCCCCGCCACCACCACCACCGCCGGGTCCTCTGCCACTCCTCAGAGCGCTATGCATCGCCACGACACATTCTTGACTGGACGAGTCTTGCCTTGTCTGGCCCGCACAACTTGCGCGACGAAAGAGCATGGATACTCGAGCTGGCTCCGTTCGTAGTCTGTGCTAGCGAAAACACACATCTGGTACGATATGAGAGCTCCGACGTGGTTAACTACCCTGGCCTGCAATATCTTAATTGTAAGTACTACATATACTTTACCTTGACATACGTTCAAAAATGAATGTGATTTTGGGAGTAAGTGTTGCTTTGACTTGATGCGGTGTTATTTTTTCCGACAGGAAAACAGAACGAGACAATGCACGAGGACGACTTCTATGTACGCACTCTCATTGTCAAATGTCTGGCTTGAAGTCGTGCGCAGTGCAGATCTGCCTGAATGGCAAGAGTTTTATTTTTCGTCTTTGGTGCAATGACTTCACCAAATGTTCACTACTTTGTCGAACAGCGGGTTTCAATCCATGTCACCTGACACCCGATGCATTCAGGAATACGTTTGTCATGCGCAGCTTATGCAGGATAAGAATTAGAACGGCTTTGTGTTCCACTACAGACCAGTCGGTAAGGATATGTGTACTAGTTCCGCGCTGTCTCTCTTTGGCTAACACTCTTGTAGGTCCGATAGAAAATCCACAATTTATAGTTGAAGCTTTTGCCGTGTTATTTCTCAGTTAAAAAAAGGTTCGGTTTAGGTTTATGGGGGTTTAACGTCCCAAAGCGACTCAGGCTATGAGAGACGCCGTAGTGAATGGCTCCGGAAATTTCGACCACCTGGGGTTCTTTAACGTGCACTGACATCGCACAGTACACAGGCCTCTAGAATTTATCCTCCATCGAAATTCGACCGCCGCGGCCGGGATCGAACCCGCGTCTTTCGAGCCAGCAGTCGAGCGCCATAACCACTCAGCTACCGCGGCGGCTGTTATAAAAAGGCATTGCTATGGACTGTGAGGCGGGTGTTTTGTGTGGTTTTCAAGTCAGTTTCGAATCTGCATTACATTCACTGGAAGCGACTAAGATAAACTGTTGGATTTAAAAAACAAAATGTGTTTTGAGTTTTCTCCGTCCAGCGTATTTATTTTTAACCCCATCCAGAAAAAAACGAGCTTTGTTCAAAACTTTTTTGACTCCCATATGAAGGAGGTGCTACGCTTTTTTAACCTCTGCATCTTTACCTGAATAAAAAAATGCGCTCTCAATTTAGAAATATGTAGTTCTAATAATAAAACAAAATAATACATTAATTTCCTTTCAATATCACACTACTTTGTTTTTTTTCACATTGAATATCTTTACTGGAGGTGCGAAACGGCGCATTAAACTAAAAATCACCAATTTGGTACAATGCAAATTAAATTTCACTTTGTGCAAAAAAATGCGGTGTTGTTACAAATTATCCTGCAAAATGTGTGTCGAGTGTCTTCACGCCGACTGTGCCTCACAAAAGTCAGTGTTATTCAATCATTTCTCTTTTTTTGCCCTGTGACGGTTATATTTAGGTTCATCATGACATCGTGTCTCTCTTTTCAGGCCCGACGCATTGTGAGGTATCGTGCGAGAGCTGGACGAAGAATTTGAGCGCAGTACAAGAGTCCTCTTGCAAGAGGAGTGCAACGATAACTTCAAAACTGACTCATCAGCTCAGAGGATGACAGCTCCGTTGAGCACTTTATGGATGTCTTAGCCGTCCTACAGCAGCTTGCCGAGCTGCGTTGTCCAACCTGAATCATCGGCACGCAGCAAACTTGAAAATAAATTATTTTCCCAGAGTCTCTGCCACCATGCTCTTGGGTCCTCCTTTCGTTTAATTCCCTGGATGACTGGTAGCAGCGCAAGCCATTCTGCGTGCGCGAGAAGCGTGATCCTTCTAACTCGATATGGAATAAACCGGTCTTTTCTTGAATTCTTAGGAACCCTCATTTATGAATATTTGCTAGATTTAATGGTACATCCGCAGTTCTAGTCACTGGGCAGTGGGTTATGTTGCAAGTGCCAATTTTCGAAAGCAGTATATCGGTGTTTGAAAGCTGGCTATCAATGCTTGAAGGCCGGATACCAATGCTCGAAAGCTGGATGCCTATGTTCGAAAGGTGGATGTCAGTGTTCGAAAGCTGGAAAGCCAATCCGAGACCTTTACTGGCCCATGTCGCGGAACGAACGCCAACCCTGCGTTGGCCCAAAACTGGCCTGAAAGTGTGGCCAATGTGCCAAAGTGGTCGCGCTTTGCCTAAATGCCAATGTAGGAACGCCGTTCATGCCACTCTTTCCAATGATCGCCCAGTGTTCGCCCAATGTTGTTGACGATTTAACAATTGTGCCACTCTGAGGGGGTAATGTGTTGAATAAATATGCACTTTCAAAATTATGGCTCTTTTTTTTCTGTGGGAAGCCAGGAACTTCTCAGCACCCCCTTGTAATTCGGTGCTCTAAGGCGGAAACACAATACTGACGTTGGCGTAACGACCCGTGCGCACCAGTGTAGATTGGACGAGCCACATTTGAGGTGCGACCCAACGAGAGTTGGAGGACTTCGAAAGAAGCGCAGAATATCGGCAGCAAGTCGTGAAGCTGGGCGCGTTGATCAGGAGAAAAGGCATTGTCGAAGGCGGCGGCGAAGGCAGCCGGAAGCTATGATGCGGGTAACAACGAGGTGGGTTGCGGGCATTGAGGTGTCTGGGGGACTGCGGTCACAGCGGGGGAGAGAGACGATACAAGAACGATGTGATCGGGACGGACAGGCTCGACATATAGAAAGCACTCGCCACGGTGCAAAATCAATGGCAAAAAGAGTCTTTGCTGATGGCTAGTTCGGCACGTCGGCTTCGGACAGTATAAGGATGGCGAAGTCCAGAGAAGGATATCTCTGCGAGACGAAAAGGGAAGATAGTGAAACGGTGACTGGAGACTCAGGAAAAGAGGCATAGTTAGCAGGAGTAATGTGACAAGACAAAAGCGGGATACTGGTGCCTTGCGCAACGTGATATTGGGCCTCTCGAACAATTTTAGCGGCTGTAGATCGGTGCGTCACAAAGCGGAGAAAGCTCGAATTCGGCATAGGCGCAATGAATTACGGCTTGATGGAGATATAAGACACCCTAAAATAACGTCATGAGAGCGGGCACGCAGAAAATCAAATTTATGATGAAGAGCACTCCGTGGATCGTGACTCGTGCCGTAGACGTACTGAGCGGCTCGATGTGCTATCTAGTTGCGGTGAGGAGTAAAACGCTAGAAAGTGACAAGACCACTTTTAGAAGCAAATGGCATATATGGCACATATGCATGTATAACTAGCATATATAACGGACACAGTAGCTTCACTATCTACAACCGCAAAGGTAGCGACGTTGTCAATGGAAAGTTAGAATAAATCTCTAACGGACGAGGCAGTACTCTTGGAGGGCGACAAAAACGCAGTTTGTGCCTGCGGAACTACGTCTAGTGTTTTTTTGGCGCTGAAGAGGTAGGTCGGCGTCGCATCGACGACTACGAACGACGACGCGGAGACGGCGAGCGCTTCGCACGCAAGAACTTGCGGTCAGAATGCGACAAGTTTCGTGGCGGTGCTCGGTGAGGCGACAGCTGCTGAGCATAGGCAGCCGGGCTGTGGTCGCCGAGGGAGTGAGAAAGGGGCACAGGCGTGCAACATACCCAGCGAGGTCACGTGCGAAGCAAAAAAAAACGTTTTTAAAAAGTGCACTAAGAGTTCAAAGGAGGTGGCAAGCAAAGGAGCTGGCATGCAAGCAATGGCGAGTCGTGGGAAGAATAACTTTACGGTGGCTGGGGCCATCCCACAGCTTCAGCGTAAGATCATTATTAGCCTGACTACGCGTACTGCAAGGCAAAGGCCTTTCTTATTGATCTCCAATTAACCCTGTCCTTCGCCAGCTGCGCTCATCGTGTCCCCGCCAACTTTTTGACCTCAACCACCCGCCTACGATTCTACCGCCCCCTGCTACGCTTGCCCTCTCTTGGAATCCACTTCGTTACCCTTAGTGACCGGCGGTCATTTTGCATTCGCCTTGCATGCCCTACCCAAGCCCATTTCTTCCTCTTGATTTTAAGAAGGATAATATTGACCCGCATTTGTTCCTTACCCACTCCGCCCACTTGCGCTCTCTTAACGTTACCCCTATCATTTTTCTTTATATAGCTCGCTGCGTTGCCGTAAACTTACGCTGGACCCTTCTCGTTAGCCTCCACGTTTTACCCCATAGGAGAGCACTGGTAAGATACAGCTGTTGTAAACTTTTCTCTTTAGAGTTATTGGTAAACTCCATTCATGATCTTCAAGAATATGTCATATGCGGCCACCCCATGCTTATTCTTGTATTTATTTCCTTCTCACGATCCGCACCAGCCGTCACTACCTGCCCTAAGTAGACGTATTCCCGTAAGCAGACGAGATAGCTTTGGCATAGGTAAGATAAGCCGTGAGCGGAGCGTCGAAGTGAGTTCGACGGTGCATTGGTGGAAGCGCTTCAACAACTGCTCTCCGAATAACGTGTGCGAATGCCAGGTACCAGCTGAGAGGATGACCCTTTAATGCTGGGTAGCAGGGAGAACATCGGAGCAACCTAGTCCTGCACGGACTCTTTGATTTATTGGACGAACTCAGAGCCTTCAATGGCATCCAACGAGTCTGCGGCTGTTACTTCCGGTTGCCGAGTCTCGACGCGTTGCCGTCGAAGCTCGTAATTCTTGCACAGGGTGTTGGCATGAGCAACGGAAAGCGGCTCTCTAACCAGTAACATCTGCAAAGCGCCTTCATGGAGGCCTTTAAATATGTATCCAAACTTGTCGATTTCAGTCATCGAGCAGTTGACGCGAGGGCACAAGTCTAAGACATCCTTTATGTAGCTTGTGAAAGTTTCTCCGGCCTGCTGCGCCCGTCGGCGAAAGAGATGTTCGGCGCGGAGCTTCCCGACTGCACGGCACCGCAAAGCGTTCTTTGGAGGTAGGGTATGCCGTGATGTCGGCCTCGTGATTCGTGTACCAGTGTCTGGCGACTAACGCTAGGTAAAGACGACGTTGCCGCTAATAAGGACGTCGTCCGATTTGTTCTGCGCGCCGACTCGTTCACAGGAAGAACGCCAGTCCTCAACGTCGCGATCATCGGTGCCACGAAAACTGGCAGGTCTCGGTGGCGAGATATTCCGGTGCAAGCAACAGAAGGGGCCGACGATGCGGGGCCGGAGCTGGTTTCTGCCGGAGTCGGTCATCGAAGTGGGGAGCCGGCGGCTGCGGAGCTCCAGGGTGTGCAGAATGATCGAAAGCCCTATCCCGCTGAGCATTAGAGACACTGGTGGTGTGAGAAACAGAGCAGTAGTTTCCTAGTTTGACAGATCGTAGTCTGCAAGGCACCGTTCTTATATTCGTCTGCCTCTGTCCGTCCGGCTGAACCACTTTACTAGAAGTAAATTAGACGCCATATCGGCCTTAGGAAACAAGGCCGCTTCCTGCCATGATGAGCTTGATTCTTTGAAAGGCCTTGTTCAACTCCAAGAGAATAGGATTTACGGTGTTGAAAATCTTAGCAGGCAGTCAAACTGGATTTTTGATGGCCTACCGGAAGAGCAGGAAGAAACTACAGAAACACTGCAAAGCGCTGTCTGTGAAAACATAATTAAAAAAACTCTTTGGCACAGCAGTGTGTAAATAGAACGAATTCAGAGTATGGGAAAACCAGAAACAGGTTAGTTTAGGTTAGCTATATTTAAGTTAATAGATTCACAACAGAATATTGAAATATTAAAGAAAAATCCCAACTGAAAAACACCTAGCTTTCTGTTGGTGTAGACGTTTACCGCAAAACCAGACCTATAAAGACAAGACTATGGGACAATTAATGCTAAACAAAACCGTGTTCATGGTTGCAAAGTGTCGATGGTCTCTACCAAACTATACATCAAGAGTAAAACAGCATAAGGGATGACGACTGCACGATAAGGTACCACTTAAACAGAACAGCCTTGGCACAGAACACGTCTACAAGCGCAAAGGAAGAAAATCGTAGCTAATATGAAAATGCATATGGACCCGTCTTGCAGGCAGCCATTTTCACTGACTACTAGATGCAGTGAACCAGGATCACGACAAAAGCAACTGAGAATAACTAATCTTAACGCCCGAAGCATTGTAAAAAAAGCGGTGAACTTGAAATTTCGCTGCCTGAATACGACGCTCAGATAACTATTATTACTAAAACTTGGCTACATAACGAAATAAGGGATGATGTTATTTTTCCATGATCCCATAGTCCAGATTACTGTACTCTCGCACCAGGACTAGTTCGCGCGTATTTTCTACCCCAGGCATCATGCGCTATGTTCTGCCGGACGGCCAAAACGCTACGAAGTGCGTTTGCGGCATGTAAAACAAGCGAGCTTTCTAAACTGTCACAGTGCTTAAGCATGTCCATGTCAATCTATTCGAAGTACACGAAGTCATCTGGGAGTCACTGCTTTGTCTGCGCATGCAGGAATAGAAGCAGCTGGGTTGTGAAGCCCTTTGTGTGATGCGCACCATGTGTCGACAGCTACGGGGTGTTCAACTTGCATATTTTACAATAAGGCGTTTAAAATGCCGACCTGCATCAAATATGAATTGATCGGGCATACAGAACGAAATAAAAGGCAGGTATGAAACCAAAATCAAGTACTGCGTTTCAAACGATCGCGCTAACTGCGTGGCCATCACCGTACGTTTAGCGTTCATTAACGATGTTACGAGAACACGCAGCCATGCTCGGAGCATTCGGGACGGGGTGAATAAACTTCTCCTTCGGGGACTTGGAAGCCTGTTTCCCTGCCTCTCTCCTCCCTGCGAGGTTGCGTCCGCTGCAGGGGTGACCCAATTTATACATGTGGTGACGGCTAGCTGGGGCCTTAGCTGGCGCCAGTCTCCAACCCACGGTGCTTGACAGTCCGTACCCGCTGTGGTAACCGCAGCACCAACAGATTAAAATCCTGTGCCAATGCAGCTTCTCGGCCACGCAAGAAGGGCAAGTGCAGCCGGAAGCTACAGCGCTAGTTTTCTTTTTTTACACGTTAGCGGCGTCGACCTATGTGGTCGCGCTGGAATAGCGCGGTGGCTTGCTGTGTCGTCGATAGAAGGCAATGTATCTGGTCGAGTGGGGCGATCGGCCATGAACCCCTGATTTCGTAATATCGCGGCTACGTACGTTCGTAATTTGCGGCTCGCAACAATTGCCAGTCTCGAAGGATTGAGATAGTGGCTTGACAAAGCCACATCAAATCTGGCATCGCGTTTTTACGGAGGCATAACGCTAAGGCGCCCGTATGCTGTGCGATGTAAGTGCACGTTAAAGAACCCCATGTGGTCGAAATTATTCCGGAGTCCTCCACTACGGCACCCCTTTCTTCTTTCTCTCCCTCCTTTATCCCTTCCCTTACGGCGCGGTTCAGGTGTCCAGCGATATACGAGACAGATACTGCGCCATTTCCTTTCCCCAAAAACTAATTATTATTAACATTATTATTATTACTCCCTCACTACAGCGCAAAGGCAGGTATGCAGAGGAACAGTTTTTGGCAATGATGGCTGCATTACTGAATTTCGCCTCATTGTTTTGCAGACTTCTAACAACACATAGTTTAAGAAAAGAGCATGCGAAGTTCTTGCACTCAACTGAGGCATTTCCCTGGTAGGTTAAAAACAGGCTGCAAAACCCATCGCCAATGGCCACAATGGCCTCGCTGAAAGTCGCAGGTTGAAAAACTCGATCACTGCTAATTATGTCTGCAATTACGGCGTCGCGCAGCGTGTGCATAGTGCCGCTTAGCGTGATACTCCCGTATTCGCCCTGTGTCGTGCGCCTCGCGTGGCAGTACGGAAGTGCGCGTTCAGTAGACGGAGCCACAGCGCTTTCAAAATAGCGGCACTCAATTTTTTTAAGTGCTCTGTCTATAAAGAGTTCAGAAGGCACAGGCCCACAAGAGGCGGCGGCGTGGCCGTTGTAGCAAAAAAAAAACAAATAAAAGCTGCTTTAGATGAATATGTTCCTGATACTGAGTGCTTCTGTCTAAGACTGACACTAGGGACATGGGTTTATTGTGTACGCTCTCTGTAGGCCACCGGATATGACCAGTGAGAAGCTGGATATTGTCAAGCAGTGGTGACGGCCATCCAGAGTGGAGGAAGACAGCGAAAAGGGTTGGCAAGCGAAACTATTTGTTAAGCTGACTTGTGCAAGAAAAAAATTAAACGAATAATTCGCGAATGCGATATCAAATGAAGAGCGTTAGCTAACTTGTTCTCACCTATGATTTCAACAAATTTGGATAGCAACGGGTACATCACGAAACGACCATTCGTTTGGTACCACCCGCATCTCTCTGCGACCACTGGTTTGCCCGCCACGGCTCTCCAAAGGTGGCCCCTCATTGCGGTCTCGAGGAACAAAGGTCGTCGGTACGAATCCCTCACAAAAACCCGACTGAAAACTTTGTGCTCCGAGTAATGCAAATTCGTTTGCCACACTCTGAACCCTAAGCGCTAAACGGGTGGGCCAAAATTTTGTCACCAATGACGAGCTCAAGTGGCACCGGTTTTTTCACCCGCTAAGACGGTACTTATATCGACATTTGCCACCTCGGTACGAATTTTTGTGGAGGCAACATATAGCGGAACGCGAGTATAGGGTGTAATCCTGCCGTCGTGCCGTCCGAACGACACGCGCATGTTCACGCGGTGGGCTGTCACATCTTGCTGACCTGAAGTATTACGGCTATGATCACGTGATTTAGACGCCATCTTGAAATCTGAGAACGTACGGAGAAACGAACGCAAAACGAGCAAATGTAAGTACTAAGAGCTAACGCTCTGAAAAGAACTCGGCGGCTGCGAAGCCGCACGGGTGTTCGGCTGTCGTCGAACTGAATGCCTGCCGCTCTCTGCCCTGCTAAATTTGAAGGTGATAGCGAACTTTCGAGATACGGCGTGCAAAGCTACATCAACAGTTTCTGGTCGCGTCTTGCTTCACAAACAAAGCGTCAAAGATGAGCGCCGGCAGCCCCGGAGAATATAAATAAACACACATTACCAAGATTACCGGTAATATGTTACAAAAGGCATATCTTAAAATACAAGAAAAATAACATTATATTGATTGGTAACCTGAATAATCCAGGTATTTACTGGGAGAGGCTTGAACAATGAACAGGGCCTACCGGACATGTGAATCCTGCCTACAATATTATGTTCATACATGAGTTAGCTCAGCGCATTCACCAACGGTTTGGTCTCCCGCACATATTTAACACTTGGATAAGTGACATCCTAAAAACGGAGAGCAATACAGCGCTGTTGGTGAGCAAATATTCGCCCCCTTTCTCGTCACATGTGGCGTTCCCCTAGAGAACCAACCCTGGGGCTTAACTCTTTCTCTTATGTATTACTAACTTTGACAATGAAGTTATTCCCCTTTCTCAGATCCGTTTGTACGCCGATGATAGCATTTTATTGCGTGAAATCAGTAACATACATATAAATGATTGACATCATTGATAGCCTTAATAAGACTGCTGGTGAATCTGCTGGTACATGGGTTTTAACCAGGGGAAAACTATATTTGTCTACATTACACGTAAAAAGTACCCCATGAAATAAAATTATCATCCAGTCTTCCGAGCTACGGGAAGTCAGTGCTGTCAAATACATAGGGGTCAAAATTATAAGTGATATATATTGGAATGCGTCGCAGTAGGGCTGCCTCACCTTCCCGGAGACCTCAGTCTGGAGCCTATGAACCCTGTGCCCGTGAGTACAAGCAATTCAAGAGGCCTTGCGGCGTAAAACGATCATGAGGTGTTTATTCTTTGTTTGTAGTGTAAGAGACATTGTGAAGCCTGAACGCCCATAGCCATAGCTTCAATTGTAATATTTAATATTTGGACCTTCTCAAGAAATGCTCGTTTCTAGCCGACCGTATCAAAATGCAGCGGCTATTTTCTGCAGATCAAACGAGGTGACCTCCACATATGGCGCTGCCTCTCTTGTTGGTTTGGCATCCAGTTTGAACGTAGTCCCTTTATATTGGCGAAGTGGTACGAAGAATTTTGTGTCTGGGTACTGTAAACTTTTCGCATCCCGCAAAAACTTAGAATAAGCAGTGAAAGCGTACAAAATTAATAACAATAGCGCCAGGGCCGACACTTGTCATTTCGCTGCAAATATTCGTGTAGGCCAGGGCTGTTGTTTAGCCTTCACAAAGAAGGCAGCGAAAGAAAATAAAAGAAAAGCCCCTTGACACACCTTGCCTAAAATGTGTAGAGAAAGGTTGGATAGGCGACGAGATACGAGGTTAGAGGGGTGTTGTCCTTAAAATCCTACCAACAAAGAAGCCGTCAACTGCTTGGTTATGGGCTGCCCCTGAAAGCCAGCAATTGCCTGCCAGCTTCCGTTACGTGTGTACTAGGCGCGATTTTGATTGGAAGCATCTAGTCTGCGCACTGGGTGAGTGAAATTGGCGAATGAAGCTGGTATTCGTATGATTTTTTTTATTTTCACCTGTTTAAGTGGAATGCCTTTCGTTTGCATACACCGGTTTCAGTCATTCTTTTTTACATTGGTCCCCAGAACACATGAGGTCTCCCTTTATCCAGGTTAATCAGCACTCAGGCAAAAATCGCGGCGCCCCTTGAAGACCTATTAAAGACACCATTGTACGAACCGCTTATGCACCAACACATGAGGACTCCATTTAGTCAGATTATCCAGCACTCAGAGCGAAATCGCCGTGCCCCTTTAAAACTTATTAATGACACCATTGTACGAACAGTTTTAGCTGCCATTGGGTGGTGGTACAGGGTGCCTTCTAAACCAATTCGTGCTACAGAGGCCGCTTACCAAAAGTGACCTATCAGAACAAAATCAGCGCACGGTAGCTGGAACGACCTGCGCGAGTTGAACGAATAATATGACATTCCTCGCAGGCGCCGCACCAAAGGAATGAAGGGCCCAATCGCACTGCAGTAACAAGCCGCTCATTTTCTCTTCGTAACTAGTAGTCGGCAGTTCAAGCTTGCCATAATGATCCAAGCGCGCTACGTACAGCACACTCACACAATAAGACGCTGACTGAGGTATACAGAATACAAGTAAGCGATAGTAGAATATCACACCACTGAAGTTTTTGGGCATGCAGCCAGCACAGCTCGCACCGGTAGGAGAAGTTTAAGCAGCTAAACATCCAAAGGTCGGCCTGAGTGATGTGCCTCGAAGGAGCGCGGATGGCTTAGACTGAGGGGGTGAAAAATAAATGTAGCAAAATTCAAACCCTACATTTTTCATGGATATCACTGGCAGAATAACATTTAAAGATTATGCGGGATAAAATGCATAGTTGCCTTCGAGGTCAGTGGTTGTTGGACACTGAAAAAATACGCCACATGAGAAGGGGTTCATCGGTAGTCATAACTTCACCTTGTTTATAGAACTGCTTTGAATCTGCGTTCCTCGTAGATTCCTAAGCCGAAAGAGGTTTCC
The DNA here is from genome assembly GCF_052857255.1 of Amblyomma americanum. NCBI lineage: Eukaryota > Metazoa > Arthropoda > Arachnida > Ixodida > Ixodidae > Amblyomma > Amblyomma americanum. The sequence goes on along the minus strand of NC_135501.1, from coordinate 45,940,379 downwards.
TAAAAGAGAGACTAAGCGCTTTTAAGACGCAGACGCGTGCCGGTAATGACAGAGTGGCATGATCACGTATCTTTCAGCCAAATTCCGCCTAAAAAATGAGACAGGCGGGCCCAAAGCCTTCCGTGGAGTTTGGTGCTCACTTGGTGTCGAGGACGCAGAAGATCTCTCGATACTGGAAGCTGCTCCCCCGGGACCGGAAGTGCAAGCTCGCCTTCCCCAGCGCTGTGTGGTTTTCAATGTGGAGTTTCTGGGCGCAGAACTCCTGGTAGCTCAGCTGACTGTCCTTGAGAGGGTCTTCGTGTGCCATGTCCGGGGCCAGAGTCTGCAACCAAGAACGCTCGTGAGGATGTCATCCCCTGCTATGCGCATAGGCAGTGCGCGCGCCTCTTTTTAACGCGCGGTTTTCGCGAGGCTCTCTGTTTCAGTTTACACTAAGGTGAACTTCTTCCACCTAATTTTGGTCTGAAAAATCGATTACGCCTCCTTTTTTGTGTGCCGATATTTTAACGGCAGAATAATACCTGTTTGCTGCTAAGAAAATTACACGTAATCATTTTACCGCAACTCAAATAAAATTTTGCGGATCTGTAGTGAAAAGGGCTCAGAAATCACATGTTTAGTTTACGCATGTTTTGATTATTGGAAGCTGTCCGCACTCAAAAAACTACAACATCGCACTGCAGGCAGCTAGCAAAATCAGCCGGTGATGTTGAATCCTGTATTTCATGTTCTGACTTTTTCTGCCTTATAAAAAACTGCATTTTAAGTTGAAGCAGCAGAATTTCAGTACAGTGTGCGAATATATCGGTTCATATGCACTTCCATTTGTCCTAAGCGTTTGTTTTGCGTGTTAATGAACACTGTTTTCCAAAATGGTGAGAAGAACAACTGCAAATATGATTGTGGCTCAAACTTTGTTGTTTTTTTTCTGCGCTAAAAAAGCACCACAGTAAAACTCATACTTTTGCCGCGAATTTCCCCTCTTCTCTGCCCTTGAATGAGGCCTCTCGCATCTCATAAGGCCTTCATAAAAAATAAAGACTGCTTTAATATAGCGAATAAATGCGTCCTGTACAACGTGGTATATGGTTGAGAAACAAGTGTTAGGCTGCCCTTGGTATGCCTCTATCACGGCGGGTTAAACTGTCGACTATTTGCAAGAGCGGAATGAGCCGAGTTAGTCGGTACAAGCCATCAAATTAATATTGCAACAGACCGGATGTAGAATAGGAGATAGAAACAAAAAATAGCGCAGTGGTGTGTCTGTTTTGTGTTCTATCTGTTGTCAGTTGCGCGAATATATTATGACACATTACCTTCTCATTGAAGTTCCTTGGGATTCAATACAGACATTTCTTATTCACATGCAGCCGAAACTTAAGATTCCCTTGGGAATTTCAGTGCGGATGCGGGTTTCTTGGACCAGAGAGGAAAATTTACCCTCTAGTACCATACAAAAATAGCGCAGAAAATCTCGATATCAACTCATTCCTTAGCCGTCACTCTTCTTTTCAAAGTGGCACCTTTTTTTATTTTTAACAAACTTGCGATTCTATAATGCGTAAGAGATATGCCCGGCATGCTATCCAAAATTTAGTTTTTCGCAACGTGTGAATTGTATTTACTAAGGATAGTTGAGCCTGAAAATTCTAAACAACTGTTCGGTTGTTATTCTAAATAACATATGAATATATATGTGCTGTGGCGATGAGCATAAACACAGAAAGTGGTGCCATAGTGTTGATACCGAAAATAATGTCCACCACCTCGGGATCTGTAACGTTCATGCAGATCGAAAAGGCGCCCGTGTGGCCTGCGATGTGAGTGCACGTTAAAGGTTTTAGGCTTGTCGAGATTAATCCGGAGCCATCCAGTGCGTCACCTATTTCTCTCTCTCTCTCTCTCTCTTGATCAACTAAACTCTTCACCCCTTGGCTGGGGTGTCCACCGAGAAGCGAGATCGTTCCTTCTACTTTTCTTTTCCTCTGAGAGTACTTGCATACGGCATCGCCTCCGCAGTCTCACAAACATAAGTTAGCACTACTAACCGCTCTCGTCTGCGCAATTGACTTAGCCGCAAAGGAAGGACGTTTCCCCTTTGAACTCTGACCTGGCTGCCGCGGTCACTCAGTGGTTATGGCGCTCGGCTGCTGACCCGAAAGACGCGGATTCGATCCCGACTGCGGCGATTCAATTTCGTTGGAGGCGAAATTCAAAGGCCTGCATACTGTGCGATGTCAGTGCACCTTAAAGAACCTCAAGTGGTCGAAATTTCCGGAGCCCTTCGCTACGGCGTCTCTCATAGTCTGAGTCGCTTTGGAACGTAAAATTCCGGTTAACAAAACCAAACCAAATCAAACTCTGACCGCTCATTTTTTTTTCGGAGCGCGTGCTTGCACTCACATGACCAGATTTAAAATTTTCGCAATTTCGCACTGGATTCTGTCGGCCAGCAGTATATTTTCCAAGCAATCATAGCAGTCTTTCGTACTAGAGAAGCATCACTTACTTATAACTCTGCTCCTTGAATAACGGCGGGTACTACGTTCCCTTTACCGATTTGAAATTTGATACGCGCAGGTTTGGCGTGGTCATAAACCAGAGCTGCATTTTTTTTCAATTTCTTTATAAGGCAAAGAGCGTTTCCATTCCGCACATTGCCTCGTGGGCTTTCAGATTATATTTACCCTCTCAACTATGTCGCACTTCCGCCCTGTACTTAAGTACAAGCGCAAAAATATGGTTCCGAAGTCTCATGTACACATCGAAAGGTTGAAATTCATTTGTGGTTCAGAGGATCATAGAGTCTAGTAAAAGCCCTTGATATAAGCTAGCATAGTGAAGAAAATGATACGAAAATGGCCGCGGTAGTATTTCCGACTGTAAATCATTCTAAATTCAGCGAGAAGCGAATTCTTGCGCGCGTGTACTATTCGTGATATAGGCTAATGTGCGGCGCAACAGTAGGCTAATGTGCGGCGCAAGCAGTGTTGGAGTAATGTGTTCTCATTTTTTTCACTCAGATATGTAGTGTTGCATGGTACTGAAAGTATCTATGGGCCGGTTTCTTCTGGAACGCTTTACATATATCGCTTACGCAACGAATGGTGTTCTTTACTGGAACTCAATCCGACACCAAAAGCGAAGTAGTGTTTTTGCCCTGAACAGAACCCGACTCTATACCCATTTATTTTCCGCCGCTGTCGACCTGAACCTGACGCGGGCTATTTAGTGGAACGGTCTGAAACCAGTTCCGGACTCGGTTCAGCCTCGTATTTGTTAGAACACTGGGTAATTTTTGCCTTATTTCTTTTCTAGACTAATCTGGTTGACGTACGCGCACAGATTTAGCCAATGACAAAACATGCGCTACGCTGTGCAATAACGGCATCTAGTGGACGACCTAACCAAAATGGGAGAATGCTGGTGAAACAGAAACAAACTTCACAGCTCAATAATTTGTATTGGGTAATGCTTAAACCTTTTATACAGGATGAGTGATGCGACTTCCGTGTATTGCTCTCGAGATTTCAACAATGTGCAGAGATGGCAAAAAAAATTATAACTGCTTCAACTAAAAAACGATTGAGTAAGAAATAACTTTCCAGCCTTTGTGTTATGTGCCACTCATAAATGAAATATAGGAACAGCGATCTGACCCCGAAGAAAGCCTGCACGATAAGCAACACTCAAAAGACCTAACATGGCTGCCGCTACGCAAAGCGAAATTTTTTTTTAGAACCCGCAACGCAAGCCGTTCGGGCCCCATGGCTTCTGGCGTTGCAAAACTGAAATGGCCGGTTTGATCTCATTTAAAATAAAAATTTGAATGGACACTAAAGGAGACGACGTGATAGCGGTAATGGGTTAAAGGGGTTGATTACCAATATAATCCGGAGTTCGTGCGCAGTTGGTAAATCTCTACTTTACATTCATAAATCCCTGCTGGGAGTCCTGATACCACATGTGGGACACTGGACATCGCTAAGTCGAGGACATGCTACGTGAAAGATGCTGAAATCTTAGTCGCAGTCTTGGTTCGCACAACCGCAAACAGTCAGATATAATGATGAAGTCGTTAGTATATTACTGTTTCAGTTCTTTCCAAATCCATCATTTACTGGTTATTTTCGTTTTGGTTTTATGGGAGCTTAACGTCGCGAAGTGACTCAGGCTTTGAGGGACGCCGTAGTGAAGGGTTCCGGAAATAACGACCATCCGATCGAGGTTCTTTAACGTGCACTGACATCGCACAGTACACGGACGTCGAGAATTTCGCCTCCATCGAAAGTCGACCGCCGGGACCAGGATCGAACCCTCGTCTTTCGGGTCAGCAGCCGAGTGCCATAACCACTGATACACCGCGGCGGCCTCCGTTTTTAATTTGAGAGATCAATACGCACAAATATGATTGCATTCATAGTCATTTGGCTGGTTAAGGGTTAAAATACATGATAATAAAAATAACGCAGAGAGTCTAGGAGGAAACACAAAAAACGCTAACCACTACAATCATCGTATTGCAAATGTGCAATATGCAGAGATATAGTGAAGATAATGAACACGGGTAGGAAAAGGACCAAAAATGAGTTAGAAATGCGTGAATTTGAATGCAGACGTATCCAATCCCACAATTCCGGGCAGTAGATAAATAATACGTTACAGTAAGGCTGAAAATAAATGTTAGAGATTGGTGTTATCGACAACCTCATTCCTCATTCGGGCACCATTGCACACTAACAGCCTTTGATTGTAAGTGTTGTGAAATGCTGTTAAGGTAAATCTGTTATTAATAGCGGCTTTTGTTTCTCTCATAGGTGTTCTAAACAGTATAAGAGGAAAGAGAGTGTTGGTTGTAATTTAAGTTTTCTTCCTTCAGCTATCTATAGTTACCGTGCAGCTGACACGGGTAGTATTTCCAGTGATTGAAAGAGCGGCCGGTGACGGACAGTTGTCTTTGCGAAAGATATGGTACGGGCGGTGCGTTTCTGCTGGGGAATAACTGGCTATAAATATATATTATGGATACTGCTCCAGGGGTCTAGGCACTAGCACAAAGGACTGTGCCTAAAGGATAAATATAATACACGCAAAATCGGTCCACAAAAGCATTTTCCTGCTTTAATAACATAAGACGTACGGAAATTTTGAGCACATGTTTTTAAATTATGTTTCCAGTGCATATTTCATTCCAAGATGACACCCAAATTCTTGGAGTGGAAGACATTAAAGGTGCACTAAAGAGGAATCTGAACTCGTCTTTTTACCACGGGAAATCTATCTACATGTTTCGGGCATCCTTATAAACTTGAAATTGTTGTCCTGTGCGGCCGATTGCCCTAATTAAATCGGATTAAACATCACGGCTCCCGCTCTTTTTTTTTAACTCAACGCGTTAGGTAGGACGAGTCAACCAACGCGTCAGCCAGTCCAGTGGCGGCGTGCCGCTCTGCCATCCGCAGGTCGATCAAAGAGTCCGCGTGTATTTTTATTTCCGTGAGCTTAATTTGCGACTATATTGTCTGTGACTGAATATGTACCTCAAAAACTAAATAAAAGCGAAAGCGAAGCCGCCACGGGACTTGCTGACGCGTTGGTTGACTCCGCCTACCTACCGCGTTGAGTTAAAAAAAAGGCGGGAACCAGGACTTTTAATTTGATTTAAATAAGTGAAAATCGGCCGTACAAGATAATTCCAAGTTTATAAGAATGTCCGGAACGTGTAGATAGAGTTCCCGCTGTAAAAAGACGAGTTCAGATTCCTCTTTAGTGTACCTTTAACAAATATGTACTGTACCGTTAAGGAATAGCGTTAAATAGCCGCAACTAATTTTCTTTTTTCTTGAGTGAAAGAAGGTACACTCATTCTTCTAGGTGTTAAGTGCAAGTGTTATAATGTTAGAGGTGATACTTTAATTATTGCGTGGGTACTGAGTCTCCAATATCCAATCTTAAAGAGCATTCTGCCTTTCGTCCGTAATCACCCCATAAAATGCTTGAACTAAAAGAAAACTACGCGGTCAAGACCTGGATAAGTGTTGCTGATAATGTTTTATGTGGCCACACAATCAGCTGTGGCTTGTTAATTCCGCTCCTAGACGATTTTTTTCTGCCTGGAGGTCGATTATTTAAAGCGCTGTGAGAGGCATTTTACGTGACTGACCAACAAAGCCTCTCAATCTGTGTGTTCTAAATGGAATCTTCTTGGGCTGTATGCTCATCATCTTCGCATTCTTCAGCTTGCACCCATTCGGGCTGTGCCTATGTGTCGCAGGATCAAGACATAATTGGCACAAACACAGGAAACTCCTTCACGAATGCAGGTTCTACCTACGAACATTACATCTTTAGCTTTTTCCATAAGCAAATCCGAGTAGAACTCAATCCCAGAACCCTTGTGGAGTCTCCTGGGAAGATGCAACACATAGGCCGGTGCTAAACAAAAAAAAGCACGGCTAGCTCAAATGGGCGTGCCGATGCATGGCCGCCAGCGGTACTATACCAGCTACATCGGAGCTCAACCCACCGGCGTGCTTTTATCGTGTTATGCCTTTACTTTTTTAATTTGTCTAATTTGTATTATTCGCGCTGATAACTTACTCTTATCTATAACCTGCAATATATTTCTTAGCGTCATTACTAGACTACTTAAAATTACACGCTTTGGGCTCTTGCACTCAACTAAATTGTGCAAAATAATCAGACCGTATGCAGAAGTAAGTGTGGCCAATTACCAGGATGCACTGGACTACCTCGGTTTCTCCAAATGTCGTTACAGTTCGGAATACAAATTACAGTTGTCCGCGCAGCAGCGAAAATTATGTTGGCTTCCTGTACAAGGTGTGGGCAGCCCACATTGACCACAAAAGAAGATTCCGGTGGGCTTCTTAGGTGAGGCTGACATTTATAATTTAGTGCTTTATATTAGTCGTTGAAGGTACAGTGAGGGCATTTGGAGCTGGGTCTGCCCCTGAATTATCTATATCCGTCCACTCTGCGGACCATGTGGGCAGGCCGAAATTGGGCTTGCCTGTTAAGAATCCGCATTGGTCCTATCTCAATTTTGGGAGGGCTAGCTGAGATGAAAGCGTCCTCAGGGCTACCCTCATCTCACAAAAACTGGACTGGTGGGAGAGCTGAAACGGATACCCACATCAAGCAATGCAGACCGAATGTGAGCAGCCCCACACGGTCTACCTGTTTCGGTCCTAAACGGGATCGATTAGGCGTTTCTGAGCAGATCACTGGCGGCCCACGAGGGACGGCATTGCAGAACCCGCATTGGTTCCATCGGTGTTCATATGGAGTGCCCATAATGTATTAACAGGGAATCTTGCTTCATACTCCACTTTACAGTACATGAGACGGTGTAGATTAGATATATTTTTAAGTACTGAAAAAGTGTCTGCAGCGGCTGCAGAGCCACTACAGTACGCTGTAGTTACGAAAGTTACGAAAACCCAGTAAGCAAGGCTACCAGGCAAGCATGGACGATCTCTCCAGTACAATTCACTGCATGGTTACACAAGGTATTCACAGAGCCGGAGTGATAACAGAAGCAATTAAATGTTATGAAGTGCACCTTAATAATCTACGGTTCGTAGGTGCTATTGCCTCCCTATTTCACTCATGGAACCAGATCCAAAGCATGATTGAGACAAAATAAATGTCCAGAAAAGTGAAGTAATTTTCAACGTCCTAGGTAGAGAGCCGGAGTTCGCGATCGCCACGGAAGCATTTGAAGTAGAAGCAAATGCATCTATATAGGGCGTTTACTGGCCGCAGATTTAAAATATTACAGTGCTGGATCTACTAGAATTGGAATAGGTTGAAATCTTGTGGCAGAATATCTGACTTATGAACCCCAGTTTAGCAGTACTTCTCAAGTAGAAAGTATAATGCAGCTGTATCATACTGATATTCACCGTGTAGGCTAAAAGATAGGATTAAAACTAAACTGGGTTAAAACTAAACTGGATTAAAACAAAAAAATGATAGGTTTAATGTTAAGGGGCATGAAGAAAGTAGATCGGGTCACGGAAAAAAACAGGACTTAATGACATTATAGTCGATTTAAAAAAGAAATGGGCGTGGGCAGGGCTTCTGATGCTAGTGTAGGAAACCGATCGATGGTCGTTAACGCGAGTAGACCGTATTCTAAGAGAAGATAAGGGTAGCAGATGGTAGCCGAAAGGGAGACATTGGGATGGGTTGATAAGTTTGCTGGTATAATGCGGGCGCCGTTGGCACAGGAAAGGGTGAATTGGAGAGGTGTTGGAGGGGCCTTCGTAGCGCACTGGGCGTAACTAGACCGATTACGACGATGATGAGGGTTTGGTTTGGTTTATGGAGGTTTAACGTCCAAAAGCGACTTAGGCTGAGAGACGCCGTAGTGATGGGCTCCGGAAATTTCGACCACCTGGGGTTCTTTAACGTGCCTGACATCGCACAGTACACCAACGATGATGATGACGCGTTCTCATCAACACCCAGGAAAACTAGCTAAGAATTTGAAAAGTATCTGTTCCTCAACTCTAAAACATTATTTTTTTCATAGGAACCCTTAATTTCCGCACTGAGTGCCCCCTACGCGGCTGAATATGGGTGCATATACTGAGTACGACAGCCTCGCAAACGTGGATTTGTGTCTTCTGCGAAACACGTTTCGTAAGAGGTGTTACGGACAGATATTGCATAAATAATTTCACCCTGAGCAGGAAGACACCAGTTTCGCACCTCAAAACCCGCTAAGTCTTGACACTGAAGTCGACACGACATACTCTAAAAGTTCTAAAACGAGACACTTTTAGGCTCTGGGGGCAGCGCATTGCCCCACTGGCATCAGCAAGGGGCAGCACCTGCTGGGGCTCGAGTGGAGACCGATGGCGAGCAGGCCACAGCGGGATGAGCACGAGCGCCAGCGGGATCAGCACCGAAACGAATGTCACCATGCTGAGCAGCCAGACGAAGACGAACCTGCGCCGGGACTCCTCAAGGCGGTCCTCCTCCTGCGAACGGCACGGGCCCTCATGTTTCGCTTACCCATTCACCGACCACGGGACCGAGCTCGTCCCAGCTAAAACAGCACCCGACTTTAAAAATGAGATCTAGTGCTCATACTGCCGTGTTTAAAGAACCATTCAGGACAAACTTACCTCGCATGTAAAAACAGATTACAGCGTGGTAATAACACACAGGCACGTTCTCTGAAAATAGAAAGCATGAAAAGGCACAGAATTGAAGCACATTGAGCGTTCATTCCGGCCGTTTCCGAAAGAAAATTGAGCATCTTTTCGAGCAGTTTTTTTCCAGTAAATTCCTGATGCTAGACTACACCGCCATTCACTTCCGATTGATGATTGCATAGCCTGACTTGGGTTGAAGTTCGAATCGAGTGAGTGAAAAAATTGCACACGTTTCGGGTACAGACTTTACAGCAAACAAACGGGTGTTTAGCTGCTGGGAAAAAATGATTATAGCCACAAAGAAGCGCGCGATGAACTTTCACTTCAGCAGAAATTTCATGGATCTTTCCTTATGGTCGCTCGAGCACCGCGGTCGAAGAAAAAGGAAAAGGATACTGGGCTAGTTCAAAATCACACGTTGTTGCGCTCGTCGGTCATGCAACGTTGAGGAACAGTGCAGCACAAACATAAGCACGAACATGGCGGCGGCTGTCCTTGTACCCTACACGCGCATGCTGTTGCTACGCAGTCCCTTGCTTAACGACGGGGATAGCCCTGGTTCAAATGTGGCTCCCTGGCCACACAGCACCCACCTCTCTGCCTTGCAATAAAAGGGCTCTGAAAATAAGGCCCGGTCATGGCTCTAAGCCAAAGCAAGTAAGTTACCTTGCAATCAAGTGCGACCGCACTTTTTTTAATCGAGATTCACGGAAGGTAGGCTCACCACGACAACCCCGTCTGCCCTGATTCCTCGCAAACTATCATGGCTCGTGCGGTAGCAAATGGCTTGGCGGCGGTCTTATTGTATGCGTTACTTCTCTCACTATCGAGGCATGTTGCTTGATAGACTCAAACAAAAATAAAAACAAAATAACAAAACTAATGCAGAAATGGGAGAAAAATGGATGAGGAGAACGCAATCAATAACACAAAAAAGGCAAAATAGAACACAAGTATTGAATTGACGATGTGGTCGAGGGGAGCAGGAGTAATTCTTGAAATTGTTCCTGCTGTTCTTCAAAAGGGTTTATGTCTTTCATAAAGGGATGACGATTCAGCTGTGACAAAACACAAAAGACTACGATGTCGTTTTGATGGTATAAGTGCAACTGCTTACAATACCTCTTTACCTTCTTCGCGAATTTCTGGTCGCGCCGCTTCACTCCTTGTGCAGTTCAGCTCGTACTTCCGCCTGCCTGCGAACAAGATTTACACAGCCTGGACGGCCCCCAGGACACCCTCCTTACATACGTATGTGGACAAATGGGCAATGCTATTTACCCTTGTTAGAATCTCCCAGTGTAACTAGACAGCACCATTTTCGTTGTTTATACGAAAGGTCGGACAATGAAAAAGTCCAGCCCCCTATTCCCAGCTGCGCCTAGCCTCATCGCATGCGTGCTGCTCAGTGTTTCCACAATTTCAGACACATTAAATGCTGCGAGAAGACAGCCAGACAAACGAAAACGATCACATTCGAAGAATGAAAGAAGCACATGGAAGCAAGCACAAAAACACTTGTGAAGGAGGCTACGAACGCGAGCTGGAACGCAAGAGAGCACAAAAGAAAAGGATGACAAAAAGCGAGTTTCAAAAACACGAAAATCTTCACCGTTTTAAAGCACTCTGTGTTTGGCCATCTCGTGGGTGTGGTGAAAACATTTATTAATAATAGAGATAGGTTTCGGGGGTCGTGACCTGAAGGGTCACGCCCTTACCACCACTAGGTGGGATGCCTAGTCAGGCACCCCATTGGCTGTTGCCGCAGCCCCGGCGCGCTGCGTTAAGGCCCTTTGGGCCTGGAGGGTGCAGCAGCCGGACAGAATCGCCTCCCAGTCCTCTCGGGTAGGGTTTGGGATATGGGGTAAGGATGGGTTCTGCTGGCAGGCCCACACCATGTGGTAGGTGTCAGACACCTCCCCACAGTGTGAGCACCGCCCGTCGAATTCAGGATCGAAATGCTTTAAAGTTGCCGGGCACAGCATTGTGTTAGTGAGCAGGCGCAGGAGTACCCGCTCGTTGGCCTTCTCCAGCCCTTTCTTTGCCCGTGGTGTGCAGAGTTTGGTGCATGGAGTTGTAATAACCGCATATTTCCTTAAAAGTATACACCGGATTGAAATCAGAGTCCTGGTCTGCGTTGGGTCCCGTGGGAAATGCCCGGAGAGAGAGCGCGCGGGCGGCGGCGTCAGCTGCTTTGTTTCCGCGGAGGCCTTGGTGACCTGGAGCCCAAACGAGAGATCGGTGCGCAGGATCCGAGTCTCGGCTACAACTTGATAGATGCGATAAGTCAAGGGCGTAGCCTACCTTGCTCGACGTTTCGACAATCCCCTTGCGAGTCGGTGATTATGTATTTGTAGAGGAGTCGGAAGCTGCCAGGGCGATGGCAACATCTGCGTGAATTGCTGGCTGGGCCTTGAAAGTAAGGCCGTCTATTGTTTTGTCTTCGTTGACGAACAGCGGCCGTGTACGATCTCCTGGGGTCCGTGCTGGAGGCGTCCACGTAGAAGACTCCTGGTTTGCTTCCAAAATGGCGGTGCAAGGCTTCCGCCCACGCCAGGCGCCTGCCATTATGGTACTCTTTGGGCATGTTAGTGGGGAGAGGCCGCACGTGGAGGGCGCGTCTCCAGTGTACGGGAAGGCGGCATCTCTCCTCAGTGAATTGGGTGTGCTGGAGGTGAAGACGGGCTAGATGGCGGCAACCCGACCCTGTCTTTGTGAGACGAGTGTATTGGTTGTTGAGGTGGGCCTCCCGAATCTTCTTAAAAGTGTTTACCATACCCAGTGCCATCAGGTGGCTGGTGAAGGTAGAGACCGGGAGGTCTAGCGCTCGTTTCAAGATTTTGCGGAGGATGACCTCAAGGGCATCGTCTCCCTATTTCCGCAGGTTGAGGTAGAGAGTCGAATACAAGATTCGACTGGTCACGAATGCGATCGCCAGCCGCAAGGCGCCTTTGCATCGTAACCCACCGCGCTTGTTGGAAACCCGGCGGACCATACGGCCCACCCGGACGCCCACCTGCCGGAGCCTGGCGAGTGTTATATCGCAGCGTCGCAGGTTGTGTATGAAGAGCCGGAGGACTCTGATTTCCTTGGATTCGTGAATGGGAAGGCTTTGCAAGGAGAGATGGATTTGTGTCGAGCATGTGCGCGAGGGGCGCAGATGCACGAATTCCAATTTCTGCGGGGATCATTGCAAGCCACAGTCTCTGGCATAGCGGCTCACTATGCTAGCGGCCGTTTGCAGGCTGGTCTACATGTCCCCTTGGCGTCCTTGCGCAGCCCAGAGGGTGCTGATGTCGGCGTACAGCGCGTGCTGGACTCCTTCAACCGCACCCAGCAGGGCAGGTAGGCGCCTTATGGCTATGTTGAAGAGTAGAGGGGACAGCACAGCGCCTTGTGGAGTCTCCCTCGTGCCGAGCAGGAAACGTCGTTGCCCTTGGTCCTGGATTTGGATGTAGGACAGTCTGTCCGTGAGAAACCGTTCCACGTAATTGAAGGTATTGGTGCCGCAGTGAGTTTGACTCAAGTGTGAGAGTGTGACCTCGTGGGTGACATTGTCGAACGCTCCATTCAGGTCGAGTGCGAAGATAATTTTGTCGTTTTGGGGGTGTGTGATGGGGTTCAAAATTTCACGGTCGAGTTGGAGCAGGACATCCTGTGCGGATCTGTTTGGGCGAAAGTCGAACATTGTGTGGGCAGATTGCTGGAGACGATGGTGACATCTCGTGAAGATAATGCGCATTTATGAGGGGATAAAATTTCCCTTTTGTGCAGCGTCTTTTTTACAAATCTTTACTTCTGCTGGATGCACTAGGCATCATAAAAAACACCTTGTTTTAGCAACTCTCTTGTTGTTCTCGCACTTATTTACTTCATTTACTCATTTAGGCACCCTAAGGGCCCGGCTGGACGTTACATAAGTATGAACAGTAAATAAAAAAATACTAAAGGGTTCATTTCTTATATTACAAGAGAAAGAAAGATGAAAAAAAAAAGTTTTAATTGTGAAATTTGGTCGGTCTTATGCATCCAGGGTATGGTGCAATGTACAATAAACAAAAATAATATGTACACGTACAAGGCAAAGCAAATACACAAGGCGGCAAGTTCAAGCTGACGACGATGCTGCGCCTGATTCCATAAATGTTAGTAACGATCAACGGCAAGACGATGATTCGTTAATAGCCACAATGCCAGCAGGTAAAGCATTCCACTCCCTTATAGCCAAGACTAACGGGGAATTCTGATATTTCTTAGTGCGAGCGAAAATTGTTTGAATTTTATGCGCAAGGTCGGTACGAGATGATATGTGTTGTGCTGCTGTGTTGTGCTTGCGTGCGAAAGATGAATGGTTGTAGTAGATGGAGTGGAACAACGTTAGCCGGAAGAATTTTGGCATATTTGAGGTCCAGAAGCTTTAGAGACTATTTTATTGTAGTAACCCTCTGATATGGAGAGTACGACCGTAGAATAAAGCGTGCTGCCTTATTTTGCACTGATTCTATAAAGCTGGATAAGTTTTCTTGGTGGGGTTACCATTGCTACTGAACGATATTCCAATGACGCCTGAACTAGAGATGTGTTGGTCAGCAGTTTGGTGTCAGGGTTAGCTTGAGATAGACGACGTTTAAGAAGGCCTAATTTTTTCAGATTTGTTAGCGGTACACTCTATGTGGCTATGCTTATTTAGGTCCGGGGAAAGAACAACGCCTAAATATTTGAAAGTTGATGAGCGCTCAATGAGACTATTATTTATGATGTAGTTTTGCACTGGAGTTTTAAATAGTGAAGAGAAAGTCATTGGTTTGGTTTTATTGGTGTTTATTTCCATCTACCAAACACTGCATCAAGTACTTAACCTATCTAGATCTGTTTGCAAGGCAACAATATCGTTAGGATTAGCTATTTCCCTATAAATGATGCAACCGTCAGCGAAAAGACGTATATAGGAGCTAATGTTTGAAGCGATGTCATTAATATAAATTAAAAAAGAGAAGTGAGCCTAAGACGGATCCTTGAGGTACACCAGATTTAACATGTTTAGTTCCAACTATGATGATATTAGCAGATACGGATTGCTGCCTGTTAACTAAAAACTCTTCAATTCACTTTGTAGTACTATGATCAAGCTGCAAGTTATGTACCTTTTTAATGAGGCGCTTGTGGGCTACCAGATTAAAGGCTTTTGAGAAATCGATAAAAAAATGCGTCAGTTTACAAGGCGCTGTAGATTGTACAATGGAGATCCACTAATAAATCAAATAATTGGGTTTGATATGAATGCAGGTACCGGAACGCATGCCTATTTTCAAGTAGCAGATCATTTGCATTAAGTTGTTTCAATGTGGGTAAATCTGTGTTCCAGTAGCTTCCAGCACACTGAAGTAAAAAAAATGGTCGGTAGTTGTTGGGAATTGAATATCCCCAGGCTTAAATATTGATATAATGAGTGCAGTTCGCCAATCGTCTGGAGCACAGCTACTGTTCAGAGACTGTTGGAATAAAAGTGATAACAATAATGCCGACAAGTGAGAAGTTAACTTTAGAAGTTTCGTACTTATGCCATCAAGACCAGAGCTAGAATTTATTGGAAGCCTATCAATCGCGCGAAGAACCCCATCTGTTGTAATAGTGAGAGGATTAGAATGATAGGCTATCAATGGAACGGGAAGCTGATTGTGCTCGGAAATAGGTGCCTCGTCTCTAAATACTTTGCTTAAATAACTGTTTAGATGTTCCGTACTTGCTCCTATGGGGACAAAAATTCTCTTTGCATCTTTTACTGTTATTAACTCGCATGAATCTTTAGGATTGACAGCACGCCAGAATTTTTAGGAGTTTGTTTTTAAGAGGTTCAGAAGCGTATGATTAGAGAAGCAATCCTTTGCTTCCATTATACTTTTTCCGCAATAGATGATAGCTCCTGGTACCTTGGCCAATCACGGTGTGCGTTAGCCTGAGTAGCCTCTCTGTATGCTCTTTTTCGGTTCAGATGCTTCCTGATTTTCTTCGTGAAACAGGGATCATCAACTAGTTCTTGTGTTGATCTGAAGTTTTCTTACACAGACTTCTTCAGTTTCTTCCATCCTGTCGCGAAACATTATCCAGTTTTCATTTGTGCTGCGTTCCTCGAAGTTATGATGGAATGCGGTTTTGAAGACAGCCAGCATTCGGCTCATTTTGTCTTGGTCCGCTCTGGCGTAGTACGAGATATATTTTTTAGCGGCTGTTTTTGTTTGAGCCTGTATCGGGTGTAAACAGTGTACAAAGCTATGGTCGCTATTGTGACACACCCATTCTTTAAATCTTTTTTTCATCGATATCTTTGCAGCCCTAACCGAGAATTTCCACCTCTCTAAGTGGGCCTGTCGATACCTGGGTCAGTCTACCTCCGTAAATTCCATATATTGCAACGCAGAACACACCATAAATTCAAGAACCAAAGCCATAAGAAATTTCACTGTAAAATATGGGTAACAATCAGTAGAATGTTTATAGTGAAAAATGGTAACAACCATATGATTAGCTTACTGAATGTCTATTATTTCAATTACATTGCGTAACAATCATCGTATCGACAACGTTCACAGATTCACCCCGGATACTGAAAACAATCGTCTTCATATTACCTTTGTATTCTTCGTGTGAACTACTTAACGAGAGTCGACTTAATGACAAGCTGTCGACATGTCATCGATTCATCTGGCGTTGCTAAACTTATTGATGCCCTACAATTTCATTCATCGCCCAGTTTTGACTCCATTCATGCAAAAGTTTTAAAAAATACAATTGCCTACAGTTCCTTAATACTAACAAAAATTTTTCAGCAGACTCTAGATAGTTCTATTCTGCCAACACAATGGAAAGTCGGGAAAGTGGTTCCATTATTCAAATCAGGAAATAGAGCATCCCCAACAAATTATCGCCCCATCTCGCTCACTAGTACTTGTTGCAAACTATTAGAACATGTCATCTTCACTAACCTTGTGAATTTGCTCGAGTATAATTCGTTTTTTACACCCGCACAGCTTGGCTTTCGGAGGTCATTTTCTTGTGAAACCCAACTTGCCAACTTCACCATCAAACTTCACCATATTTTAGATCGCGCATCAGCAGCTGACTGCATTTTCCTAGATTACTCAAAAGCATTCGACAAGGTATGTCACCGCTTACTATTTTTAAAGCTAACCCAACTGAATATTGACTACAATGTTCTGAAATGGGTCGAATACTTTCTTCTTAACCGATCGCAGTTCGTTTATGCTAATAATTTTAATTCACGTTTCAGCGAAGTTTACTCGGGCGTGCCACAAGGGTCAGTGCTTGGGCCCCTTTTATTTCTTATTTACATCAATGATCTCCCTTTCATTGTATTATCTAATATTCTTTTGTTTGCTGACGACTGTGTTGTTTTCCGCGAAATAAAATCCCCCGACGATGCTAACATTCTCCAGCGTGTTCTATATAACATTTCTCTTTGGAGTAATGAATGGCTAATGGAACTTAATACTAATAAGTGCAAAATTATGCGAATATCAAGAAGTACAGCTCTCCGCCTGTGTACTACATAAATAACGTTGCCTTGGGAGCGGTTACTTCCTATAAATACCTGGGTGTTCATATTTCTGCGGACCTTAATTGGACGCGCCATATTCAGTACATTGCCAGCAAAGCTAACCGCATGTTGAGCTACGTGCGCCGTAACTTTTCCAAAACTCCATCTTCTTTGAAATTATTGCTTTATAAAACACTAATACGTTCTAATCTGGAATATGAGGCAGCGATATGGGATCCGCATTATGAAAAACTGATAAGTTTGCTTGAGCTGGTTCAAAATAACGCTGCTCGTTTTATCCTGTCCAACTTTAACCGTACCGCAAGTGCAGCAAGCATGAAAGCTAATCTTTCTTTACCTCTTTTAGCAACCCGCCGGCAGACAATTCGTTTGAGCCTTTTTCATAAACTATACCATCACCCCACGCTTTGCGATTCCCTCATTTCGTTCCCCAGATACGTGTCAAATCGCATTGATCATCGTCACAAAGTTGGCATTGAATCATGTAACACTAAAACGGCATTTCAGTCTTTCTTGCCTCGTACATCACGTGAATTGAACCGCCTTCCCGCAGATATCGTCGACATAATTGATAACCAGCATTTTCGTTCTGCACCAGCTAACATTGTATAACAGGAGAAGGATAATACTTGTTCTGTAATATGCATTGTATCTATTAATGTATTTTTGTTTGTAACCACTCCCCTCTTTAATGCCTTTGGCCCTGAGGGTTCAATAAGTGAAATGAAATGAAATTCCTTGGACAGTTGGGCATATTTTGCTTGCACCGTGTTGATACATATTTATATTCCGTAACGCCCAGCTAAGAACAATGGCTTTGAGTTCTTCTCGAACAACCTCCCCACCCCATCTGCACCCTCCAGAAGCACCGCACACCATCTATCCACCCACTTTCTCCAGCCGTCGCCCTACAGAAACCTTTTTTCTTGAGCGTTAAGCATTGGATTAGAGCAGTTCAATGTATTCAGCGTGGGTAAATCTAACTGCGTTTGCAGCACTATCTCATCAGATGCCTGATGGTCCCATAATTTTTTGGGCGATTTCTCCTTGCAGGTTAAGTAGCTCGTGCAGCTCTATTGAGAAAGCTTAAGATGGCGCTCGGAAGAGACAGCCGAAGGACTGCCGCTCTTCCAGTTTTCGGCTCAAGCAAGCACCAAGCACAAAGAATTAGAAATAAAATACGAGCTTCAAATAAATACAAAGAGAGAAAAAACACATGCTATTTTCTTCAAAAATCAAGCCCAAAGTCTTCAATATAATGCTGGACTTTAATGATGTATTACTTGAGCGCGTAGATCATCATTCATATTTAGGTGTTGCTTTACAGTCGAACCTAACATGGTCCTATCATGTAGAAAATATAAGAATGAAAGTATCGAGATGTTGGAATGTTATGGCACCTTTGAAATCTTCTCCCTGCCAGGCTCAATAAGCAGCTTTATTTTTCACTTGTACACTCACACTTCAATTTCGGTGCCTTATTATGGGGAATTGCAATTTTGACTGATAATGATAGGCTATCTGCACTGCAGCGAAAGGCAATTAGAACAATATATAAAGAAAATGTACGTCCTGTAACCTTAATGAGAACAGAAAATATCCGATTCTATCACGAAATATACATACAGAAACTATCTGCGTCCATATTTTTTGAAGTATCAAGCAATTACATTCGATTTGTTGTTCACTATCTAAATAGAAATACTGGTCACAATTTGCGTAGGACTTTCATTGTGATAGAAAACGAAGGACAAATTGTGATAAACAGACAATTGATAATAAAATTATGAAATTATGTAATAATTTTCCAGACACTCTCAAGATCGCAAAAACACGTAGAAGTCTGACAACTTTCAAAAGAAGAATGCAGCTTCCGTTCACTTCAAATAGAAGGCCAAACACGTATGAATAGTGATTTCTAATTGCAAAGTTATTTTTTCTGATTTCTAATTTCTGTACAAAGTGCTAACATTAACATGCATTTCTTTCTTTTTGAACTTGTTACATGCTTCTTGTGCATTTTTGTACGGTGATGATTGTTATATCCCACTGTATACGTGTACTCTTTACATGTATTTTGTAACCACTGCTGTTGCGCCGAGGGGCACCAGGGCCTCGCCAGGAGACTTAATATCTCCTTTTGTCCTGCGCCACGGACAGTACTGTTTATGCCCATCGAATAAATAAATGGATAAATATCGGCGCTGTTTTCCAACACTGGGAGCACGCAGGCTGTGCATTGAGTGCGTTTTATTATAGCACATATATCAGTAAATAAGTGCCGATTTATCACTGCCAGTTTTTGTTCGCGGTGGTTAATTCCCGATGCTCCACAGCATGGAAAGTATTTTGCAATGGTCTACGTCTTACACGTGCCCCGTGGTACTGCTGTTAAGGTGAAAGAATAATAGTATTACAAAAAGATTACTTTCGTCTAGAAATACTGTTGAAACATCATCGTGAGAAGGCACAATTGTTTACATATTGCAGTGTTTATTTCCACACAGCATTGGTTGCGTGCGTTCGCTTCCGGTTACTTTCGCGCAGCGCTTAGTTAACCGTTGTAAGGGAATGATTAGTAGTGCACTCGCGTTTGTGTTTCCGTCCCTGTCTGCGCTTGCATGCTTGGCAATTTCAAACTGATATCAAGCCCAAATTTCTCACTGTTTTGATTGAGGTGAGAGTGTAAACGACAATGTAATCTTCAAATCGCATCGATGGTAGTTAACTTTAAATCTAAAGTCTGCACTGCAAGCTAAGGATGTGAGAGGAAAGCTTTACAAGTGGCTGCCTCCGAAAGCCTGACCGGAAAATCCGCGGCCCTCATTTACTCTTGGTCCCTTAATGCTGATGGCTCGTAGCCTAAGCATTTACGATCTTTTATTCTAGTGTACGGAAAGCTACAACATTGTGAGAGCCTTATTCGTCGCTTATGCAACTAAATTTGTGACCAACAGACCCAATTTTCATTCTACTGAGCTGTTCGACGGCGCGCTTTACACACGTCACGTCATAACCCCCAAACACACACTTCTGCGCTATAGACGAGCACACTTAAGATACAGCTGTTATATATTTTCTTCTGGATGGATTTGTAAAATGCTCTTTATCACCTCAGAGTGCCTGCCAAATGGACTCCGGCGCATTCTTTTTGTCCTCATTATATCACTGTCGCGGTTTGGACCACTTCCGAGACTGTGGTAAGAAAACTTCTGTGTGAAATTCTTAGGCTACCTGACGCTCCTATTTGTATTCGTAAGGAACCATTATACATGGCTGCATTAGACGTCGAAGATGAAGTTAGGTACTAAAACTTTCTATAAAACAGCCTCGACAAGCACCTGCGCAACCTGCAGAATGATAGGCGCGCACAATATCAATTCAATTTTAGTACTGGTGTCGCCAACCGGGCTCTTCAATGCAATTTTCGGGATCTCCCGTTCGCAAAAGAGAGCATATATGATCTGCAAGCTATTCCGTTGTGCAAACTATTGTAATAGACTCCTCTGCTATTCATAGAGCCCCTGCCGTAGTTTCCCCACTGTTTGATGGCCTGCCTGCTTCTTTGCGTACTTTGGTATTTAGGCCACCTATTATGGCATTGAACTGCGTTATTTCTTGAGTGCCAATTCAACGTCTTGAGAGCATCTTTGAGTTATTCCGTCATCATGAATGCGTGAAATTACATAGGTCTGCAAAACCTTTACAGCTGCCAACCTCTCGCTAGTGGCACAGAACTTTTCAGTGCTGCCAGGCATAAACTTATTGATAACGAAGCCTGCATCTAGCTCTCCTTATTATGTTAATGAACCATTGCATATTAAATACCCGATCTTTTTAGGAATTATGCGATGAATCTGTCTTCCTAACCTGTAAAATCCCTATGACGTACCTTTTAATGATCCCTAGCCAAGCGAGCAGGAAGGTTACGCTAACCTGACTGGATAAAGGTGCAAAGTTAAACGTTTCTAGGTTTAGTTTCCAATTGCGGCCTGTGCGGAAAAACGAATCTTACATCGTTATGGTGCGTCACATGTCTGACCGCCGCCATGGTCAGTTGTGGCCAGCAGCTGGGGGTCGAGGGTCAGGGTTTAATGGTTATTAATTTAGGAAGCGGTGACCAAGTCCACCAGCGGAGTTATCAAATTCCATTTTGGTGAGAGGATGCGTTGTGTGCTGTAGTCGTGAGGATCAGGCCACACTCCAGGCTTCATTATTGAATGCCATTGACACTCGCATTTTTTTCTGGCGGTGGAGACTTGCGCGGCTCCAAGATACAAGCCACGTTCTCCTCTAATGCACGTCGAATTCTCTACCTCTAATCCATCGCTGCATCCTAGCTTTGAAGAAACGCATTCCAAAGGCAGGAACAAATGCCACTCACGCTGCGCCCTGCCGTCTATACTTCATCGTCTGCAGGAGGATAGCGATGATCGGTAACGTCGTTCGAGAGCAGATGTTCACATCACCGATGTTATGCCAGCAGCTAGCGAGCGCTGGACAGAAGCGGTGACGGGAGCGCCTCAACTCAATCACGAGCCTGCTTCGCCACTATCACGGCGGCCCGGTTCCTTTCGGCAAGCACTAAAGCAACCCTGTTAGCCAGGTTACCCACTGTATTGTTTAGCATCTCATGTCTTACCGTATTCTAATTGCAGGTAAAAATCTCATCGATTCAGGTCGCATTTCTGCTCAGCGGCATGTCGAGTTCTGACTATTCTAACTGGGTAGGCATCGCAGAAAAGCGATTTTATTCCCCTCTGCCGCTCACCTCAACGTCCGTGCCATAGGTGGAGCGTGCTCGAGCGTAAGTTTTCTGCCGTCGGTACGTTTTCTGGCATAGTCTCCCGCCGGTCTTGAGCCGCGGAGCCTCCAACACCGGTGACACGACCGCTGCGGCACTCGGCAGATCCGGGCGCTGTTGGGCGGCGAAGTCCACTTTGTTCGGGGCAACGGTCAGCTGTAATGTGTGTTGTCAATGATTCCAGCGATTTGAGGGATTTTAATAAGCAAATATCAGTACGTAATTATTTTTTATATTTCATTTATTTCAATACCCTAAAGGCCCGATGCGGGCATTACATAGGGAGGGATTCATCAAAGAAAACATGACAAATATTGAACACAGCTTATAAACGGCTGAAGAAAGAAATTAACAAGTCAAGAAGCCAGGTGCAAGTTATTAGGAGACGGGGGAAAGGCTAGGAACAGGTACTGAAAAAATTCACATGTAGCAAATTGCACAAAAGAAGACAAAAATGGCACCTTCAGAAGATACAAAACATGGCATCTAACATTTCATGGAAAGTTAAGGCCGACACGCACACACTGAAGCAAACGGAAAAAAACGCACATCATTCTACATTGTAATTTTCTAAGTATGGCCTAAGAGCTGTTCGAAATGATGATGTTTAAGAAAGGTGACGTAAACGATATCAAAAATTACAGGCCTATTTCCATTTTACCGGTGCTATCCAAGGGATTAGAGAAGCTAATACATATGCAAATGTCTAATTTTTTTGATAAGCATAATCTTATTTCCTCTGCCCAGTTTGGATTTAGAAAACGCCGATCGACGGAATTAGCACTACTTGAGCAAAAAGAATTTATTCTGTCGCAGTTTGACAACAAGAATTTTGTGCTCGGCCTTTACATAGATTTCACTAAAGCATTTGATTGCATCCATCATTCCATATTACTTGAAAAGCTTGAGACTTACGGCGTTCGAGGACACAGTCAAAATCTCATAAAATCATACCTAGATCATCGCCATCAATATGTACAAATAGAGAACTGCCGTTCAGATTTGAAACAAATCAACAGAGGTGTTCCTCAAGGCAGTATTCTTGGCCCGTTCCTTTTTATAGTCTATATAAATGACTTAGTTCATATCTACAGAGATGCAAAATATATTTTATACGCTGATGACGCTAGTATATTTTTTTCATCACCTGAACCTAGTAGCCTTCAGAATAAAGCCAACTCTGCTCTAAGATCTCTTCATAAATGGTCCGCAGCAAACAGTCTACAAATTAATACAAAAAAGACAAAAGCCGTAATTTTCAGACCGAAATCGAAGCAAATAAACAGCAGTCTAATCACCCTTCTTTACGAGAACGAAAAAATCGAAATAGATAGTAGTGTTAAAATACTTGGAGTTATCTTCACACAAAATATGCTTTGGGATGCGCACATTGAATCTGTGTCAGGGAAGCTATCTCGTATTGTTGGTATGACGGCGCGACACAGAGCTATATTACCTTTCAATATAAAGCTTCTTATTTACAATACTCTCTTTTTTTCTTCTTTGTATTATTGTGTATTGGTATGGGGTACCACGACACGTACAAATCTTGAAAGAATACATATACTTCAAAAAAAAATTGTTCGAGCACTTTTTAATGTACCGTATCATTCCCATACTTCACAGCTATTTTCGAAAGCAAACATAATACGCGCGTTTAATCTTTATAACTATAAGTTAAGTGTGGCTTTCAAACGGGAGGTGAAAGAAAATCTCAAGTTTTTTCATGAATTATCAGATCTCGATAAAAACACACATTCCTACACCACCCGTTACACAGAACCGTGGAAAGTGGTCACTGCGCGGGTAAATTATTCCAGGCAAAAAGTGTCATACACACTGCCAACCTTTTAAATTCATTTCACAAATCAGGTATAGATTTGCATACGATTTCTGTACGAACCCTACGCCAACATTTCATTAACAATCCTTGCTTACAATAACAACTAAAAGTGTTATCTTGCCTTTTGTTATGTTTACCTGTTGTGACTATCAAGTGTGCGTGCATTAATTTTGAATATTGTGCTTTCTGCGAGTTCTTTGTTTTATTTTTTTGTTGTTGTCCTATCGCTGCCTGCTTTGTAGGGAGGCTGCGGGCTTCAGTCAAGTCGCTTGTTGTCAAGCGGCTTTTATCCGCAGTCTCCCCCATCACTGATGGAAATAAACAAGTTATTATTATTATTATTATTATAGCCGCAATGCTAGAAGGAAGCCAATTCCACTCTTTAATAGCTAGTACCAAAGGTGAGTATTTGTATCGTTCTGTCAGAGTGAAAATGGGTTTAGTCTTCTTCATATGATCTACACGAGCCGATGTGTGTGGTGCCGGGAGAAGATGTGAACTTGCGAATGGTGTGTTGCTGTGCTAAAGACTGTGAAAAAAAGATAAACGACTGAATTTTCTGCGCATGACCAGAGGCAGGAGATGGAGCGATATTTTCAGTGCTGTTGCACTTTGATACAGAGAGTAACGGGAAAGGATGAATCGAGCAGCCTTGTTTTGCACAGATTCCAACATGTTAATAAGATAGCTATACTGAGGGCTCCAGATCACTGACGCGTATTTTATTGCAGGCCTGATTAGCATGTTGTATGCGTGTAGTTCTGTGTCCTGGTTGGCTTGGTGTAGTCGGCGTTTAAGAAGACCAAGTTTTTTTAAGGCTTAGTTTCTTATCTCAGTTAGTTCCTGGTCTCAAGGCCGCCCAAGCATCATAGCGCAAATATTATGGGCGTGACATGCTTCAGGCTTCGTGCTTGTTATGAAACATTTTGGGTAGTTTTTTGTTCTATCTAAGATGTTTCCTACCACAATTCTTGGTTGCGTGGCGCATTGTTACAGCTCGGATAAACTTCAGTAGAACACGTTCTTGGGCAAATTGGTTCATAGCTTGAGTAGGTGAAGCGCACAAAAACACAGCACACAGGAAAAGAAAGTCACGAGACAGTTGCAAGTAGCGCCTGTCTCGTGTCTTTCTTTTCCTGTGTGCTGTGTTTTGTGCGCTTCATCTACTCAATCGGATAAACTTGAAATCTTCCTATATTCTGACTGAGGTCGTAGGTTGTCTTCGGTGGATCGTATACACGGTAGGTGTTTGGAGGTCTTATGTAATGCTCTAGATATATTTTAGTTTTGAGGCCCCAAGCCCCCAATCCCACTCGTCGCTCCACAGGACGCAGAAAACATCCACGGCAAAATTTTCCTCGACCCATTAATGCCTTCAGACTACGGATGGCGTGTGCAGCTCACTGGCTCAACTATCCTGAGACCAGGGTATGTAAGACGGTTTACTACACTCTTCAAACGCGTCCATTAGCTGCGCTTATTTCCCTTACACTTCTATTTATCGTCGGGTGCATGGGTGCGCTCGGAGTCGGCAGATGAGGAATGGGCCTGATAGGACCATGTGCTCTTGTGAGCTGGGCTATAGTACCAACCTCTGACAAAGGTTTGTTTGATAGACCTCCTTAAGTCTTGTAATCTCCATTTTAAATGTCTACAGGAGAAGCTCTGCATTCTGGTGTCACAATGCACGCTCTTTGCAATGTGTTACGTGTTCTTTGTCAGAGAAATATCCTGGCTGATAGCATTCCTCCATTTTTTTAGATTATTCACTGGAAGTCACCAGTTTAGGTATTAAGATCAGAGGTTTCTTTTGTTATTTAGGTTGTTATTTTTGGTTGTGTAGGGCACGCAAGTCTAATTCAGTTTCCTCGGCTTATTTTTTATTTGCTCGCTATACGAATACAAACAAGGCTGGCCAAAGAAAGAACCATCACAGCAGCATTGTTTTCTGCATGCTGGTCAATGAAACGAAATATTAATCACTAGAAAAAATATTTGATAACTTGTGACCATTCACCGAGGTTTTGTAGTTAGAGTGCATAAATCGCATTTGAAGGCTTCATACTTTTTTAGCTCACATTAAGCATAGGCGTCTTTTCTTCCACATCGTGCCGAGTGTACTAGACACGTTTATATTCATGTCTTTTAAAAAATCTGCAGGTTCTTGAGCTCCTACACATCACAAACATTGAAAGTATTTAACATCTCCTAACACACAGGGTATACACACGTGGAGTGTAGCGCCGTCACATGACCGACAGGTGCATCATACACGGCTGGATAAGCCGGACTCGCAAATGAACTACATCAAGACCACCAAGCACCAGCCTTGAGCACTTCGCCCACATTCCGAAAATAGCCTCCTCAGAGAGAAAGAGAGCGGAGTGTCGTCCACCTGATAGATTTTCAACCACCCCACTCGCATAAGCGTATTGAATGCATCGGCAGAGAAAATTCTAATTAATCAGTGTGATACTGCCGTACCAACAACTCTGGTCTATCTGGTAAATTTCCAGGCAAGTTTTGTGAAGCGATGGGATGCCGCCGCAAGATGCATAGCTGGCGCTAGATGGCGTTGGGAGATAGTGCTAGATGCAACTAATCAACGACAAGATAAACAAGTAGGTGCATTTATTTCCTCAGCTGGTTCCAATTGGATTTTTCTCTGACAGTACATGCAAATCGGCTGCCAACTGGACACAAGAAGCCCAGTTCATAGGTCACGTTTGTATCGAACAGTAAATAGACCCATCTCCTCCAATTGGTAAGCCCAGTCGATGCTACGCACAGTATCGAAATGGTCGGCCAAACGAGTACTCAGAATATCCATGTAAAAATATGCATATGCGGCAACAGATGGCCAATGTAACGCGCTTCTTCTAATACGAGCTATGAGCTGCTTAACCAGCTCAATTGCGTTGAACTATCGCGCTATCGCTTAATCAAATTGAAATGAATTTACTGTGTCCAATTCAAAGCGCCACTTGCGTAAGACAGTACGACATATGTGGTAAGTGGGAGCACAAGTAATAGCTTTATGCGCAAATATATGTATATATATATATATATATATATTGTAATAAGAACACAGCACACTACTAATACAACACAAACAGCACACCACAGCACATCACAATAATAAGAACGCAGCACAGTATTCAGCACAGCGTCACGAACAACCAGCCGAACCGTCCAGGCACAGAACAGAGACCGCGTTCAGTCCAGAGCACGCACGAGCGACCGAGCGTTCGGCGCTCGAGCTTCGGGGTGTTCGGCGCTCGAGCTTCGCAATGTTCGGCGCTTCTCGTCGTCTTCTTCGTTGAGCGCCAGCCTCTGAAGATTCTAAAGCCCGTGTCCAGTCTTACAATTCCCCCCGGGCTAAAGGGCGCCATCCTGGCGGCCTAGGGCGATGTGACGACGGCGGGGTCGTAGTAAGGTTTGAGGCGGGTCGTGTGGACGATTTCGCGGCCTCGGCGGCGATGATCAGGGGACGGCGTAAGAGGTTCGATGAGGTAATTGACGGGGGATGTCTGCAGAAGAATACGGTAGGGTCCCTGGTACTTGCTAACAAGTTTGGAGGAAAGGCCGGGACCTGAGGAGGGTACCCAGAGCCAGACCAAAGAGTCAGGAAGGTAAGCGGGAGGAAGTGCAGGGGGATCACGGGTGCTTTTCTGCTGCTGCTGGGCGTGAGAAGTGAAGGACCGGGCAAGCTGTCGGCATTCTTCGGCATAAGTTGCGGCTTGAGAAAGAGTTGTAAATTCGGAAGCATCAGGGCGGTAAGGTAGAATGGTGTCCATTGTGCAAGAAGGCTCACGGCCGTACAGGAGAAAATACGGAGAGAATTCGGTGGTGGCTTCAGCAGCGGAGTTATAAGCGTATGTGACAAAAGGGAGAACGCGGTCCCAGTTACAATGGTCGGAAGCAACATACATGGCTAGCATGTCGCCGAGGGTGCGATTAAAACGCTCAACTATGCCATTTGTCTGGGGATGGTAGGCGGAGGTGGTGCGGTGTGTTAACAACGTTGCATTCCTGAAGGAGAGCTTCTACAACTTCTGAGAGGAAGGCCAGACCTCTATCACTGAGCAGCTCTTTGGGCGCACCATGGCGAAGAATGATGCGATGGAGATTGAAGGATGCAAAGTCGCGGGCTGTAGCGGATGGTAAAGGCGATGTTTCAGCGTAACGTGTAAGGTGGTCGATGGCAACGATGATCCAGCGGTTCCCGGTTGATGTGCTGGGAAGAGGGCCTTAGAGGTCGATGCCAACACGCTCGAAGGGCTGTACTGGGCAAGGCAGCGGCTGCATAGGAGCGGCGGGTCGGCGAGGTGGATGTTTTCGTCGCTGGCATGTGGTGCAGGACTGAACGAACTGGCGAACGTAACGGGCCATCCCACGCCAGTAGTACTGCTGTCGTAGACGGGTGAAAGTCTTCAAGAATCCGGCATGGGCACACTGGGGGTCATCGTGGTAGGAAGAGCAAATGAAGGAGCGAAGATGTGTCGGAATGACGAGAAGCCACTTGCGACCATCCGGAAGATAGTTGCGGCGGTAAAGGAGCTTGTCTCGGATGGCGAAATGGTGGGACTGACGACGGAGAGCACGGGAAGGAGGTCGAGACGATTGGCCAGATAGGAGATCAAAAAGGCAAGTGATCCACGGGTCTTTGCGTTGCTCGGAAGCCATATCAGCGAACTCAAACTTGAAAGAAGACAGGGCCTATATACAAGGCGCTGCCTCAGATGGTACAGGGGAACGTGAGAGCGCATCAGCATCGGCATGTTTGCGGCCGGAACGATAGATAACGCGAATGTCGTACTCTTGGAGTCGCAGAGCCCATCGCGCCAGTCGGCCAGAGGGATCTTTTGAAGAGGACAGCCAGCAGAGGGCGTGGTGATCGGTGACAACGTCAAAAGGGCGCCATACAGGTAGGGGCGAAATTTGACGATCGCCCAAAAGATGGCTAAACATTCCTTCTCGGTGACAGAATAGTTGGCATCAGCTTTTGTGAGTGTCCCGCTAGCGTAAGCGATAACGTATTCGTCAAAGCCTTGCTTGCGTTGAGCGTGTACGGCACCGAGGCCGACGCCACTGGCATCGGTGTGGATTCCGTCGGAGAATGAGGATCGAAGTGACGCAGAATTGGTGGAGTGGGGAGGAGGCGACGGAGTGTCGTAAACGCTTCATCACAGGCTGGCGACCAGGCCGAAAGATCGTGGGTGGAAAGGAGCTTGTTCAGGGGGTCGACGATAGTGGCAAAATTGCGGACAAAGCGGCGGAAGTAGGAGCAGAGGCCAACGAAGCTCCGGAGGACTTTTACAGAAGTGGGCTTTGGAAATTCGGCCACAGCTCGCAACTTGGCCGGGTCCGGGAGAACGCCATCCTTCGGTAGGACATGACCGAGAATGGTGAGCTGCCGAGCTCCGAAGCGGCACTTTTTCAAATTAAGTAGAGGGCCAGTGTCGGCCAGGCACCGAAGAACGGTCTCGAGGCGCTGGAGGTGAGATAGAAAGTCCGGGGAAAAGATTACAACGTCGTCTAGATAACAAAGGCATGTGTGCCATTTGAGCCCTCGGAGTATGTTGTCCATCATGCGCTCGAATATGGCGGGTGCATTGCAGAGGCCGAAAGGCATGACATTAAATTCATAGAGCCCGTCGAGTGTGACGAACGCAGTTTTTGGGCGATCGGCTTCCGCCATCGGCACCTGCCAGTAACCGGAGCGCAAGTCCAATGAAGAAAAGAACTCAGAGCCCTGCAGGCAGTCAAGGGCATCGTCGATACGGGGGAGAGGGTAAACGTCCTTGCTTGTAATCTTATTCAGACGATGGTAGTCCACGCAGAAACGGATGGAACCGTCTTTTTTCTTGACCAGAACCACTGGCGATGCCCACGGACTGTGCGACGGTTGTATCACGTGACGCTGGAGCATGTCGGTCACCTGGGCCTCAATGATGCCGCGCTTAGCGGCTGACACGCGGTACGGACGTTGGCGCAAAGGGGCATGGGTTCCAGTGTCAATACAGTGGGTAACGGTGGTGTTGCGGCCCAAGGAAGGTTGCTGGTAGTCAAACGAAGCTTGAAAACGCTGCAGAACGGCTACAAGCTGGTCGCGTTGGGTAGACGTCAGGACGGCGTCGACGGAACGGTGAAAAATATCTACAGACGACTGATTCGTGATGGGAACAGGCGTAATGGCGCTGACATGAAGGCCGGCCGCGCTATCGACGAGGGGGTATGGGGAGGCGGGATCGAGAACGGCAACGCTACCAAGCGATTGGCCACGGAGTTAAATGGTAGGGCAGGAGAACGGGTTGGCCACATAAATAGCGCTGGAGTCACGAACAATTGTCAGCACAGCATGAGGCAGCAAAACAGACTTCTGGTCAGCGCATCGTAAAGACGGGGTATAAGTCACTATTGCATCTGAGAGCGCAGCACAAGAAAGAGGCACCAGCACTGAAGAGAAAGGTGGAACGTCTGTGTCCTTTGAGACGACCACAGTAGCGGCAGCAGCACCGGTTACGTCCAAGGGGGCGTCACTGTAGGGCGACAAGTCAAGCTGAGCACGGGCGCGATCAATATCGGCGTGATGTGAGGAGAGGAAGTCCCAGCCAAGGATAACGTCGTGAGAGGAGCGGGCGAGGACGATGAACTCGATTGTGTAGGGAACTTTCCCGATGAGCAGGCGGGTGGTGCAGGCGGCTAACGGTCGAATGTTTTGAGCGCTGGCCGTCCGGAGAGAAACGGGAGGAAGGGGCGTCGTCACTTTTTTGAGTCTGCGACAGAGGGTGTGACTGAGAACCGAAACGGCTGCGCCAGTGTCAACAACTGCTTCGACGGCGACTCCTTCAACGAAAACGGTAATAATATTGGCAGGCGCAGAAACAGGTCTTGAGTGAGCCGCTGGTTACGCAGTTCTTGCCTCCGGAACTACGGTTTGTAGTTTTCCGCGTGGACGGCGCGTTGGCGACAGAGCATTGGGGAACGGGAACGACGGCCAGGAGACGGCGAGCGGTGGGAGCGGGGATGGTAACTAGGAGAAGAAGAATCCGGAGGCTGCAAGTGTGACACAGGCGAGAACGACGGCGGAAGGTCGTACGTCGGCTCACGCCTATAATTGTAGGGATGGTGGTCACGACTGCGACACAAACGAGCAACGTGACCAGCGACGCCACAGGCATAGCAAATAGGGCGGTTGTCTTGTGTGCGCCAGGGGTTGAGTGGCTGCGGCTGTGATCGGGGGCGGGCAACCGGACGGCAAGGCCTAAGCCAATGACCTTATGCACCTGGTCAACCCGTCGAAAACCGCATTCCAGGACCTCAAGGCGCCAAGACTTCTTATCGCCTGTGCACGTGTTTGTGAGAACGGAGCAATCACGGGGTTAGGGCGGAGACTAAGAAGAGTGTGTCTGCCCATTGGACGCTTGACCAACCACCGGATTCCCTAGCCAGGTGCCTAGGGAATAACCACTGTATTTAAGCTGCAATTTGGCGGGTTTCACAGCACTTCATCTCTGACTTTTGGTTTCTCTGCTTCTGTGGTAAATATGTAAATAAACCTTCAAGTTTACCAACCCTCCTGAAGGCTTCCCTCCGTCGTCTGCAGAGTTCATCGTCATGTGGTGAAGACCTCGGTCCCGATATCCAAGCATATCAACTGGTGGCAGCGGTGGGATCGTCTGCGCCTGGTACTGACTCTGGTATGGTAGGTGCGCGGTCTTTCTCTTGGAGCATTGCCAGGTTTTACAACTTTGGAGAATTGTTAGCCTAGGTAATCGAAGGTTGGTATAAGAGGCAGCCGGGGCTCCTCTGACCACGTGAGGAGAGACTTGCCGTTGCTGAAATAGTCATGGACTGGAAGAAGCTGCGCAAACGAGACCTAGTTCTCGTATGCGGGGAATTGGGCATTAATTGTGGGTTGATCCGTAGAAAACCTGAATTGATTAGGGCAATTGAGGATTTCGGTGCGGACGCGGAGGAGATAGTAGAATGTTGGGAGCTAATTAAGGAGGAGTTGGAGATGGAAAGGGAACAAAAGAAGCGAGAGGATGAAGAAAAAAGGAAGCGCGAAGAGCACGAAAGAAAGCGCGAAGAGCAGGAAAGGAAGCACGAAAGGAAGCGCGAAGAGCAGGAAAGAGAGCATGAAAGAGAGATCGAGAAAAAACGGCTCGATCTACAGATAGCTCGGGCCGCACAGGCAGAACGCACTAGGCTAGAGGTGCCGAACACAGTGGCAAGCCAGGCAGAGATAGAGAAGCAACGCGAACGAGAACTGGAAGAGCTAACGCGTAAAGTTAAATTGCTCAGATGGCAAAGAGCGAGAGCGCGTCTGAGAATTTTTATAAGAGGAGAAATTTTCCAAAATTTTCTCGCAAATTTTGAAGACATTTGCGCAGATGAGCAGGTAGACCAGGGCGACTGGACATGGATGTTGACGGCCATCCTCCATTGTGATGTCGGCGCCGTATTAGCGTGGCTGTCCGAAGAGGATGCCGACAATTACGAAATGGCAAAAAGAGCCCTCTTCCACTTTTTCGGTATACGTACAGAGGCGCACTCTAAAGATCGTAGTGATGGCAGCGGGCCGCGCTCGCATCAGGGTGTCAGCGACCAGCCCACGAACCCCGCTTGGTCAGCTAGGGACACAATTGTTGCTTGGAAGAGCAGAGAAAGGGCCGGTTCTAGCCCTGATACAGATGCCGCTATGGCAAATGAGGCACAGATTCCGCGCCAGAAAGACTGCGGCGAACTTGTATGTCACCGCACGGAAAGAGAGCTTTCCGTCAAAGAGCGTAACGCAGAATCACTTGACAGCAGCGTTGAAGCGCCCAGACAGAGCGCAGCGTTAGTTGAAAAGTGCGATGTCACTGTAACCCGGAATGGCAGTGACGCTGCTCCGGTATCCAGAATTATGGACAGCGAAGTGTTACGCTCTGCGGAGATGCTAATGCGGGCAGACTGTTTTGAGTTGCCGACGGGTAGTGGCCCACGGATAGCGCCCGCTGACAGTTCGATTGTAAGCGCAGAATGCGGCTCAGCGCTGCATCGAAACAAAGAGAAGCGCAGTGATGAGGAAATCACAGCGGCTAGTGACCGACCGCAAGAAAATGAGCTACCTTGTTTAGAAGAAAGAGCAGCGACCGGCTCGTGAGGGAAACCGTCAGCTGGTACTGAGAGCAAAGCGCGAGTGGCTTCGCTGCGCGAGAAAAACAGAGAACACGACAAGCATTTGCCAAATGCTACGTCGGCTGCTGGTGTTGAGGCGAAGGCCGGCAGCTTAACAAAACACGACGGCACCGCGAGAACTGATGACAGCAAGGGAAAATCAACAATGGTAGTTTTCCGAAGGCGGCTGCAAGCAAAGAAAGATGTGCGGGTCAAAAGCACCGGAAGTGTGAAAACTAATGAGCAGTGTAACGGCCCGACATCTTCGCCGCGGCACAGGAAATCAGAAAGGCGTCGCGTGCAATACCAAACAACTAAGCGTGCAGGGCGAAAGCCACCTGTTCCATTGTAGGACCACGACAGGAGTTGTCGTGAGACAGGTTACGCGTGCGGCGTGCTGCACAGAATGGCGCGCAGCTGCCACACAGAAGGGCGCCACAGAACGCGCGGGTGTCGGAGGGGGACACAACATGCAAGAAAAAGAGAGAGGAGGAAGCGGCCCTGTCCAACACCCTTGCACTGTAAAGTTCCCAGGAGCCACCCGAGATTTCGACGCATGTCTTTGCGAAAAAGGGAAAAACAAAAAGAGGAACTAGTTTTGCTTCAGCACACTTCCGGGCGTGAGCTGTTGGCGAGGATTAAGTCATCCAAAATTTGCAGCTATATTGCTCCGTATAAAAGACCTGGCAGACCTGGCAATGTTCTGAAGCTGGCCACGTACTGCCTAGCCGGAGGTAGGGGTTTAGCTCAGATCTGATCGCTCATGCTCCGTTGAGGACCCTTGCCAGCTGTGCAGGTCAAGTGGGCTGACTACTACGAGGCCGACTGGGACTCTGACGCCCATTCGTGGTGCACCGACCAGCTGCAACCACTTCGTGGCGTCTTCTTGACGGCGGACGGATTGTTGTGATCGGAGGCTCCGACAGCGCGAACAGACGAGCCCGGCAGGCGCCATCGAACTATGTTTGACCAAAGGTGCTGTCGTCCTGAGAAGAGGATTAGGAACGGCTCCTGGCGACGGCGAGCTGTGACGAAAGGCCTCTAATCCCTTCGTCCGAAGTATGGAATGCGGCGTTTCTCCCGAACTGCGCCCTGACGTGGACCGGCAGAAAGACCCGAACAAAGGCGCCGGACCCTCCTCGCTCGCTTGCACCTGCGCGGCCAGACAAAGCGGGGGCGGACACGGCTGATTCATCTTACCCTCTGGAATTCACCGGAACCGTCAGGACGCATCTTTCCATGGAGGGGATCACCGTCTACAAAGCCAACGACCTTATGCACCTGGTCAAGCCGTCGGAAACCGCATTCCAGGACCTCAAGGCGCCAGGACTCTTTATCGCCTGTGCACGTGTTTGTGAGAACGGAGCGGTCACGGGGTTAGGGCGGAGACTATGAAGAGTGTGTCTGCCCATTGGACGCTTGACCAACCACCGGATTCCCTAGCCAGGTGCCTAGGGAATAACCACTGTATTTAAGCCGCAATTTGGCGGGTTTCACAGCACTTCATCTCTGACTTTTGGTCTCCCTGCTTCTATGGTAAATATGTAAATAAACCTTCAAGTTTACCAACCCTCCTGAAGGCTTCCCTCCGTCGTCTGCAGAGTTCATCGTCATGCGGTGAAGACCTCGGTCCCGATATCCACGCATATCAGAACACTCTAAAAGGTCGCTTACAAGCAAAAAATAAATATCCACGAGAGCAGCAGATTGGAGAGCCGTAGGTGTAGCTCAGTTAATAGAGCACGTACGCGGTATTCGGAGGTCGTGGGTTCGGATGCCACCGGTAGCATGGTTTGTTTGCAGCGACAGCTATATTACGGTATTATTTCGAGCATTCAGTGTGGCGGCGCCGCCACCCCGTGGCTGCGCCGCCACGCTGTCACGTGGTGCGGAGCAGCTGCCGGCGGCGCGGCGCAGTGACTGATCACGTATTTCGTCCCCAGGTTGGCCACGTGACCAGCCACGTCGTGCGGAGCAGTTGCTGGCGGCCTCAACGCGCCGGCGAAACCCAGCTGTAACACCTGTGCGCATGCGCCTTGTCAAGTGCGACGAAGATGAAGAAGGCACGCCCAGCAAAACATAGCGGCGACTGACTTTGCAATTCAACTGAGGAAGTTCCACCCGGACAGCTGCATCTATCGCGTCACTCCAGGTTTAACCATAGCTAAAGCACAGCCAATTTTTTTTTCTGCTGGTTGATAAGTAATTTTCTTTAAGCGACAGGTTAATAAAAGTGTTATTCTCCCACTGGGAGGATTGGCACTACAAATTAAAAAAAATAGCAAACAATCCCCTAAGCACCCTTGTTTCGGTGACTGTTGGCTTCCTTCATATATTTGTCAAAGGAGCACCTGATTATTTGCCTTTTCTGCTAGTAGCTTAAAGAGGGTCTCGGTTCTGGCAGTCTTGATGCCATTAGTAGCATAACAGGGTTCTCGCACAGCCTCCGCCCTCCTTGTTAGATGACGTTCCCCATCACACTCGCGGTAATAGGAGACGTGCTACGTCCGCCACTATGGACGAGGGTGGCGCTGGTGAGCACTCTCAAGGTTCGCTTAGACGCAAAACATAAATACC
Organism: Amblyomma americanum; assembly: GCF_052857255.1. Lineage (NCBI taxonomy): Eukaryota > Metazoa > Arthropoda > Arachnida > Ixodida > Ixodidae > Amblyomma > Amblyomma americanum. The sequence goes on along the minus strand of NC_135501.1, from coordinate 45,905,226 downwards.
CACGAAAGCAGCAGATTCAACAGCGTCGCCGTAGCTCAGTTGAGCACCGGACGCGATATTCGGAGGTCGTGGGTTCGGATCCCACCTGCAGCATGGCTGTTTTTTCTGTTGCTTGATATTTTTCTTTATGTGACAGATTAATCGAAGTATTATGCTCCCATTTTTTTGCACTACAAATGAAATAAATAAATAGAAAACAATTCCTCATGCGCCTTGGATTCGGTGATTGTTGGCTTCCTTCACATATATATATATATATATATATATATATATATATATATATACATATATATATATATATATATATATATATATATATATATATATATATATATATATATATATATATATATATATATATATATATATATTTATGATGGGAGCCTACAGTCACCGAAACCAAGGTGCATAGGGGAACGTTATTTTTTTTTCTTGATGCCGCAGGTTGCTTAAGAGGGCTCTCGCACAGTTTCCGTTCTCGCCGTTAGATGACGTTCCACGTCACGCTCGCGGTATTACAGGACGTGTTACGTCCGCCGCTATGGTCGAGGGTGGCGCTGTTGAACACTCTCAAGGTTCAAGTACACCAAATAAATATAAATACCCACGAGAGCAGCAGATTGGACAGCCGTCGCCGTAGCTCAGTTGGTAAGAGCACCGGACGCGATATTCGGAGGTCGTGGGTTCGGATCCCACCGGCGGCATGGTTGTTTTTTCTGCTGATTTATAAGTAATTTTCGTTAAGCGATTTATTAATTTAAGTAATGTCATCCAACTGATAAGCACACGACATTAAAAAAAAATAACGTTCTCCTATGCACCTTGGTTTCGGTGACTGTTGGCTCCCATCATAAGTTTGTCAAACGCGCCCCTCATTTACATTACCTTGTCTGCTAATAAATGAGGGGCCCGTTTGACAAACTTATGATGGGAGCCAACAGTCACCGAAACCAAGGTGCATAAGGGTACGTTATTTTTTTTAATATCTTGTGCTTATCAGATATATATATATATATATATATATATATATATATATATATATATATATATATATATATATATATATATATATATATATATATATATATATATATATATAAAGTTGTTGCAGTCAATGCAAATCTGTGTTCCGTTTGCACTTTAATACCGTAAGTTGTACAAATATTTCTCATGTCAGGTATTTTTTGCAGTCTGCCAGCAAGGTACCTGTTGTGATTTTTTGCTGGATGCAGCAATGCCTGGGACCTGTTGGGTTCAGTTGGATTGATTCTAAATGCGTTCAGTTCGGTTCAATTGGTCTAGCCCAACCGACCAACTAAACCTTAAATGGAAGAAGTAAGATGATAGAATTGTTTCGAATGATAATTTTGCCGTGCTGGTTGTTTTTACCGGAGTAACAAACGCTAGGGGCAAGTTGAACTTGCTGGGGTATGTAAGTATATGAATTCACAGTTGACAGCCACATGGCTAAGCTCATCTTCCTCAGTATGCACAGCAAACTCGGCTAATTGTTACAGGAACTGAAAAGCGGCAGTGGATCGACGTACCAGAGGCTGCGTATGGCCACATCGCAAAACTCTCACTCAAGTCCAGCACTATTGAGCAAAAATTTTGAAAAGTGCACAATTGCAAGATACGTTTGCGGTAATAACAAAGGTTACAATCCATTCTTCTGATACGTAGCAAAATCTTTCTTTCAAAGCATCGAACAGTCAAAACCCCATGTAAACCAATTGGGAACGCTTTTGAGGATAGCAAAAACGTTAATAAAAAATTCACCACTGCAGTTGGGGTATCTGTAGATATATATTGTTGTAGTGAAATCTTACACTAAATAAAAACAATACGTTCATTAATGGTTTCCCGCTCAAAAACGCTTTTGTACAGAATTTCAGGATATTTGGAGGGCGCACGGATTCTGATCGCAACCGTGCCGCGAAATAAGCAACGGGTAAAGTCAAGCTAGAGGACAACTGCCAGGATACTGGATGCAGATAACCTCACGAGACGTGCCCGAGTACATGTGATGAGCATACGTGCCTTTGATCCCCGAGAAAAGGGGAGGGGAGGAACCAGTTACTTCAATGAAACAGAGAGGCATCCCGCTACTTGCACCAATGAGTTGCATGCTAGCCCCCGCTCGGGCAACAAAACACCTCGTCCTAGCTTGACCGAAGGACAGATTCGCACATTCCACAAGGCATACGCACCTTGAACAACCGTCAATCAGCCTTACGAGATCACAGTAAGCGTCTAGGGACTTGAACAACTTGGAGTCAATCGCACTGCGGTGCGAGTCAGGGATCATGCATTTTGCGCCTTCGCCTGGCATCATCCAGGTACCAGGGCACCATAGCCACAATCAACGGAATCATGCTGGGTCGGGCACAGTTTTCTCCGGTTAAGAACGCAAAGAAGTGCTCAGCGCACACTCAGTTTAGAAGAAATACAATCGCTGTCGCAAGCATGAGTTCAGTGCGTACTCCTCATCTCATCTCCCGGTGTGAAGAGTCTACAGCCGGCCACAAACCCTCTACAGCACACGAAAGCCGCACCCGGGAGCACACTTGCATTACTTACGAGCGGCCTAGAGCTCGAAACATGACCGTATCGTGCCTGCATATCGCCATGGATTGTGTATATCTACTGATATACACAATATACACATATACTGATATACACATTTTCCTGCAATACGCAGCTGGTGTAGTTCGTTTATGATTTGGCATCGGCAATCGATAAGCAACAAATTGTGGACTGCGTTTTCTTGGATTTCCGCAAGGCATTTGATGTTGTCGCGCACAGCCTTCTTCTCTCTAAATTGAAAGCGTATAACCTGGATTGTAAAATAATTGCGTGGATTACAGAATATCTGTCGTTACGAAGGCAGGCTGTTGTTCTGAACGGTATTTCTTCACAGTATGCACCAGTTACGTCGGGAGTTCCCCAAGGCTCAGTATTGGGACCACTTTTGTTTTTGCTGTATATTAATGATATTTCAGTTGGCATACAGTCTTCATTCAGGATGTTTGCCGATGATTGTGTTGTTTACAGAGTAGTAAATTCCACTTCTGATTCACAAATCCTGCAAACTGATTTAGATACTGTGGCAGACTGGTGTGTACGTTGGGACATGTCCTTAAATATAAACAAAACTGTTCACGTCACCTTCACAAGAAAACGTGCTAATCATCCGTATAGGTATAGAATTAATGATCTTACTCTCAACATAAACAAGTCATTTAAATATCTAGGCGTCTTTTTTACATTGGACTTACGATGGAATAAGCACATTAATTATATTGCGAATAAGGCAGCGTCACGTTTGGGTTTTCTACGGCGGAATTTTAGCCATTTACCAAGTAACTTAAAAACACAGCTGTATTTCAGTTATGTACGCTCCATACTTGAATATGGATGTGTTTGCTGCGACCCACACACATCTGAGTGTGTAGGAAAATTAGAGAAAATTCAGAATAGAGCCGTGAGATTTGTTCTTGGTAATTATAATTGGCAAGTTAGTATGACGGAAAGCAAACGAAAACTTAACTGGCAAGAGTTGAAGGACCGTAGAAGGTACATCAGATTGAAATTTTTCCATGAGATTTATTATTCAAAAACTGGCATAAACCGCGAACAATATATCCAGGCACCTCATTATATATCAAAGCGACTGGACCACTGCTTGAAGGTCAGAGAATTTTCTTGCAAGGGTGACGTCTTGCGTTATTCTTTTTTTGTTAGATCTGTTCGGGACTGGAACAGTTTAACATCGAGCATTGTATGTATTACATCTAACGAAGCATTTTTCCATGCACTGCAATAATTGCTTTATACCTATAAATGAAGTCTGTACCCCCCTGCTGTAATGCCCTCCGGGGCGATGCAGGTAACTAATAAATAAATAAAAAATAATAAATAAATATCAGGAAAAGCTTTATCAGGCCTGTGAGGCAGTCGCGAGTGTCTTAAATGCACAAGAGAGAGTGCCGTTCGAGCTCTCTAGGCAAGTGTATGGACAGCTGTAAAAACAGCTACGGCCAGGTACCTATATCAAACCCACGGACCCTCAGTTACGCTAACACAGCGACTGAATGTCTAACCAATACCTCGTCCGCAAGCATTCTGAATGTATAAAAACTTGTCTAACATAGTGTGAGAATACCACACCCGCGCACTCATGAAGCGACGAGAGCCTGTTGGGAACCGCACTGGATGTCCTTCTCTTTTCCCGGCCACAAGCTTCTGCTGGTGCTTCGCAAACAGGGCATCACACCAAGCACTGTACTTCAGAATTAAGAAGAGTACCCTCGAGGGCCACACTAACAATTGTTTCCCCTATCTATATGGGCTATTATAGAACCGTGAGCAATGATCTCTTTCGCCAGAAGGAATCGATTCCACATCTTTCAGCATCTCGACTTGATATCCGGCTGAGAGCGACTGTGTCATCGGATTTCGGTCGCTCTTGGCGCCGCATCAAGCAGTCTAAACGCCGAACAAGAGAAGTGTAAACCTCAAAAGCTTCCTAAGGTTGCCTTTTTAACGACGGTTGTATATTATCGCCTGCGTGCGTTACAGTTCTACTGGCCCACTCGAAGCTAGTAAAAGTGGTACGCGTGCTACACGTGATCGTATATCTCGGAAATCATCTCGGTTGTGTCAGACACCGTCTATTCGTAAGGTGATTGCACGCAAAGTTACCAGAATGTTCTGGGTCATCGTTCTGTAGAATCTGGACTAGAGATGAGGTAGTTCTTATTCGAACGAATTACCAGTCCACGCACTGTTTCTACTGCATTAGCAGGATGACACACGATCGTAATGAGGGAACACAGTGCAGGTGCTCGGTTGTGGAAGGTGCGCATGCCTGGGCACGTGCACAGTTCCTGCTTCGCTCGAGTGGAAGCTTTGTCTGTGAACCACACTACTTGCTTTAAGCTTGCCCTTTTTTTAGTTACATGACATCAAAAGGAAAGGCTAACGCCAGATAGCAATGCCTGCTATGTTTGAAGGAATCAGTCGAGCTTACGACATAATGCTAAAGAAAGATGCAATCGCAACGTCCAAAGTTAACTTAGAATGCACAATTAACAGGCCAAAAATGTTAACATGACCGAAAAATATACAGAAAGCAATGAGTACTCAAAGACACAATGAATGCTAAGGAACATTTAAATTCGAAAAATTACCAATACCAATCGGGCAAGATCAGCAGTCAGCACGGAAAACGGCACAATACATAACAAAAACATCCATAAAAACAAAACTTGAATGTGAAGATCATAATTGATTGGCCACCATAGTAGTCATAAGCTACTAATGTGAGCAAAGAAAAAGCGAACAGCGCACTGTGGAGACATTGGCAAGAGTCGCGAGACACGACTGAAGACCAGCAATAAGCCTAATATCTAGTAATTCCCTAGGGTGGCGCTGTCGTCGAATAAATTTTAAGGCGCCATTAGTGCTCCTTTTTTATAGCGCACGCGTTCGCTATAGGTGGCATAGAATTTGAAGAGTGAAAGGTGTTTTGTGAAGCGAATTCGAATAAATGTTTCAATACAACTTCGTCATTATGGGCACACGCTCATCGTGATGTGGCTTCGCGAGGCGCCAATAAATATAGGGCGAGAAGGAAATAATACACCAGGCAGGAAACCCATGCCTCTTTTGACGGCTAAAAAATGCGACGAGCATTTATTTGCGCGAATTGGCGTATATACCAAGGGCCAGTGGCCCACATGGTTCTTGGCGTAAATGTGAGCTCAAGAGGTTGCCAGCGCGCAACCTGAAAAAGCTAAAAGATAAAAAACCCCACGAATGATGTGTGGGCAGTGATTTTTATCTAATCAACTGTTTTGTGTAGGTTGGTCATAATCGGAAGTGCTGTATAAAGGTTCCTAAACATCTGTTGAGAAATAGTGCAGTTTCGTATCCTAGCAGTGTATAAGGTTATTTGAGGTCACAACTTTTATACTTTTACGCCAAGCAGATAATTTTGTTCATACACCGAGGCACAGTACTTAAAATACCGCGCTTTTCGCATCTAGGCAAAAGAAAGCCATATGTAGCAGTATTGGTGAATTGGTGTGAGTTTTGCGTGGCCGCAATGTTTGCTTCAGTGTTTCCCGAAACAAAACGATATCTGGTATACATAACAAGACTACGCTCTTATATGAATGCTTAGCCTAGGAAAATTATTCATGATCCTCATAACCTATCCTAGCATGACACGATATCGAATCAGCCCGGTATTAAATATTTGCTGTCTGCGCTCCGTAAAGCAGCGCTTCAATGCTACAGAGGTGTCCAGGTCGCTATCACCGACACCTCGATTCTTCTCTTGAGAGAATAACTTTGCCCACTAACCAGTTATATTTTCTATCTGTACATCTGCTTTCCTAGGTGCTGTTATCACTGCCCAGTTTTATACACTGTGGTCAAAATAGCTTCAATAAAAACTTAAATGTTCTTCAAAACTCTTCTCAGTTCGACTTGCTACCGCCAAGCGTCCAGCGGAGAAAAGAAAAGAGCGTTTTCTTTTGTTGCGTGCAAATATTCTTCTTTGATTTTTTATATTCATCTCTCTTTCGCTCCTTAAAGTGATTCTGCTCTAATGTCAACAAGTGCTGCCTACATGAAAACTGCAACATTTGAGGAACCAAGAGTTCTACTCGTAAGCCATCCTTTCCTAATGCGGCCGGCTAAGGTGTTGCGCACGACTCGCTGACTGCTGCAACTTGCTGTGCAATCCTGCCTTCATGGGATAAGCGTTCGGGTGGTTGCCATGTGCTGCACTCCTTTGAGGCATGGCGACTGCGTCACACTGTACGAAGAAGCGTTATTAGCAATTGTTACCAGTGTTCAAGGTTTAGCATAGGCGACAGGTGATATTAGAGATAATGCGTTAAAACTAGGGGATGAAAAGTGCTCACCTTCATGACTGGAGGCTTGAAACAGTCTTCTTCATCTTCTTTGACAGCAGCACGGAAGGACGCCCACAAATAAAAAGGAGGCACACACACTGCGCTGAACTGTGCTCTTGAATGGAGACGACGGCAGTCAATATTCAATTCTGTCACATCATATACAGTTTATCTAATAGTATTCTGGTCAAAATGCCGAGCTCTTTCTCCGGAAATGAAATTCCCGCTCACTCAAGTATGTTTACTCCGCACAATGAAATGGAAAGCTCTTTATTAGGATTCTGTAGAGATGTTAGACACATTGTGAGACTGTGGACAGAGCGAGCTTTTATTGCCACTTACAAGTATGGTGGCCACTCCTCCGAAAACGACCATGCGTGATGATGAGGAGTGGGCATGTCAGCTGGTCGTCCGGCAGAGCTATGACAATCCCCTTCATGTTGTTCACGCAGATTCTGCTATCGGCCGTGGCAACGATGGCCAGCACCCAGCAAGACACGACCGGTTTCGTCACCCTGGCACTCCCCCTTCTCTACCCGTACGGAGAATGCGCAAGCTGGCCTCTTCCGCACTCCTGTCTTTTGAGAAGACCGCACCGGAAACCACTGCACTCGACTTCCGTCCCGACCGACTACTTAAGCAGCGTCCTGCCCCGGAATTCTTTCATTGGGCATGCCAGCTGGTGGTCCGGCAGAGCTATGACGAACCCCTTCATGTTCGTTACGCAGGTTAGTAACAAATATTCCACTGTAAAAACCTCTAACCGCTGTTTTGTCCAGCTGGCGTGCCCTCGCCGCTTTTGTGCTTTCTGCTCTTACGTAAAACAGTGTTTGCTTTCTTTGCTACTGCTTAGCGGCGATGTTGAAACCAATCCTGGCCTCAATACTGAAAATTTGCTGAAACAACTTCTTGATGGTCAAAAAAACACAGAGAAGCGATTAAATGCCATGGAGTCTAAGTTTGAAACCGTGGAAGCCATAGCATCCAAATATTTCTTTCTAGCAGAGCACTTCGAGATCAAGGAACGAACAATAAATGTCTTGAAAAGAAGCTAGTAAATTTAGAGCACAAAAGCACACGAAACAACCTGATTTTTTTATATTGAAAAAGAGGCGGACGAAACATTCGAATCACTGATGACTACTCTAAATGATAAAGTGTTTTCTAAATGCCTAGGTGTTCAAGTAACTTCTGTTGAGAGACTGCATAGGATGGGCCGTAAGCAAGCAAACAAGCTCCAGCCTATTATTATGAGGTTGATAGATCAGCGAGAGAAAACGAACATGCTGCGTAACTGCCACAAGCTGAAGGGGCAAAGTATTTAAGTTTCAGAAGATTTTTCAGCAGTGACTCGGCAGATTAGGAAAAGCCTTTGGGACAGCACGGTTGAAGAAAGAAAAGGAAGTATAAATGTAAAGCTTCAGTACGGCAAAATTAAGGTTGACAAACAAATATATCAGTGGGACAGCGCTCAGATGGCAAGAGTGCCAGTCAGTCTACGTCCTGAAAGCGCTAAACAGCATTGACTTAAAGACTGCGTTAAAGAAAAATCTGAACTTTGGTGTCTAAACATTTACGCCCGAAGCATACTAAACAATACTGCCGAATCAGAAACCATTGTAATCGCACACAAAGCCCACGTTCTAGTAATAACAGAAACCTGGTTACATAGTGGCGTCACCGACTGGGAAATAACACCCAATTGGTACAAAATTTACAGACACGACAGAGACTCCCGTGGCGGCGGCGTCGCTATTCTCAAAGAAACGCTGAAGGCTACAGGCTGCTCTCAAGACCGAACGGAGAACGGTCCGACGATCAGTTCGTCCCCGGCCTCGCCACCGCCTACTACCCCTCTGCCCAACGGCTGGAAGATAGCCTTGAGCAGACATCAAGAAAGGAAGCTTCGCAAAGCAGCCCGGACTGAAACCAACAGCCAAGGGCAGGGCAGCACCGACTCCCAGGACCCCCCACCAAATCACAAACATCCTACGCCTAAGAAACGCGGCGTTCGAGTCCGCCTCCCGCCTCTATCGCAAACGGACATCAAAATCGTCATTCGACCTCGCCGAGGACTCGCTTTAAAGAACTTCTCAAATGTCGATCTTGCCCAAGCAGTAAGCAACGCCTGTCCAGAACCGCAGCAGGTTGAAGGAAGGTACCTCCTCCGCTCCCACTACGGATCAAATATCCTCGTATCGAGCACTCTGCACGCAGAAGTTGCCAACGAACTTCGACAAATCAAGACACTGTCCCTTGGAGACCTCACTCATGACGTGAACGCCTACATACCTTTCACAGAGCATGATAGACGGGGCGTAATCCACGGAATTCCGGACCACGTGACACCGGAAGCTCTCCAGACGGGCCTATACATCCGCTCACGCGGGACCACCGTACTCGACGTACGACGCATGGGCAAAACATCGTCAATGCTGATCACTTTCAACGGCCCGACCACCCCCAAAGTAGTGTACTTCAAGAGCGCAGAGTTTCGCTGCCATCTGTACCACCCAGCACGATAATTCTGCTATGTGTGCATGCAGCCGGGTCATCGCTCCGATGTGTGCCCCGTACCATACCTGGCGGCCTGCAGGAAATGCGGGGCCCAAAATCCTCCTGAAGAACATCAGAGCCTGCCGAAGTGTGCTCTGTGCTGAGGAATACACGAAACCGGAAGCAAGGAGTGCCCCAATCGGTTCAAACAACTCAAACAAAACCCACCATCCGTCCGATCCTCCACCCCAACCATCAAGGAACAACACCGCTCCAGGAAAGACAACCAGGCCCAAACTCGGACGCCGCGCTGGTTCAGCACGGACGACGAGTCATCCAGCCAAAGCTGCAGCAGTAGGAGCAGATCGAGATCCGTCTCCACCAACCGGTCAACCCCTCCTCCCCCTGCACCCAAGCAAAAAAGGAAATTAGCCGGCCACACCAGGGGCAAGCCAAGGCCACGGACAAAAAGGTGAGCTGGGCAGAGCTCGTTAAGAACTCTCCCACTGTTCCTTCGAACACACCCACTCCACCCAAATGCTCGGACTGCTCAAAAATGGCACACACTATCGACAAGCTACGATCCCAGGTAGCGGAGCTAGCCCACAAGTGCACTCCTCTCACCACCCCCCACGTTCAACCTCCCCCACCTCTCGCGCCCCGGGACGTTGAGACTTCCCCCAAACCACTGCTACCACCAGTGGCGACACCCACTCCCACACCTCGCCAACCGACAACCACCCCCCTCCCCAACACATATGAAGAAATAGAGGGACGTCTCTTGAATAGCATTATGAACAACATAAACCCCATTTTCACAACATTCACCTCCCAGCTATCAGCCCAAATCGCACAAATAGGCGCGCGCCTGGACGCACATAACGCCCAATTTGTTACCCTACAAGCACTGATAAACACCAAAGCCCCAAGCAGAAAACGTGTTACCAGCTTTGACAACCCTCGAGCAAAAACCTACCAGTCCGCGACCGCGGCGGTCGCTATGAGTGGCGACAACGAATCTGTCAGGAGCTTTAACAGACACCAGAATGGCTCTGCTCTCTAAATCAAGCACTCCTGACCGCCTAGATATCTGGCAATGGAATTGCCGAAGTTTCAGGAGAAAACAAAGCCTCTTGAAACAATACATCAATGTCACCCCCATTCGACCCGATATAATCTGCCTGCAAGAGGTAGGAGCCGACCCGGCGCCGACTCTCCCAGGATATTACACATTTCACAACGCGAGCTTGCCAAAAGTTGCCACCCTTGTTTCTATGGACATCACGGTGATCGAACACTCCTTGAGAGAACAGGAGATCAACTACAACATGATCGAGGTCATTCCCAACAAGAGGGGCCGCAAGAGCACCTTCGTTCTGGACGTGTATCACCCCCCACGAGCAACCAAGGCCGATTTCTCTGACATACTTCAAGAGGCAGATCAGCTAGCTGTTTCGCATCAGCTTATCGCACTCGGTGACTTTAAGACCCCCCAAAGGAAATGGGGCTACAATACGAACTCGCTGCGTGGTCTGAGCGTGGTACGAGCTCGGGATGCCCTGGGCCTGGAAATACTTACTGATCCTTTATACCCCACCCGCGAAGGAAACAGCGTAACGCGCGATTCATGCCCTGACCTTACAATCGTCAAGAACATCCATAACACGACGTGGACAAATCTCGGAGAGAGATAAGGTAGCGACCACTACATCGTAAGCACGTGTATCACCTCCGAAAAAATTCGTCACACCCTGGGAACAGCCAAAATCACGGACTGGACTAAATACCGTGCACAGCCCGTTCCGGAAGACCCAATTCAGTCACTCAGTGAATGTAGTGAACAGATTCGGAAAGCACACAAGGAGGCCACCACCGAAGTATAATGCACACCCGTTAATCCGGTGGTCGATCGTCACCTCCTGAAGTTGTGGCAGACCAGACGGACTCTGGTTCGCAGATGGCAACGCCAACGCCTCAATCGTCCCCTGAGACTCCGCATATCACAGATCACGGCAGAAGCACAAGAGCATGCACAACACCTCTCGCAACAGAATTGGCAGGAATTTTGCGATTCACTACGCGGCACGCTGTGGACCTCCCGCACCTGGACGATCCTCCGCAGCCTCGTCGATCCGCAAACATCGCGGTCTGCCACTAACCGTACTCTCAAGAATATCGCCCATCTGTAACCCGGAGACAACGCGGCCCTCCTCACCGCTTTCAAAACCAAATACATCGGCACCCCCATCCTCCCAGCACAATCTCGTACACAGGAGGCCCAAATGAGAGGCTGGACGCCCCCATCACCACTGCCGAGGTTTACGCCGCGGCTCGATCTGCCACACGCAATACGGCAGCAGGCGCGGCCAAGATCACAAATGGGATGATTCGAAACCTGGGCAAGTCGCAGATCGAGGTCCTCACTACCTACATAAATGACACCCTATGGGCGGCGGGAGAACTCCCTGCAGAGTGGAAACTCTCCGAAATCATGACTATCACAAAACCAGGCAAACCACCAAGCCTGGAAGCATTACAACCCACCTCCCTCACCTCTTGCCTGGGCAAACTATACGAGCGCGTTTTCCAGACCCACCTCCAAAACTACATAGAGGACAACAACCTCTTTCCACCCACTATGATCGGCTTCAGGAAAGGTCTTTCTACGCAAGACGCTTTCCTCATTCTCAAAGAAGAAGTACTCAGTAACATCCCGAGAGGCGGCGAGCACCTAATTATGGTACTTGATCTGAAAGGCGCTTTTGACAACGTTTCTCACGACGCCATCTTCAAAGAGTTCAACGCCCTCGATTGCAGAACCAAGACCTTCAACTACATCAAAAGCTTTCTCAGCAACCACACGGCCACGATTGGCATGGGAGATGTCCACTCCGGCACAGAGCAGACACCCAACAAAGGCACTCCCCAAGGCTCTATCATCTCTCCTCTCCTCTTCAATATAGCTATGATCGGCATGGCAAAAGCACTCGAGGCTATTGGAGGCATCGGCTATACTATCTAAGCAGATGATATTACCATCTGGTCCACCTGGGGTTACCCTGCCGACAAAGAAAACACCCTACAAGAGGCAGTCAATTGCGTAGAAAGACAAGCATTAAATTGCGGCCTCCGCTGCGCAACCGACAAATCCGAAATTATCCGCATTCAGGGCCATGCCTACAAATCTCCCGGCGACATCGAGGTTTACCTCGAAGGCACGAGAGTAAAGATAGTCCTTCTTATCCGCATCCTGTACCTTTGGCTTCAGAGCGACAGGAAAGCCAACCACACGTTACAGCGTCTCCTGACAACTGCCCTCCAGATCTCCCGCATGATTCGGCGCATCACTCGCAACCGAAAAGGCATGAGAGAGGAGGATACAATTCGACTGATACAGGCTCTAGTTATGAGCCGCCTGTCATACGGTCTCCCATTCCTTCCACTACTGGGGAATGAGCGAGACAAAGCAGACGCCATCATCCGCACCGCCTACAAACATGCCTTAGGCCTCCCGATGTACACGACCAGCTGCCACCTCGAGGACCTGGGACTGACCACCACAATAGAAGAAATTCGAGAAGCCGTCCTAGCATCGCAAAAGGAACGCCTCCTCACCACCAAAGCTGGACGCGCAATCTTGGAAAGAGTGGGTTCCCCGGCTGACATACGCGCCGTCCAGGACAACCGAGACCTACCCTCAACTCTGCGAACTCGCGTGTATGTAGCTCCACTCCCGAAGAACATGCACTCGGACTCACAAATTGGACGACAAAAGGCGCGAGTGGACTATCTGCGCCGCACACAGCGACTGGTACAAAATGCTGTATACGTCGACGCAGCCATGTACCCCGATTCAACAAACGCGGTGGCGGTCGTCTTGGACACCAATTTCAAGGAAATCTCCAGGGCCTCCCTACGAAACTGCTCTCCCACAGGAGCAGAAACTGCTGCAATTGCCCTCGTAATCCAGCACGGCGATGCTACGGGAAATGAGTTAAAAATTATTACCAACTTCCAATCCGCGTGTCGCCTCTTCCTCTCTGGCAACTTCCACACTCCGTCGATCCCATTCTGACTACCCCACAAGTTCAAAATTTCACATGCAAGCACCAAATCACTTGGACTCCTGGGCACGAGGGGCTCGAAGGAAACGAGGCGGCGGACAGTCTAGCTCGAGGATATACAAACCGAGCGACTAACCTCCCCGACCTCACCCCTCTCCCCTCTACGTGCGGCGAGCGCCTCCTCCCTCTCCGAACACAAAGACAAGGCAATCCCCCACCACACCGTAAGCTAACGGCGGCAGAGGCGAGAGAATGGCGACCACTACAGACGAACACCTTTCCTAACCTACACAAGTACCACATCATCTTCCCCGACAGATATGACAGAATCTGCCCCTGGTGTGGCGGAATTCCAACAACATATCATGTAACATGGGGCTGCTCCGGTCCCAAGCCCCCCGAACTAGACAAACATCACTCCGAGGAACAGTGGGAGTCTGCCCTGCTCAGCTCTGACTTGGCGATGCAGCGAAAGCTGATATCCCAAGCAAGAGCAACTGCGGTGGACATTGGTGTCCTGAAGTAAGGACTCCACCCAAAATCTGTATTTTCGCCTCTCTATCCTACCTTTTTGGAATAAATGTTTTCTACAACTACTACTAGGCTGCCTGATATTACAGGCATTGAATGAGTTGTTGTAAAGCTTTTTATAAATGAATCTAATTTAATTGTAGGAGGGTTCTATCGTCCACCAAACTGCGACAACGTCTTCTTCGAAAACCTTAATGAGTTCTTGTGCGCCTGCTGGAATATGCGCTGTGCTATGCTCCTTACGGGATACTTTAATGCTCCATCTGTCAATTGGAATGATTTTCCGGAGCCCCTTTTAAGTGCTTCTGAGCCTTTCGTTGACATAGTAGTTCTCCATAAGCTTACTCAGCTTGTCAAAGAACCTACCCGTGTTCACAATATCACACTGTCAATTCTGCACCTTTTTCTCGCAAACGCCGCTGTTATTCGTAGAAATCCACAAGTTCCGGTGTTGGAAGGTATATCAGACCAATACATTGTTTACCTAACTTTATAAGTGAACTTCGATTCACATATTAAAAAACAAGAAAGAACTGTCCCTATTTTCTCGCGTGCCAATGATATTGATGTACTTGTTGCACTGGAGAGCTCGTTTTCTACATTTCAAGTTATGTGTGGATCAAATGAACATTCAATTGAGGACTTGTGGTGTTCCTTCAAATCCCTTGTCTTAGAATGTGTGCAAAAGTTTGTTCCGGTGAAGCGAAAAGTGCTGCGGAAACGCAATTCCTGGGTAACAAAATGAATCTTGCGGTTAGAACGTAAGCTAAAAAGGGCAAGAAAACAACACAAACAACGCCCCACTATTTCCACTTGTAACAGGTTTCTTGGCTTTCGTGTATCATTAGCTGAAAAAATAAAAACGCAAAAGATCACTTTCAGAAAGTAAAGCTAAAAAACTTTCTGGTCTCTTCCCCGGAGAAGTTCTAGTAGCATTTATCGCCGAAAACGAAAGTTGCACCCAAACTGTGTATCGGTGATACTTTTATCGCTGACAATGCAAATATCGCAGTTGCGCTCAACCGGTACTTCTGCTCGGTGTTTGCGCATCATGGCGGTGTCAGCCCACACTTTCCAGTTTATGAGCACATTCTGCCAATTGGCGACGTCACAACTACTCAGGAAGGGGTGTTAGCACATTTAACTCAATCTAGAAACCAGAAAATCGCCTGCAGCTGATGGAATTCCGAACGCATTTCTTTTCCGCTACACTTAGTGGTGTTCAAGATACCTAACTTTAATATTCAAGAAGTCATTATCAAGCGCGGAACTCCCAACCGAATCGAACTAAGCAAAGATCGTTCCCGTACCAAAAACAGACAACCCGTCCCTCCTCACGTCAAACAGGCTAATTTCATTACTTTGCACATGTGCTGAATTGCTCGAACACATAATATTCAAACACATATCTGTCTTGCTGAATGACAACGCGTTAACTGATACCAGTCAACATGGGTTTAGGCGAGGGTTTTCCACCGTAACTCACCTCATCGAAAGGGTTAATGATTCAGCAGTAGCTTCTGATATGCAAAGCCAAGTTGACATAATTTTCCTAGATTTCAAGAAAGAATTTGACCGTGTCTCTCACTACATGTTACTGCTGAAACCAAGGCCCATACTAAAGAACAACACCTTAATTAACTGGATTCAAGAATACCTCTCTTTACGGAAGCAAAGTGTTCAAGTCAATGATGCAGCTTCTCCCGCAAACGTTCACTCAGGCATTCCACAAGGCTCTGTATTAGGTCTGCTATTCTTTCTGATTTTCATAAATGATATCATCAGTGACATAAGCGTCAAGATCAGAATTTTCGCAGACGACTGTGTTCTATAAATGAAATACGTAATGCGAATGACTAGGCAGTTTTACACACCTCCCTATCTAAAATACAAACTTGGTGCTCGAATTGGCAGATTACTATTAATATTAAATAGACCGTGGCAATGACAGTTACACGCAAAAAGAACCCCTTAACATTTGCTTATAACATTAACAACCAGTGCTTATCTGTCGTGTCCAGCTACAAACACTTAGGAGTTATTATTTCATCGGATCTTAGTTGGAATGAACATGTAACACACACCTACAATAGAGCTATGAAGAAACTTGGATTTTTAAGGCATACGTTAAGGAACGCTTCACCTGAAATTAAAATTTAACCTACAAACCATTTATTCGACCTGTCCTAGAGTATGCCGCGATTGTCTGGGATCCACATACACAATCTAATATTAGCAAACTTGAAAAAGTTCAAAGAAAATCAGCTAGGTTCATTTTTAACTCATACAGTTGGCGCACGTTCCCATCATTACTTCTACAAGCTGCAGAACAACAAAGACTCACATTGAGACGTTACCAGGATAGGATGAATTTTTTCTATTTACTCTGTCATAACAAGTTGGGAATAGACAAAAGATTATATATGTTCTGCCAGCTAACCGCCGCTTTACGCGCTCATATCACACCAAAATATCCTAGATTTTTCATGCAGGACTAACGCATTTAAAAACTCCTTTTTTCCGCACACTATTTGCGATTAGAATGCGTTATCCGCCGACACGGTTTACTGCCCAACGGTTACGTCATTCCTCTGTGCACTTCCGCATAAATCCTGAGTGACATGTGCCTTCCCCAGCAGAAATGACATCCGTGTTGTAAATAGCATCTTGTGTTTTGTTTTTGTTCTGATTTATTATTCAGCGTCCTGTACCTTGTTTGCTGGTTTTGATGTTTTTGAATTTGTTGATTTGTGTTGTCCACTGCTGCCTAAGGTCTGATAATAAGGCTGGCAGTGCCTGTAAAATAGGTATTTACGGATGAAGAGGAAGGTCGCGATCTGTGCTTACACTTGCTCGCCCTAGTGACGAAAGCGACCGGCACAGGCGCGCGTTAAAGCGAAGTAGGGCGACGGGAAAGGGCTTTAAGGGCGACACGTGAACAATCTCTGCACCGCGACAACGACCGTCATTGACAGAATGGGTAGGTGAACGCGATAGTTCATGGGGGACGTTTTTTCGAGGACAGTGTGCGGACCAATAAAGAGGCTAAGAAATTTTTCACACACGCCGAGGGCGCGCACTGGAGTCCGCTGCAACAGTTCATCACCAGGGAAGAAACACACTGCACGCTGTTTGAAGTCATACGTGCTTTTTCGGGAGGCTTGGCAGATGTCAGTGTTCTTGTGGGCAATGGTGCGGCAGCAGGCAAGACGGGAAGTAAATTCGTCATAGGAGAACCCGGAAGAGGTAGTGGGGGCAGAGAAGAAAAATGCTTCGAGAGTGAAGGTAGGGGGCGACCATACACAAGAAAACACGGGGAAAACCTGGTTGTTTGTTGCACGGGAGTAGTGTTGGGCAAAGGCGACAAATGTGAGCATGGCGTCCAAGTTGGCGTGGTCAGGGTGGATATAGATGGACAGCATATCTGACAGGGTGCGATGAAACCATTTGGTGAGCCCATTGATCTGGGGGTGGTAGGATGAAGTTGTTTTATGGGCGGTTCTGGAAGCGTGGAGAACTTCGGCAATGACGGTGGAGAGGAATCACTTGCCGCGGTCACTGTTAAGGACACGTGGGGCTCCATGGCGCAGAAGTATGCCGTCGAGGAAGTAATAAGCGATCTTGGAGGCAGAGCCTGAAGAAACGGCCGCCGTTTCAGCGTGCCTGGTTAAGTGGCCGATGGCTTTGACGATCCAACGGTTGCCCGATGGCGTTAGTAGTAAGGGACCGTAGAGGTCAATCCCAACGACTTCCAAGGATGAGAATGCACAGGGAAGAGGCTGTAGAAGTCCGGCAGGAGGAGACGTGGAGCGTTCGCAGCGTTGGCAAGGGTTACAAGATGCAGTATATTTGGCGACAGAGATTGATAGGCCAGGCCAAAAGAAACGGCACTTGATACGGTCATACGTAAGTTTTGCAAAAGTGGCCGGCCATGGGGTCGTCATGACGCACCTGCAAAACTTCACCGCGAAGAGAATGGGGAAGGACGTGCACCCAGGCGTGACCCAGGGGGCTATGATTGTGCCAAAAAAGGGTGTCGTCGACCAGCTTGAAACAGTCAAGTTGGCGACGGAGGCGGGCAGTTGGAGGCCTCATAGCACCACTCAGGCGATCGATATGATAGCCCGGCACTAAGGGTCGGACCGCTCTGCTGAGGCGAGATGGCCGAGAGCGGGAGCGGGCATCAGATCAATGACTGCGGCTGTTAAGGCTTGGGTAGCCATTGAGTTAGCAGTTGGGAGCAATAAAGCAGCAGGAGGAGAGCACGGAGGGTGGGTCAAGGCGTAGGGGCGACTAGAGGGAGCATCGGCGTCTTTGTGTTTTTTCCTGATTTGTAGGTGACTGTGAAATCATACTCCTGGAGGCAAAGAATCCAGCGGCCAAGGCGCCCGGAAAAATTATTCTGTGACAACAACCAGCACAGCGCATGAAGGTTACTGACGATGGTGAACTGGCGGCCGCACAAATAGAGGTGAAATTTCGGAATGGCAAGAGAACGGCAAGACACTCTTGTTCATTGATCGTGTAGTTCTGCTCCACTGCACTCAGGGTCCGACTTTCGTAAGCAATCACGCTCTCGGTCGAAGAGTGCTGGCGCTGCAAAAGAACGGCACCAAGGCCGTGTCTACTGGCGTCAGTGTGTAGACTCGTCGAGGCGTTGCCATCAAAAATGAGCCAGTATCGGATCAGATGTGAGAGCCTACTTGAGAGTCGTAAAGGCAGCCTCGCAAAATTAACACCAAACTAAGGGCGCGCTGGCGCCGAGAAGCTTGTGCAAAGGGGCTGTGACCGAGGCGAATCTTCGGATGAAGCTACAAACGTATAAGGGCAGCCAAGAAAACTGCGTAGGTCTTTAATCCGAGATGGGCGGGGGAAATGCAGAACTGCAGCAAATTTATCATGATCAGGTTTTATGCAATTCCGACTAACGACGTGGCCGGGAACTTTGATTCAAGTGCGAGCAAAGCAACATGTTTTTGTGTTTATGTAAAAGAGAAAATTACGATGACGTCCAGTTGGCAGAGGTGTTTCATTTAAGCCCGCGGAGTACGGTGTCAATTATTAGTTCGAACGTGGCTGGATCATTGCACAAGCCGAACTACATAACGTTAAATTCATATAAGCCATCTGGTGTGGCGAAAGCTGTCTTCTCTTTGTCCTCGTCATGCATGGGGATTTGCCAGTAGCCGGATCTTAGGTACAGACTAGACGAAAATTGACCACCTTGGATACTGTCGAGGGCGTCGTCAATCCGAGGAAGTGGATAAACATCCTTCCGACTGATCTTATTGAGGTCGCGATTTTCGACACAAAAGCGTATGAGCCATCCTTCTTTTGTACCAGCACAACTGGTGAGGACCAAGGACTTGAAGAAGGGCGTATGATAGGGCGCTTGAGAATGCCGGATACATTACTTGAATAATTTAGCGCTCACTAGACGACACGCAATACGGGCGGCTGCGAATTATGAGCGAACCGTCGGTTTAGATGTGATGCGTAGCCTCCGAGGTTTAGCCGAAAACTTTTTACTAGCTATCTAAAGAAGCGGCATGCTTGTTCAAGACGCAAGCAATTCTGCTTTTTGAGCAGGCGTGAGATCGTTGCTGATAGTAGCGGAAATAGGTGCACAAGCATGGGACGAAATGGCGAAGCTTGATGGGGGCGAGGAACGATAGATGACAGGTGGAATGGTATACACAGAAGCGACTTTAGTTCCTGCGCGCAAAAGAATGTGCTCCGACGTTGTATTTAACGCAGTCAGAAGGACAGTCCCATTGACGAAGCTAATAAGGGATGCGACAGAAGAATGCCCCTGGAGAGAAGACGGGGGCTTCGGGTGGCGAAAACGTCCCCAGAGTTTACGTGCGCAAAATCAAAGGAGAGGACATCTTAGGAGCCGGGATAAAGTACATGGTCTGCGTTGTTCTTCAAATGATGAGAAGGCACTCCAGGAGCGTCAGAAGGATCGGATTCAACAACTTGTAGAGTAGGAGGGCAACATGCAATGACAGCTTGCATGGCGTGGAGGAAATCTCAGCCGAGGATTAGGGGGTGAGCAAAGGAGGGAAGTATAGCGAACTCGATGTGGTGCAGAATGCCGTTGATAGCTACTCGTGCTGTAAACAGATCGGAAGGATGCGTGGTTTGTTCATTACCTGCACGGAGAGAAGGACCGCAGTAAGGAGTGCGCAGTTTGCGAAGATCGGAACGCAAATCGCAATTTATCACGAAAACAGCGGCGCCGGTGTCAATCAATGATTCTACAATACTGCCTTCAACATCAACGGTTAACATGTTCGACGGTGGCGCAGGAGGAATTGAAGGGCGGGCGGGTGGTGCAGCTTTATTTTCGGAAATTTTAGAATTTAGTTTTCCATATGGCGACCAAGGGTCTGAGAGGCTAGACGTAGAGGCGATGAGGAGCGGCGGAACGGTGACGGGGAACGGCGGCGCGACGACCCGACGTTCGACGAGCGGTCGGGAGAGGGCGACGGAGAGGAGAAGCGGGGAGGATCGTCGGGGAGAAACGTTGGCCAGTAAGGATACGATCAGTACGTCTCGTCATGATGAGGAGCATTAGCTGCAAAAATAGGGCGGTAACCATACGATGAGTAGGTTTCATCTTTTCGGAAGTGACCGTACTGGTTACGCTCGTCGCGCTGACGCCGACGAAAAGCACGGGCAACATGTCTGCGAATTGCACAGTAGTAGAAGATAGGACGAGGCGGAGGCGGATGCCAAACCGCTCGATACATATAGGGTCGCTGGGACAAGGTAGGCGACAGTCTGCTGGATGGGCGGCGATTGTGAAGGACAGACGGGAGGAGCAGGAGACGCAGCAACCTGGGCATACGTGGGCACACAGAAGGGTACGGATGGTTCGGGTGCCGCGGGGCGAGTGGCTGAAACGAACTCGCCCTTGATGAGATCACGCAATGGCGAGGTCTGAGGCCGGCGCTGATGGGATTCCACCTGCGGTAAGGTGGAGCCGTGGAGCTCCTCTCGGATGATGGAGCGAATGAGAGAGCGCAAATCCAGATCGGTCGAAAGGCGGGGGTCCCAGGCGTATTGCAAGTGGAGTGATTGAAGGTCGTCAAGATGGTGACATATGGTGCGGATATCGTGGACTGAGGTCGGATTCTGGCTAGCAAGCGTTTTAAGAGCAAATGATCTGATGTCTTTAAGAATGTGACGGACCTGATCGTGCTCAGACATTGAACTGTTAACACGTCGACACAGGCCTAATACATTTTCAATGCAGGACATGTAGCATTCTCCGGGCAGCTGTACACGCACATCTGACTTTTTTTCTGTAGATCGCGGGCTTGCACCAACAGTTCCAAAAATTTGCCCAAGCTGCGAGGTAAATGGGTCCAATCCGGGATAGCATCCTTGTGATTCATCAACCAAGTCTTAGCCACGGTGGTTAAATAGAATTAGACGTCGATGAGCTTCATGGCAGAGTCGCAACAATCGTAGGCACTTAGTTGCACTGCTCGAGCCGGTCCTCGAGGTAATCACCACGAAGACCCGCAAATGTAGGAGTCTCGCGCTGAAGGGTGGCGACGGTCCATGTCGGGCGCCGAGGTCACAGAGGAGCAGCGGGCGCGTTGGTGGCAGGACTGCTGTCGGAGGGATCTGCATGAAGAGGAATCACACCTGCTGAGGCGCCGGCAAGGCTAGCGGAAGCGTCACTGCGATGTTGGTCGACGATTTCCATCGTGGGAGATGGTCCGACCATGCGACGACCTGAACATAGCTGCAGTGCTGTGGCGGAGAGGCACGAAAATCGTTACCCCGCACCTCTTCCACTTGTGAGACTGTGGACGAAGCGAGTTTTTATTGCCACTCGCAAGTATGGCGGCCACTCCTCCGAAGACGAAGATGCGTGATGATGATAAATATTTACAGATGAAGATGAAGGTTGCGCACTGTGCATACAATATAACCTATCGAGGAGCTTGAATTCTCCTTGACTTTCCGGGGACATGTAGCGTTCTAGGTCGAACGAAAGAGACGCAGAACCGCTGGGAGTGCTCTGGTAATCAGAGAAGGACAAGCTGTGCCTTCAGTATGATCGCCACCACCCTCCGCGCAAGTAAGGAATAGTGGTTTAGTAACCGTTTATAGTTTGCAGGTAGCGTACTGCCCAGCCAAAGTAGACGCACACAGCACCGTCGGCTCTTGTAAGTTTTCTCAAGTACAGTGCAGAACGCAACAGTTGAGTATAACCCCACCAAGAAAACATTACAGGCAATATTAGAGGAATTATTAATTTCAATTATGATCTGCATGCAGAGGTTCCATCCATGCATTCTTCATGCACAGAGTAACAAGCACCCAATTCTTCCCCAGCGACACTGCTCGAGATGCCGACTAAGGTGCACGCTACTTCGAAGCAGTCATTGCAGCACTCTCTGTGTGCCCTCCCTTATAATAAGGCAGGTGTGGCTTCTGCACCTATTCGCAGTGTCAGGTCAGTCACGTGAGCTGTGATAGACGATATGTGGAACTGCTTGCTGGTGTGGCTACACCGCGCCCGCAGCTTCCGGTTTCCACCTTTCTTCGGTGAAGGTCGTCGCGCTGGTGGGTCGTTCGCATTGCATGCTTCCTTGACACCGGTGAGACTTTCAAGAATCTTGCGAGTGTAATTTCAAAAACCAAGCATCAGTTGCTGCGCTCCTTCGACTGGTATTTTTTTCCAAGTGTTGATCCTTGCAGTCATCGCCAGCATGCTTCTACTGCGTCTTGAGCTTTGCTTGAAGGTTGGCGCTGATGATGGCGCGAGTCAGTACTGGGAATTGCATTGGGAAATCGAACTCCATGTCATTTCCGTTGAAATGCGCGAATTTAAAACCGGATCAAAAATCACACAATATCATCGCAATTTTGTTTTGATGTGGGCGAAAATTCATTTCCTAGGGTAGCATACAGATGATTTGCTTTGAGTGCATTGATGCGTTGCCCTGGACAAACTTCTGTGCTAGTACAAACTGTCATGCACACCAACGTTAGCTGCTGCGAGGATTGCAGCTTACTGACTCGACCTTGCAGCTACGTAATGCTGTTTGTCTAAAAGCAATGTGGAATGAATGTCGTTAATTTTCGTCGTTACCGTTAAGGAGCAGAGCGATGTCACCAGTGTCAATATTCGGTGTCCTAGCTTATAGCGCCAAATTTTCAGCGAGGCACTACGTCTTTGTTTTGACCAAATATTTCGCTCTTAGTAGGTGATATTAGCAAGTCAAAAATTATGAGATCAGTGCGGCACCCGCATTGGAGGAATGCGTCAGCATTGACGCCTCCTCGCCCCTTTATGCCTAATTCCTTATCGAACTGTTTTTATCTGTTAATCATCGATCGCCAACTTTTCACGTGATCATCTGATTGAGAAAATGGACGTCAATTCGTCCAAATACCGAATTGCTTCAATTATTTGCCTAAATTAATCATTTTCTATCATTGACCATTTTAAGTTTCCAAACTTGGCGCCACGCTTCGTTTCCCAATTTGGCGCCACGCTTCGCTCCATCCACACTTCCGGTTCTTGAGATTTGGCGCCATGCTGTAGGTCACCCAACTTCCGGTGTTTTCAAATTTGGCGTCCTCTTTGCTCGGACCCCGCCCACTTTTTGAACATCTTTGGCTTTAATCACGCAACTAATTACGCACATGCACCTCATGATTTTCCCTGGGAGATTTTTTGATGCTCTAATGCAGCCATTCTCTTTCTTATAAGTCAGTTCGTTCGAACGATATCGTGATGACAACCTTGTGATGACACGAAATCGCAAACATAGCCACACAATGTTTACGCATTAAAAAGGAGGCATACATAACTTAAAACATTGTTAGCAAAGACGCATTATTATTGTATTTCCTACTTTCCGTATTTAAATTGGAAAACGCTTTTAATTTTCAACAAGTTGTTGGAAGGAAAGCCAGGAAAAAAGTTGCATAAACAGCTTGAGGGGTCCTCAGTTCCCCTTTACACAACAGCATTGGCTGTAGCGCGTCCTTCTCTGCTGCCATGAAGCAGCGCTTTATTACAAAAAGAACCTAAATCAGTGGGTGCATGGACTGAATATGCTGCTCAGGCTGTGTGCGCAGACGTGAGGTTTGCATGATTTGGTCTCTTGCGACACTTCATTGGCTTGCTTCCACTACCACATAAAAGGCTTTGTAGCTGAGCAAGCTGTTGCCACAACGATAATAGACTCAAGCGTACTGAACCATTTCAGCACTCTATCGCACGCTATCGTACTTTGACATGCATCCTCTTTTCAGGATAAAATTGCACACAGTATGCGCTTTTTTATATGGCTTTAGTCGCGTCGCGGCAAGAAACCTTTGTAAGTTTACTGAAAACAATAAAAATATTCACATTTTAGTTTTTATACATAGTGTGTACTGTATCACAAAGACGCATTAACGCATACAACGTGCGGACGCGACCGCACGATATTAGAGGAAAACAGTGCGTGGAACATTGCAACTGCTCTACGGTCAAGAGAGCTTTCTAACTCTTCGAAAACTAGTTGAACAGGGGAAAAACTGAACTGAACACCTAGAAACCTCAGCAGCAATTGGCGTACGTTTCGTTGAGTGCACTTAGTTCATCACGGCGCGAACAATCGTAGTTTGGAGATGGAGTGCCCCGTGTGCTCATGGCCACGGTTTTCCGCCCAATTAATCGAAGCATTTCTTCGCGACCTGACTACATCGTTGAGCAGCATGTGCGCAGGTTAGCAGAAAAAACTTGCCTTCACTTTATCTTTATTCAGGTACGCGTCGATTGATGTCGTTACGTCCGACCGACTATGCGCTGTCCTAGAAGCATCCATCCATTAATTCATCTGTCCATCCATCCATCCATCCATCCATCCATCCATCCATCCATCCATCCATCCATCCATCCATCCATCCATCCGTCCGTCCGTCCGTCCGTCCACCCCCCCACCCACTTACCCATTCATCCAGCCGTCCATCCATCCGTCCGTCCGTCCGTCCGTCCATCCGTCCGTCCATCCATCCGTCCGTCCGTCCGTCCGTCCGTCCGTCCGTCCGTCCGTCCGTCCGTCCGTCCGTCCGTCCATCCATCCATCCATCCATCCATCCATCCATCCATCCATCCATCCGTCCATCCTCCCGCCCGTCCTTCCGTATTCTATTCCAAGCTTCTTAGCGCTCTGTGATGGCTACCATATTAATTCCCTTCATATTTTCAACAAACGAGCTGCGGAAGAAAATACATTCCTTTTTCTGGAGAGTAATGAAAGTGCCCAGTGTGTGAAAGAACAGTTGCCACACTCTATTCAGCGATTATATTGTATTGAAGCAGCGGGTCGTGGCTTCCACCCCTCGAGAAATTCATTTTCTTATTTTACGAGCGTAGCAATTGAATTTGCGATGATCCTTGCTAGAATACACCATTGAAGATCGGTACGGACACTACTTGTAGGTAATGAGACGCTCGTCTATACTTCCTAAACCTTTCTCCCTCTCGGGCCAAGTGTACCGCTTAACTAGGCTCTTAAGCCCTCTTTTCTGCTTTCTGGAGTTCGCGTGATGAGTTTCAGAGGGCCGGAAAAAGAGGTACTTACCGTCGTCCAGCCATAAAACTTGCCCCAGACGTGTCTGATGGTGTTCGGTTTAAATTAACTATCACCCTACTGAAGATAATTCACTCGTAGTCCAAGGTTCGACGGAACACCGTCTGGTCAGGGCGAAGCATGATTTATTCGCAAATGAAAATTGGGTCACTGACCAAGTCGAAAGATGAAAAATGACGTTTCGGGTCCCATACGGGGCCCTTGTTCACAATGAGGCTGTCACAGAAGAAGGAATGGTTATATACGCTTCAGAATCTTCTGCAATCTTTTCACGTAGATAGGATGTAGCGTGCCCTGATTCTTGTTTAGCGTGTTGGCCGTTGTCTGGATGGTTAGGGATTCTAGATGAAGTCTTGCAGATAGGTTTCTTTTCGTCGCCAAGATTTCCACCTCATCCCAGCCAATATTGTGGCCAGTGGACAGCACGTGCTCTGCAACTGCATTTTTTGCTGCGCGCTTGTTTCTGACGTCGCCCTGGTGCTCCTTCATGCGCCGCTGGAAGTTCCCGGTTTCCCCAATGTAGACGGAGGGGCAGTCGCTGCAAGGGATCCTATAAACAACGCCAGGGAACTTGGCACGTGGTAGCGGGTCCTTCACGTTGACCACATCGGCTCGCAGTTTGCTAGTTGGCACGTGTGCAATGTGCACTTCGTGTTTACGGAAAATCCTAGAAAGGGCCTCGCTGATCTGACGCACGTAGGGAATCGCAGCACGTTTTATCTTTTTTGTCAGCTGTTGTGCTCCTCGTGTGTAGGTGGCTTTCTTGGTGACTTTGCTGGTAAAATTTTTAGGGCAGCCGTTTCGCTCAAGATCGTGCTGTATAAGCTTCATCTCGTTGCCAAGGCTGACCGGGTCGGAACAGATGTTTTTAGCACGGTTGACAAGTGACGCAACCACTGAACGCTTGTGAGCCGTAGGATGAGCGGAATCAAAATCCAGGTATCTCCCCGTGTGCGTTGCTTTTCGGGAGACGCTGAAGGCTAACCGATGCGCATCACGTTTGACGAGCACATCCAAGAACGGGATCATGCCATTCGCTTCCTCTTCCAAAGTGAAATTTATGGATGGCTCTACGGCATTCAGGTGTTCAAGGAAGCTGTGAATGTGCTGCTTGTTTAAAATGCAAAAGCAGTCATCAACATACCTCCGAAACACCTTTGGACGATGTGTGAACGAGTTCAGGGCTTTCTGTTCAATAGACTCCATTGTCAGGTTGGCAGCCGTGACTGAAATGGACGCTCCCATTGCGGTTCCGAAGATCTGCTTGTACACTGTGCCGTTGTAAGAAAAATACGTATTGGCTAAGCAGAAATGAAGCAATTCGCTGATCTCGCTGACGTTCAACGGCGTGCGATCGGGAAATGAGGGGTCGCTTTTTATGAGCTCCTTGCAGGTTTCCACAGCAAGATCGACCGGGACACTTGTGAACAGGGAACATACATCAAAGGACACGAGCACAGCGCTTTCTTCGAGGACGACATCCTTGACTTTTTCAATAAAGTCTTGCGAATTCTTGATGTGGGTCGCTGTTTGTCCCACCAACGGAGCCAACACTTTGTGCAGATAACAGTATAGTCGGAAAAGAGGCGACCTGGTGAAATCCACGATTGGCCTTAGCGGAGTACCACTTTTGTGAATTTTCGGCAAGCCATATATTGCCGGAGCGGATCCGTTAGTGCAAAGAAGCCTGTAGTACAGCTTTCTTTGAGAAGGCGGAAGACCACTGAATATGTCAGACAGGATCACTTGCAAGCGGGACTGTATTTTGGACTTAGGGTCCTTACTGAGCTTGCAGTAGGTTGTCGCGTCCTCGAGCATCTCTGACATTTTTGAGTGGTACGCAGACCGGTCAAGCACAACAGTCACATTTCCTTTGTCTGCGGGCAGAATTGCAATATCTTCCTTCTTTCTCAGCGACTCGAGGGCCTTCCGTTTTCCTTCGGAAAGAATGTGCTCATGGTGCTGTTTCCGCATTCCTTTAAGAACACCGATCGCATTCATTCTGACATCTTCTTGTACGTCTTTATCAAGAAGACTAATGGCTCTTTCCACAGCGCAAATCATCTTCCGCGTATCCGGCGGCTTCCCCTGATTGAAATTCAAGCCTCGGCTTAGCACCATTTCTTCGGTGGCACTCATGGTGTACGACGACAAGTTTTTAACCTTGAAGACTGGTTAAAAAGCTGTCAACCAAGAAGCGAGGCGCACAACAGAAAAGCAAGAAGTTTCGCAAAGAAGCAAACTATGCACTTTGCTGGGGGAAAAAAGGAACGAGTCTAGAGGACCAGTCTTCAAGGTTAAAAACTTGTCGTCGTACACCATAGAGTGCCACCGAAGAAATGGTGCTAAGCCGAGGCTTGAATTTCAATCAGGGGAAGCCGCCGGATACGCGGAAGATGATTTGCGCTGTGGAAAGAGCCATTAGTCTTCTTGATAAAGACGTACAAGAAGATGTCAGAATGAATGCGATCGGTGTTCTTAAATGAATGCGGAAACAGCACCATGAGCACATTCTTTCCGAAGGAAAACGGAAGGCCCTCGAGTCGCTGAGAAAGAAGGAAGATATTGCAATTCTGCCCGCAGACAAAGGAAATGTGACTGTTGTGATTGACCGGTCTGCGTACCACTCAAAAATGTCAGAGATGCTCGAGGACGCGACAACCTACTGCAAGCTCAGTAAGGACCCTACGTCCAAAATACAGTCCCGCTTGCAAGTGATCCTGTCTGACATATTCAGTGGTCTTCCGCCTTCTCAAAGAAAGCTGTACTACAGGCTTCTTTGCACTAACGGATCCGCTCCGGCAATATATGGCTTGCCGAAAATTCACAAACGTGGTACTCCGCTAAGGCCAATCGTGGATTTCACCAGGTCGCCTCTTTTCCGTCTATCCGGTTATCTGCACAAAGTGTTGGCTCCGTTGGTGGGACAAACAGCGACCCACATCAAGAATTCGCAAGACTTCATTGAAAAAGTCAAGGATGTCGTCCTCGAAGAAAGCGATGTGCTCGTGTCCTTTGATGTATGTTCCCTGTTCACAAGTGTCCCGGTCGATCTTGCTGTGGAAACCTGCAAGGAGCTCATAAAAAGCGACCCCTCATTTCCCGATCGCACGCCGTTGAACGTCAGCGAGATCAGCGAATTGCTTCATTTCTGCTTAGCCAATACGTATTTTTCTTACAACGGCACAGTGTACAAGCAGATCTTCGGAACCGCAATGGGAGCGTCCATTTCAGTCACGGCTGCCAACCTGACAATGGAGTCTATTGAACAGAAAGCCCTGAACTCGTTCACACATCGTCCAAAGGTGTTTCGGAGGTATGTTGATGACTGCTTTTGCATTTTAAACAAGCAGCACATTCACAGCTTCCTTGAACACCTGAATGCCGTAGAGCCATCCATAAATTTCACTTTGGAAGAGGAAGCGAATGGCATGATCCCGTTCTTGGATGTGCTCGTCAAACGTGATGCGCATCGGTTAGCCTTCAGCGTCTTCCGAAAAGCAACGCACACGGGGAGATACCTGGATTTTGATTCCGCTCATCCTACGGCTCACAAGCGTTCAGTGGTTGCGTCACTTGTCAACCGTGCTAAAAACATCTGTTCCGACCCGGTCAGCCTTGGCAACGAGATGAAGCTTATACAGCACGATCTTGAGCGAAACGGCTACCCTAGAAATTTTACCAGCAAAGTCACCAAGAAAGCCACCTACACACGAGGAGCACAACAGCTGACAAAAAAGATAAAACGTGCTGCGATTCCCTACGTGCGTCAGATCAGCGAGGCCCTTTCTAGGATTTTCCGTAAACACGAAGTGCACATTGCACACGTGCCAACTAGCAAACTGCGAGCCGATGTGGTCAACGTGAAGGACCCGCTACCACGTGCCAAGTTCCCTGGCGTTGTTTATAGGATCCCTTGCAGCGACTGCCCCTCCGTCTACATTGGGGAAACCGGGAACTTCCAGCGGCTCTTGAAGGAGCACCAGGGCGACGTCAGAAACAAGCGCGCAGCAAAAAATGCAGCTGCAGAGCACGTGCTGTCCACTGGCCACGAGATTGGCTGGGATGAGGTGGAAATCTTGGCGACGGAAAGAAACCTATCTGCAAGACTTCATCTAGAATCCCTAACCATCCAGACAACGGCCAACACGCTAAACAAGAATCACGGCACGCTACATCCTATCTACGTGAAAAGATTGCAGAAGATTCTGAAGCGTATATAACCATTCCTTCTTCTGTGACAACCTCATTGTGAACAAGGGCCCCGTATGGGACCCGAAACGTCATTTATCATTTTTCGACTTGGTCAGTGACCCAATTTTCATTTGTGAATAATTCACTCGTCCAAGTGCTTGGCCTTTGGGGTCAGCATCACGGCAGGACCACCCACACCACTGCCACTCCACGCATGTCTGGGCTCAATATCGCACGCTTGTTACGACGTATCGCTGTAGATCGCAACAGCACGCGCGAGGGCGATAATTTCCGCCTCGTCACAGCCCCGGCCATGAGTCGAATCATGTCTTCCATACCACAATATTGACCGCACCGACGAGAGTACGGTTGATACCCTTATCCGTACCCTCTGGGCCTATCCATGTATACATCCATCACTACACTCCTTGTACTCGGGGTTCACAACAAAATTTGAATGGCGCAAGGGAACGAACACAGGAAGACACAGAGACCGAAAGAGCGCCTGTCTCTGCGTCTTCCTGTGTTCGTTCGCTTGCGCCATTCAACTTTATGGTGAACCAAATAGCCCAACAGCAAGTACTTCTGTTCACAGCAAGTTTTCGAAAATCATGGAAGCTGTTCTTAACTTCCAACAGGCTTTCTTTCAAGGATTCTTTCAAAGATGGGCGACCCGCCCGACACGAGGGCCATGGGCCTGACCGGAGTTTTTCCTAATGCTCTCCACTCCCACCTTTACATAGACCTATCTCTCGCCACGTTAGCCACAAGTCACAGGCCCCACAGCGGTCAAGTCCGTCTTTGCAGCCTCCGTAGGAAAAACGGAAAACCACCTCGGCTATGTATGTGGATGTGGCTGCCTACGCACAAACTCACAAATATGCTTGCGCTGCTGTCTATCATCCCAAAACCGCTTATCTCGGAGCGTTCTTCAAGGCACCGGATCCGGCGGCGGCAGACGAGTTTGCAAAGCGCTCGCCATAGAAATGAGTAACATCGAACACCACGGCTCCAACAGTTTTACAGACTTCCAAGCCGCGTGCAGATCCTATACGAATGGACGTGTCTCACGCACGACTCTCCAAGTTCTGGGCGGTCATCCCCATTATGATCATGTCATCACCTGGGACCCAGGATATGCAGGTCTCGATGGTAATATTAAGGCACTTACCCTAGCGCGAGATCACACCAACCGAGCAGGGCACGCTGAGTCTAACGTCTACCTCCTCTCAACCCACTTCTCAACCCGCCTTGAGACCCTCCTGCCAAAATATGCGTCCCTACCAACCGCCACATAGGAAACTTTCTCTGGCGGACTCCTACCAACCTTCTTTCACTTCATTATCCACTCACTTACTTTTCTCACTTAACTAAACACTCACTTTCCCAAATTTCCACCACCTAAACCGCATTCACCCAACATTATACACAGATACATGTCCTTGGTGTTGCGATATTCTCACATTTGTGCACATTGCATGGACATGCTCAGCTAAAGCGAACGCCTAAAGCCACACAACTCGGCGTTGGAGCAGTGATAGGTGAGGTTGGCTAGCGGCACCCTGGAAGACCACGAGGCGCTAGCCGCCACCGCTAAAGCGTCGGCAGAAGCCACTAGAACCTTGGACTGAGGACCCAACCCAGAATTCGCTCCGGTATTTTTTTACAAATAAATGTTTATTTTCTCACTTCACGTGATGACGGGATGACCCCCAATTAGCCGCTGGTTGTGCCGCCCAAAAACGCCCTTTGCTGGATTTTGAGCCCTCACATATTGTACCCTGAGATTTTTTTCGCTTAAAAGAAATTCGGCAGAAGTGCTTTCAGTAGGGTATCATTCTCAACTTTGTTCTAAAAAGTGCCTTTAAAAATTTACGCACTTTGAAGAGAAAGCATTGATTTTCTTTCCTTCTCTTGTTATTTTATTATTTTTTTTATTTTTTCTCTTCTTCTCTAAGGACACAGCTACTTATTAGCATACAGTCGTTTGGCAACGCATAAACTAGGTCCCCCTTTGTTTAAGAAACAATTTTGGTTTATGCTTTATGGTCTGTGTGCTCACCTCGCATTTGGAAAGTCCTTGGTTCAATTGCCCTCGCCATCGCAAGAAATTTTTTATTTTCCTTTTGCAACCACGGCGATGCCATCCGCGGATTTTGCGACCACTGCTGTTGCTCAACTGGAAGGACGTCAGGCAGCAGACCTGATCGCGCAAATGCTATTCACCACCTGTCTACAGGAGCTACTCCGAAGCCTTATTTGGGAACTGTTGAGAATAAGAGTTAATGTAGAATACCTAAACAATCTGCTATTTGCTGATGACATTGCCTAGTTGAGTCACTCAGGAGACGAATTGCAAAACATGAGCAATGAGTTAGACAGGCGGATCAGAAGGGTGGGTCTAAAATTAACATGCAGAAAAACAAAGTAATGTTCAACAGTCTAGCAAGGCGCAGGAGTTCACAATTGGTAGCGAGGTGCTGGAAGAGGTAAATGAATATGTCTACTTAGGGCAGGTAGTAACCGCTGATTCCGATCAGCAGAGGAAAATAACTAGAAAAATAAGAACGGGGTGGAGCTCATATGAAAAGTTCTGTCAAATCATGAATGACAGTTTACCAGTATCCCTCAAGAGAAAAGTGTAAAACAGCTGTATCTTACCAGTACCCACCGATGCGGCAGAAACATAGAGTCTAACGAAAAGGATTCAGCTCAAGTTAAGGCCAACGCAGCGGACTATGGAAAGAAAAATGATAGGTATAACGTTAAGAGACCGGAAGCGGACAGAGTGGGTGAGGGATCAAACGCGATTTAATTACATCCTAGTCGAAACCAGGAGGAAGAAATGGGCTTGGACAGGGCATGTATTGCGAAAGCAAGAAAACAACTGATCCTTAAGGGGTAACGGATTTGGTTCCAAGCGAAGGCAAGCGTAGCAGGATGCGGCAGACACTTAGGTGGAGGGATGAGATTAAGTTTGCGGGCATACTGTGCGCACAGCTGCCAAACGACAGGCTTAATTGGAGAGACATGGGAGAGGTCTTTGCCTTGCAGTAGGCGTAGTCAGGCTGATTATGATGATGATGATAATAATAATGATGATGATGATAATATACAAGCTTGTAAAGTATAGTAACATATATTAGCACATTATTACCGGCTCGGAAGTTCTCATAGAATCAGTGGAAGCAGGTAACTAATCTGCGTTAACAATAATGGTATTACCCTGCGCTAAAACAAGTTTTTCTATACCAAAGCGCTATTTCTAATCCTAAGGCTCCTAAGGCAGATGGTAGAGAAAAACGGCGGTAAACGCTTTTTTTTCGACGATCCTATGTCACGGTGAAAATGACAAATGTTGAGATTAGGCGTATGAGGCGGTGCGCTCGCCGCTGGTTTTGGCGTGAAAATTTCAGCAGCCTTCCTTCTAGTGAAATCCCCGAAGGGCTTTTCTTGTCTCCGGCCTCACGAACGCTTTGCTGTCCTAAGTGGACATAATTATTTAACGTGTAAAGGCCTTCCTCACACGTCTTCCGACGACAGTAGTCGACGACAGTGTTGCAGCGGGTCCGTGTACGCAGCGGGTCCGTGCATGGGCCGGCGCAGGTTTTGTTGGTTGCATTGAGAGAAGGTGCTCACTATGATGGTACCAACGAAATAGAAGCCGCCTTCATTGCAAACCTTGCTGACCTGTCTGTGTTGGATACCAGTGGCGCAGAAAACTTGAGCACAGCCGTTTGATATTTTATGCCACTCTTGCGTTCGTGAACAGTGTGAAGTAACGCGAACAGCGAATCAGAGCATGAAAACATTGGCAACTCCTGTTCCCAATGTTCTAGCACTCGTTTTCTAAAACAGTTTCTTCCACCATCCAGGTGCATAATTTATAAATAATTAAAGGGTTCCTAGCAGCCGGGTTATAGTATGCGTCGTTAGCAAAATTTTCGTGAGAATAAAAGCGACAGAGATCCGTCCGACCAGAAAGGGGGGGGGGGGGGGGGGGTTGTCTTAGCTGAATTCTGAGAGGGAGAATTTGGCGGCTATTTTGGCTAATTTTGTCACGTTATTTTTCAACATTAGATTATTGGAGCGCGAACGTGAAGTTTTCCAGAATTTTCGGAGTTTCTATATTCTCGCGTTGACCTGCGATCTGCTCCCGTTTCTAACGCGAACAGTTACTAAAGGCGTTTTGTTGTCCCTACACTAAGCGAACGCTTTTCATATCCTTAGGTGCGGTTACCTGTTTGGTTTGCTTCAAGTTTGAGCTTCTCCTCATGATTGTTGCCCCTTCTTCGATTGTAATATAAAGGTCTTGAAGCCCGCCCCTTTGGTGACAGCAAGCGAAGAGAGTCGATCCCTCTCAACCGCGCCTCACGGAAGGGTTATTCATTTTCAGCACTGATGCTCCTGCGCTCCCTGCAGCCTTCAATAACAATAGAAAATCAATTTCTACCTCTAAAAGTACTGCAAGGAACTCGCCAAATAATACTGCCGATGCCCCACTGCGCATACTCCATCTGATTCGTCCATGTAAGAAGATTCGACGACTATAGTACTTACAGGCATAGGTGAGCGCGTTCGTCTTTTTATGCAGACGACGCCTCACCCTTCATTCTTTACAGAGGCAGCTACCGGACCGTTTTGCGTATTTTTCCTTTTTACGCGAAGCTGTGAGATCCTCGCCTCAACCTGGCAAAATATCAACATTTCGGTTAGCTCCTTTGTTTGAGGATCTACCTGAAGGACTGCTCGGGGCAGGTGGAGTGAAGGATCTAGGAGTAATTTTTCTTGCGCCAGGAGAGGTACGATGTGCACATGGACGGAGATATGTTAAACAGCCAATAAACGGTGCGAGGTTGTCAAGGCCTTCCGCCTTCGTTATTCAGAGCGTCATTCGCTTATGTCATCAAAGCAAGCGCTGCCATGGCTTTTTTTTCACGTGGCGCGAATCGCACTCTCATCTCGTGTTTTCCTCTAGAGATTACCACAACGTGGGGTGCATTCTTTTGGGGCCACAACAAAGTTAAAACAAAGCCTAGAGCCCGAAATGTGTTTGAATCTCTCGTAAAGCGCGGATAGCTTTAGCAGACCCAGCTTTGACACATTGTACCGAGTGTAGTCTATTTGGACGACAGGTGTGCTTTTGCAGGACAAATCGGAAGGAGCGAGGTTCGATCGCCTGGTACCCGACGCTGATACCATGAGTACAAGCTTTCCCTTGCCTGGAGCTCGGCTTCTTCAGAGTAAAAAGCTTGAGAAATTGGTCTTTGTCCCGGACTTGAATGAAAATAAAAAAGCATTGTGCCATTCCGCTCTCTGGCCTTAGATGCCCTTGCGCCATAAAAATTCAGCATCATCATCATTCTTGTGCAAGACGAAGCATACCGAGGCAGAAGCCTGTTCACTGAGTTGTAGGCACAGCTCTACATTTTCAGAACTAAATGCTTTCTGAAGTCGTTATCGGTAAGCGGGGTCGAGATAGAGAATGGCCTTGAAACTGAAACGTCAGATTAATAAAGAGCGGACTTTTGCTCACCATGTGCCGAAAAACGCGCGTGCGCCGTTTTCATCACGTTATGAGCGAATAAACTCATGGTGTATGCACATTATCACTTCAAGTGGTCGGTGATGGTTGTTGTGGTGTGAATGTACAAGCAGAAGTGGACTGTCTGCAATTGCTTCGCCTGAGACAATTGTTTAAATTATTGCATATCTGCTGCTGACCGCAAGGCCAGTGTGTTCTAACAACTTCTGGAGTGATTTCGGAACTGACATCCGCTCACTTCGGGGCTCTGAGGGTACACAATCTAAGAGACGGCCGTCTTAACTACGGTAATGCTGAACTATAGTCATCGAGCTTAACTGCGGATAGGGTAGTATAGCTCAATCGGCCGCAGAATGATTTTAAGAAATGGGAGCAATTCACATATATACGCGTACCCACGCGGGGGGATTGGCCCCGGTTTGGCGGTGAATATCAAGAAAAACAACATAGGTGATTGCGGGGAGAAGAGAGGCAGGAGACAGAGAAGTAGAACAGTGAAGTGATTGATTCTATAAAAATAAATGGAGAAAAAAAAACAAAAACGGCAGAAATACTTAAGACTACGTATGTGTGATAAGATGTTAGCGCGCCCGTTCAGTTTTTGAACACAGTCGCCGCGCGCTGCGGCGTGATATAACCCGCGACCACGTAGGTGGCAATTCTACGTCTGCATATCTATGCGTATAGCCGCCGCCACGACGCCGCCGCGCCCCTTCTGATCTGACCGCTACCGTGGTGAAGGCAGTCGCCGCCGCACTGCGACCCGCGCTCCGCCTTACGGGTATGATGCGACAGCCATTGGGGAATGTGCGGAATTGGCCTTTGTCTACTTAACACTCGTAGACCCCTGGGAATCCTCATACCACTCCTGGTGGAGTTGTGCAGCGATTAAGCTGTGCGGTGCTGCCCAGGGATGGCAGCTGATGCCACGAGTAGAATCTGTGCGTTAAAAGCTGCTCTCCCCGAGCAACGACAGTCATTAAGTTGACTACCACCTGCGAGGTTGCATGAGGACCCCATTCTTTATGGGCGCTTTTGATGTTTATCACACACACAAAGTCGTACTTAGTCTCAATATGGCAAGTAAGCCATACGTCTTAATATATTTCTAAGTACGGAGAGAAAAAAAATACATTTTTAGACCTGGAAACGAATTTTGAATACAGTTAACAAGGAAACCTTTCAGTTGCAGTAATGTAGTCGTGAAGGTATCCCCAAACGCTGCTTACCGAGAATCCTTTGGCGCTCACAGCGAACAGCATAAGAATTTGGATCGACAGAGGAGGGAGCCCTAACCTGGAAAGAAGCGCCTCCAGCGAAGTCTGAAGTGTAAACCGCCGGACAGAGAGGAGAAAATGTTCTGCTGTGTCAACTTCCCGCCATATGTTAGAAAGAATAGTGGTAGCAAAGCTGTATCTGCATAATAAAAAATTAAGATGCGTGTTCTGCAAGGTAAATGCGTCATTGACACCTCGAACTGGCTATATTTACATCACCGGAATTTCCAAAAATACCTTAAGCGGTGAATATTTGGTTTACGGAGGAACGAATCGCGGAAGCTTGCTGGTATATGTGGGAACCGCTGGAAACGGGAATTCTCCCAGAGAATGAAGTAAGGAATGGGAAATATTGCAGGGCCACTGAGAGCCGACCTTGCCAGAAATCAGCCACCTCTTTAGTATAGATACCGATATGACCAGGCACCCAGACACAACGGATTTCGCTCACAGTGCGAGGATTAAAAAAAAACCTAAAAGAGCAATTCAAAAGAGCTAGGGAGTCTAAAACTTATAGGCACTCTGCAAATAATGGCACTTGTGATAAATACCTTTGAATTCTTGAATAGCCAAACTAAAAGCCGCTGACTCTGCAAATTATATAGAAGTATTCTCGAGCATACAGACAAACTGTCCCCAAGCCAGATCCTGCGAATATATCACCATCGGCGGCTTCTCATAGCGCCTGTATGCATCAGTGGAGTAAACAGCATTAAGGGGGAAGCTCCCTAGGTGATCAGCAAGAAGGCCATTTACGATATTAGCGGGCATTTCTTTTGCATTCAGCAGAAAAAAATTGGCAGTGGCTTAGCTCAGCTATGCCAGAATATACGCAACGAAAGCTGAGGCATAGCTTGGTTAGCATTGGTTAATCGTGATTGCAAGTCCAGGTTAGTCTGGTTGTCTGGCTATTTGTTGTCACGTGCTTATTTACGTGACCAGTCACGTGGTTGGTCACGTGGTGCGGGTGCGACCATGGTGGAAATTAGAGCACGGCGAAACTTCGAGTTCGTGGCCAATGTAGCTTTTACTACAAAATCCAGCCGTAATATAAGTCAGAGTAAGCTTGCCTATCACCAACTCGTTGCATAATACGTGTTCTCGGCTTAGTCCGTGTGTTTTCCGTGCTCTTTCATCGAGCATGAACTACCAATAGAGGCACACACGTCAGCCTATTTTTCCTGCTGTCGCCAATACTTTCTCTACCATCCTCGAGTACACGCACACGCGCGCGCTTCCGGGTTTTTTGTAACGGCACTGGTATTGTTTTCGCATTAAAATTTCTTCCGAAGGTGCGGGCGAATGAACCAAGCACCTTCACAATGCAGTACAAACACGCAACCCATAGGCCGCAAAACTTGTTTCTTTAACATGATATTTGTTGTAGTGACGCAGTGTTCTATGTACATGTACTATAAATAAACCACGAGGAAAACAGTGCAAATGAACACAGTGTATAATACGGTACACTTAAACAACGCAGCACTAGAAAATAAAACAAACCAATACCACTCCGGTTCGAACACGTTCTGGTCATGCATTTCGTTTGGATGAACAAGCAATGTACTGAAGAGGCCTTATGCAGAAACAACCGATTCACAATGTCGGCTCATCATGCTTGTACATATATGCACCTGTGGTGAGGTATTGTACTTAAGGCGGTGTCAGAATAAGTTTTTTTTTTCAACGTACCAGCGTACGCTGCAAGTTGTCCCAGGGATGTATTCAAGCCTCGATTTGATGAAGCCAATGCTCAATCTTTTTAGTATAATCACAAATGCGGCAATGTACTGTTCATATATATATATATTAAGGAAGCCAGCAGTCACATGGTGCAAGGGGAATGTTTCTGTTTTTTTTTAGTTTGTAATGCCTATCAATTGGTTTTAAAGAAGATTACTTATAAACCAGCAGAAAAAACAACCATGTCGCCGGCGGGATCCGAACCCACGACCTCCGAATATCGCGTCCGGTGCTCTACCAACTGAACTACGGCGACGGCCGTCCAATCTGCTGCTTTCGTGGGTATTTATGTTTTGCGTGTAAGCGAGTCTTGAGAGTGTTCACCAGCGCCACCCTCATCCATAGCGGTAGACGTAGCAGGTCCTGTAATACCGCGAGTGTGACGTAGAACGTCGTCTAACGGCGAGGGCGGAAACTGTGCGAGATCACTCTTATGCTACCTATTTTTAAACCGACAAGCGTTAGGGATCAGAACCCTATTAGCATCAGATATGAAGGTAGCCTATTGGAGGAGGTCACTGAGCAAAAATTCTTGGGTGTATGGTTCAGCAGTGATCTGTCCTGGAACGCCCATGTTAGTTGCCATAAGTCTGATTTATCACGGATCATTGGTTGTCTTTACAGAATCCAGCACTTGATTCCATCTTGGATGAAGCAGACATTATATTATTCTCTATTCTATTCTAGAATTAGTTATGGTATTTTAGTCTGGGGTACGACAACTGAAACTAATTACAAAAAATTAATTACTTTACAGAAGAAAGTGTTACGCATATGCGAAAATTATCATGGCGAAAATAGGGAACTAAGAACGCATCCACTTTTTTTAAAGTACAATATGCTGAGGGCAGACAAGGTATACTACTTTAAGTTGCTACAATGGATACATAAAAATCGCTTGTATGTCACATCCACAGACAGAATAAACTTGTACGCTATCAGAGACCCGAAAATAGAGATGCCGAGGATAAGGACAAATTATGGTCGTCAAGCACTTTCTTTTCAAGTTATCAGAATTCTCAATAGAAGAGATATCAATATTAATTACAGTAAACCCTTCTCCACTTTCAAAA
The DNA here is from genome assembly GCF_052857255.1 of Amblyomma americanum. NCBI lineage: Eukaryota > Metazoa > Arthropoda > Arachnida > Ixodida > Ixodidae > Amblyomma > Amblyomma americanum. Next base: position 45,865,765 of record NC_135501.1, on the reverse strand, counting down.
ACGAATGTAAGGGAGCTCTTCTCTGCAGCGATGTCACCTATAGCAAACGCTAAAATTTCTTATGCGAGCAAGTTGTGGTCTATTTTTTTCTTTTTTTTTACTGATTCTGTGTTCGCCTCTCTGTACTCTTTTTTTGTGTTTATATGTACATAATGCCTTGTTTTTCAGTAGGCTAGAACAAGCCTTAAGTAGAACTTTGTTATTTGATGTAGTGTTTCATGTATGTCTTGGTCCTTGTTTCTTATTTATATACTCATCGTACATTTATTATGCAAATTTTTTGTCACGCGCTTCTGTCTTTTTTTTTTCCGTACGTATTTTCCTCTGTATAACGCTTACATCTGGCCTACTTTTTTTTACCGGCCCGCCGGACAGGTATAATTTGTAATTTGCATGTTTGTTTGTCATGTAGTAGGGGGCTGAGGCCCTGTCAGGCAACATTGTGCCTTTAGCCTCAGCCCCTTCTTAGGCAAACGTCTAAGCAACAAATAAAAAAGAAAGAAAAGAAAGACTGCCAGAACCGAGACCCCCTTTAAGCTATTAGCAGACAAGGCAAATGAAATGAGGGGCTCACTTGAGGAATATATTAAGGAAGCCAGCAGTCACCAAAACCAAGGTGCAAGGGGAATGTTTCTGTTTTTTTTTTCATTTGTAATGCCAATCAATTGGTTTAAAAGAAGATTACTTATAAACCAGCAGAAAAAATTTGTCGCCGGCGGGATCATTGGGTTCGGATCCCACCGGCGACATGGTAGTTTTTTCTGCTGGTTTGATTGTGTCCACAGTGCCTTGCTGCTCTTGTTGCTAACTGTAAACATGTTTTGCTAAATCTATTACTGCTGTGTGGTGATGTCGAGCTAAATCCCGGGCCTTCCACCCGCGCTGGCGTCGCCGATAATACGAGTGATAGCAATAGTGAAATACTGCTGGCACTGAAGGATATCAAAGCTGGACAAACATCTCTTCTAAGCGAAATGAAAACAATTCGTACCAAATTGGCGCATCAGGAAAGACCCTTTGACGAAATTAAAACACGACTTGCGAAAATTGAGAAGACTGTGCTTCATTAGGCTCCCTTAAAGAAGAATTTGAGAACTTCCAATGCCTTGCCAAAAATAATGCGAGTCAGGTTGCTGATATAGTCCAACGACTGGATGACTCGGAAGACCGTGCTCGTCGTTGCAGTTTGATATTCTTTGGGCTCAAAGACACCTGCCAATAAACGTGGGCGGAATCAGAAAAATTAATCACCGAACTCTGCAGTACTAACCTCAAGATTTCAATTCAACCAATGGACATCGAACGGGGTCACCACCTCGGCCGTTTTGACGAAAATAAGAACAGACCCGTAATAGTAAAATTCGCGCATTTTAAAGTAAAAGAGCAAGTCATCACTAACGCAAAGAAATTAAAATGGACCAACTACAGCATCTCTGAAGACTATTCTCCCAATACTCGTATGGCCCGTAAGAACCTCATCCAATTTGCAAAGAGCCAGAAAAAAAACTCATTCTCCGTCACAAGAAGATGACCATTGGAAATGCCACGTATACTTTTGATCACGCGTCACAGCAGATAGTACCACGTGCCCCGTAGCTGTCGGCTTGTCACCAACACAAAGAGATTTCCAACCCAATTTCATTTCTGTACACTAACATCCGAAGGCTCCTACAAAAGATGTATTGGCTGGTATCATTGACACAACTGAATGCAACACAGTCATACTAACCGAAACCTGGCTAAATGAATCCATACGTAACAACGAAGTAAAGGTCATATTTCCTAACTACGATGTTTTTCGCCGCGACCGCATAGACAAACGAGGAGGCGGCGTATTCATAGCCTCTCATCGCAACCTTCAATGCTACAGCTTAAAAGTAGTCACCTTCAGAAATATTATTCATCTTCTCTAGCGCCTCATTCCCTCCCACCGTAATCTGTGATCGTTACCGTCCCCCTGATAGCGACGCTTCCTTCATCCCTCTATTTCACAGCGCCCTTCACACGGTAACCACGAAGCTTCCGCATGCTACTATTTTCGTACTGGGTGACTTTAACTTCCCCGCAATAGATTGGTCTAACCCATCTGAGACGTCATCAAATTCCCCTGAGTGCGATTTCATCAACACGTGTCAAACCTTCTTTTTAACCCAGCTGATATCCTCTCCAACAAGGGAAACTGTTCAATCATCTAGCATACTTGATCTAATTCTAACGTCGCACCCAGAAACCCTATCTTCGCTTTCTTATTTGTCAGGACTTAGAGAACATTCAATAATCCATGCCACATTTTTCAGTCACCTGCCCAAACCAAAGAAAGTAACCAAAATAATCACACTTTACGATAAAGGCGATTACACTAGCATTAACCAAGAAATCGATGCTTTCTGTAGTTGGTTCCTAATCCACGTTGAACAAGGCACTCCTGAGACTAACTGGGCACTCTTTAAAACAAAATACACAGCGTCATTAAAAGATACATTCCGACAATTACCTTAATTGAGCGCCTTACATCACCTTGCTTTAATAATTTACTAAAGCGCCTTAACAACAAGAAAAAAGGCTTTTTCGATCCGCTACACGTTCTAAGAACCTGAACACATGGAATAAATATTATGAACCTGAAAAATCTTATACCTCAGAAGTTCTCAAAGCCAAGCATTCATTTTTTTTTTCATCTACACTGCCCAATATGCTATGCACCAACCCCCGTCAATTCTGGAAGTACATCAATACTAAGTCGAGCGATACGATAACCCTCTGCGACGACGATAATAATCCAAACGCGTAGCAAGACGTTGCAGAAATCTTAAATTTAACCTTTAGCTCTGTTTTCACTCGCGAACCATATGGTGACCTTCCTGATTTCCCTTCCTTTGATTTCCCGTCCATGCCTGATATTACTTTCGACCCTAATGGAATTGTAAAACTGTAAAACTTGTAGACTCTCTGAAACTGACGTCATCTGCAGGTATCGACGGCATTAACGCAAAAATACTCAAAAACACAAAGCACACAACTAGCGTCATACTGTCCCATATTTTTCGCCAGTCTCTTTCATCAGGTGGCATACCACATGACTGGAAAGTGGGCAAAGTCATTCCAGTCCCAAAAAAGGCCCATTGTCTTCTCGTCATAATTACCGACCGATATCCATCACTAGCATTCTTTCAAAGTTAATGGAGCATGTAATATACTCGCATATTATGAAATTCCTAGTTTCAGTTAATTTTTTTCAGCCTGCTAAACATGGTTTTCTAAAAGGCTTATCGTGCGACACTCAACAAGCATTGGTTATTAACGACTTAAGCTCCAACCTCGACCTTAACATTCGAGTTGACGCTCTGTTCCTTGATTTTGAAAAGGCCTTCGACAAAGTTCCTCATAAGCGGCTCTTTCTAAAACGTTCACGCCTAAATCTTAATTGCTCTGTAATGGAATGGATTCGGAACTTCTTTACTAAACGACAGCAGTTTGTTTTAGCTAATAAGTGTACATCTTCTTATACTTCTGTTCTGTCTGGGGTGCCACAAGGCACCATCCTGGGGCCCCTTCTATTCCTTATTTATATTAATGACTTCCCAGCTAACTTGTGTTCTAAGGTGCGCATGTTTGCAGACGACTGCGTTATTTAGAGCCCAATAACCAACAGTAGTGACATCCAACTCCTACAATCCGACATCGACTGTGTAATAACCTGGTGTAGCGAATGGCTGATGCCTTTAAACGCGAAGAAAACATCTCTCCTATCCTTTCATCGACGTCGATGCCAACCTACTTCAGGCTACTCAATCTCCAATTCCGAAATCACTGCTGTAATGGAGTATAAATACTTGGGTGTTCATTTAACCCGCGATCTCAATTGGTCACATCACGTAACGCAGATTATTAACGATGCTAATCCTGTTCTCGGTTATTTTCGCCGAACCCTTCGCCTAGCTCCTCCACCAGTAAGGTTGTTAGCTTATTTAACATTCATTCGTCCCAAACTTGAATACGCATGAGCGGTTTGGGGCCCCTACTAGAAGCAACAGAAAACCGCGCAGCAAGATTCATCCACTCGGCCTATTTCTATCATGTAATTGTCACTGAACTAAAACGTAATGCTCATCTTACAAACTTGGAAGACCGCCGTACTATTGCAAGACTATGCCTTTTTCATAAATTTTACTATCACCCCATGACCAAGTCTATTATCAGCCCTGCCCACCGCATCTCCAGCCGCACGAACCAATAGAAGGCCGTTTACCCTCCCCCTGCCCGGACTAGTGCTCACCTGTCATCATTTTTTTCCGCACTGCAAAGGACTGGAATGACTTGCCGAACACCGTCGTACTTCACTCCAACCCATCATCATTCAAAATATCAATCGAATCAACCATGTGCCCTGAATTCCACTCATTCATGTAATACCCCTTTAATGGGGCCTTTGAGGTTGTAATAAATAAAAATAATTAAAAAAATATTTGAGTGCAGCCAGGCAGTGCGAGAGCCCTGGAGCCCACGTGCTCCGAACTCGTCAATTATGACAATAAAGGTGTTTGTAATGATGATGACACCCGTGCGCCGTGTGATGTCGGCGCATGCTAAAGATCCCCAGGTGGTCGAAATTATTCTGGAGCCCTCCACTACGGTACCTCTTTCTGCTTTCACTACCATCTTCCTCTCTTCCCTAGAGGCGCGGATGACGTGCCAGCGGAGACATGAGACTACTCCTCTCATTTGCTCAAGAACAATTTATAAGCCAAGCTTCTGGGTTTAAACTCGGCCGCCTTTCGATCAGAGCGAAACGCAAAAAAACTACAGGGAACTTTAACTAAATTCGAATCAGTACGAAAGCACGGATTTATTTTTCTTTAATTTGCTCTACCACTGATCCACCAACGCAGTGGCAGAGTGCATGAAAATAAATAACTGAAAGAAAAATTATAGGTGTAACGTTAAGAGACCGCCATCGAGAGGAGTGGGTGAGGGAACAAATGAAGTTTATTGACTACTATAGTCGAAATCAAGAGGAAGACATGGGCTTGGGCAGGGCATGTACTGCGAACGCAACATATCCGCTGGTCCTATAGGGTAGGGGAGTGAATTTCAAGTGAAGGCAAACGCAGCAGTGGGCGGCAGAAGGTTAGGGCGGCTGAAATTAAAAAGTTTGCGTGGTTGCAGTGACCGCACCTGGAACAGGACAGGGTTAATTGCAGAGACATAGGAGAGGTCTTTGCTCTGCAGTGTGCGTAGTCAGGCTGATGATGATGATGATTTACTCTCAAGGCCGAATAATTGCAGAAAACTGTGGGTAAAAATAATAATAACACAATTACACGAACAGAACTGGTACAGTATCACCACATTATACAGGGTGTTTCACCTACGTGTTTACAAAATTTTTATAATAGTGGTTTTGAATTAGAAGAGCGCTTTTTTCGGCCAGCATTGCCAACGATGGTGTACATCAGTAAACCGCTAAGACGTGCTAACTAGCAGGCACTGTAACTAATATTGGCCAGCTAACTTTTTAACTGTAATTCTTAGGCTCTTCAATTATCAGAGGCGCGTTGCCCACCATAAGTAATATCCATATTAGCTTTTAATTACTTTTTAAGAAAAATTTATTGCCACAGGGCATTAATAATTGATCAAGGTGTGAGGAAATATGTATCAGTGATTGAATGAATGCAAAAGGGCTAGCTGATTTGATGAAGTCCAGTAGAGAACGATGGTACGGTCCCTGCGTCCAGGCAAGGTATAAAGCAGGATTCTTTGGTGAAAGACCTGCTACCTTCAGGTGCCAGATTCTTGTAGGATTGAGAGCTGGGCAGTCTCACAGTAAGTGATGAATGTCGGGTTCAATGTCCTCGTGTTCGCATATCGTACACCCTGGCCGAGGTAACAAATCTCTGTACTGAGGCCACTTCCGAGTGACGGCAGGTATGAGGCCAACCCCGACCCGGATCTTCCTAAGCGCAACCTCTTCTGCACGGGTAAGACCGCGGGGGAGGGTTACCACACACGGAGGGATGAGAGCACGTGTGCGGCACCGCAAGAGTTCCTTGAAAAATTCTCTGCTTGAAAAATTGGGGTGAAATCTGGAAGGCGTAGTGAAATGACCAGTCCAATGCGAACAGAATACTCCCACAACTGCCTTTCATTGCAATGCGCTGCGTCAGCTGCTGTTGCAATATTTTTAGGCGGGGTCCTTAGATGGTCTTCTAGTAGACCATATAGAATACAGGGTGGCAAAAGTTTTGCATTTTGGGGGAGAGTATCGTCGAAAACAATGTGGACAGCGGGCCCACTGCATAGCGCAGGAAGGATGTCATAAATTTTCACATCTAAAGGCTCCACTGAACTTTGCACAAACACTAGCTGTGGGGTATAAAAACGAGACCAGAGGACACTGAAAAAGGAAGTCGGCTGGCAACAGAAAATGATTTCCGAACGGTGTAAATGAGATTCATAAATCTCGAGGTAAGTCTACACAGTTAAAAATTGAAGTCGAGATATGAGAGGTGGAATGCGGGCTTCGAGGTACAGCCCATTGGTAGCCACAAATTTTGGGATGCCGAGGCACATCCTAAGCGCTTTCCTCTCCAAAAAGACGAGAGGACGAAGTTTGTAAGCAGCCGAGCCTAAAAACAACACAGAGCCGAATTCTAAAATTGGCCTGACATTCATTTTGTAAATCATTAATAGCGCATCTCTTAGCATGCCGTACCGGTGACTACATAATCTACGTAACATGCCCACAGCACTAGCCCCTTTCACAGTGTCATGGTCAATGTGGGGTCGCCAGGTCAGTTTATCGTCATAAATGACCCCTAGGTATTTTAGGGATTGAACCTACGGTATTGGTTGTAACTGGCAAGTGAGAGAGACGACTACAGGATTCTGTAGAGGAAAACAAGGATGGCGCACTTGCTGACGTTTAATTTCAGGTGTAAGCTGCTCAGCCATGGCTCAAGTGTACTAAGATATGACTGCAACAGACCGTACGGGGAATGTATATCCGGCGCAGCCGTAAAAACGCAATATCACCGCATAGACGTAGGTGCGTACATGTCGATGGAGAGGGATTGAAGTAAGATTATTAAAGAGCACAAGAGAAAGAACAGCTCCTTGCGGTACACCTCTCGTTTATTTGTACCTCTCTGAATCAACACCGTTATGAACGGAAAAGAATTCCCTGTTAAGAAGAAATGCAGATATCAAAGCAACTATATAATCTGTAAACTGAAGAGAGTGCAGCCTATGTATTAGGATGGAGTGTTCTACACTGTCGTAAGCTTTGGCGACGTCTAGCGTAACCAAAGCCGTAACCAGGCGCTGACGATGAGCAAGGAGCATTCTCCTCTCAAGATCAGCATGTGCATACAATATCGAACACCGTGGCCGGAGTTCGAGTTGTCACGGGCTGAGTATCGTTCTGCGGTCCGCGAAGGCTGACACCCGAATTAGTAACACCCTTTCTATTATATTAACACGTTTGATGTTAAGGAAATTGGCCTAATATTCTCTAATTCATAGCCTCCACCTTGATTTTTAAATAAGGGGATCACCTTGGCCAGCTTCCACTCAGTAGTTATCCAAGCGTGTTTGATAGAGCAGTTTATTAGGTGCAATAAGGAGTCACGAGACTCTTCGCAGAGAATATTGATCATCTTTGTAGTAACGCCATCAGGACTAGGTGCAGCAGCTGGTAATCTCTTTACAACTTGGGAAAGCTCCGATAGATTAACTTGTGAGGCACTATTATTTGGCACCACTGACGCAAACAACATTGGTCGCAAAGGTAGTAGCGACGAAAACCGCTTTTGAAGGCCCGTGGAAATTGATTCAACCGCCTGGATAGCTTTAGGAGACATAATTAACAACTGTAAATTACTAGAGGAAGTGGGCAGTTTTCTAGGCCGTAGAAAGCCGAATAGTGCACGTCGGTTACCCGACTTTGAAAGATAATCGAAATGTTCTCAGTCCTATTTTCCTTCGCAAGAGAAACTGTGTGTTTTAAGGTGGCTGGAATAAATTTATATTGACTCCAGTTATTTGACCATTGGTTATGAAGAAACTTCTTCCACGCAGCCTTCCTCAGCCTGTAATCTCTTGTACAGTCCGCATTCCACCAAATATTATATTCCCTTTTGTTGGCCGCACAAAAAACTCCGACTTTTTACGGCATTTTTCTTTAGCCAGACATATGCTTGTTGACAGGTGGGCCTGGCCGATGTTCGACACTTACGCAAGGGAAGACCGCAACGCCGTCTTAAATCTGTCATAATTTATCTGTGACAACAACTGATAAGACGCAAGACTTACACGACATATTATATCAATATGAATAAGTATATGGTCACTTGAGGAGCTGCAATCAGCAGTCGAACAATTCTTTACGCCCATACCAGGACTAGTGAACGTGAGATCTAAAACAGACTGAGTCTGTGCGCGAAGATAAGTGGCCGATCCTGAGTTTAAGCACATCAGCTTGTGATCAGAAACCCAGTCCCAAAGGCGCTTGCAGCATAGATTAGTCCTAAAACATCACTACACATGGCGAGAATTGAAGTCGCCAGCCACGAGAACTAGGTTTTTACAGATAGCGAGTAACAAGTCCAGAGGTCTAATATCCTGCACTCAAGAGGGAAAATAACAATTTGCTGTGGAAAATGGAGAGCCCCCAGGAAGTAGAAAGTCTAATGCCAAAATGGCACAGTGTAGAGACATTTGTTGAAAAGATACCTTAGCCCTGTGGCCAAATATTGAAGAGACTAAAGTTAGTAAACCCCTCCTCTTGACTGGCAATCTAGACAGAATTAACGGCAATTTTTAAAATTAAAATGTGTGTCGGTTGAAAGCCAGGTTTCTTGCAGAATTATGTAATCCGGATTAAGCTGGGTAGAAATACAGGGTAAATCTGTGGAAGCTGAAAGAATAGAGCGGCAGTTCCACTGTAGAACTCGGAACCACTATATGGTTGCAAAACCCTAGCAGCAGCAACGGCCTGCCCCAAAATGGTATCCTTGGTCTTAGTGCCAAGCTGTTGCTTTTTTATTTGTGCTGCGTACGCGGACAAGAAGAACGAGACATGGGGGGGGGGGGGGGGGGGGGGGGGGGGGGCTCGCTGCGACTGAGACCCCGCGCATTAGGCTCCATCATCTCGGAATCATAGATGATACCAACATCACTCGAAGCACCGGCGGTAAGTACCGCGGAAGGGGCAGTAGTTCGTTTCTGGGGCTGAGATGCTTCAGAAATATTAGACCGGGTAGGAGGAGAGGGAATCGCTTGGATTATGGTTTATGGGGGTTTGACGTCCCAAAGTGATTAAGGCTATGAGAGACGCCGTAGTCAATGGCTCCGGAAATTTCGACCACCTGAGGTTCTTTAACGTGCATGGACATCACACAGTACATGGGCCTGCAGAATTTCGCCTTTACCAAAATTCAACCGCCGCGGCCGGGATCGAACCCGCCTCTTTCGGGCCAGCAGCCGAGCGCCATAACCACTCAGCCACCGCGGCGGCTTGGAGAGGGAATTGCTGCCGAGAGAGGGGCCAAATAGGCCTGCACGGCATGTGTAAGGTGAGTCCCTAGAACGTTTGTAAGGCACTCCGATTCACTAGCGATAATCCTTTCTACCATTTTAAACATTGAAGTCTCCACAGCAGCCGCAATTGCCTGGCACAACGTCGAGTCTAACATTACTCCTTGACGAGCGGTAACACCTGCATAACCGTGGGCACGTTCTTTTACCTCGGTAATAGCATCACAGCGCGAACAGCGTTTTCTGTCAATTATGTCAAGAATTTGGATTTCCTGCGGTCGGGAGGGACAATTTTAGTAGTTTGGAGAGTGGGCTTCACCGCAAAATGCCCAACTTCTCGTTCTGCTCAGTGCAGGTGCTCTTTGCATAATCATCCCCACCGCTGCAACACCTCAAGTTGGATTTGCAACCGCCGGCGCTATGGCCATAGCGCCAGAATTTGTTTCACTGTAGAGACCTAGATGATAAAGGGTCTACCCGAAAAATTAGAAGCCATGCCTTGATTTGAGAGGGGCAGGAAGTACCGGCAAAGGTGAAATCACAGATTCGGTAGGCATCCGCATGTTTTTTACATCCCGGCTACAGCGGTGCACAGCAACAACACCTGCAGCAGACAGGAGCTCTAGAGTCTTTGCTGAAGACAGGAAAGAGTCAATGCCTCGAACAATACCTTTCGTTCAAGCCAGATGTGAAGTGATGAAGTAACTTACCAGAAGAGAGGCAAAGGATGAGGCGTTTGGTAAATCTCTTACAGAGTTGAGGTCTGGCGATCTGAACAGAATCCCGCCGCGCCGAAACTGGCGTACCTCTGAGACTGACTCATAATGATTAGTGGCTGACTGGAGAGCAGCCCGAATAATTCCATGGTTTGTCATCTTGATTGCACCGCCATCCTGAGGCACCAGCTCAACCGGGATGCTGCCGACGCCACTGCGCACAAAAAACTTTTAAAGGCAGGAGATCAGGGGATAGAGAAGCCGACCAGGGGGAGCTCCCCTGGCCGGGAGTGGGTAGACATAGCCCGGAATTACTGCCTTACCGCGGGCTTAAAACACACAAAACGAGAAGCCGCCCGAAACTTGGCAGTTCGTTCCCAGCAGAGCAGAGCAGCAGCAGCAGAACAGAGCAACGTTCTGACCAAGCTCAAAACTCATCTTGCTCAGTTAAATTGCTAAGTCAGCCTTTCGCCGCTCCATTTCGCTGGGCGTTCCTTCTTCATCTTCGTCCCACTGGACACGGCGCATGCGCACAGCTGTGGCAGCTCAAATTCGCCGGCGCGCCATACCACCGGAAGCAGCAGCTGCTCAGCACCACGTGGCTGGTCACGTGACCAACCACGTGACCACGTGGCGGTAGTGACGCCGCCACACCATGGCCACCGTCACGTGCAGCCGTTACGGTCACGTGCCACAGCCACGCTGAAGGCTCGAAATGCTACCGTAATGTAGCAGTCGCGACAAAATCTTGTGGTCAAACTGTCGTTTTGCGGGAAAAAGAAATTCTCGAATACCTAGACCGCAGCGTGACACATGATCCGGGATGAAGAAGCAAGACACGATTGCCGAATACCAACACAATTTGTGTTGTAGTGCATTTTTGTAGCAAAAGCTACGTTTGCCACGAACTCGCAGTTTCGTCGTGATCGCATTCCCATCGTGGTCTCACCACACCACGTGTCCAATCATGTGACCAACCGCGTGACGGTCCACGTGACAACAACTAGCCAGACAACCAGACTAACCTGGACTTGCATTCAAGATTAACCAAGGCTAGCCAGGCTATGCCTTAGCTTTCGCTATGTATATCCTGGTACAGCCGAGCTAAGCCAATGTGAATTTTTTTAGATGGCCAGCGCTCGTTTTGTATTATTCTTCGCCCAGGACTCGTGTGACGCGCTTGATTTCGAGATGTTGAAGTTTAAGACTTACTTCCGGTTTCGGAGCTGTTATCGAGCGCCTGAGAGCAGTTCGCTTTAAGTTTCGCTGTGATAGAAAGGAGCCAAAGTGCAAATATTTTGTTAAACGCCGTAATTGGTTATTCAGAAAAACTTACACTCAGAATTGTGACAGAAGAAGTGGTCACTGAGCTAGCCTACGTAACATGTTTTAAAATTCACTTGTCTAGAGCATTGAGCGCCTGTAGCCTGCTGATCATTAATGGCACAATTTTGCGGCAAGTAGTGCTAAACTATCTTGTGCAATTAACTTGCCTTTGAGAACATATAGAGGACGGAAGTTAACGCTACAGAGGAAAAATGCGACATGCATTCAAGCGCTCGCACAATGAGGAAGGAAGAAGAAGCACTGGAGAATGCACAATTATATTTACTAGTAAGCTTTTAAAAATGAGAAACGTTCCAGCAAGCGCTTTCAATCAAAACAACTTAACTCGTTAAGGACTGCTCTACGCCTAACGCACAAAAATAAACACAATCTGAGCATCCAGATAGTGCAAACATAGAAGACCATGATATGAAACATACAACGCATACTCCCCTGATATACTACAATAAGAGAGTGTTGAAGTCCAATACCATCAAAACCAAATATCTGCAAAGCTCAATGTTTGCAAGATCCTTTCAAATAGTAGTTTGCAGCATTTGGAACATCTAAGTAGCCTAAACGCTGAAGCCAGCGTTCACTTCGCGCTTGCGACAGATCGGGCTGTGGGTTTGACCAATGTGTTGCCGAACAATTAGAGATATTCGGCTTTTGTACTGCACTTCAGTTCATCGAAGTGCCTTACCACCCCACACCTGTATGTCATATTTCTTTTTATTTTACAGCAATGCCAAGTTTACGTTGATCAAGGCGCTGCTTCCTAATTAGCATATATGCGCTATTTCACCCGGTACTCTTGACACATCACACAACAATTCAGTCCCACTGTAGGTGCCAAGAAATGGACTAAATTCACAATGGAACACCCTCCTTCATACGAAATACCAAGCGATCACCCTTACGTCGAACCTGACAGCTCCCAAACAGGCGTTACGAGACACCGTGCTGGCTGCTAGAGTCACCTAGTGAAAAGGCATACGTGTACAAAGTTACAGTAATGCCCTGACGTCACGCTGTGATTCCAGCGGAGGAATGTGCCCTTTTTAATATTATGGCGGAGCATCAGTCCTTCGCTTGCAGTGCGCTCTTCGTCTCAAACCATGTCGTCAAGCTGGGAGCAGCTGCGCCAAACCCTATGATTGGAACTGTGGCTGGTATCATAAAAAAAGCACGCACACCTAGACGACCTGAACAGACCACGAGGATTAAAAATGAGTTCATCAAACTAACGCTGATAAAAGTCGAGTTGCCCACCGTAGCGAAATAACGAGATTACGAGGCGTGCACTAGCTGGCCAAGCCAGGCAGAGGCGGTATAAACCCCGGCTTCTCTGAGAGGGCGCCAACAGACAGAATATGTTTTGAGATAAGGACAGCGGCGTTGTTTGGAAGGAAGCTTACGCTACTAAATGATTTTTTATACTAATAACAAGCGTTTTGCTGTATCTTATAGGCCATAAATATATGCTCAAAATTTTTTGTTGTAATTTTTCCCAATGATTTCACCTTGGTGCTGCACTTCAAAAGCCCATAGCTGATGTCAATGGCACTTGCTTTTAGGCCGCATCCATCTTCGCCTTCGGGACGTACGCAGTTGACCTTGTGTGGGCGTCGAACGCTGCTTCTTGGAACCATGCACTACACGCTTGTCGGGTTTTCCACGGAGCTGGATTGGAGGCGTCTAAACTTCCTCAAGCCTCTTCCACAGAACATGGTTTGCAGTACCTGCGGGCTGGTGCGCCCGAATACCGCGTTGCTTCCGTGCGCCCATACCCTGTGCGAAACCTGCTACCAGCAGCGCGCTGACGGAGGCCCACACGTCTGTCCCCTCGACGGCTACCAGTGCCAGGAGGGAGACCTCGACTGGAGGGAGCTTCGTGTCGAGGAGCTGTTGAGGAGAAAGGTGAGCGAGTACGGAATGAAGGTCGCCGGCTTCCTTTGGCGATATTACAGATATGTCAGTGCGATGCTTCTATGGTGAAAAAAGAGAATGTTCTTAGAATTGGGCCTACCTATTTTTGCCACAAAGTGCCAACACTTGAAAAGAGTTCAGACGGTTCTGGTGTGCGTGCGATGATTGGGTCCCAGAATTCGTTGCAGTACAGGTCATTTGTTTTCTCCCAACCGGAAGGCGAAAAGTTTGCAAGTGCGAAGTGTCTTCTGATTCAGGTTTACACTATTGTCATTGAAAGGTTCGATGCGGCCGTGATTTGCCGCAAGCAGAGGACGAGAAACTCCACCGTGAATATGCAGACTGCAAGGACCTACTTGAAAATTTAAAAATAGAAGCTCAATAATAACGCTTGCTGCCCGCGTTCTGACGTCACCGCCATCTTCACTGTTACCCGTGCCACTAACTCAGCGAATTCCGCTCGTGCGTTTGCCAAAGCAAGGGATCCTTGAAAAGCGTTAAGTGCTTCAAACTAGCACCGACGTTGCTGGGATTCTCTGTTGAAAGTATTTTAACCAGACCAACGGCCATACTTGTGTCTTTTGATAAAGATGTTACTCGCTTTGCAAATACTTTAGTGGTCGAAGTTCTTCGCGGGTATCCTATATATCCAGATGTACAAAATGATTAGACCCTACATTTGTTGAGCGTGAGCAAGAAGGCCTTAGTAATGTTTTCTTTGCAAGGCGTCATGCAGCTTTAACGATCGGAGCTAAGTTTGCAGTCGGACCCAGTATAGAGGCTACCATTGTATAAGAGGTGATATCGCAGAAAAAAGGTCGCATGTTCTGCTTTGGAAGACGTAAGTTGTACTTCAGTGACTGTGAATAAATAGTCACTAATTTCGCACACCATTCAAGTCAGCCAATGAGAAAACAACACGGTCTCGATGGCATGCTGCGCGCAACAGGCCTCTCCTCACAGCTGTCATGGCCTGAATGTTTAAATCACTTCGGAAATGATTGACATCCCGCCACTGATTGTGCGTTTAGCTTGTTCGCAAAAGCGCCGTCGCGTAACTTTTTCTTCCGTCGCTCCCGGACTACTCTCATTGTACTGCGGCTACGGCGCCGCACCGCAGGACTGCCTTCCCTCGCCACTCGCTCGCGGCCAGAGTGCCCCCAGTGACGAAAAATTTATGCCTCGCTCCCGGGCGGATGCTTGTTATCGTTCACAAAACTCCGGTGGTGCATTCGTGCGCTCTCCTGTTGAAGGCAGCGACCAAGCAGAGCGGACATCTCCGGTAGTCGAGCGCATGGCGCTGTAGCGGAGCAAGCGAGTGGCCGCACGGCCTTCAACCGCTGCAGTGTGAACAAGGAAATGCACGTTGCTGCTTTAGATCCACCCCCACCCAGACATTAAAATTATTGCTGCTTTTTATGTTCCCTCCTGACGCGCGAAGTGACCTCCTCATTAATGGAAAGTTTAAATGCTTAGGGCGCGTTCGAGTTCTTTCCAAAACGCATAGTATAATGCATTACACTAGACGTGAAAGCTTGGTATAATTAACGCTGGTTTTTTTCTATGTGCGAAAACTCCTGCGAACATTTCTTTTTCATCCGTTTTTCGGCCCGGTTTTACACGCAGCTCATCGACCCGAGCTTGTGACAACAATCTTTGAATTGCATAACACAATGTACTTGGAAGGGCACCAACACACCAGCAAAAAATAGTTCTCAGGAGTGTTAACAAAGTAAAAAGCCCCATCACCTATGAAGCTTACGTCTGGCATCATTACATAATACTGTGCTATTGTTGGTGACAGCGCTTAAAAACAAGGACAGAAGACCGAAAACATGGAAGGCGACGTCACAGGCGCTGAACTTCAACTTTTTTCAAGAACCACCGAAACACTGCATATGCACCCAACACACAGGCGCCAACAAGCTTCGAAATTTTTTTGGACTCGTGGCAACAGAAATGATATGACAAGCAGTGGTAAAACAAGAAAGGCTAAAAACCGAAGAACAGGGCAGGATAAAATTAGAACTAAATGAGAAAAAAAATAAATTTTACCATGTCCTTTAAACAAGAAAAAAACTTCGACACGTGAAATAGTGCTGCGGTTTGACTAAAGGAATTTTCAAGATCGGGTCCGATAACATTGAACCAAAAAATACGCACAAACATCAAACGTGGCGAAAATGAGAGTCGTAGTGGCAAGAAAGCACGCAGTGAAAACGCAATGGTGATTGGATATGCAAACGAAAATTTAACTCTTAGAAAACATAGCGCAAAAAGGACACGGACGACACAGAAGTGGTCAGGACAGGCGCTAACTTGCAACTTTATATTTCGAAAAGCCACCACGTCTAATATATAGGAGCCGATCACCACCATCAAGCGATGAGCATGCGCAAAGAAGAGCACAATCAGGATTGCAGCGTGTGAAAAATAAGCAAAAAAATTACGATAAAATAACAAAATGAAAACATGGTGCCGGGGGACCACTGAAAGAAAAGAGACATCGTGTACCGAAACTTACTGCAAAAAGCGCTTTACAAGCTTGTCAATGTTAAGAACCAAACAGATAACGCGGCAAAAAGGGAGATAAACAGATCGACTAAAAGATGAGGGGAGTGTACAAGGCTCCACACTGAGACAAGCACGTGGTGAAGAAAGACAGAATGACAATGGGGAAACAACATTGATGGGTCATGGCAATGGAAGTAAAAGATAGCAGAGATTTAGGCCAAAAACAGATAAGGGCTGTGATACTATACATAATCAAATGAAAAAAAAAATATTGAAAAAGTTTGAAAGTAGGAAACAATGAAAATATATGTATATGAAAAATACAGAAAGACCTAAACAGAAAAAGGATAAAACAAGAAGTATAAAAACACGAGTCTAGAGGGCTCCACGCTAAAACAACGAGGGGGGGGGGGCAAATATGAGAAAGGAAATAACAACTGAAGTAAAAGTCAATAATATGCCAAGGAATAGTAGCAGCAGGAAAAACCCAAAGGAAAAGCGGAACCGTTCCAGTTCACAACACCATAAATATTTTTGACACATGGTTCACACCTACAGATAGCCATCAAGGAATTCAACTTCACTGTCCAGTAATTGAATAGAAGGTGCGCTGACGCACTTTTTCCCAGCTTTTCTTATAAAATACGCCTCCATGACTTCACGCTCCGTTTTTCCTTTAGCTGATGTTAAGAATTCTGTTTTATCTATTTTAGGATAGCATCCACTCTTTTGCTCTGTGTCACATGCTTTGCAATGGTCGGCCAGGTTACTTCCTGATTTATTGCGTACGCATAATCTATGTTCTCTGGCCCTGTCATTGAAGCATCTTCCTGTCTGCCCAATGTAATGACGCCCGCAACTGATAGGAATTCTGTACACAACGTTCGCTTTACATTCCGTAAACTTTGTTTGATGTTTCGTCGTGCAGTCATCTCGTTTTTCCATTTTCTTAGTGCAGACCTTGGAAAGCTTACATGGGGCAGAGAAAACTACTTGTACATTATAACGCGCTGCCAGCTTCTTGAAATTATGTGAAAACCTATGATAATATGGTATTACCTGGACAGGAGTCTTGCCTTTTATCTCTTCACTCCACTGCTCACTACAAGAAACCTTGGGGGCTTTCAGCTTTTGCAGAAGGCTTTCACACACTGCCAGTAGAAGGACTACGGGGAATCCAGCCTCCTGCAGGCGCCTGAATTGCTCATGGATGCTGGCGGCCATACGGTGCGTGCAGGATTTTGTAGCTGCTCCGTGGAGACATGAAGACACGATACCCCGCTTAACAACTTTAGAGTGCGCGCTGTCAAAGCGTAACAGACGTTTTTTGGTTCGTGGATGGTACATCCAGCAGATATTACGGTTGGTGAAATCTAATTCAATATCCAAGAACTGAATGCGGCCATCTGTAGGTGATTCCCACGTAAAATTTAACCCGGCACCGTGCTCCGAAAAAATTCTCAACACTTCCTTGTCAACATCGCATTTTCTTCCATTACATTTTCTAAAAATAATAAGGAAATCATCAACGTATCTGAATACTTTTAAAACAGGAAGGTCAGAAAGATTAGCTTGAATGCGTTTGTCAATCGCGGATAAAAATAGGTCACATAACACAGGCGCAACAGAGGAACCTATACAAATGCCTCTTTTTTGAATATAGAAATGTCCTTCTGAAAAGATAGCTGTGGACGCAAGGTAGAATTCCAGCAAAGACAGGAAAGAATCGCTGCTGGTTCCCGCGCCGTTCTGGAAGGCTATTTCCCCGCTTTCACATATTGTTTCTCGGAGCACTAAGAGCAACTCTCCATGAGGTACTGAATAATAAAGGTCTTCTATGTCTATTGAAAAACCATTCACGTCGCAAAAAGGACCCTGCTCGAGGTTGACGACCAATTCTTTAGAGCTTCGGATGAGGAACGGATCCTCAGTCTTCAAGGTGTTAAGGTGCCGTTGAAGGTAGGAGCTAACAAGCTTTTGCCAGGTGCCGTTCTCGGACACTATGACCCTAAACGGACATGCAGGCTTGTGCGTTTTCGCAGTGTAAAATACATCTAAGCATCCATTTTTGGTCTTTTCCACTGCTTTACGAAGAGTGTCGAGACCTAGTTCTCCCAGAAGATGAATTCCAGAACGACGGCACCGCTTCGGGTCAAACTTGACTTGGTTAAAGTTCTTTTGGATGGCGGAGAGGGCTTTTTCTTTAAACATCGCTGCTGGTAAGATGGCAAAGCCACCTTCTTTGTCGCACTGCAAAGCAACCAGATTCTGTTGATGCAGATAAGCAGTCACTTTTTGAAACGGCGGTTTTTTGTTGATCAGTTGCCTTTGATTACTCTTGAGGCAGGCTATTCCATCTTCAATCAGACGCTCTCTGTCCTTTTCCGTTGCTCTAGCCGCCGTTTGACGAACACACGCGATTAATGCTTGCCTTTGCACAGGTGAAGCCAAACATTAACGCAGCTAAACACAAAATGTACTGCGCTGAATAACTGAAGGGATAAAAGCTGGGTAAAAGCGTGCATGAGCAAGATAAGTGAAGACAGCAAATAATACGGCTGAATATATATGAGGTGCAGTAAAATCGTGAGGAAAGAATAAATATCAGTAAATAAAGTTCAAAAAAATTAACAAGGCTGAAAGCAAGAAAAAGATAAAAAATAAAAAAGACAAAAGGAAGATTCGCGGAAAAAGCAGTGTCAAACTCCTTTGTAAAACCAAGATTAAGTCAAACAGATCACAAAGAAAGGCTGCCTTTTTCCGACAGTGAAACCGAGGGTGCGCCTACCCATTCACCCTCAAGCCTCAAAATCTCGGTGGCTTCGAGTATTTCACGTGTCAGCTTGTTTCCGGTGCTTTTTAATACAGTGGATTTTTTGAGCATTGGGTAGCATGGCTTTTTACGGTCACAGTCTCGGCAGTGGAATGGCAGATTCCTGATTGATGCATTTGATAAGTCATTCTTCTGCTCTCTTAGCAATGTCATTGATGCATCGGCCTGTTTGGCCTATGTGTACCTTGCGGCAAAACCAAGGAATTGATTAGACGACGCCTTCTGCGCATACCGCTGAGGGATTTCTGTGCCGAGTGGTGTAGCCACTGCTCCTTTTTCTTTTTCATTTACAATCCGACAGAGCTGCGATAGGCGCTGGGGGGGGGGGGGGGGGAAGACAACGTCTACTATTGCTTTCCTTACGATTTTCTTAATGTTGTGTGAAATTTTGTGCAAGTAACGAATAACAGCAGCCTTTTTGTATTGCTTGCGCGCTTCAGCCGGTGACCAACTTTTTTCGCGCTTGGTACTCTTTACCACTTTTTCTGCAACAGAGCTAAGCAGTTGTGACGGGTACCCTGATTGCGTGAGCCTGCATACTTGGTTTGTGAAGCTTTGCTGCAGTTTGTGCTCGCGTGACTTGTACAACGCATTAATAAGGCAGGCTGGATGATACAGTACTCCTTTTCACCAAGTTCGAGTGAGGGGGCCGTAAGGTAGGATGGCCTTTTTTCCCCTCGGTTCAAATGCCCAGCACACGTGATTGGCACACGTCATTCTGTCTTCTTTCCGTGTTTTTAAGCGCTGTCGACAACAATGAATCAGCACCAACTATCCTACAACTTGTCCTATAATACTGGGCGTTTTTTATTGAGTGCAAAACATTTCGTTAGGCGTCAGTGAAAATGATACTCAGAGGTGCGCTTAGCACTTAAGCTTTCGACTCGTGAAGAGACCAGTTTGCATGTCGCGAGAGAAGGCAAAAACACAGCACTAATTTTTAACAAGAGGAAGGAATATAAATTAGCAACGTAAAACAATACGGAGTCAGTTTTCCCACAGTGCAGTGCCTTGGTGCCGCCATGCTGCCATCCGCTTGTTTCGCTACTAGCGTTGCGCTTCTCTTTACCCCGACCGTCTCCAGGAGAGCAGCCGAACGTCACGCTGGAAAATCAAGATCCCGCGCGAGTGCGAAATCTGTCGTCACTCGGAGCACTTTGGTCGCTGGCGAGCGGTGCGAGATTGCAACGCCGCGGTGTGACCTTGCAACCGCTCCTGCCGATGGAGCTGTGGTCAATAACTTCTCCAGCCGATACTGCATCTATGCCCGGAAGGCGACGTGAAACGGCTCTTTAGAAAAATAAATGTGTCAAAGAGCAGCCTCTTGTCACTGATGAATGTTTGTTCTGCCATTGCCGCTTTGAAAATTATTCGAGGCGCTAATATCCAACGTTCAGCACCTTCATAAAAGCGAACATTTGCTTAACTACCGCGAGCCGTGTGGAACCAGGTCATAAAGTATGCCACTTTTCAATGATATCCTTTGCTGCAACCAAAATGTTTCTGACCAAGTCCTGAATATTCCTCTATTCGCCACTTTCTGCCTTAGCCACATAAGAGAATTCTTGTATTTCCCTTCAAATTTTAAGGCGAAAGCCTCGAATGGCTCCTGCTCGGGGTAGCGTTGGTCTGTGCGCTGCAATCGTGCCAACTGTGGCCTAGCCTCCGCGCAGCGGCGCAACCTCCTCCTCTCCTTAGCAACCGGCGTGCCGGTGGGGGCGCAGCTGGGGATAGCAACAGTGACGTCACACAGTACAGTTGAACCAAGGTAGATGTACACTGGTAGCGAAGGCTCCATAGACGCCCATTGGTCCAAAATATGGCGGCTCGTGGGCACTCCAGCGCCCCCTGGATTTTGGGGGGCAAACTACGCAAACGTGACGTAGAATGACGTCACGCATACGTATGCTTTGGCGCGAATTATAAAGCGGTCTTTCTGTAGAATCCGCGTTTTCGAGCCCGTACCTCTCGAAGGTTGCTGCCTTTCAGCGCGCCCCAACCTTTGCCAGTCAAATGTGCTCGCCTTGTGTGCTCGAGTTCCTGCTAGTTATGGCCTTGTTAATGTGCAATTGGGAACGCAATGAAAGTGACTGGTAAAGGAGGGGCAGCATAGAAAGGCAGCAACACTTCCAGACACTGGCGTGGCTAGGTTAGCCGGGTATCGAAACAAGGCCTGCAAAGACGCGCTGTAATGCACCGCACACTCATGAATAGGGGCAGGTCAAGAGTGTTGCAAAAATACAAAATTTGCCAGGTTTCAATAAAATGACTTACCTCTTTCATAAAACAAGGTGCTAATATATTTTATTTTCTATTGGCAGATTACATTCCAATTTTGTAGCTTTATCATTTCTTTATATGAGTGTTTTGGCCCCCATCCTCTGGTTGTGCTGCAGTCGCGCTAAACCACTTTTCGGCCCAGCCTTCGCCACCACTTTAAATCCGCCTTGGTTGAACGAGCACGCGCGCGGGTCGACGCTAGCAGCTGCACCGCCTCACCTTCGCCAGAAGTGTGGTTGCAGTCGAGTGAGCGAGGCGCATGGCTCTCAAGCGGCCCGGTGATTTCGCGCCAAGCGGTTCGGGGAAGCCGCAGCGGACACCGGATTCCCCCAACACCAAACGCCAGAAGAATAAGAAGGGAATGCGCATGCGACGACTGAACATGTCACCAGATGCGAAAGCAAAGCAGGCAGAACGGAAACGCCAACAGCGACTGATTAGATCGTCGGGTACCAAAGGCAGGGAAGCAGAACGAAATCGGCAGCAGCGACAGGCGATATCGCTAAGCACCAAAGCGAATCAATGGGTTGACCACAAGGCTTTCGCCAAGCACACTTTAGAATTTCCAAAGTGTTTTCGGTAATATTTAAGTCTTTTTTCACTACTCCTTTAAGCCCGTCGTAAGTAAAGAAGACGAGAGAGCGGCAATTAGCCAAGTACTACTAATTTCGCGTGCTTTGGGTTTGTTGTTACGCTTTTTTACGAAAAAGTATGCGCCGACCCCGCCGTGTCAAAAGTTCCGCGTTCCCCTATAAAAGGCTTAATGTTAAGAAAGCAAAGTTGTTTTAAATATGCTTTTTCGTGTTTTCTTAGAATAGAAGGAAAGTTATTAAAAAAAAAGAAACAGGACGCTTGCACGTAAATGCCCGAACTGAACAAGTATCTCGACCCTTATATCTACAAATCCGGCTAATATCAACCCCTGTGACTACCTTGCTTAATCCGAAATTTCTGCATTCGCCTTACTGGTGCGCATCATAATTTCGCAAGCTGGTAAAAAAAAAAATCATTTCACGTAGTGGTACCGGCAGTCGGGAAAACAACGAAAATGCTCCCAAAAGAAATCGTTTTTGGGCGCTACTCTGCCCAACTATGGATTGAATGAGTAGGCGGCGGCGATAGCCCCAAGGGTGCTCGGCGGTCGTCGAACAGAATGCCTGCTGTTCTTGGCCGCCCTTAGTTTGAAACCTTCGAGATAAGAAAGCAACTGCACCAACGTGAAAAAATGTGGAAGCAGTTGCGCCTGGCCGCGACAAATGGGGATAAGTGTTCTCCCTTCTCGCGTCACAAACAAAATAATGAAGCCGCCCTTCACTTTGAGCGCGAACAAACCAACAGTACAAAGATTTATGGCAACATTAGGTTAGAATGCGGGATGAGTTACCAACGAAAGTTCTGAGCCAGAAAAAAAATTAGATGCCAGGAGCAGCGCATCGCTGAATCAGCTGCGCTAGGAAACACGCGGCATCGAAAACAGCTCTGTATTTGTGCTCATCGCGCACACAAGTGTGACAACACGATTTGAGAGGGCGGTTCAGCACGCGAAATACACTGCGGGGTGGGTAATTTGCTATAGCATCCGGCTGTTGATCCCATTGTCGCGGGTTCGGTGCCGACGGCAGCAGCCTCATTTCGATGGGTGCAAAATGCCAAAACAAAGTGACTGTGGTAACAGAGGTCGTACTTTGAGAATGCTCAACAGTTACAAACGCTTTTAGCTTTTCAATCAATTCCGCCCACCCCCTCTTTTTTGTTTTAATGTCACAGCATTAGAAGTCTGGATATTCAGAAAATCCGGCGGTTTTGTCCATCCGTGTCAGGAAAACACCCACTGGCCGAGAAGGCCGAGATACACTTTACGTCAGCGCAGTTTCCATTGGCCGAGAGGGTCGTGACGTCATCCAACAAACATCGCGAAGTGTCTCCGAAGAAAGATCACTTTCGCTGGAAAGAAAAATCCGATAGAGCTGAGAGTGAGTGACTGCTTTTTGTGTCGGGGGCCTGGCGCGCTACCACTGCACCCTTTAGGAGCATTCGTTCAGACAGATAGTGTAGATTCGTTGTGTGACCACCTTTACCGCATTGTCGATAAGAAAGTAATATAAAATCTGTGTCCTCTTACTGCCCAAATTTTTGTAAAATAATTTCCCCGAAAAGAGCGCAACTACTTCTCTTAGGCATTTCAATTGTTACAAGCAAATGCAACATGTTGAATTATCATTGCAGGTGAAGTGCTGGAACGAAGGGAATGGCTGCGATTTTGTGGCAGCTGTTTCACGGATCGCCCTGCACTTCCAGGGCAATTGCCGGTGCCACTACGTTCTCTGCCCCAAGTGCTCTGGCGCCGTCCTATGGCGCAACGTGGTGCAGCATGTGAAAGGCTGCTTTTACAACTCGGCAGCGCCTCCTAGAGCCTACGGCGAAGGGCAACCAGGAGACAGGAAGGCAAGAGCTTTTGATTCTTCGGTGAAGGGAACTTTCCGGGAACAAGTTGCTGAGGCCAACGAAGGACACAAGCATGTAGTCAGTGCTTCCAAGACCCATGATGACGAAATTGATGTGATTTCTCAGGCGATAAAGAGCGTCAAAGAAACTGTGGAACGCAATGTTGTGGTTGAAGTTGGACAAGACCCGGCGAGTTTGAGACGGATCATGTCAAAAATGAAAGCCTCTGACGAGAAACGAGTGGTTTTGGTCAAAAGTTCTGACACACCTATCCAATTCTCAAGCGTGCTCAAATTACAGAGAATGCCGAAAGATGAAAAGGAGGATGTGGACAGCCCGACTAGGTTCAGGTTGACACGAACCGCAACAGTTTCCCCAACAGCAAAAGCTGAAGCGCAAGAGAAGAATGATTCTCCTCAGAATACATTGGACTGCATCAAAGGCATTCTGCGCCAACCTGAACTTGACAAGGCGCTCTGCGTGTTTGTCGTCAAGCGTGTAAAGTCGCTACAGGAGACTGCGGTGAAAACGGGTGCTGCCAGGGATGAGAGCGAGCTCGTCTACCTGCGCGGTTACAACCTCTCACCGGGTGTTTTGATGAAGAGGCGCGGTGAATCTGTAAATATGCACGTGCTGATGCGCGTGTATAAGGGCAATATGGACGATCAGGTGCAATGGCCATTGGAGCCCAATATCAAGCTAGGAGTAGTGCATCCAAATGATGGCGCAGATCGTGTGTTTGAGGTCAATGGAAATCCTTATCAGCCCTCTTTTCAAAGGCCAACAGCATGCAGCAACAGCAGCGCATACTTTGCTCTGCAGTCTATTAACCTGGAGTGTCTTATCAGAGACGACTACGTCGAAAATGATCAGCTGCGCGTAATGTTTGAGCTCCTTCGATGATGCGCGCGCGCACGAACATTTTTTTTAGCGAGCGTTACGTGGAACAGTCTTCTAATGACTAGCAGCTGTCGAATTCATTCTGGGACGTTGTTGCTACAGCTGAAATTTTTGAACACTGTGAAAATTATTCGTGCTGACTTCCTCACTCATGTGAGCTCTGTATCACTTATTTTATGAAAAATTGTTTTATTGACAAATTTTTATGATTCTGGGTCCATGCAAAATGCAAAGTTGAGAATAAAAATAATTTACTCAGAAGTGTGCTTATTCTATTTCGGCTTTGAAAAACGTTAGTCTTTTCTATAACTGCAGGCGGCCAGCCTAAGTAAATCAAAATCGTGGCTGCTCACCTAAACACTTCAACGCAAACCATACCTGGAGTATACAGCACACAGCGCTGTATCACTGCCAAACATTCTTCATATCACTTAAACACTACTTGAAATATGCGGGAATCGCTAAGCTTCCTCACTGAGAGCACGATTTTCTGGCTCAAGTCGGTGTATTGCTCCCTGTGCTATGCAGTAGAAGCGTCACTTTGTCATCAAATCTGATCACACATCGAGCGCTAGCATTCGAACTTCTTCCCGTTCAAGCTAGCTCGTTGCCCATATTCCGCATGGCACAGCGGTTTGTTGTGCGGCACAAATGGTGCTGCGGAGATAGTGGTTGCTGCTGCCTCGCGCCGACATTTCCTGCGCCCTTGGTCTGGCGAGGCCCTTAGACCCGAACCTACAGGGGCGATGGAAAGGAGAGGAGCCTGGGCGCTTCGCTGTTCGCTTTTCTTTTCATCAAGCTATTACTTCGTTAGTAGCAAAAAGTCCCTACAATCTTTCTTGACGCGTTTTAGGACGATTCTAACCTCGTTCTCTTGCCACAGAGGTAAAAGTGCGATCAAAAGAAAGTATCAGCGGAGCGTGCAGGCGCCGCTTTAGTTCCGGCTCTCGCCTGGGGGCGGACCGTCATCACGGACCGTCGAAGACCCAGCAATGCCTGCTGTAGATGTCGTGTGCGGCTTTCGCGGACACAGGCAGCGTTCGTCAGACGCCAATACTCTGGTTTCGGCATCGATCGCCTTCAGACTCGGCAGCCACGCACCGCAGAGTCTTCTCTGCGCCGACGACGACCGTCAGTCACCTGTGCACGACGGCTGTGCAGAGCTTCTTCGTTTCCCGTCGGACTTACAGGAATAAAATTGTCCTCTTATCTCAAACAACGCAACTTCACCATACCCAAACATTCTGGGCACGCGCACTTATCCAAGGGAAGTAGTTAGCGAGCACAATTTTTCTTCATATATGTAAAGATTTAACAATAAAAATCTGTATATCCGCAGATCTCTGCTCGACAGGCTTTCATTCTTTTCCTATTAACAGTTCGCAATCGCACAAAACAATCTTAACTACTAAATGCGACAACGGACCAACTTAGAAAGATTACGCTGGACATCGAAAAAATGAGCGCTCACCTTCAATATTTCAATACCTGTGCTTTCCTATAATCCGCAGTTCCGTGGTAATTAAAAGTGATGCCCAAGAATCCTGCACTTGCCTTAGCAACGTATACAATACGATATCTCCAACATCCGTAACGTGACGGCCATGGAGTCGTGCACGCTCTAGTTTCCACTTCCTTTTTTTTTAGCTTTACCTGCGCGTAAAGCTAGGAAAAAATTTGTGCCCTTAATGCCATGAAGCGTGTGTGTGTATGTCCGAATTAAAACTTTTTTTCTGAAATTTCCCAGCATATAGCTAGTATGATCTAATCTAGTAGGTTCTAATCAAGGAGCGTATGTAGAAGGCTTAACGGCGTTACTGGGCCAATGTTGTTTCTCTGCAGTCTGTCCGCGTGAACTTTCATGAATGGCAAAACTTCTTTTCAAACCTAGAATCGACATTGTGAAAATGAGAAAATCCTCACCACAAATAAAGTACCTGAGATTTTCATTCCACCGTACTGAGTAATGGCGGAGTAATTACCTCACATACGTCGGTGGACACCCGAACCACGCCGTAAGGGAAGCGACAAAGCAGGGAGTGAAAAAAGAAAAGAAAAAAGAGGTGCCGCAGTGAAGGTCTGCAGAATAATTAGGACCTCCTGGGGATCTTTAACGCGTAGTGAAAACGTACATAATAAACAGAATAAATAGCGCTACCATTAGAAACATGGGGGAGACGGCCATCGCCGAACATACCAAGTACCTAAACAAAATCTGGAAAAAAGGAATGCCAGCGGAATGGAAACATGCAGAGGTAATTATGATACCCAAACCGGGCTCAAGGCTCCAAATCGAAAACCTCAGACCAGTCTCCCTAACTTCATGCCTAGGGAAGATGTACGAAAGAATAGTCTAATGAAAAGATCACAAACTACATAGAATACAAGGGATATTACCCTGATGCGTTGTTTGACTTCAGAAAAAGGCGATCCACACAAGACATACTCCTACAATTAAGACATAATTTCACCAGGGAAAGCACGAGGCACCAGGAGAAAAACACAGGACAGCAGGACAAGCGTTGTCCTGTCTTCTTCTGTTGTTTCGCACTTTCGCTGGTGAAATTATGTCTGAAATACACCAACTAGCCCACATGGTTACCTTGTTACAGTGTATTTCTACAATTAAAGCAGGAAGTCCTCAGTGAAACACTAAGAACTGGAAAACACATAATACTAGCGCTCAGCATAAAGGGAGCCCTTGATAACGTGGGACATGCGGCAATACTGGATGGTCTCAATAGCATAAACTGCGGGAACAGAGCCTTCCGATATGTCAAAGCATTCTTGACGTAACGAACGGCTACGATAGGTATAGGAAACACAAGATTTGAGAGATTCACGATGCCAAATAAGGGCACTCCGATAGGCGCGGTAGTCTCACCGCTACATTTCAATGTAGCGATGATAGGAATGACGAATGTACTCGACGAAATAGAAAACATCAGCTGCACAATGTATGCAGATGACATAACAATATGGACAATCATAGGCTCCCTAGAAGTAAAAGAAGAGCAGCTACAAAGAGCCATCGACCATAAAGACCAATACGCCAGGGCCAGAGGACTACGGTGCTAAGCAGAAAAATCAGAATACGTAAGAATAAAAAAGTTACACAAAAATACGGCTGCGAAATCGCCCTAAAGCTCGGAAACAAGACAATACTTGAAAAAAGGGAAGTCAGAGTACTTGGAATGTGGCTGCAAAACACAGGATGAGGTAGTAAAACCATCGCCTCTCTTAAGAATACAACAGAGCAAGTCGCAAGAATCATGCGAAGAGTCAGCAGTAAAAAGAAGCGGCTGAAAGAACAGGACACCCTAAAACTCACGAGCAGGGAGCAGGGTAACGTATTGTCTCCCCTACCACGAACCAAACAAGCAAGAGTCTCTACAAATCGACAACATACTACGCAAAGCGTGCAAAGCGGCGCTCAAGCTTCCAATGTCAACATCAACCGAAAAGCTAATAGCACTGGCAGTATCGAACACCTTCGACGAACTGCGAGAAGCGCAGCGTAGTGCGCAACTAGACACACTCACTCAAACCAGAACGGGAAGACACCTAATGCAGAAATTTGGGCTACCCCTGGGCACACAAAAAGACAAGGAACCGATAATTAACGAAGACAGAAACACCAGTAGGGTAAGACCCATACCCAGATACATGGACCTCAATATACACCATGAAAGATAAGCAAGAATCCGAGCACTCAGCAGGGAATTCAGCGACAATCCTAGCGTAGTCTACACGGATGCAGCAAACTATCGATACCAACGCAAAACGATTGCCGTTGTAAAAGACGAAAGAGGGAAAGGAATAACCATCGCAACGATAAACAACCCAAGCATAGAAGCAGCTGAAGAGGCCGCCATTGCTCTGGCAATATCGCACAGCAACACAACAGGACAAAACCTCACTATAGTGACGGACTCTAAACAAGCATGCAGAAACTACACAAGAGGAAGAATCTACAGCATCGCCAATCATTTTCTACACAGGACGAGAACACACATAAACACAAAAGATAATATAGTATATGTTCCGGGAAATGAGGGAATGATGGCCAATGGTACAGCAGACAAGTCAGCTCGAGGGTGCGTCTACCGAACAGGCTGAACACTTTGCACCACGACCACTTTTGACCTGTTACCACCAAGTACTCAGACATACTCGATCATTACAGGGGTCAGCGGAAACGCTACCCTGCCCCACATAAAAGGCTATACAAAAAGGATGCGGCAGACCAGCGCAGACTACAAGCTGGTACCTACCCGCACCTGCAGAAACTGCACAAGATTTTCCCTACACAATATGCAGACGAATGTCCGTGGTGCAAGGGCAGCCTACACTAGAGCACGTCACATGGACCTGCCCTAAGGAAGACATGGAGCGTAAAATAGACCCCGCAAGGTTTACGCAGTGGGAGCACTTTCTGGCCAGCCAGGACGAGGAAGCGCAATTATTTCTCGTAGGCCGAGCAACACTGGCTGCTGTCAAGTGCGGCATCCAGGACCGAGGATCGACAACGGTGCCCATTCACCGTAAGTGTAAAGAACACTTTAAATTTGTCGCGAATAAAGTTTTTCCATCCATCCATCCATCCATCCATCCATCCATCCATCCATCCATCCATCCATCCATCCATCCATCCATCCATCCATACACCCACCCACCCATACATACATACATCCATCCATGCATCCGTCCATCCGTATATACATACATACATGCATGCATACATACATACATACATACATACATACATACATACGCACATACATACATACATACATACATACATACATACATACATACATACATACATACATACATACATACATACATACATACATACATACATACATACATACATACATACATACATACATACATACATACATACATACATACATACATACATACATACATACATACATACATACATTGACCCGTCTGCCCGTCCGTCCGTCCGTCCATTCATCCATCCATGCATCAATCCATGCATCCATCCATCCATGAATCCATACATCCATCCATTCATGCATCCATGCATCCTTCCAAAAAGCACAGCACACGGACGCCTTTGGCGTTTCGCCTAACATAGAAACGCGGCCGCCGTGGTCGGGCTCGAACCTCCATAATCCGGCTCAGCAGACAAGGTCCTTAAACAGGGTATTGAGAGATGTACCAGTAATTTACTTTAAAGTAAACAAAAAAAATATAACAGCAAGGTTCTATCGAAAATATACGTGTTTCAGTGTCATCTCACGTATTCTACATGGTGGTTTTTCATAGCCAACAGTATCAACTAACACCGAAAGCCATTCTAACAGGTGTGAACGCCTCCACACTCCAACCCTTTCTCAAAGTTGATTTGCTCAGAGTGAAATTAGAGGAAAAATTTCGTAAATTACTCGAATTCAAATATATTCTTCCGTGAGCCATTAAGAGTTTCCATTCGCGGCACCCTGAGCACCGCAGCAAGAATGTTCGAAAGTCATTTTCAGAGACCACAGCCGTTTTTGCATACAGTTGAACTGCATGCCTATGCAATTGTGCTACTTCTTGCACAATAATGACTGTCGGAATCTTAGGGATACCCTCTCCAAACAAAAGACAGCGATTGTTGGTTTCTGGCTTGCTTATATGAAAGGTATTGTTAAACAGCGGCCAAGCGGCTGGAAAAGAAACTGGGAACAGCTTTCGGTTTTAATGTCAGGTACGCACATTTTGAATTATTGTGTGCGCTGCTCCCGCCGCTTCATGATGGTGCTTTGTTTTTGTTCTTTACGTCCTAATATTATTCTTTTATTTATTTTCGATAATAGGAGACCGAAATTAAATTAAATTCTGAGTGCACTGAAGCGGCCATCAAAACAACAGCGCCTCACCTGTTGTCAAACAGTGACATTCCAATAAACACACCAGGTACTTAGTGAAATGAACGTTTTTCTCCATATACTGACCTGTTGTCAGAGTGACATTGCAAAAAATACTCCAGGTAATTAGTGAAATGAACTTTTTGCTCCATATAAAAACCAAAAAGGCGCACCGTATGGAAGACGTTGAAGTAACAAGCGTTAGCTTCATTGGCCATGCGTAAAACAAGTCTTTCCGCATCCAGCGAAGCCAGTGAAGAAACTCCTGAGCGGTTCGGAAAAGTAACATAACTTTGCCACCTAGCGGAGCGATCAGCACCTAGCGCCATCTATTAGAAAAATTACGATGCACGTCTACCCATGGTCAAGTTACACCCACTCAAGATAAGTCCCAAGTTAGAGAAAAACTAGCGCCAAACCATCGAAACCACAAGACAAGAACAAAAACAATTCGTTTATTATATATGGGGGTTTAACGTCCCAAAGCGACTAAGGCTATGAGAGATGCCGTAGTGAAGGTCTCCGGAAATTTCGACCCCCTTGCGGTTCTTTAACGTGGACTGACGTCGCACAGTACACGGGCCTCTAGAACTTCGCCTCGATGGAAATTCGACCGCCGCGGCCGGAATCGAACCCGCGTCTTTCGGGCCAGCAGCCGAGCGCCGTAACCATTCAGCCACCGCGGCGGCTTGAACGAAGACGAGACACAAGCGCAAAGCAGATTTCGTTGCACACTTCATGAGCCGCGATGGTTGCGAGGCGCGGTTAAATGAGACGAAGATCCTTGGTAAGAGCACAGGTAAGACTGCACGTGTTATTCTTGAGGCTTTCTACATAAAGAAAATTTGGCTGTTGGTAAGTCAGTACTCCTTCTTTGTCGATTTTTGCCTCTGAGTTTAATTTTTTAAGATTGAGTTATCCAGTTGCTGTTCTTTTTCTTGCGTGATTTTTCGCTGCCTACCTGTTTCTGCGCTCCAAGATGTTGCCATTGTTCACCTTCTCCTTCGTGTCACCATTGTTTCCCCTTGAAACTTCACCTTATACCAGCTGCTTCCTGGCTTCAAAAAATTCAGTCGTGAGTTAGCGCTTCTGTCTCATCTTCGTTCTTGCATTGTGGTTTGCATGGTTTGGCACTAGTTTTTCTCTAATTTAAGTATGCACGAACTAGCCCAGAAAGAGGTTTTAATACGTTCCAAACGAAATTTGTTTCGTATGGGGGGTCAAGTTGGGCCTAGAATTGGGCTCGCGGTACGATATGGTAACAATTCAATTAATAATTACATGTATACAATGTTTACCTAACATTTATTTGTGGTGTTTTTCTCTACCGCAACCCATAGGGATTTACTTGCCTACCAAATTCGGTAGACAACTGTCCCCGGATGGGTGCCCCTTGTTGTCGGAGCTTATATACGGAAGGAATGTACACTTATATAACGGTCCCGTAACAGGAGTTTCCCTACACGTTGTAGGATATTTTTGGGGGTGAGGGGGATAGAGATTCAGCCTAATTTGATCATCAGTCGAACTTATTTTCTCATACAACACGCAGTCGTCCGCATAAAACTTAACCCGTACTGACAGGTCTTTAACAATATCATTAAAAAACAATAAAAGCAGTGATTGTGATTGTCTGACTTCTTGCATATCATTGGTACAAAACGCTTAATGCAGTCACGAACAATGTTTTACAAAACAAGCCACAGGTCATCCACGCTACAAGTGCTGTGCAGAAAACTATAATAATGAAGATCTAAAACATCAATAATTGATTCATTGTCAGCACGGTCAAAATTCGAAAAGTGTCTAGTATTACCCTTTCGGTCCAATAATATGTCTTCCAATACCAAGGTTATAGCTTGATGATCAGAAATTCCGGCCAATACATTACCTGAAAGTTTTTCTTTTATATTGCCTCGTACCAAGAAAAAACCCAGTATTGATGCAGAATCTTGTTGGATTCTAGTAGGGTTCTTCCCAATTTGTAAAAGATCGAAATGAAACATGATATCAAGCACTGCATCTTCTACTGCGTGCGGATATTGAACAGAAAAAGTAGCCCAGTTTATGTTTGGTAAGATAAAATCTCCAACTAAAATTACCTTGTCGTCTGGTTTCGTGTAGCAATAACGATATTTCTTAACTTCATCTAAGACAGCGACAGAAGAACCGGGAGGTCTATAGATAGCACCAAGGATATATCGGAAATTGTTAGCGTATACTTAACAAAAGACAGCTCCAACTGTAGCGACATCAGGCAGTTTTAAAATCTATAATGAGCTTTTGAACAGTATAGCTACTCCGCCACCTCTTCTGTAGCAGTCTTTCCGAAAGACTTTATAGTTTCTTGGCAGAAACTCGGAATCAAATATTTCTTCATTTAACCACGTTTCTGTTAGCACACTCATGTCACGATTTTGCGTTAACAGCATACCTTCCAGATGGGCGACTTTGTTCACAACGCTACCACAATTAATAGTAATTATCGTTAATGCCCTCCTATCTTCCGTTTGTGGTCATTTCTTTGCTTCAGAAATTTTGTATCGAGCATTTTTCGCTCATTCCCAAGCGAACATCCTACCATCTACACACAGCTTATTAAAAAAAAGGTTGACCTTAGCTCCGTTCGATCTTTCTTCCGGTGAGCTTTCCCATAAGTTCTTTCTAATATTGCGAACGGCGAAAGAAAAGTCTTCCGTGATCGAAAATTCTGTTTCCTTGAGCTTATAGCAAGCTTTTAGGACGGAATTCTTTTCGTGGTAGTCTGGGAACTTAATGATTACTGGGCGACCATTTTCGCTCTTTCTTCCAAGCCTGTGGCATCTCTCTATGCCTTTAACAGTAACATCTAGTTTTTCTTGGAACACCCTCTCGTTCACCTTCGTGATAAGAGACTGAGCGGTCTCATCGCTCTCCTATTTTTTTCCGAAAATAATCAAGTTATTCCTCCGGCTCCTGTTATCCAGTTCATCAACCTTGTCTTGCAGGTGTATCACTTTAACTTCCAGCTCAGTCTTTGTTGATTTTAACCCATAAATTCGCTCTTTTAGTTCATTCAAGGACGCCATTTGAACCTCTAACAACTTCATCTTTTAGTTCAGTCCTGCGATATCTGCTTCAATCTTTCCTTGATTTGTCAAAATGTTGATGGAAGCTGTCATATCACTCTGGCCCGAAAGAATCATCTCGAACATTTCCTTATCAGTAGGACCTGGATTTGACTCGATGTCGCCACAGCTCAAAAGGCTCTTCCTAAATGAACACACATCCCAAAGTAAATTTCTTATACTAAGTGGGCAAGGCAGCCGCAGTAGGAAACGATCATCACTGCAATAACATTTGGCATGTAAGTATGCACTAACCTGCACGACAAAGCAGAATGGGTTGACCATTGTGTCCGATGAGCTGCTGCCGAGCCCACTGATTCTGAACGCCAGGCCGCTGCTTCTTATACCCGCTGGTGGAAGCCTATGATGTGACGTCACTGATGCCGGCGCAGGCATACTAGCCACAATAAGTGGCTGGATGATGTCTACGGGCAGTCAATGTCTCGTGCAGATACGTCGATGACCAGGCGCTGAAATGAATTCCTTTTTATGCGCAACTGCGCGGTGCTTGCATTTGCAGCAAGGAAGGTAGAACCTGCACGACAAAGCAGAATGGGTTGACCATTGTGTCCGATGTGCTGCTACCGAGCCCACTGCTGCCGAACCCCGCATAACAAGGATTATTCTCATCCACTAACGTTGTGCTGGTCTGCTTGGCACCCTGCATTGGCAAGCTTAAAATATTGGATGGTAAGAACGATAGGTAAAGTGTGGAATTCTATTTCCCCGCAAGCTCTGTACATGCGAATGGCAAGCAATTTTGTAAACTTGTGGTGCAGTTACGTCTTCATTGCTTCGAAATAACGGCACTGCACAACCATGTAGTGCTGTACGTTGCCACTAAACGAATACTTGTCATGGGGCCAAAGCACTTGCAGAACTTTGCAGTGCGCCTTCACCAAAGTCATCACCTGCAGTACCTGATTGCATATTTGCCACAAATACAAGCGACCGTGTATCATACAGCTTGCCCCTATTCACAAACAGTCACAAGCAAACAGCTAGGCTCCGAATCGAAGACATTTATAGTATGCAGCAGTTTGCTTTATGGCTCGCATTGACGACAGTAAATTTCGAGGAACAGCCAATAACCGGTATCAGACGAGATAGCAGGCACCTAGCTTGGGACCCATAGAGCTGTGAAATCAATAATGCATTCATCAACGACTAACAAAATGGCGATACGAGCTTATTACAAGATACAACGCATTTGTATGCTGGTCTGCAATTATGCTTGCAGCAAGCTGCAAATTACAGACAGATCTCCAACACACCTGGTAAACACTACGAGTATAGACACACAGTTATGATCATCAGTCATCACCTTTCTTGCAGTCTGCACAGACCGTGACCCGGCCCCACATTATGCAGACTCGGCCAACTCAGGCCTTGTGCTCGAGTGAACCGTTGCAGTCACAGCCATGTGAGTGCCCTTTCCAGGTTCCGTTGCTCAGGCCGATCAAGAGTGAAGCTGTTTGTTCAACTGAGGGAAAAGCAGACATAACTGCTGCCTCGGCTGCAGCTCTGTAGCCCGCCACATCATCTTTATAAGTGGGGTCTGCCTCCTGCTGCAAAAGAAGCCTGGTACTGCGCCCTGTTGCAACGCTGTGGTGCACACTTTTTTCATCCAGGCCTGTCATTGACGGACACTGTTTGAATCAAGTGCCACGGAGAGCGTTACCAGTATCTAGATGTCTAATGAAAAAGCATCAATGCCTCTGGAAGTCAGGCGCAACCACACCACTTCCTCTTTGGCTCCCAGCACTGCATAGTAGCCTTTCAGAAGATCTTCATGACTCCCAGCTGTGTTGTGCAATTTTATCTTTCAACGCTTCAATGATACAGAACAGTCGGTACTGGACCTGCTTCCAAGAATATGTATATTCTTATCTTGGTACTGCGGTTGTCTTGAGATTCATAGGAATCTATGCAAAACCAGGACCACGTTTCAATTGGTGAGCACAGGATACAAGAATTTCTCAGGGCTATAATGAATCAAGTTCACAACAATTGTCCTCGTGTCCATTTTGCTGTTGTGCTTTGCATGTCACTGCTTGGGGAGAGAAAGAGCAGCTGTAATAGGAGGCTGGTATTGCACTTCTGTTTTTCTGAAAGGGAGGAGGGGTCACTTCAGTCATTGTGACATGTTGCGATGCAATGTGTACTGAGTTAACTTAGTGAATGAGTGTACGTTTCCAACTGTTGTGTGTGTATTGCAGCGGTCTAAACTGCTTAAAGAGTACAAGTGGAATAATGTGCAGGTGTTAGCTTTAGTACAAAAATTTTAGCTCTGCACATTTCTTGACCCAGTTCCTCCTCTCATGTCTTTTTTGTTGTGCAGAGGCTGAAAGGTTAAATAGCAGGGTACAAGTAATGCACATGGAATGTCAATAAGGGTAGCGTTGGTTGGCCGGTGCTAGTTGTTCTGTGTGCGTGGCAATGTATGTTCATCGAGAAATATGAAACTAAATGTTTACATGTTGAGTGTGTTTCTTTCGCCACAGTTTCTGCGCTCCTCTGGCTTCTTAGAGAGGGGCATCGGAAACGTGCTGAGGAAAGATTTTCTCACATCCAACCATACTTTACCTATTGGTCAGCCCTGTAACATTTCCACTAGTTCTTCTCATGTGTTTTTGAGTGTAATCTGCATTGAAACGTTATGCAACCATTTCCTGTGCATTAGAGATTACCCGGACCACATAACTCAAAGAGGTGTTCCTAAAAGCCTTGCACCCTGTCACACAAAAGTGTGCTTACGGTGTGGAATGGTAAGCACTCTATGTGTGTGGAAGCCTATAAAGCAGAGATAAGGCTTCGAAGGGGAAACTCAAGATCCACTTTATACATGAGTGAACAACAAACAAAACAGTGCACTTCACATACGCAAAGATAACGCTACAGAAAATACCGCAGTCCCATCACACTAATGTTTCTCACGCGTAAACCATAAAGTCGCACTCACAGAATCTTGCTACCAAACGCGGGTGGTTTGTACGCTGTCTCGGACGCGGAGTACGGACAAAAACCCACATGGTACCTTGTTTCAAGAGACGTCGCTCTTCACCGAGAGGAGCGTTGAGGACGATCAGGTGAACGGAGACGGTGCTGTCACGTCGCCTTATCTGGTTGTCAACGTTGGAGCATCCTCGTATTAGTGACAAGGTCTGGGAGGTAGCAACAGCCGATGCCGGAGTCGTCGATCCGGAGGCGTTGACACAGTGCCCGCGTTCCGAAGACGGGGTCAGCGTCGTGATCCACAGGACTGGGGCATCAGCCGCTGGGACCATGCCTGGTCAGTAGGTCTGACTATTGAACACCTCCTGCAGCAGCTGACCGCCTTGCGCCAACATCCGCAGCTAGAATGTTCCTTCCGCCGCCGCTGCTGCTGCTCCTGCTGCTGCTGCAGCCATTTTTCTGGCTACTTTTATTGTGTTGCCTTTCACCCTCTTTAAGCTAACTTGTGGGAAATGTGACCAGTGAGCATGAAGCACAACAGATGAGAGCATGGCGCAGTCTCCCTGCCATTTTCATAATTTAATATATTTGCATATTAGTAGAGGCTCATTTCAGCTCTGAAATGAATTCCCTTTTAAGTGCCTGATGTTTCCAGTGCCTTTACAATCATGCTTCAATTATCGTTGTAATGATGCTATGACAATGACTGCGCTTGGCTTCACCTGTCCACATTGTGACATGTTCTCATTGTAGTCATTTCCAATCCACATGGTGCCTGTCAATGCAAGCGCTGAACGGTCTTGGGCACTGCCCGTGCTTTCTGCAGGTACTGTTTGCAAGACTCCTGGGGCCGTATCACGGAGCTGTCAAAAACTTGCCAAAAAAGGTCTATTAGCCTCACTCCTATTGATCGGTCGTGGCCGGCGGCCATATTGATTTGTGCGCCATGGGTGGCTGCAGATTACGTCACAGATTTGAAAAAGTGATGGCGTTGGACACTTAATTATGCAGGCGAAAATTCAGTTTTTTATGATAACCTCGAGGCGGTCAATTTGGCCTTTTAGTTTGTGACAGAAAAAGCGGTGGTGTACGCAGCGATACGACTGAGGCGACTGAGGCGGCTGCACCGGCGCGAGCTATAGCGAAGAAGGGCGCACGAAGACGCGTTTGACTTGCCGGACGAGCTCTTTCGACGCATTTTTCGACTGTAGAAGCAGACTGTGAAGTGGCTTGCGACGGAGTCGCCGATGAACTGGGTGGTGCGCGTACGAGCGCATTGTCGGTGTGGTGGCAGGTGCTATGTGCACTGCGGTTATTTGCCACAGGCGGCTTTCAAGCTGCCGTTGGTAACGAGGCGCAGGTCGGCATGGCACAACCGGTGGTAAGCAAGTGCGTGCGGCAGGTGTTGGAGGCAACCTGCTAATCTGGCGCGCAGAAGGGGTATGTTCCCTCGGTCACCTCTGTTCAACCGCTAATAAACAAAACACGCTTCGTGGTCGTCTCCCATTTCCCAAGAAAAAAGAAACAGACAACCACAGATTACACACTGCAACAGTTCGCCCTTTGGCGTTTTGTCATCGACTGTAAGCGCCGAACAAGACAGAATAAGAACTTGTCTTCGTCGATTTCTTGCCAAGCGCTCCTTGCAAGTTTGCTCGGCAGGCACGTAGCCTTCATTGCCTTGTTTCAAAATTTTCTGCGCACTTAAGCCAACCGCACAGTAGCTTAAAACTAAGGTCCTGCGCACTTATGTCAACCACACAGTAGCTGGAAGTACACAAAATAAAAAAGAGATAGAAAGGAAATCCGTGTACAACTAAAATATGATAAGGCAATTATAAATAGCGACACGTATTTATGGGACTTTGGCACGAGGCAACCTACTTTACTGAGGGCGCGTACGCATTCAAACAACGGGGAATGACATGCAGAAGATAAGACACATCAAAGCCACATCATTGACTTGGTTTAACTCACAGAATTTGCGGTGCTCTTGGTAAATTGCAGAAGCATCAAAAATAAGACGGACGCTTTTTCCTCTATGGTTGCAACAGTGCAGCCGAACGTTGTACTAGGTACTGAGTCCTGGTTAGACAACAGTATTATGAATAGCGAAATATTCCCACCAGGGTTTACTGGATACCGTAAAGATAGGCATCGGCATGGCGGAGGCGCCTTTATTTTAATATCAAACGACCTGCCTAGCAAGGAACTTTAATTTGACAGTGCTGCGGAATCTTTATGGTGTCGAGTGAGCCTCCCAAAGGGGAATAGACTAGTATATGGATCCTTCTACCGTTCACCCAATAATAATGAAACTCCAATTCATAATCTTGCTGACACTTTATCTGTGCTCTCTGATACAGTTTTTCTGGGCGGCGATTTTAATCTTCCGGAGAAAAAATGGACTTCCGAAGTTGCAATAACTAATAAAGCACGAATTAATACAATTTTTCGTTAACTGATTACATTAAATAATTTAACCCAATATTTATTAGATCTTACTAGACAACAGGCTATATTGGATATTGTACTCTGTAACGACCCCAATGTTGTGATCAAAGTGTCTACGCAACCTGGTTTCAGTGATCATGACGCAGTGATTACGAACTTGAGCACTTCAGGGTACCGACTCATCTGCAACCACACGGCAGGTATTTATATATGAAATAGGTAATTTTGACGCCATCCAGAGAGAATTAGTACCGTACTTGCCAATCTTTCCGCGTCTCTCAGAAAGTAGCGACGCTAAGCATTTATGGTCCGTGTTTCACATTAGAGTATTGGAACTCCTAGAGAAATATTTCCATAAAAAGTTCCTGCGGCTAAGGAAAAAACAAACCGTGGTTTAAATCGGATGTACGTAGGTTGATACGGAAATCTAGAAGCGCGCACAAAAAGTGCTCTAAATGTAACACTTCCCTCAGCCGCCAAAATTTAAAGGATGCGAACCGGATGGTAAAATTAGGTATCAAGAAAGCGAAGAGCCTATTTTTTGCCCTGTTAAACACAGATCTTAAACAAAATCCTAACGCTTTCTGGAAATATGTAAATACAAGTAGAAAGGATGGCACTTCCATTCCCGCACTAAAATGGAATGATACCACTGTAAAGACAGGCGCTGAAAAGGTTGAAATGTTTAATTAATACTTAATCTCGATGTTTTCTGAGGGACAGATCCCTGCCACAACCGCATCACTTCCTCCTAACTGTGCCTCTAACCACTGCATGCCAGAAATAATCATCGATGTACATGGTAATTACTGTCTTTTACGAGAAATGAACCCCTCTAAATCTATGGGTCCTGATAGAATCCCATCCGTCATTCTAAAGGAATGCCACAGCATTATAGCACAGTATCTCTCTATCATATTTAGAGCCGCGCTCGAAACTGGGTACGTTACACAGGACTGGAAAGTCGTGGCAGTCAATCCGATCTTGAAATAAGGGGACAAGAAACTGGTGGAAAATTATAGGCCTATATCCTTGACTTCAGTTTCCAGTAATGTTTTCGA
This sequence comes from Amblyomma americanum, assembly GCF_052857255.1. NCBI lineage: Eukaryota > Metazoa > Arthropoda > Arachnida > Ixodida > Ixodidae > Amblyomma > Amblyomma americanum. Next base: position 45,825,826 of record NC_135501.1, on the reverse strand, counting down.
GCATATATTGTACAGTCGGTTATTTAAATACCTTGAATCCATTAACGTTTTTACTGCTTCACAGCATGGTTTTCGCAATGGCCACTCATGCAACACACAGTCATTTTTAAGCACTTTGTAGGTCACTCCCTACATGTAGATGCATTATTCCTAGATTCCAAAAAAGCGTTTGACACAGTTTCGGATCCCTTGCTAAGTATCAAGTTAACGTTTTTGAATATACATAATAAAACCCAAAACTGGATATGTAATTACTTAAACAATCGTAAACAGTGTGTAGTTCTGAACGGCTGTAGCTCATCATCATCATCAGCAGCAGCCTTACTACACCCACTGCTGGGCAAAGGCCGCTCCCATGTCTCTCCAATTAACCCTATCGTTTGCCAGCTGCATCCTCCCTTTGCCTGCAAACTCCTTAATCTCATCCGCCCACCTAACCTTCTGCCGCCCCCTGCTACGCTTACTTTCTCTTGGAAACCAACGTTACCCTTAAGGACCAGCGGTTATCTTGCTTTCGCATTACATACCCTGCCCAAGCCTATTTATTTCTCTTGATTTCGGCTAGGATGTCATTAACCCGTGTTTGTTCCCTCACCCACTCTGCCCGCTTCCGATCTCTTAACGTTACACCTATCATTTTTCTTTCCATGGCTCGCTGCGTTGTCCTTAACTTAAGCTGAACTCTTTTCGTTAGCTTCCACGTTTCTGCGCCGTAGGTGAGTACAGGTAAGATTATGCTGTTGTACACTTTCCTCTTGAGAGAAATTGGTAAACTGCCACTCATGATCTGCGAGAATTTGCCATATGCGGTCCACCCCATTCTTATCCCTCTAGTTATCTCCCTCTCATGATCCGGATCACTATCTGCCCTAAGTAGACGTATTCCGTCACAATTTCTAGGCTCTCGCTGCCAATTCTGAACTGTTGTTCCCTTGCTAGGCTGTTGAACATTACCTTGGTTTTCTGCAAGTTAATTTTTAGACCCATCGATCTGCTCTGCCTGTCTAACTCATTGATCATGATTTGCAGTTCACCTCCTGAGTGACTCAGCAAGACAATGTAATCAGCAAACCGCAGATTATTTAGGTATTCTCCATTTATTCTTATTCCCAACTGTTCCCAATTCAGGCCTCGAAATACCTCCTGTAAACATGCGGTGAACAGCATTGGCGAGATCGTGTCTCCTTGCCTGACGCCCTTCCGTATTGGAATCTTATTGCTCTCTTTATGGAGGACTATAGTAGCTATGCAGTTGCTATATATCTTCCAGTATTTTGACATAAGGTTCTTCTACCCCCTGATTACGCAATGCCTGTATGACTGCTGAGGTTTCCACTGAGTCGAATGCTTTCTCGTAATCAATGAAAGCTATATATAGAGGTTGGTTATATTCTGCGCATTTCTCTATCACCTGATTGATAGTGTGAATATGATCTATTGTGGAATATCCTTTACGAAAGACTGCCTGATCATTTGGTTGATTAAAGTCTAACGTTGCCCTGACTCTATTAGCGATTACCTTAGAAAATACTTTGTAGGCAACGTATAGTAATCTGATCGGCCTGTAATTTTTCAAGACCTTGGCGTCTCCCTTCTTATGATTTAAGATAATGTTTGCATTCTTCCAAGCTTCTGGTACAGTCGAGGTCATAAGCCATTGCGTATACAGGGTGGCTAGTTTTTCTAGCACGATGTCCCCTCCATCCTTTAACAGATCTGCTGTTACCTGATCCTCCCCAGCTGTTTTTCCCCTTTTCATTGCTTCTAAGGCTTTCTTTACTTCATCTTTCGTTACTGGCGGCATGACGCATTGCTGTGCACTGCTGTCGTTCTCATTAACGCTCTGATTACATTGGCTACTGTACAGGTCTGTGTGGAACTCTTCGGCTACGTTAACTATCTTATCCATATTGCTAATGACATTGCCCTGCTTGTCTCTTAATGCATACATCTGGTTTTTACCTATGCCTAGTTTCCACTTCACTGTTTTTAGGCTACCCCCATTCTTTATAGCATGCTCGATTCTCTGCATATTAAACTTCCTTAGGTCGGCTACCATGCGCTTATTTATTAACTTTGATAGCTCCGTTAGTTCAATTCCATCGGTAGGGTTAGATGCCTTCATGTTTCGGTGCTTCTTAATCAGATCTTTCGTCACCTGAGATAGCTTCCCGGTATTCTTTCTAACTGTCCTACCGACTACTTCTACTGCGCACTCCGTAATTATTGATGTCAGATTATTGTGCATTGAATGAACATCAAGATCATCTTCCTCAGTTAAAACCGAATATCTGTTTTGCAGCGCTATCCTAAACTCCTGTGCTTTCCCTCTTACGGCTAACTCGTTAATGGTCTTCTTCTTCGCTAGCTTCTTCCGTTCCCTCTTCAAGTCTAAGCTAATTCTAGACCTCACCATTCTGTGGTCGCTACAACGCACCATTCTGAGGACGGCCACATCCTGAATGATGCCAGGCTTAGCGCATAGTATGAAGTCGATTTCATTTTTAATCTCACCATCGGGGCTTTTCCAAGTCCACTTCCTGTTTTCTCGTTTGCAGAAGAAGGTATTCATGATCCGTAAATTATTTCTATCCGCGAATTCGACTAATTACTCTCCCCTGCTATTTCTAGAGCCTATCCCATAGTCACCTACCGCGTGGTCGTCAGCCTGCTTCTTGCCCACCTTCGCATTGAAGTCGCCTATCAGTACAGTGCACTGCGATTTTACTTTATTCATTGCTGATTCTACGTCCTCATAGAAACTTTCAACGGTGTGCTCAACACGGCTGGATATGGGTAACTTCAGGAGTGCCCCAGGGCAGTGTCCTGGCGCCGCCCTTATTCCTGATCTATATAAATGACATTGTAGGTGGCATACAGTTCCCCATAAAACTGTTTGCGAAGACTGCGTTTTTTACAGGGAAATAAATTCACCATCAGATGTAACTATCCTACAGAGCGACCTTGATAAAATAGTAAACTGGTGTCAGCGGTGGCAGATGAATGTGAATAATAAGAAATGTAATCACGTTCATTTTTCAAATAAAAAATTCGAACTTCGCCCACAATACATTGTTGAAAACATAAAATAAAAAGCGTCTCAGAGTGCAAGTACCTTGGTGTTTGTTTAATGCAGACTCTTACATGGGACACGCACATCCAGTAGTCAATATTGTCACGTAGTGGTGACAGCAGTCGAAGCAGCGATAAAGTCCGACGAAAGGGTCTTCTAAAAGAACTGTTTATTGGGCTGACTTGCACCCAAAATGGACTGAATCACTCGGCGGCGGCGAAGCGACAAGCGTGCTCGGCGGTCGTCGAACAGAATGCCGGCCGCTGTCGGCCGTGCTCAATTTAAAGCTGATAGCGAACTTTCGAGATAAAGAGCGCAAAGTTACTAGAACATTCCGGAACAACGTAGAAGCAGCTCTGCCTGGCTGCAATCAATCGAGATAAATCTAGTCGCGTCTTGCGTGGCAAACAAAGCGATAAAGTGATGTGGCGGCAGATTTGAAAGACGAACAAACACTGCAAATATTCGCGGCATTACTCCCCTCTGAAAGAAGCATCGACCCGATGCATTAAAACAAATAATGCGACTAGTAAGGAAAAAAACGAATCTTGCAAAAATAGAGCATGGAAATGCAGCGGCCTTCAGCGCGGATAATACGGCTTCAGACGGACTACATGTAAAACTTCTGGTCGTACGCGGCGTCGCTGGGATGCAGTCATTGCGTCAGGGATTACTTCATAATCCAGTTAACCCAGCCGACGAAGAACCTTGTACGGGCCGAAATGGCGGCGCAAAAGCTTTTCACTCAATCCACGGCGGCGAATGGGCGTCCACACCCAGACTTGTTCTCCTGGCTTGTATTCCGCGTTGCGTCTTCGTAGGTTGTAGCGTCTGTCGTCGGACCGCTGCTGATCTTTGATCCGTAATCGGGCAAGCCTTCGAGTTTCTTCTGCGCGTAGAAGGTAGGCGGTAACGTCGACGTTTTCTTCTTCTGTAACGTTGGGCAGCATGGCGTCTAGCGTGGTCGTGGCCTCCCGGCCATGGACGAGCCTAAAAGGCGTCATCTGGGTGGTCTACTGCACTGCGGTGTTGCAGGCGAAGACAACGTAAGGCAGGATGACATCCCAGGTTTCGTGTTCGGCATCGACATACATAGCGAGCATATCGGCTATGGTTTTGTTCAGGCGCTCGGTCAGTCCGTTGGTCTGCGGATGGTATGCAGTTGTCCTCCGGTGGCTGGTTTGGCTCTAGCGCAGGATGGCTTGCGTTAGTTCCGCCGTGAATGCTGTTCCTCTGTCCGTGATGAGCACATCGGCGGCGCCGTGTCGAAGAAGAATGCTCCCCACGAAAAATTTGGCGACTTCTGCTGCTGTTCCGTTCGACAGGGCTTTCGCCTCGGCGTAGCGGGTAAGGTAGTCGGTCGCTATGATGATCCACTTATTTCCAGATGTTGACGTTGGAAAAGGGTCAAGCAAGTCCATGCCAATCTGCTGAAAGGGCCTTGAGAGAGGTTCAATGGAGCTCAGAAATTCTGCTGGTCGTGTGGGAGGAGTCTTTCGTCGCTGACAATCTCGGCAGGTTTTCACATAGTGTGCGACATCGGCAGACAGTCGGGGCCAGTAATACTTGTCTTGAATGCGGCGGAGGGTGCGAGTAAACCTGAGATGTCAGCTGTCGGCTCGTCGTGTGAAGCCTGTAGAACTTCTTCGCGGAGACAAGTAGGTACAACAAGGAGGTAGGCTGTTTTGTTCGCTGTAAAGATCTTCTTCACAAGGACCTCATCCTGCACACAGAAGGAAGACAGTCCTCGCCTAAATGAAGCGGGGGGTGAAGAAACCTTGCCTTCCAGGTACTCGATGAGGCCTTTTATGTCGGGGTCCGAGCGTAGCTGCTGAGCAAAAGAGCTGGGGCTGCTGTGTCCCAGGAAGGCGTCCTCATCTTCGTCCGGCGGCGGTGCATATACAGGGGCTCGTGAGAGGCAATCGGCGTCAGAGTGCTTGCGTCCGGACTTGTAAACGACGGTGACGTCCAACTCCTGGAGACGCAGACTCCATCGAGCGAGTCGGCCAGAGGGGTCCTTCAAATTGGCAAGCCAGCACAGTGCGTGGTGATGGCTGACCACCTTGAACGGTCGTCCGTATAGGTAGGGGCGGAACTATGACGTAGCCCAGATGATGGCAAGGCACTCCTTCTCCGTTGTCGAATAGTTAGCCTCGGTCTTGGAAAGAGAACGGCTAGCGTACGCGATAACTTCTTCCAGCGCGTCACTTTTTTGAACTAGAGCTGCCCCGAGGCCCACGCTGCTTGCGTCGGTATGAACTTCAGTATCGGCGTTTTCATCAAAATGCGCGAGAATCAGTGGGGACTGTAATCGACGTTGAAGTTCCTTGAAGGCTTCTGCTTGCGGCGCTTCACATTTAAACGGCACGTCTGCTTTCGTCAGGTTGGTCAGGGGCTCGGGGATGCGCGAAAAGTTTTTCACAAATCGTCGGTAATATGCGCACAGTTCGAGAAATCTGCGCACTGCTTTCTTATCGGCCGGCGGTGGAAACTGTTCAATAGCAGCTGTTTTCAGCGGGTCCGGGCGTACTCCCTCCTTGCTAACGTTGTGGCCTAGAAACAGTAGCTCTTCGTAGGCAAGGTGGCACTTCTCTGCCTTCAAGGTTAGGCTAGACGACTTGATAGCGTCTAGTACTGTTCGAAGTCTTTTGAGGTGCTCTTCAAAGTTCTAGGCGACGAAAACGACGTGATCTAAATATACCAGACAAATTTGCCACTTCAGGCCTGCCATCACTGTACCCATTACTCGCTGAAACGTCGCTGGTGTGGAACAGAGACCAAAAAGCATCACCTTGAACTCAAACAGCCCATCCGGAGTGATGAATGCTATCTTCTCGCGATCTTTTTCGTCGACCTCAATTTGCCAGTACCCGCTCTTGAGGTCCATCGCTGAGAAATATTTGGCATTGCAGAGGCGGTCCAGTGTGTAGTCGATGCGGGGGAGGGGGTAGACGTCCTTCTTTGTTATGCTGTTAAAGCGGCGGTAATCCACGCAAAATCGAAGTGCGCCGTCTTGCTTTCTCACAAGAACAAGCGGTGCTGCCCACGGGCTGTTTGAAGACTGAATGACGTCGTCGCGAAGCATTTCTTCGACTTGGTCCCGGGTGGCTTGTCGTTCTCGCGGTGATACACGGTAGCGGCTTTGACGGAGAGGTCGGACGTGTTGGTCCGTTATAATGCGATGCTTGGCAATTGGCATCTGTCGCACCGTCGGCGATGTCGAAAAACACTCACTGTAGCTTTGAAGCAGATTTCTGATCTGGTCATTTCTGTTCCGGTGCAGGGCTGGGTTGATGTCGAAAGTGGGCAAGTTCCCTTGGTCAGGCGAATCTTCTGCGGAGGGGTCGGAGAGGGCAAAGGTATCTCGTACGTCGGATATTTCGTTGAAGAAAGCAATCGTCGTTGCTCTGTTAATATGTCAGTATTCTTCGCTGAAGTTAGTCAGCAGTAGTTCAGCCTCGCCATTGCGCAAATATGCGATGCCTCTTGCGATGCTGATTCCTCGGTCTAGGAGCAACTGCATGTTGCCCTCGATGATGGTTTCAGCGTTAATGGCTTTCGTGGCGCCTACGGTCACGATAACGCTTGATCGGGGTGGGACGCTCACTTCTTCCTCCAGGACATTGAGGGCAATCTGATTTTTCCGAGATTTCATCGAAGCGATGGCTTCGTCCGTGCAAAGCGTGATCAGCCTGGATCGCAGGTCGATGATCGCCTGATGCTCATTAAGGAAATCCATACCCAAGATCACTTCGCGGGAGCATTGCGGTAGCACAACAAAGGTCGCAGGGTAGGTATGTCCTTTGACAGTCACTCGCGTTGTGCATCGTCCTGATGGCGTAATGAGGAGGCCCCCTGCGGTGCGAATTCGTGGGCCGTCCGAAGCCGTTGTGACTTTTCTCAGCTGCGCAGCGAATGTTCCATTCATCACCAAGTAATCGGCTCCTGTGTCGATTAGAGCGGTAAATATCCGGCCGTCGATAGCCACTTCTAAGTCAGAGGTCCTGGCTCTTGCATTGCGCGTCGCTCTCGGCGTCGGGTCACGGCTTCGTCGCGTATGCGAGTCGCGGGTTGGGCGTGTGGTCGAAGCTTTTCTGGGTGGCAGCATCGTTTTGAGGGAAGTTTGCGTCGTGGTCTGGGTTGTCATTTTTTGCGGCGTCGGTGCAGCGAGTGTAGGTTCTTCATGCGGCGTCGCGGGTGCAGCGTCTTCATGGGGCGTGGTCGGTGGAGGATCTTCGGCGTTTCGCTCTTGAGCAACCTCACCTCCAGAGGTTGCTGCTTTAGTTTCCCCTGCGGGGGCTGGGAGACCTTCCTCGTACCGCGGCTGCGTAGCTGCGGCGTGGCGACGCAAAGCGCGAGGTTGACGGCGATGGTGAGCGCGAAAAGCGGTTCGGCGTGTACTCTTCTCGACGCAGGTACTCGTCGATTTCCTGCGGACGTTGCCCGAAGCGTGGTCGTGGGGCGTTAATGGCAAATCCTCGAAGACCAATACGTCGGTACGGGCAGTGACGAAGAATATGGCCGGCCTTACCGCAATGGAAGCACAACGGCCGGTTGTCGGAAGTCCTCCAGGCGTCGCATTTCCTGGGGCTTGAGCGTCGGTCATAGGCTGGGCGGGCGGGGGCTGGGAGGTGGCATTGTGGAACAATTGGCTCATCTCGGCGAGGACGTGGGGGTTGTCGTTGGGCTGGGCAGTCCTTACTGCAGCGGCGTAGGTCATGGCCTGGGGTTCTGTGGCCGTTGGGGTATCAAGTGCCTGTTGCACTTCTTCGCATACCACGTCCATCCGAATCGCTGCTCGTGGCTGTGGGGAGGATGGCAGTAATCGGCGTAGCTCCTCTCGGATGATTTCGCGGATAACTTTCCGCAAGCTGTCGCTGGTGGTGGCCGGCGAGTCCGAACGGATTGCACAGGGAGAGGAAGGGCGGTTGTACTGCCGAGCTTGGACGTCGAGGGTCTTCTCAATCGTGCAGGCTTCTTGCATGAATTCCTCGACCGTTTTTGGCGGCTGGCGGACGAGGCTGCCAAAGAGTTGTTATTTTACGCCGCGCATTCAAAACTGAACTTTCTTTTCCTCGAACATCCCGGGGTCGGTGCGACGAAATAGGCGCTTCATCTCCTCGACGTAACCGCGGACGGGCTCATTCGGAAGCTGGATCCTGGACTCGAGGAGTCGTTCGGCTCTTTCTTTCCTCACGACACTGGTGAATACCTTCAATAGTTCTCTCTTGAATAGCTCCCATGTCGCAAAGGACGACTCGTAGTTTTCGTACCACGTGCGGGCGGAGCCTTCCAATGAGACGAACACGTGTCCAATTTTTGCCGCATCATCCCACTTGTTGAACGACGCCACACGCTCAAATTGATCCGACCATTCTTCAGGGTCTTCGCCTAGGGATCCATTGAAAGTTGGCGGAACCCGCGGCTGCTGCAGTATGATCGGTGTCGACATCTTCGGCGAGGTTGCGGTGCTCGTAGCCACGTCTTTTCGCTGTCTGGTGCTGTCCGGCAGTTTCCCGAACTCAGGCTCCTCTCCCTGGAGGCGTCGGCTGGCTCGCTGAGCTGCTGGCTCGTCCTCGGGTGCGAAGCGCTCAGGGCTGGCTTCACGACTTGAAGGGGGCGTCCGGAACATGGAAGACCACCCCGCACCTCCACCAGATGTCACGTAGTGGTGACGGCAGTCGAAGCAGCGATGAAGACGGACGAAAAAGAACTGTTTATTGGGCTGACTTGCACCCAAAATGGACTGAATCACTCGGCGGCGGCGAAGCGACAAGCGTGCTCGGCGGTCGTCGAACAGAATGCCGGCCGCTGTCAGCCGTGCTCAATTTAAAGCTGATAGCGAACTTTCGAGACAAAGAGCGCAAAGTTACTAGAACATTCCGGAACAACGTAGAATCAGCTCTGCCTGGCTGCGATCAATCGAGATAAATCTAGTCGGGTCTTGCGTCGCAAACAAAGCGATAAAGTGATGTGGCGGCAGATTTGAAAAACGAACAAACACTGCAAATATTCGCGGCAATATCTAAGCAAGTAAAATTTTGTGCTTTATTCGAAGGAATTTCAAATCAGCATCAAAAAATGTTAAATAAACAGTTTATTTCTTGCACGTGAGATCCGTCCTCGATTACGCCTCCATTATTTGGGACCGATATCAGGCATACTTGATTGAAGCAATAGAAAAACTTCAAAATCAGGTTGCACGCTTTGTATCCAATAATTATAACCCGTTCCAAAGTATCATTAAGACAAAATCATTGCTGGGCTGGGAGCCGTTAAACATCAGAAGAAGATATTTACAGCTTAAATTCTTTCACCGCATCTTCTATAACCGAACAGGAATTGACAGCCGTAACTACCTTTTCGAGCCAACTTACGTCTCACCTCGGCACGACCACTCCAAAAAGGTGCGCGAATACAATTCCAATGCAAACAGTTTTTCTAAATCCTTCTTTCCACAAACTGTGAAAGGCTGGAACTTGTTGCCGGAAGAGTGTGTTTCATTGTTTGATAATCGCGATTTTTATAGTCGTCTGTATTCCTGAGAATCTACTCTTGCCTTACTATTGTTCGAGCTTTCTGTTTCCTTTAATAATGTTCTGTTTTACTTTGATGTTAACTTCGCGTAATGTTCTTTTTGCTTTTTTGTGAAAAGAACACGTTGTTTTCAAACTGTCTCTCCTGCGATAATGCATTCGAGGCGACGCAGGTATTCTGTAAATAAATAAACACGGTGTAGAATCGGCTGCTTTCGTACCTTGGAGGAAGGACTCCATATTTCGTGCAACTCTTCAAGGCCACCACTGGAAGCACCCTTGTACAAATCTAATTTCAAATTATGTTCAGCGCAGCTTTATGCGCTAGACAAATTTCAGATTATTTTTAGGCAATCGCTTGCAGCTCTCATTCTAAAGGCATTCACACTTCTCCATGTTGAGCGAAACTGTTTGAGACCATTTGGCAGCATACATTGATGTTTATATTTTGTACTGGCACATGTTCGGAGTATTTTCTGTGCCACCAGTTGAAGGTTGTATGTGTGCTTGTGTAAAAAATATAAATTTTAATTCAGAAATCATATGTTGTATTCATTCTTGCTACATTGCTTTCCGTTTGTACAATTCGTCACGCAGCACGTGCTAGGTGCAATAAATGAAATCTAATGGTGCGCAGCACAGAAATGGTGCAAATGAAGATAGTTGTTTCACAAACAATTTTAAGTGCTGAGTCGCGTAATGTCTTCAGGACTACATTTTTCACTCATCACTGCAGGGTGGATCTGTCTAGGCATTCATGAGGTGCCTCTCTTTTCCCGCTGAGCACCATTACCATCCTTTGAATTTTGCCACATTAAGAAAGGTGCCTTGATTTATCAGGCTAAATGTTTTGAAGTGCGTGCTGTTCTCCGCACCAGCGGTTTCATTTTAGTGCAGTGTGGCGTTAGTTGGAGGAAAATGATACGGCTTACTAAAACTTCTGTAAATGCACACTTACGCTCATTTATTGCGCGTCGTGAAACGTGACAGTGAATGTCAGGCTAATATACAGGAATGGGAATGTAAATGTTTTCAGAAACAAATGGTGAAAGGAAAAGTTTAAGTGGCCTTGCAAATATGAGGCATCTTCCACGGCCAGGTGGGAAGGAAGAGAAAGCAAGAATAGGAAAAGGTAATTAGAAGGGGAAGACTATTAAGGCAAGGCGCTGTGCACTATTAGACGCCTGAAAAGGTCAAAACCAATGATTTAGAAGGAGGGCAATCAGGACTGCATGCTTAAATCAGTGCCTGCATATGCAGTGTAATGACTTCACTGCGTAATATAGTTGTCGTGTCGAGAAGCTGCCAGTATTGATGACAGCACCTCTAGTTATAAATATAATGAAGGCCCTTGATTTGTTTTCATCCACATATGCACATATATCGTTCACGCAAAGTGAAGTAAACTGTCCATGTGCATAAAAGTGTGAGCGCGACACAGGTACGCCGTGCGTATGGCTGGAGCAATTTTAAACGTTACGTTCGTTGCCCAGATTTCAAACTACGGACCTAGATTTCGATCAGCATACATTACACGGCCTCGAAGGACTACGCTTGGCGATATGGCAGCAAACAATGAACTATTTAGTACGAAAACAATGTTGTGAAGGTGCATGGACTTCAAACCATCAGTTGCATGTTTTCTTATTTGTAACTGTGCTTAGCACAGAAGCAGATATAGATTGCCACTTTCGTTCATGCCTACAAAATATTATGTTGTTCTAATTGGTTCTGTAAGCCTACGTAACTGTACGTAATTGCACAAATCCACTTTGTTATTCCAATGCCTGACAGCGAAACCAGAATATGAAAAAAATCAGTTAAATTATTTACTACAAGTAATCATATTCCTCATGGCAGTTTATATTCACTTACGTCTCGTGCTCACACAGAACGTAAAGCCGAAATGTGTCTCTGCGGCTTTGATAATTGCGCAACTTAGGCCGGTCTTTGGTAGTGTATACGTCGTTTTGTCGTGCATTTTTCTGTCTGTCAGCACCGCCATTTAGCCTCAGTGTACTTCCTTTCTAATAATTTGAAAGGGCGCGTTTTGCGAGCGAAGAAAAAAGAGAAGCATCGAAAGATGGCATCTCTCCAGCGCCGACGCCGTATCGAACACTGCGCGTTACGCTTGCCGTGCTGCCTTATCAAAACCACCGTGAAACGAATAATATGCGTCAGCAATTTTTCAAACGGCACCCGTCGTCTGCACTGGTCCAAACATGGCGGAAATGTTTTCAAACGCCCCGCCATTTATACCAAAGGCGCTGTTGGGCTAGTATTATCATAAGCAGCCAAATTTGTTTGTAAACCTACAAACGTGAAAACCATTTATATAAATGTGAAATCTGGGCCGCTTGAGGTGTGTGCGTTATTCAGTGTTAGCAAGGCTAAAATGGGAGCATTTAAATGTGCTGGCATGCATTTAGACGTGTTTTTTTTTGCTTTGTTTTCATATATGCTTGCTATGGCAGTGCTTACGTTGACCGCTAGGGGACCAAAAAGTGGTAGAAAAGATATATAAGGGAAAGGGGGACAAAGCAGACGTAAGTAACTATCGCCCCATAACAGTGACGTGTGTGGTTTACAGGGTGGTGATGCAAATTATAAAGGATAGACTGCAGGCTTGGGTGGAGAACGAGGGGGTGCTAGGGGAACTACAGAATGGGTTCCGGAAACAAAGGAGGTTGGAGGACAATCTATTTTCATTGACACAGTGTATAGAAATTGCGGAAAAGGAACATAGGCCCTTATTGCTAGCATTTCTGGATATTAGGGGAGCCTATGACAACGTTACTCAGAAGCATTTGTGGGACATATTGGGCACATTGGATGTGGAAAATGGAGTAATTAATCTTTTAAAAGTATATATAGAGGTAACAGAGTGCTCATAAAATGGAAAAAAAATGTATCAGGGCCTGTAGAGATACAGCGGGGGCTTAGACAAGGATGTCCTCTGTCCCCTTTGTTGTTCATGTTGTACCTGCAAGGTTTGGAGGCCAAGCTAGAGGGGAGCGGACTAGGTTTCAACCTATCTTTTTTCAAGCAAGGGGAATTGATTAAACAGACATTACCGGGACTAATATATGCGGACGATATAGTGATAATGGCTGACAACAAGGAAGACCTGCAGAAGTTGTTAGACATATGCAGTACAGAGGGAGATAGATTAGGCTTCAAGTATAGTAAGGAAAAATCTGCAGTCATGACATTTAATGAAGAGGGCGGCGAGCATAGAATACAGGAGTTCGTGCTAAAGGTAGTGAATGAGTACAAGTATCTTGGGGTGTGGATAAATAACAGTGTTGAGTATCTGACAGAGCATGAAAAATATTTAATGAATAAAGCTAGTAGGAATGCAGCTGTCATGAAAAATAGGGCACTGTGGAATTACAATAGGTATGAGGTGGTAAGAGGGATCTGGAAAGGGGTGATGGTCCCTAGCCTGACCTTCGGGAATGCGGTCCTGTGTATGAGGCCAGATATTCAAGCAAGGCTGGAAATTAGGCAACGGGGAGTAGGGAGGTTAGCTTTGGGAGCACATGGCAATACACCAAATCAGGGGGTACAGGGTGATATGGGATGGGCGTCTTTCGAGAGCAGAGAGGCTATCAGTAAGATAGCATTTGAGGAACGATTGAGAAGGATGGAGGAAAAGCGGTGGGCTAGGAAAGTTTTCAGATACCTGTATATAAAGAATGTTGACACGAAATGGAGAAAGCGAACTAGAAAATTGACAAGCAAATATCTGGACAGCAGTAAGGGGGCAAATCAGCAATTATCGGTTAAGAAAAAGGTTAAAGGAACAGAGAGAGCTTTGTGGAAAACAGGGATGCTGACGAAATCGGCACTAGAAACATACCGGACCTTTAAACAGGAAATTGTCAAAGAAAATATCTATGATAATTGTAGGGGAAGTTCTTTGTTGTTTGAGGCCAGGACTGGAGTTTTGCGGACTAAGAAGTATAGAGTCAGGTACCAGGAGATAGACACTTTGTGCATTGCGTGCGGAGAGGAGGAGGAAACGGCTGAACACTTGATACTTTTCTGTAAAGGGCTTCACCCTACAGTGGAGGGCAGCGGGGCTGACTTACCCAAGGCATTGGGGTTTAGGTATAGTGAAGGGAAAGTGGATTTTAAGAGGTTAGAAGTAACCAAGCGAAGGTTATCTGATTGGCGGCTAAAAGCAAGACAGCAGTAAAATTTCACAAGACATGGCTAGGTGGTTTGAGCCACCGCCCGATGTAAAGGGTTCAGCCGTATCCATCCATCCATCCATCCATCCATCCATCCATCCATCCATCCATCCATCCATCCATCCATCCAGATGGCCGCCTCCATGCTGCTTGCGTTACATTTCAAAACATCGCGAATAGTTCGCAAGACGTCAGCTTACGAAAGGTAAGTGAGCGTTTCAGTTACATGAAGTGATTCAATGCGTACTGTTGTTGGAAATATGCCACAGAAGTTTCGTAGCTGGCCTTGCGTCACAGACAAGTGCGTGAGCAACGAGCGCAAGAGCGGAGGAAAGCTTTGCTTTTACTTAAACATTAAGTACAAGCAGGCGCCCCGATCAAATCGCATGACAGAAATTTTTGTCGCGCATCTGTAGCCCGAAACAATTTTGTGTCGCAAGACAAGCTGTCTTGTCGTGCCTTGTGTCGTGCGACAGAGGTTCGTGAGGTGGGTTCTTTCGTGCGACAAAGGCGCTTGTAGTAGGTTCTGCCGCACGACAGATATCTTTCCTGTTTTTTGTCGTGCGAAGTTGTTCCCTGTCGCAGCATTTGTCGCGCGACAGGTTTCTGTCGCAGGTACTGTCGTGCGAGAAAGGGAGTCGTGCCGCCAGACAGAGACTGTGTGCCTCAACAGAGTTGCCTGTCGCGGGTTCAGTCGCGCGACAGAGTTCTAGCACGCCTATTTTGATGCGACAAATGTGCCTGTCGTGCGACTTGTCGCGCAACACAGCAGCTAGCCGTAGGATTTGCCGCGCGACAGATACCTGTCGTGGATTGTGTCGCTCTATAGATACGTATCGTGGGCTGTGTTGTACGACGGATTCCTGGAGAGGGTAATAGTTTTACTGCATAATTGCAGAAAGACTGTCGAGCCATCGTGTGACAGCGATACGATCAAATTGACCAAAGGTGCGTTAAAGCGTGTTCACTCTGTCGAGTCGCGAAGAGGGTGCGAGGTGCTCTGGTTTGTTGGTGACGGGCACCGAGTGAAATGAAGTGCTAATTCACATTGGCGAGTCGAGTTTTCTACTCGCTTCCCGCAACCTGGCTCTCTCTCCGAACGAGAATTGGGGTAGAGAACAGGCACTGCAAGAACACCCACTTAATTCCCTTCTGGTCCCACATGAAAGTGTGACGAAAGTAGTGCTGCTCAAGAGTAAAGCGGCTTTGAAAGCCCAGAACGCTGTAATGCACAAGCGACGAAGCCAGCGGTGCGTGCGTATCCGCACGTGCTTGCCTGCACACCAATCGCCGCGCGCAAGTCGAATGGTGCTACTGAAAGTCAGTGTCCTCTTGGCAGTTGTGACGTGTTCGTCAAGCCATGTAACATACTGCACCGCTACTACTGCGCAGAAAAGGCCAAGGACACATAAACGCGTGTTGCGGAATAGAATGTCGTTGATCGTCAATCAGAGAAAATTAATCGCCATAGTCATCCGGCTACACAAAGGCAGCATGTATGTACATGCACGAAGTTCTCAGTTTAAATGCTCAAAGCAGCCCCGATATCATTTTTACACGTTTGTTTTAAGAGCCTCAGGTCTTACTACTTACGTTGGTCAAAGACACGTCTGTCTGCAGGGAAGGTCAAATTGGCCAAGACAGTTACCACACAATATCACAAAGCAACATCGGGCGCGTAGAGGCCGAGTTGTCACCAATACCTTCGATCCGTTTCACATACGCCAGTATAGCCGATATCGAATTGGAACTCTGGGGAGCCTCATTTGCATCCAATTTGGCGACCGCCCATTTGACGCAGAATGTTCGAAGTGGTGCCAATTGAATTGTCATGTTCCTGAGGATAAAATAAATATTCAGATGAAGCCCAAAATATGTGTGGGATTCGCACCGACGACCTTTCTGCCCACAAACCATGCATTAAGGGGACTTCTAGACGGCCATTATGGGCTAATCGTTTGTCGCGGAGTGTTCCGGATGCGGTCAAACGATTCGTCTTGTTGTATTGCGCACGTTTATGCAATTCATAACTGATTTATAAGAAGGAAACATACCGGATATAGCGAAGGTGGCTGTAAATCGCAATAGTAATGCAAAATCTTTGAAGTAGATGGCGTTGCTTGTAACTTAGAAAGAATGATTCCGAAACGAAACACCCTCAGATGTTCGTATTTTGTGTTCTCCCCGTTTGCTGAGCACCCCGGCCTAAAAACTTGAAGCTCCAGTAGCTAACGCTCTTAAGCCCAACACTGATCCAGTGTTCGCAGATAATTTTTTTAGCGGCAGTTACGTGCTGCTTATCATAAAATAGCAAAAAAAATACTTTACGACGTCGTTCATTGCCTTCGCAGAAAATTTCATGACGGCGACACGAAAATGTAGCTAAATATAGAGAAGAACGTAAGCAGCCGAAGGTGAAATGAGGCGGCCGGCGTGTCTGAACCGATCTGAACATGGACGCCCAGAAATGTCACGCGCATGGGGCGCTGCCTCGCGCCTTCGCTTGAATTTCCCGGCGGAACAAGAACCCGGATATTGGTCAGGTGGTGAGGCGTTATACCCCCCGACGATACAGATTGGGTGAGGAGTTCTATGAAATGATGTCACAAGCGACTTCCATATAAGAGTGTACTTCTTCGGGGCTCCTCCCCGCCTCCCGGGACCTCCCCCCGACCAATGGGCTTAATTGCGCGAACTCTGGGACTCGCTACTGTGAACGCATATTTAATGCCCATTCAGACTTGCATGCCGCAAAGGGCATGCGACCAGCAGTCAATAGCGATCAGGCAGCAGCCAACAACGCAATTCCTCACACCTGCAAGGGAACCTGCGGGCCTCCGTCTCGTTTCAGTCTCGGTCGAATGAGAATTAATTCTTGGAACTGACATTTGTCGCGCGCTGTCGAGAGTTTCGTCTGCTTTGGCAAGGTCTAGCTCCTGCGCCCCCGCGCTCGGTCCTCTAAAGTGCTCTGGTACACAGTTTGACTGTGTGTTACGACAACCTGAGCGAACAGGAGGATGTCTGTCGGTTTTGATGTGCACCACGGCCACACAATTAACCGTCATGATAACGCAAGGGAGCCCTTCTCGGGGCCGGCATGCCAGCCTTGATGGCGGCCGCCAGCATCAGAAAAATGCGAACTAATGTTTGTTCAAGTCCATGCTAAGTCGTTGGATGGAGTATCGTTGGTCAATATCGAGTTGTTGGTAGAAGCGATAACAGGAATACAAACAAATGTCTTCCCATAGCACCTTTAATAGCTGCTGCTCAATTGCGGCTCTTCTGTACTCAGCTGGCTCCGCTCCTGAAACCGAGCATATCTTTATTTTACTATGAGACGCTCGAGGTTCGCAGTAAAATGATGACGAGAGCAGTACCTCAGTGCTAGAAAGTTCCGAAGTGAACTTAGCGGCTGCATCGATGTGAAACCGGCTAGGCTTAGCGACGACTAGGGCAGCCAGGGCGCTGCGCGTAGTTCAGTGCCCGGCGCGCCCGCAGGCGGCATCGTTGCTGAAAGCTCGGCTCGGTCACTGCGGCTCGCTCACTGATTGGCTCAGCAGTTCGCAACTTGCACTCGGAAGGCTGGAAAATCTAGCGTCGAGCGACTAGCCTGCGACTGAGCGATACTTTATGCCCACGTTTGCAGTACTCGTGAACAACGTTTAACGCCAATATGCTTGGGGTATCGGCTACGTTGCGGCGAGTCTTAGTTAAGATCGTCCGCGACGCCATCGTCACCGTTCGTGACGCACAGGCTGAGAACTTCAATTCCAGTACTTGCCAAAAGAGCTCGTATTTATCGGAACGATATGAACTCCGAAACACGGCTGCTTCGATGCGCTAGTGGGCTCATGCTTGTGAAACTATACGCGATCAGGATGCGGCGAGTGCTAGCCGCTGTTGCATATTAGCTTAAGCGTTTCGCAATTACCGACGTAGTTTCGTAACGCATTTGATTTTAAAGCAATCTGCTTGTACTGGCCACAGATTAAGCTGTCAAGTTACATGATCTCCGGTGAGCGTACCAGTGTCGCGCAAATAATGCATCGCAGCTGCTCTCCATCGTGCCACTCGCGTTCAAATATCCACGATATTCGCCAGCTTGAGATACGGCGCATTTGTTTGCATTTTTGTCGCAACTTAGGGATTTTGTCTGGCTTCAAAGGAAATTGCATTCCATCAAGAGCGTCATCTGCTCCGTCGTCTGTTAGCACATTCGGGTCACTTCAGGAGATCACAGGATCGCAGCTTCGACAAATGACATGCCATAAAAATTAACTGAAAGCGCTTTGATATTCATAAATAATGCAAAAATAAATTTCAAAATAAACAGCGTCCTTGTTGTGAACATAAATTGAATATTCGTGATTTAAAAACCAATCTTGTTTGTGGGTTGCAACTTTTCAACAACGCGAAAGTGCAGTCGTCGGTGCCATTACAGCGCAAACGACGCGTCGCGTTTTCTATTAGTTACCTCTATGAGGCATTGCTTGAGTGCTTGCATGGCGAACACGTGCGAAGAAGAACTCAATCAATAGGAAGGTGAGCAGGAGTGTGTTTTGTAAGCCAACGTCAAGAATTACGCCCTTTCAACAATGGCGAGTTTCAGCGGGTAAGCTATTAAGAAAGGCAGTGCTACGACGTCTTCTCATATGGAAAGGCAATGAAGACTCCTGCGCGGCTTTACTAAGCCTGGATGAATCGCATGACCGGTGAGTCCAGCTCTGCGTTTCTTTGCTACTGGTCTGTATTCACACGCGCTATTTGTATGCGGCTATATAGGGATGTGAACAGAGGCAGTCTGCATGCGGTTGCCGCAGCTATAATATGGCGTAAAAAAAGCAGGGCCTATATCCTGCATGACAAGTGTTGTTCTTATTACCTTTATGTTCGTTGAGTACTCGTGTGCCGTGGCAAATAAGTTCCAGATCACACGACGTGTTGATGACATCTCTCAGCTCAGAGTACTTCCATTTAGACAAGTCGAACTTCCATTCTGACCTGGCCTTGGCCTGGGATCTGACTGGAAGAACTGGTGTGCCCACATCCTCGACCACACTGTTGTTCTCTTGCGCAAGGCGAAGAGCAAGTTCGTGATCGCGTGACTCCTGCTCAATTTGTTGGTTCCTAATCTGTTCTTCCTTCTGCTCCAGGATGAGTTTCTCTTCCATTGCCTTCGCTAGTCTAGCATCTCCTAATTGCTTTGCTCTCGCCTCAGCCTTCCTGGCGGCTTCCATCTCAATTTTCCTTTGCCTGTTCTCCTCCTCTTCCCTCTTGAGGCGTTCCTCTTCCTCCTTGAGCTTGCGTGCCCGCTCCATCTCCTCCTGCACACGCCGCATATCACAATAGTTACGATTTCGCTTGCTAGCGCTGCGACACTCTGTGCGAAAACATGGATTTGCACTGCGTAGAAGACGATGAGAGAGAAATGCGGCGAGATGGAGCGCTCGCGCTAGGCCAGCTGCGATCAGACAGCCCACTATTTTGCTCACGGTTGGTACTTATCGGATTAGTGCGTCGTCATACACAATTGTTCTGAGACAGTGATCGCACGTGAAAGGCGGGTGCGCATTCCTCGCCTTGTCATTTGTAAACTTACCTGTGCTTCTCTAATAGAACAGGATTTGAGGCAGTGTTGTATCAAAGTTAGATCAATCTTGCGTCTCTCCGGAGCTGAAAGCATCGATGCTTCCTCTCCATCTGAGCACACTGCGAGCTGTCGGGGATGCAACTGCACAATTATTTAGGATTTCTAGCTTTTTGCTATATCCCTCGCATGTGCGGCCCGCATTCAAGTCGTTCGCCATTGTCGTTGTTTTTTCGTTACTTATTCTCACTTTGTTATTTGTTCTTGGTTGCGTGTCATCAGCTGTGCTGCCGACGATTCTCCGATGTCGGAACTCTTCCCAGGCACGCGATCCTACGCACAGACCTCCCTTCACCGCACTCACCAATGTTCTTTCGATTTTTTTTTGTTTCTCTTGCCCTTACTTGCATTGCCAGTCGAAAAATTTGTGCAGTTTAATTCTATGCAGATTTGTTAAATACGCAACTAGTTTTTGTATGATGCTAAGCTGTGATGGGACATATCAGCCATCTTGCTAGTGGAGTAATGGTTTTTTCCATTCTCTCTTCTCATTGATCCAAGGCAGACTGGCGGCAACGTACATTTTAATACCTAGACATTGGTGCAAGGCACCATGATGGGATTTCATCAAAACCTGCGCATCCTATATTCAAATTGGTGTGCGGTATTTCATCCAGCTCATCTTTCAGTGTGGTTATGATAGTCATCCTGACTCTCCTCAAAGAATGTATGTTGGGGAATTACATAAAATCTATTCATTTCTTTTGTCATGGGCTAGCTCATCGCTTTTTTATTGACTTATATTACGTATAATTTTAGTTTCTAAAGAAGCAGACAATTTCCTCTCTTATCATTCATGATATTTCTAGTCGCTTACACCTGTTGCTCTGGATGTATTTATTTGCAGTTGCCAGCTGCCAGCATCTATTGGGCCTTGCGTGCTTCCTGCCTCCGGCTGTGTCATCGCTCCTGAGCCATTCACGGTAGTTATACTTTTTCAGTGATGCATATCTTAACTGCCTATTTAGAAAAAAATATTTTGAACATAGGCTTGCAGCTACGCTTAGGAATGCATGCAAACTCTACATGCACTTCACAGCAGTACATGAGCTTATAATTACAGGAACTGTAGACTTGTATATAATATAGTTGCTCATGTAGCTCTTGACGCAGCTGCTGTTAACATAGAGTTGAGCCTGCTTCAGGTGCTTTGACATTGCACACCTGTTGCCTGCTTTGCACATGTGGACTCGAAAATGCCCTATATGTTTATGTATCCCTTTAAAAACATCGTGCTCTACAACAATGGTTTGCCAGTATTTCTGATACACAGACCAAAATGTCAGTCAGTAATGTAACATTGCACGATGATACCAATCCTTGTATGGCATAGAATCCTTGCAATGCTGTGGGCACGCTGCTGTCAACACAGATTTATTGCTGGTTTATTGCCACGGCATATGGTTATACTGCACAGTTTGTACCTCTAGCTTCTTAAAACTGCATCCTTGAAAAATTTAAAATTAGTTGCAGGAAACTTAGAGGAAATGTCACAGTAACTGTCTCACATTTTTGTGGGCACTTGAACCTTGGTGTTAGGGATATAGCAGGGAATTCAAGAAGAGGTACCAAAGCGGAGTGCTGACGCCCTTGACTTGTAAGATGCTCCCTCTTTAGTTAAACATACCTCGCAAATAACACATTTGGTGCAAAAAAAACATTGGACATGCAAGCTCACGAGGCCCCTAATGTCAGTAAAACAAAAAGTGCCAATGTTGCCGTAGTTTAGAGCTTTGCTCTTAAAAGCGCAGCTGACTGCCGCTCAAAGTTGACAGCAAAAATGTCTCCTTTTCCTCATGTGCAGTCCGCGGTGCTGGTGCCACTTGCAATGGTGATTGACATTCAGTCGCATGATACGCAGCACTTTCCTGGAGTTGGTGATTTTGTCTGTCGTGTGAATCTGCCGTTAAAATTAGTGCGGAACAATGGTTCTCCAGTTCATCTTAGGGAACTGTATCCTGTGCCACCTGTACCATCCTTTTTCCTCTAATTTCTTAATCTCATTTGGCCACCTGATTGCCACCCATTCATTCATTCACCTACTCATGGAATCCTCCTAGTGTGGTATTGCTTATATCTTCTCTGCATTACACATGCAATGCACTTCCGCTTTTTTGAATATTGAAGATATCTCTGTTCCTCTTTCTTGCATAAGCAGGTGGCCTCTTGCTGTTTACAAGGGCGGGGTTCCAAATTTTAAACACTAACAATTTTGATTTCTTTTACTGGTCGTAAACAGGCACAATCTACCAAGTTTCAATCACAGGTACTGAGTGCAACATAATATGGGCCTACCTAGGAGTCACTTCAACCTTTCATCCGCATTAAGTGAAAACAAGGGGCGCAGCCTCAAATACTGGAATGTCGTTGATATCGCCTCTCAACAGTCACTACTTGCTAGTGATGCTGATCGGGTCCTGTGGGCTAGCTGGCAGAACATGTTGGCATAGCACCGGTCGGTCACGAACATAAAACTTCTGTGGTCACTCTAGAATGACTACAGCAGCACTAACAATGTCCAGGTATTCAGTGGTGTGAAAAGCTTTATAACGAGCGATGCCGACGAGACACCGGCAGTCGCCAAGCCAAGCCCTGGCGGACAGCTGGCGAGAGAAATCGTGAAACCGATGACACAAAAAACTGAGTATCCTCTGTCGTCTTTGTGAGTATGTCGAGCGGAAACAGTAACGAAATGTACTGCGTGTGTTCATGTGTGGACACTGACCAGAGATAAACACCACACCACAGTGCCAGCGTCCTTCTGTGGAAAGAAAGCCTAGTGAGTACGTTTGTGTGATGATTTTAGAAAGCGAGTTCTTAAGTCCTTGCACATGAAATATGTCATAAGTGTCGTTTTGGCAGCGGTGACCTGAAATCAATGGTAACTTAATGTGTAGAACACACACAGTGAATGAGATGTGACAATGCAAGATGAGGTGACCCTCTATGTCTGGCAATGGACTGGTTTGGGAAACGCAGACTTCTGTAGAACGGCTTAGTTACATCTAATTTCGTGGTGTTATTGATGCGGTATCAGTGATGAGGAATTGTATTTCATCTTAGCAGACTTGGCAGCAGTGGCTGTGCCGACCGGTTCACTAAACCTGCGCATTTTATACACAGGACACCACCGCCTTTCCCGGTAGCTTTGGCTCTGCATCTTCGGCAGATCACCGTTGCACGTGGCGTATCTCTTCGATTATAGCACGTTTCATAACTCATCTATAAACTGCCGTTGCCTCCAGTGTGACGTCAGCGAACCGTGGACCAGGATTGGCTGCCTGAAAGAGGCGCCGACTACAAAAGGGACTGTGCCTCACCGCTGATCCTCACTTGGCAGCAGCGGGTGTGCCGATCGGTTCACTAAATCTTCCAATTTAAGCACAGGCTCATGCAATCATTTGTAACCAATTTTAATGTTTCTTGTTTTTCCTGCCGCTGCTGCCAAGCTCTTGTACAAGTGTTTGCTTAACTGCTTATTTGAAATGCCTTCTGAAGTGACAAAACTGTTGAAAGATTTTAAACAAGAAATGCGAGATATGCGCAGTGCACTAAAGAAAGAACTTCGAAAAGATTATAAAGACATGAGAAAATCCGCAGATTTCTTAAGGGACCTGTAAGGCCGCCCCTCTTTTCCAGCTGCATACCTTTGCAGGAATCAGGCCGCCGGCACACGCGGAAACCGCTCCCCAGTATAAGCGAGAGCCCCCGAGTACATACTGGGAAAGAAAATGGTCGCTTGACACACGGACCCCCCCCCCCCCCCCCCCCTAACGACGTGGGCTATCGCCGGGAAGGCACCCACAGCTTCCCGCCGTGCCTCGTGAACCAAAAGCGCATTCCCAGGAGGGTCGTGACGGACACCTGTCATGGCGGACAGGCAGTGCTCACCAAGAATGTGGGAAGACAGGGGCGATCCTTAATCTGGTTTCCCGGAGCGACAGACAAACCCCTTCATGCTTATTAGTTGTGTCCCGCCGTCGGTAGCGCGGCAGCATCGTGGGCCCTTTCGCCCCCTCCGTTGCTGACGGGCGACGCGGACCGATGGTGGGTGGCGGTATGCATGCCTGAGGCAAGGATTAGCTCCGAAGGAAGAGCGTGTGAATACTCTCACTTGAGAGAGAGTGGTGGCATATTTTTTATTTAGGTTGTATTGTTAACAAGACTCTGGGTTCGAGGCTAAGCCCAACCCAAGGGGTTGTCGTCATCTCATGTTATTTTTTATTCGAGAATTGATGCCTAGGGCGGGCCACTGAAAAAGACCGCCCTGAGTCCTTTGTTAATGAAGTGCTTAAAAGCGCATGTAAACGGATGCAGTCCAGTCTGAGCTGGGGCTTCATGCTTAGCATGTAACATGATGCTACTTAGGCTCTAACCTGCCCGGTTGATGAGTAAAGTAGCGCAAAGTTTGTTCTTTTGTAAATTCAGTTCTGCTTTTTCCAGTTTAACTCTCTGTATATGTATGCTGTAAATATATGCTCTGCTGTCATCATCTACAAGCTCGCCTCCTGTCCATCTTCCAAGCCGAACGACACTAGAGGAAGGGTTTGTGAACCATCCTCGAAGAAACGGACGACCTTTGAAATTCTACTGGCGCAGCCGACAGGATACGGCACGTCTCATCTCAAGGCCAGGCATCGCAGTGACAACCACAAGCCATCCGACACGGAGCAGCGAGGAGCTGTCAAGGGACGACTCCACCTCGGCTGCTGCCAACGCTGTGGAACGGACGCATCATCCGGGCTCTGGGCGGCAGACAACAGAAGATCTGCACCGGGTGCGTGGGATTTCTTGCGTTTTGTTGAGGCAGGCATGGTGGTTAGTTTGTGAGGCCCCTGGTCGATACGAGGAGAACGTTAGCCGGTAAAGATAGCGAATCTAATCCTGAGAATGAAATGAGGTCGAATCCTCGCCAGGAGCAGCAATCGCTAGAGGGCGGTGTAGAAACGGGAATGGATCAGAACGAGGGAGCGACTATGGAGGATGATTTCGGTGTGGAGAGCAGGTTACAGGCCGAGGACCCGAGACAGACATTGTCACTAGACGCTACAGGATCTGATACAGAAAAAATGGCTATTCGCCGTATGGAGTTAAAAGTGGAAATGGAGCTACGAATGTGTGAAATTGGATCCAGGGAGCGACTGGCACTTAAGCAGATGAAGCTTGGGCTGTCGAATGGTCGAATGTCACCGCTTCGGTCGGGACAGAGTGATGAACGGTGTATAGGCTCAGATTCAATATCACAATGTGCGAAATTCCTTAAGGGCTACAGAATGCCATGCGATGCAGATGTACCATTGTGGTTTGAGGAGGTGGAGAAGCTTTTCACTACTTTCAATGTTCCAGACAGTAGCCGAGTGCACTTAATTTTGCCGGCACTGACAGAGCGAGTCAGGTACTTACTTCGTAACCTTGACCGAGCTGAATGCACTGATTATGATGCTGTAGAAACAGCGGTTCTAGAATAATTAAAACTCACTCCGACTTAGTACCTTGAGAGATATGAGAAAGCAGCGAAAAGGAAGGAGGAGACGTGAGCCCAGTTTGCGTCTCGCGTGAAAACGTATTTAATGTACTACATCCAGGCTAGAGAGGTAGACTCAAAATAGGCTTTGACTGACCTCATGGTGTCCGATCGCATTAAGGCAAGCCTCAGTCCGGAGGGCATTGAATATGTGCGCCTTCGAGAAAGAGAGAGTTGGCTGAAGCCTAAAGAAATATCAAGACCCTACAGACCTTTGAACAAGCAAAAGGTAAAGGGCGGGCTGCGAGACAGATTACAGTGCCAGTACTGCGAACGGGCCAAAAGCAGGGAAATGTTGAAAACCCCGCAGTAAAGTTCCACCAGTGCCATGGACTGGGCCATGTTGCTAGGAATTGCCCGCGAGTAACAGCAAATGAGCCGCGCCAGCAACAAGCATATGGGCACAGGCGGAGGGTGCAAAAGGTCGCGCTGGTAGATGAGACAGAAGTAAAGGACGCAGCGGTAAACCAAGGCGCGGTTTTAACTGCAAAAGTAGGAATGCCTATGCAAAATTCAAGGGCAGCCGCATCGAGGCTACAGTTCGTAGAGCTTGTATGCGGAGACGTCTTCACAGAGGCATTGCTTGATACAGGCAGTGAAATTACGGTAATAAGAGAGAGCATACTACCGCAGGCGCTGACGGAACCATCGGGGACAGTGAAGCTAGTGTCGGCTTTCGGTAGATCTATTCAGGCGAAATTGGCGACGATCCCTCTTAGGATATCTCATAAAGGAACAATCGCAGACGATCCAAAGATAGGCATAGTATGCGCCCTGACCAATGAGCTTACTTAGGGGGTGGACTGTTTGCTGTCGTCAGAAGACTGGCATCTGCTTAAAAAGCACAGCGATAGAGCGTTCACAACAAGTACTAGTAGTGCAGTCAGTATGGTGGCGAATCAAGAACCTAAAAATGCGGCAAATCAGAATTGTGAGGCACTGGCATGCGAAGTTGGCAGGGTACCAAATGACGACGTTCCGCGAGAGGAAGCAGAGCCACCTGGGACGGAAGATGCAGTTGCACTCTCTAGCCAGCGAGAAATGTTTCGAGCAGCGCAGCTCGCTGACGAGAGCTTGAGGAAGGCATGGGAAAATTCTAAGCACAGAAAGGCGGGTATGTTCGTTACTGAGGGAATTCTACAACATTGGGACTTAATAGCGGGCACTAAAGTGCGACAACTGGTCCTTCCCCAAGAAAGACAAAAGGAAGTTCTGTCCTTGGCGCACGAATCGCTGTGGGGTAAACACCTGGGTCCAAGGAAGACCAAGGCCCGCATAAAGTACAACTTTTATTGGCCCGGTATAAAAAAAGAGATTTCACAATACTGCCAGTCTTGTCATGGGTGCCAAATCCGCTCAGACCGGCGTCACACTGACAACATACCCATCACCCCATTGACTCGGCCTGAACACCCCTTTCAGGTTGTTAACGTAGATGTCATAGGGCTTCTTGACACGCCATCTGGAAGGGGTCACAAATATGCTCTGTGCCTTGTCGATTTATGCACGAGATGGCCAGAAGTCGTATGCCTCCGTTCCCTGACTGGAAGGGCTGCGTGTGCCGCCCTTTTAGAAATATTCAGTCGAACCGGCATTCCGCAGACAGTCTGTTCGGATCAGGGAACAAATTTTAAGGCTCAACTCACGCAGCTGATGCTATAAAAATTAGGATGTTCCCCTAGATTTTCTACCCCGGAACATCCTGAAAGCAATGGCGCCGTGGAAAGGTGGAATCGCGTGCTAAAGAATATGCTGTTTCATGTCATAAAAAGGACCCGCATAATTGGGATAAGCTGCTCCCTTTTGTGTTGTGGGCTTACCGCGAAGTTCCCCACGACACTACGGGCGTAGCACCCCTTCAGCTTTTGTATGGCCGAAACCCGACAGGTCCGCTTACGGTTCTTCGCCAAACGAGGGCAGGAGAAGTCAGTGTACCAGCGACGCTAAGGGAGGAGCCAGCTAAATACTTGAAACAGCTACGGGAAAAGTTTGAGCTAGCGGCCAGTGTGGCTGTGCTCACAAGCACGGCGCGACAGGCTAGCTACGCAGAAGCCTATAACAGAAGGACGTGGAACAAAGTCTTTAACGTGGGCAATCAAGTGCTCATTTTTGACACAGACCGCACCACTAAGATGGCCCCAAAGTGGTTCGGTCCCGTCGCAGTAATTGGGTGTGAGAGACAACATTCGTATCGGGTAGAGAACGAACAGGGAAAAAGATCAGTGGTGCACGCCAACCGGATGAGACCGTACTATGCGAGGGTGAGCCATATTGGGGTGGTGTTTGATGAAGATCATGAGTTTGGGGAAGTAGAGTGCGCGCCACAAGTTGCGCCACCGCTACTAGACGAGGAACTAATACCATTAGAAAAGTTAGCCCACCTACGGGAGCAGGAGCAGAATGAAGTGCGAAGACTGTTCACAAAGCACCGCTCACTTTTCGACGGCAAGCCGGGACTGGCAAAAGTAGGCGTACACCGAATTGAGCAATAAGAAGGGTTCAAACCCAAAAAAGCTTTTCCTTATCGGCTGCCTGAACTGCTCAAGAAAGAAGTAAGCCGCCAAGTGGAGGAGTTTCTTAAGTTAGGATTAATTTACCCTGTAGAAAGTGAATTTGCACACCCAGTGGTGTGCGTGGGAAAGATGGGTCGATGCGAATGTGTATTGACTGCAGAACTTTGAATGCAGGAACTCGTTCGGACACGTTTCCGATGACTAACTCCCAGGAGGTAATTTTTCGGGTCGGCCGCGTGCAGTTTATCACGCTAGTGGATTTAAGGCGTGGCTACTGGCAGGTACCGATGGACCCGCACAGCCAAGCGCTTGCCGCATTTGTGACGGATGAGGGGCAACCATTCCTAAGAATGTCCACCCTGAATACAATAAATCCCGCCGCGTCACGCGAGCCAAAGCTCTTCATAAAGAATACGGCACTTCAGAGGATGTGGGCTGGGCGGACGCCGCATGTGGTCCAGACCGTTCAGTAGCTGTGGCTTACCATCCAGCAGCCCCCCCATTTACCCATTTCATAGACCCCCCTTGTACCCCGGAAGAAGCAGAGGAAGCAGCTATAACAATAGCCATTGCCCAAACCAATGCGGCTTATATACTTAGCGATTCCAAAACAGCCTTTCTTAACTTCGCCCGCGGACGCGTCCATCCCCCCGCATGGCAGATATTGAGAATGTGCACCCTAAATCCCGATAGGCGTATTGAGCTCGTGTGGGTGCCGGCTCACTCTGGCAATCCCGGAAATGAGGCTGCCGATAACATAGCCCGAGGACTTATTTGCCGGGAAAATGGCGACCCCAGCCGGGATTTCTCGAGGGAGCGGGCACACACGTTTTCAGAATTAACTCAACAAGCACGCCTTGCCCGCCGACTCTATCCCCCTCCCCACCCCCGCCTATCCCACTCCCAACAAATCCCCTGGAGGCGACTCCAGACCCGAACTCTTCCTACCCCTCGGCGTCTCTCCTACTTCCGCCATGTTTCCCCAGAGTGCACTCTCTGCGGAGCTCCGCACGCCACCCTGGACCACATCCTCTTCGGCTGCCCTGCCGATCCTCCCCCGCAGGGACAGCCCGCCATCGGTACATGGGAGGAATGGGAGGCCCTCCTTGCGTCGCAGGACCCGGACACGCAACTTCGCTGTGTGAACCGGGGTGCCAGTGCCATGGCCCTACGTGGCCTAGACACATGCGCGTAATGTGAGTGCTGTGCGGTGGCCCTGAGACCTTGCACGGTCCAAACTCGCTTGCTTAATAAAGTTTTCCATCCATCCATGGACAGTCATGCCCTTTGGGCTAAAGAACTCTCCAGCGACCTTCCAAAGAATAGTCAATACGCTCCTATCTAAGCACCAAGACTACGCCACTGCATATCTGGATGATATAGCAATTTTTTCCAATACTTGGAAGGAACACGTAGAGCACATCAATGCTATCGTTTGGCTGCTTAGAAGGGCCGGACTAAAGGCTAGCCCTGAAAAATGTCAAGTAGGACAGCCTCACATTCGCTATATAGGACACAGTGGGTTCAGGGACGCATGCACCTGACCCGGAGAAGATATCCGCCATAAAAGGCTTAGTGCAGCCTAACACAAAGAAAGAGCTGCGAAGCTTGCTAGGACTACGTGGATATAATAGAGAGTATGTCCCTAGATACGCTGAAATAGCTGGCCCCCTAACGACTTTGACCAAGTGGGGCGTTCCCAGCTTGATCCCGTGGCCAGAAGATGCGCAGCGCGCATTAGAAGAGCTGAAAGACTCGCTCTGCAGAGCCGTGGCATTGAGCACTCCACAACCTCACCAGCCGTATTGGCTTTTCACTGAAGCATCAGCGACGGCTTCCGGGGCTTGCTTGGCACAAATGACAGAAGAGGGCAAAGAAAGGACTATAGCGTTCGCGAGTCATCGCTTCGACGCGACTCAGGCGAGATGGTCGACCATAGAGCGCGAAGCGTTCGCTATTATATGTGCTCTTAAGAAGTTCGATTATTGGCTCTTTGGCGCTGTGATCAATGTCGTCTCTGACCACAACCCCCTGTCATACTTGACAACGTGCACTCCACACGGGGCAAAATTGGCTAGATGGGCACTGGCACTCCAGCGTTATAACATAACGGTGAAACAGAAAAGGCACCAAGAATGGAAACGCAGATGCGCAATCCAGGCTCCCCAACTTGACATGGGAGTTAGTCGGTACCACCATGCCAGCCTAGACAAGGCGTGAATGTTCCCACTCAGCCGACGCTCGATGAGCAGGGTGCCGTGCGCTGAAGTCGAGCACTTACGAAGAGACTTCTGCCTGGCGCCTGCATAGAACGGTGCCCGTGAGCGTTGTGCGCAGACTTGTGAACAGTGATGAACAATGTGGCCTTGTGTGTGCTTCGAATGTGGACTCTGCGCAGTGCATGATGTTGCTGCCCATTCAGTGAACTGTATAGCAGCATGCACCAATGTTGCGCTTTAGTTTATTTTATTGATTGTTTCTTTGCTTTGGTTCTCGAAGATTCGAGTACCCAGGAGTAACTGTGCCCCGGGAGGGCTGACATTTGTAATATGAAAGTGTTGCGGCTTCTTTCTTAGGAAGCATAAACGAGCTGATAGCAAGCTCGGTTTATACTCTTAGAGGGGGCGTGTAAGGCCGCCCCTCTTTTCCAGCTGCATACATTTGCAGGAAGCAGGACGCCGGCACACGCGGAAACCGCTCGCCAGTATAAGCGAGAGCACCCGAGTACATACGGGGAACGAAAATGGTCGCTTGACGCACGGACCCCTCCCCCCCCACCTAACGACGTGGGCTATCGCCGGGAAGGCACCCACAGCTTCCCGCCGTGCCTTGTGAACCAAAAGCGCATTCCCAGGAGGGTCGTGACGGACACCTGTCATGGCGGACAGGCAGTGCTCACCAAGATTGTGGGAAGACAGGGGCGATCCTTAATCTGGTTTCCCGGAGCGACAGACAAACCCCTTCATGCTTATTAGCTGTGTCCCGCCGTCGGTAGCGCGGCAGCATCGTGGGCCCTTTCGCCCCCTCGTCTGTTGCTGACGGGCGACGCGGACCGATGGTGGGTGGCGGTATGCATGCCTGAGGAAAGGATTAGCTCCGAAGGGAGAGCGTGTGGATACTCCCACTTGAGAGAGTGGTGGCGTATTTGTTTTTTTATTTAGTTTGTATTGTTAACAAGACTCTGGGTGCGAGGCTAAGCTCAACCCAAGAGGTTTTCCCCATCTCTCATGTTATTTTTTATTGGAGAATTGATGCTTAGGGCGGGCCACTGAAAAAGACCGCCCTTAGTCCTTTGTTAATGAAGTGCTTAAAAGCGCATGTAAACGGATGCAGTCCAGTCTGAGCTGGGGCTCCAAGCTTAGTATGTAACGTGATGCTACTTAGGCTCTAACCTGCCCGGTCGATGAGTAAAGTAGCGCAAAGTTTGTTCTTTTGTAAATTCAGCTCTGCTTTTTCCATTTCAACTCTCTGTATATGTATGCCGAAAATATATGCTCTGCTGTCATCATCTACAAGCTCGCCTCCTGTCCATCTTCCAAGCCGCACGATACTAGAGGAAGGGTTTGTGATCCATCCTCGAAGAAACGGACGACCTTTGAAATTCTACTGGACCGTTTTATGCTACGGCTGAGCGCAGTGCAAAATTAGAAAAGGAAAACACAGCGCTAAAGAAAGAAACTGCTGCACAATCGCAGGAATGGAAAGAACTGAAAGAACAACTATCTGACCTTGAAGACCGGGTGACAAACCAAGAACAGTACTCAAGGAACCGGAACTTTGAGATTAAAGGTGTTCCTGTAAGCGACGGCGAGAGCCTGCCTTGAATCTTGAGCAAACTAGGCGACGTCATAAGTGAACCCATTTCTGATTCCGATGTAGGCATATGCCGTCGTGTGCCAGCGAAAGACAAAGGATGTCCTAACATTGTCGTGCAGTCCCCCGGAATTAATTAATGAACAACTTTGCCACGCCTTGATGAAACTTCTTGGACAAGCTGTTGAGTGAAAGAAGGAAAAAGAATAGAAGTGCGCGTGGACAAAGGGCGGCAAAATTTTCGCGCGCAAAACAGACACTTCGAATGTACTGCGCCTATCCTGCGTTGCGGACATCGATAAGATGGGATGGGGATCTAGGAATCCGAGCATTTTTCCAACCGCCACTCACATCGATGTCTAGTAAATCGCTGAACCCTGCGGATGTGACTAAAATTTGTCGTAAGAAGCCGCGCACATCTTTCTTCCTGTTAAACACTCAGTCAGCGCGCAATAAGTCAGATGAGCTGTGTGCCTTGCTTTCATGTTTTGGCTTCCCATTTGATGTTACTATGCTTTCTGAAACATGGTACCGACACGAACACGAAATAACACAGATCCCGGGTTACACAAGACACTACTTAAATCGCTCAGTCAAGAACGATGGAGGAGCACTTTTCATGGCCAGAGAAGTTTTCAATGTGATAAAATCGGCGACTTCACGGCGGTCACACCGGACTTTAAAATTTTGACTATCATTCATAACAAAACATATTTTCTGTTTTATATCGCCCTCCAGGCGTGAACGTGACAAAACGTTTTTACATCTATGAAAAACTTCTTATCCTGAATAAATGAATACCGTTATGAACTTGTCCTGGGTGGCGATATAAATATTAACATGTTGAACTAAACACAGCTACCTACTGATTTCATTCTACTATTATAAGCTAATGCATGTTTTAACACAAATGCTGCTCCAACTCGCATTAGCAACGACTATGAAAGTTTGCTTGCTGTTTGTATTACAAACATTGAATCTCGAAATATTAACTCCGGAGTAATGAGCGCTCATATTAGTGATAATTTGCCAGTATTTCTTCTTTTGGAATCGTATGTCTCGGCTAAAGAACCGAAGCAGTGTCCCCCATTGACTATTCAAGATATTAATCCGTCTACGTGTGAGGAGTACCGCCCAAAAATATCAAAAATAAATTGGCTCGAGGTGTACAATCAGTCTGACGTAGATGCGCGTAGGAGTCATTTCTGCGTCTTTTCAAGAGGCTTACTCGGAATGTTTTCATTCTAAAACACTGAAGCCTAGAAAAGCAAGAAAACCTTGGATAAGAAAAGCACTTCTGAAGCTAATCAGACAAAGAGATGCTCAATTGAAACGTTTTCTGGACACAAGAGACACGTGTCATCTATCCGAATTTAAGAAATTTCGAAATTAATAAACTGCTACTCTCAGACAAGCCAAGAAAGATTACCTTCATGGGTTGTTTAATCCTGAAGAAATAAAGCGAACGGATATCACGCGGAGAAACCTTTGCAAAGTGCTCAACATTGCACGTCAGCATTCAGAGGGCGTACGAGAATTGATAATTAACGGGGAACGTTCATCAGGCGCGCATGTAGCAAACGCATTTAATAATTATCTTGTGTCCCTTATAAATAGTTTGCACGATCCACGCTCCGCAGAGTACCTCAACTCCAAAAATTGTGATAGTGCTTTTTTTAACTTCCAACTAGCGCCGAAGAAATTTATCTCGAGTTCTCTGCTCTGCGAAATAGCTAAAACTTCGATATTGATGACCTGCAAATACGCCCCGTAAACACGTTTTAGATCTGATATGCCCAGTTCTTGAGCTGGTTTATAATTTGTGCTTTGTAAACGGTATATTTGCCAAGTGCATGCAGCTCGCAAAGGTTACAGTGCTCTTCAAAGCCGGTGATAAAAATGACCTGTCTAACTACAGACAAATATTCATTTTGCCTGTATTTCAAAATGGCTAGAAAATTTAGTAACACTGATAATTACCGCTTTCTGCGAAAAACACATTATTACTGACTGTCAGTTCTGTTTCCGAAAGCATCGCTCGACACAGTTAGCTCTACTAACACAAAACGAACTAATACTACAAGCATTTGAGCAAAATTTAGTGACGCTAGGCGTTTTCATCGATTTTTCAAAAGCCTTTGACACAATTATTCACATCACTCTGCTAACAAAACGTGAAATTTACGGTGTCAGGGGCACATTCCTTGGCTTAATCAAAGGCTATCTGCAGTTCAGGTGTCAGAGGATTTCAATAAATAACTGTATTTCTGACAACTTACACATTCATTCTGGTG
The DNA here is from genome assembly GCF_052857255.1 of Amblyomma americanum. Classification (NCBI taxonomy): domain Eukaryota; kingdom Metazoa; phylum Arthropoda; class Arachnida; order Ixodida; family Ixodidae; genus Amblyomma; species Amblyomma americanum. The sequence goes on along the minus strand of NC_135501.1, from coordinate 45,792,230 downwards.
TACCTCAAGGAAGCATTCTCGGACCTTTGTTATTTAATATTTACGTTAACGACATAATGAATATTGACACCACTGCCCGATTCATCATATACGCTGATCATCATATACGCTGCCCGATTCATTATATACGCACTTCGCAGCAGCAGCGACAGCCTGAAAGACACATCTAACGAGCTCCCCTGCTTTTTTGTACAGGATCGCCTTTGCCAAGCTGCACGAACCTCCCGATATACGCCTACAAAGCACCACTGCACTTACGCACGATCATCGACCGTATCGGAGACAACCGGCGCCAGTAGGTGTAATTCGTCAGCGGCGCTCGCGATCGTCAGCGTTGGATACGGTGGGAAACCAAAGACTACATAAGGACATTCGCCGGCCGGCCTGGCCACTTGGCAGCAGCAGAGACAGCCTGAAAGACAAATCTAACGAGATCCCCTGTTTTCTTGTGCAGGTTAGTATTGGTAATTTGTTTTTTTTTGTGTTTGTTTGTCACTGCTGCTGCCAGGTTGACGTGCACTGCTTGTGTGTGTTAGAATGGCTAAAGACATCGCGAAATTGAAATAGGAATTCCGTAATGAGATCCTGAAGATTAAGGAAGGATTACAAATAGAACTGAAGACGTCACTTTAAACTAGCGAACGGGGCCTGCGGAATGAAATCCGCGAGGTAAAAAAGGAAAAAACGGAGCTGACCAGCAGTATTGAGTATACACAAAATGACTTTGAGGAATTGCAGAAAAAGTTGGAGCTTGAAATAGTGAAAAACTCGAAGATAATGAGCGAAGATCAGTAGATCAGTTCCTGATGGGGCTGCCTAGGAAACAAAATCGCGGGACCCTGACATACGACTACTGCAAACTAAACTGATCAATACTCTCGAAACGTGAACATAGAAATCAAAGGTTTCCCAGAAAAAGAGGATGAAAATATTGATTTGATTCTTTCAACAATTGGGAATGCAGTTAAGGAACCTATAACTAGCATGGATGCTGAAGCCGCGCACCGTTTTCCCACTTCCAGCTCTGGCAAATCTTACGTCGTGGTCAGATTCAAGTCCGAAGCAAAACGAGATGTCATGGTGCAAAAAGCGAAAAAAAATGGGACTGACTGTTGAGGACGTGGGACTTGAAGGCATGGATTCAAGATATGTAAATGAGCATCTAACACCAGAAAACAGAAAAAACTGCTTGGAGCCGCATGTGCAAAGAAAAAGGAGATAGCCTGGAAACACGTGTGGACGAGGACTGGTGCTATCTACACACGCCAGACCGATGAATCCAAAGTGATCCAGCTATATCTACAGGATGGTTTCTCAAAAATGACCTAGTGAATGCCATGGATCATCGCACCCACTTTTATTCGACTCTTTCGCTCGTATGAAAGAGACGCCACTCCTCACACAATGGGAATTTTACTACTATCTAAGAAAAAAATGACCGAGGTAACTGCTTACAAGTCCTACATTTGAACATGCAGTCTGCTCTAAATAAAGCAAATGAACTAACTTATCTTTTGCCAAGTCTTGCGTGTTTATTTGACATAATCATGCTCTCTGAAACATGTATCGTTTCAATACCGATGTTATTCGTACTCCCTGATACGATACATTCTTTCTTAATCGCAGCTCGAAACGTGGGGGGGGGGGGCATTGCCCTTTTAGCAAAGGAAAACTACTCGTGCCAGGTCTTATCAAACCACTGTGTTAACGACAAGAATATCGAGATGCTTACCGTCCAATCTGCCCGACATATCTTTACCCTTGTCTATCGCCCACACATGGCAATTTAATCGAATTCTTTTTCATTTTTGGTAGGAAAATAACATTTTTTCTAATAATTATCGATCCCGTATAGAAGGCAATTTTAATATACACATGAGCACTAATAAATCTGTACTACAAGAATTAATGACAATATTGCAGGCCGCGAGGTTCCAAAATGTCATTACTTGACCTACACGCATAACTCCCAAATCTTCTTCCACTATCGACTTTTTCATTATGAATTATAGTGTACCTTTCACTGCGGTACGTCTTGCGATAAACATTGGTGAGGATCTCCCAATTTTCTTGCGCATTCATAAACCTCTTCGAACAAATGCCTCAAAATATAGCCGGCTGTTCATTTCACAAAAGGACCTCGAAATGTTTAGAAGTCACATACAACTAGTGGATTGGGGTGTTGTTTTCGCTAGCACTGACTCCAATACTGCTTATAATACTTTCTTCAGGCTTTTTTACCCGTGTATAAAGAATGTTTTCCTGTCACTGAATTGAAGATGCCAAAAAAAGGCTCGCAAACCTTGGATGTCCGCACGACTTGTACAACTCGTGAAAAAAAAAAACACAGGATGTTCGCTAAATTCATTAGAACTAAGGGTACCACCCCTTTGCCTCAGTTTAAAGCATTGCGCAATCGTTTGAACAATGAAATTAGGTCAGCTAGGACTACTTACTACAATAACCTATTTGACAGGGAACTATCCAGTAATCCTAAAGAAAATCGGAAACGTCTTAATCTGCAGTTAAACAGAATTACTCGTCCAAACAAAATTACAACCCTGAAAGTTGAAGGTACAAAACTAAGTGGATCGTGCTTGGCCAATGCTTTTATCGAATTTTTAGCTCAGTTGGGACTCGCTCTCACAACCCTACCTGTTCGAGATCTTTGGGTAACAAAATTTCACAATCCTTGTTTTTCGAACCGAATAATGAAAATGAGGTGTATTTAATCTAAAAACCCTGAAGGACACGGCAAACCTAGACTCTTGCAATATCCAAACCCGTCCAATAAAATATGTCTTACATGACATTGTGTCATGTCTAACGCATATATATATATATATGTATGTATATATATATATATATATATATATATATATATATATATATATATATATATATATATATATATATATATATATATATATATATACATATATATAACGTACTTTCTACCGGCAGTTTTCCTGGTGCCATGAAATTTGCCAGGGTGGCCGTAATTTTTAAGAAGGGAGACAGAAATAATGTAAGTATTTATAGGCCAATATTCGTTTTGCCCTTGTTCTCTAAGGAGCTTGAAAGTGTAATTCATTTCCGTGTTCATAATTTCCGATAGAAACACTCTATTGCCAGTACTGCCAGTAGGGGTTCACCAAAAACAGATCAACAGAACAGGCAGTACTTGATCAAAAGGAGTATATATTAAGCAATATTGAATCCCAGAAGCTTACATTAGGAATTTTTGTAGACTTTGGTAAGGCTTTTGATACGCTTGATCATAATACTCTGTTTGTAAAGCTTGAGCATTACGGTATATGCGGTCATGCCCTTAATCTTTTCAAATCATACATGTGCTCACGATCAATATATGTTTCCATCAATAATCGCCATACTGAAATTCTACAAAATTCAAATGGTGCGCCAAGGGCAATCTTCTAGGTCCTATACTCTTTAATATATATATATATATATATATATATATATATATATATATATATATATATATATATATATATATATATATATATATATATATATATATATATATATATATATATATATATATTGCCAGGTCGCGCTAAAGCAAAAAAGACGTTGACGCTGCTGGCGCGCGGATTGAAGGCAGTTCAAGTTCGCCGTTTCGCCCACCGAAGGACGTTCTGCAGAGCCCTCTCTTGTCGGGTCCCTGTCTTGTGACCAACACCGTGACAATATATATAAACACCATAATTAACATAAGCAAAGAGATAAAATATATTTATGATGACGACACCGGTTTATTCTGCTCCTCCTCAGATATGAAACAACTGACAGACACCGCGGACACAGCACTGGATAACTTGAGAGAATGGTCTTCATTGAATTCATTATCAGTAAACGGAAAGAAAACAAATGCAGTAATATTTCATTCCAAGGGCGAGGTAGTCGCGAATCCTCCGCCAATCCTTTTCAGAGGCATAGAACTACGATACGTCGAGGCATTCACCTCCCTTGGCATAGACTTTACTCCCACAAAGTCATGGAATACCCACATTAGCAAGATATGCATCACCCTGCCTAAATTCATAGGTATCATCGCTCGTAATAAACATATTTTGCTCGTGAAAACTAAGCTCGACCTTTATTACGCTTTTTCTTCTCATATGTAGGTTATTGTTACTTGGTATGGGAATACTACTGTGTCAAATATACAAAAACTTTTACACTTGAGAAAAAAATGCTACGTATCATTACAAAAGCTTCCTTTGACGCCCCGACTCGCCCCATAAGACGAAGATGTAAAATTATTCCTGTTAATAAGCTATTTGATTACAGGTTTGCTTGGTTTTATAAAAAAATCACTGCACGAAATCACTCTTTTTTGAGCCGCATTGTTCCTATTGTACCATATGCCACACCCTATGCAACTAGAGACCATGGAATGTTTGCAATAACCAGATGCAGATCAAACTACGGTTGTGGGATGTTAAAATATATTCTTCCTAGATGTTTGAACACCCCTCTCTATAGCAATTTAACAAAAATATCTTCTGCACTTATGGAACTGTTTATTGACTAGGCAGTGTTTTGTTACTGTGTTGAAATGTTTTTGCCTGTCATTTCTCTTTTTTTCTTCTTTCTCTAACAATGTCTAACAATGTATAATGACTCTCATGTGTAACTGCCTCTGTTAATGCTGCCGACTTCTACGGATGACGAAGCTTGCCAAGCGGTCATTGCGAACCGCTTTTTTTTAGTCACCCAAGGTTTTTGTCAGACAAAAGCTGAAATAAACTCAATTTGACACTAGTCTGTTCTTTACATCTGGTTGTGCAAGGGACCTGTTGGCTCTTGCGAACGCTGCTCTAAGAGAACATAATCAATGGAGTTCATTGAATTCACTGTCTATTAATAAAGACAAGACAAAGGCTGTACATTTTTAACCTAAAAACAAAAATGTCCATATTGACGGCCATTTGCAAATGGGTTCCTCGATTATCAACTTTGTGCCATCCATTAAATGCCTCGGGGTCGTATTTCAAGAAAACTTACCTTGGAATTTTTATACAGACTCAGTTGCTATCAAAATTGCTCGTGTTGTGGAAATACTAACGTAACTTCGATTTTTTCTTCCCTTGAACGTCAAATAACTTCTTTATAATTCTCTCTTCCTGTCACATCTGAATCACTGTCATTTAGCCTAGGGAAACACCACGATGTCTAACATCATAAAACTTCTTCTATTGCAGAAGAAAGCAGTGCGCGCTATCTCGAATTCTTCATATTGCGCCAAACGCAGCCTCTCTTCAGCTCTCTTAATTTATAACCGGTCACCTTCATATATCGTAGTAATCTACTCAAGTGCTTCACTGCTGCGAAAAAAACAAAACACGAAATTTTTCGAGCATTTATCTCTAATGACAATGAATTCTAACATTTACAACACACGTCACAGAGAAACATGGTACGTTCCTAAAGCGCGCACTAGCTACGGTCGACAAATGTTATGCCACGAACTGCCATCTTTGTTAAACTCATTATAAACTAAATAGAAACCTATCTCTCCTTTTAATGGGCTTATTGTGGATTCCTTTTTTTTTTGCTCTGGTATACACTGACACCATGGATGCTTAACCAATTTTCTCTGCTTGTAAATAACTTGTTATTTAGAACCAATTTTCTCTGCTTGTAAATAACTTGTTATTTAGAGAGGTGAATTTAAAGGCCGTGTTATTTGTATCATTTTATACTATTCATTTTTCTGTAATATAATTCCTTGCATTATTATATCGTTTATTTTTTTACCCGCATGTATTTCTGTTATACAATGTTCACTAATGTTTTTTTTCGTTTATCTATTATTGTATGTTTGTGTTCTCTTTATTGTGCACAGTGCCATTTCAGTTGATTGCACAGACCCCGTTAAGTCGAATTCATTTGGCTTTTTGTCTGTACTCCCGTCATCTGTACATGTATAGATGCAAATAAACCTGAATTGAAAAAAATGATTGACGATATAATTACTCAGTGCGCAAATGAAGAGAGCTAAAATACTAAACAACTTGGCAACAGAGCATTCTTCGATAGGGAGTGAGGCAGTGGAAACGGTGACAGAGTACATCTAGGCCACGTCATCCGCACATCCAAGCCAGGTCGTGCACAAATGCAGAGCATTTCAGAGAAATGGTTGCGAGTAGATTGGGGTTTAAGACCATTGGCATACACGCAGAAGGTACGAACAGCGCCTTGCAGTATGCTCAAAAAGAATATTAAACTGTCTTGCTGCTACAAATCTCTCGGGCACACAGTGGTACACTAAGAAGTTTAAAATTGCGAACAGTGCTGTCAACCACTGAAAGAAAAATCACAGGGTTAGTGCTAAAATATGGAAGTGAGAGCTTCGTGCGTTGGCAATAAATGCAAATGAAAACCTGTACTGAAATCTCCAATAGACTTACGCAGGACATGCATTTTTAAAAGCTGACTGTCCTTTTGGGTAGTGGAGTGATTGCTGGCAGCAAGAACCTCTGCTCTTGCCTTCATTTTATGAACATATTGCTTTGTGCATTAGGTCCCAGAGCCAATTATAGGCCGCACGTACTTGTAATGAATTATATGTGCAAATATATGAAATTGGTAGACCAGACAAACTCTAAAACCTCATAAATGCTCACTCTCTCGGTGGTGAACTTTGTAAAGCCTGTTAGCCACAACTTTGTTCCATGTCACCCCTTCACTACAATATCCCTCGTAGTCTAAGTCGCTTTGGTATGTTAAACCCAAATAAACTAAACTAAGCATGTCACCCCAATTGGCAGAGGCAGTTATGATACTCAGCTGCTGACCCGAAAGATGCAGGTTCAATTCAAGCTGCAGTGGTCGCAATTTATGAAGATGAAATGCTAGAGGTGCAGGAACTTTGTGATGTTAGCACACTTAAAGATTTATTCAGTTCTCTAATATCTAACATAGCCTGTGCCGCTTTGTAGTGTTAAACCTCATAAAACCAAGCAAAATTAGTGGCTTCATCATTTCATATAGTTTCTTTCTAAACATTAACAATTTTCTGCACCCCTTTTTCTTCTTCTTTGCCTCTCTCATTCCCTTCCTCGCTGAGTAGCAGGTCAGTGGTTTTGAATGCCAGCTAAATATTCTTTTTTTCATTTCATCAGAAAAATACTTTCGCTCTGTTGTTTTGTTAGTTTTATTATGCAGAAATATGTGAAGCATTGATCGAAGACCTATGGCCTGGATAGTAAGTTCTATATTCAAGGATAGTCACATTTATATTCAACCATACTTCACTTATTACGCTATCTATGCAGACTTCTTTTGTAAAGGGCTACCTGGCACAGAAGTGCTGTGACCGGCAGCAGTAATCATTTTTTCAAGGCAAATTTCTCAGTTATATGCATAAATAGATTGGGGAAGCTCATGTGCTTGTGAAGATCATAAACTTTCATTTGTTTTTATAACCTTTTCTATGATGCACTCACTCAATGGAATACACTGAAAATATTCACTGCAATTAGATCTGCCTAATACAGTGAGACATTTATGTACTCAATTTTGGCTTAGTACACTGTGTTCAAATGAGTTTGTTCGCTGGCAAAAATAAAGCAAAGGTGGCAGTGTTTTGTAAAGTCCACAGGGCATTGTTGCAAACATCAGTATGCGTGTCATTCCTTTTTTTTCATGCAACATAAGCAGTCTTCCCTTCCCACTCAAGTTCGAAACAAAATGCTGCACACATCAGCACTGTAAAATTGGAGGCCATTGTGCTGCTGGACAAACTTACATCTGGCTGCAGCTGTTGTTGTGGTATGAAAAATTGACTGCGCTATATTTATACCTATTCGTCATAATGCAAGCTACTTGCACGCCACACAAATGTGTTCAGAGTGCAATATCCAGCAGTTTTGCTGTGGAGAGTTCAGTGCTAAAACGAGAATAATGATGGAAAAAGCAGACAATATATATTTTCAAAGGCATCAAAATGATAAATTTTTTGGAAATAATTTTTGGGACGCTTCTCAGAAGGTTAAGAAACTTTCATACTTCACTAAAATAAGACCAATTATAGGGTATACCTATGCAGTCTGGGACTCGTGCCTATGCAGTCTGGGACCCTCTCGTCCGAACGTATTGTGATATGCTGGAACGCGTTCAGAATCATGCGGCGTGGTTTGTCACCAACAGATATATTTTTAATTATCAAAGTAACAGTATCAAGCAGGACCGGAACTGGGACTGTCTGGAGGAACGCAATTTACGAATAAAGTAAGAATTCCTTTACCGCATTTATTTCAAGGAAACTACTGCTAACCAGAAAACTTATTTGCTGCCACCTCATTTTCTACACAGGAGGCACAACCACGACTGGAAAATACATGAGATAAAATGCCATACTAATGTGTTCAAACTGTTTTTCTTTCCGCACGTAATCAATGAATGTTGCAAGCGGCCTCAATGTATTGTTGAGTGCCGGTCCGAAGCAAAGTTCCGAGCACTGTTGTCGCAATTGTGATGTGCACATATGCTCAGCTTCTGTTTTTCTGCTTTTCCTCTTCGTTTTCTTCCCTGAAGAATTGACTAAATTGAATGCGCTGTTGACGCTCTTTTTTATCATCTGCCATAGATTCTCTCTCCTCCTGTACTAAAGGTTTGCACATGCTGTAGGATTGATTGTGTATCTATGCATTCCCACTGCAGTTATGCCATCGTGGCGCTACAGAAATGTAAATAAATGACAGCTAATTTACTAGGGCTGCAGAATTCCAAGAGTGAGAAAAGCAGTGGGAGGTCTTGAGCCATGTAGAATAGTGAAATATGGGCAGTGGCAGAAAGGAATCATGCAGCTTCTGGAGGGCAGGAAAATTGGACACCGATCGAAGAGGCTGTAGACTCAAGTGCACCATCTGGGCTTGTGATGCGACGTGTAGGGCCCTTCGTTTCTGGGTAAAACCTGGTTTATTCCTACTGTTGCACCACAAAATATTTTTAAAGATAAGGTTCAACGAAAGGTTCAAAGAAAGTGTGCTTTGATGGCGCACAAATCTCAAGAACTGCTGGAATGCAGTGGACATCAGATATTTCTTTTGACATAGATTTTCTAAACAAATCTGTTTATTTTACTTCCCTTTTAATGCATATAGTTTTTACAGTTACGTATAATTTTAGGATAAATTGAAAAGTACATGTACTGACTGGTATTTCATTGCAAAAAACATATCCATAATTATGAAGCTGTGTTCGAAAGTAGGTGTGCATTCATTATGCCTGCTTTGGATTTCAGTGATTCTTTCCGCTCTGAAAAATGGAGGACAGGTCTCTGCTGTGCGAGGTTTTTTGCAATGGAGTGAAAGTAACTGTAGCAGCTTTTGTTACTGCGTCACCTAGCCAAATGTTCTCCCTCAGGACAACCGAGCTTCTGAATACCAATGGCTGAAAGCTCGAAGCTCTGATTGCCCTTCCGGAGGTTTTCTTCTTTAGCCAGTGCAAGACCAAGGGCTAAGAGCTAACAAGCATTTGAAACCATACAAATATACAGAGTAGTGCGGGGGCCGTGCAGCAAGTCACCGTTAACGAGGTCGCGATAAACGTGGTTTACTGTAGAAAGCTAGTGTGAAAAAAATAGTTGCGCTCACGGAAAACGCTGTTTTCTTTCCTGGTCATTGAAACAAAGCAATCCATATAAAATTTGATATCTTGCTGATTCTTCAATTGTTTTCCAGCTAAGGACCAAAGGTTGCATGGAAGTTGTGCAAGCCACCAAGCTGCGTGCGATTTGTGCCAGTGACCAGGAGCAGGCTGGGAAATTTGTCAATGGCCAGTGGTATTCACACAGTAAAGGAAGCCCTTTCTGTAAGTACAGTTTTTGGCACGGCATTGCTTAGGAATGCATGCATTAAACTGACAACTCTGCAGCTACCCATGCTTCGAAGTGCATGAAAAAAAAATGACTGCCAAAAAAAATTTTCCGCTTCTTGTATGTTTTTTCAGGAAAGTATTTGTCATTTAAAGGGCTCAGTGTGCTGTGAAAAACCTTAAAAATAATTACGTGCTTGTTGTGGCCTTTTGTCAAATTTCTCGTTCCGCGTCTTTAGTGGCCTGACCTTGTAGCTTGTCTGCATGATATGGGCTGTTACCTACAGTTCGCTTTTTTGTTGCTTTTTCATTGGTTGTCACATTCTTTGCGTGGTGGTGTCATGCGGTTTGGGAAGTAATCTGATCTGATTTCTGCGTTGGCCTGAAAAGCAAGGTTTTCGATGTGGGAGCAGGTTTATGGTCGCCCATTGTGCGCGGTACCTGCAGGTTGGCAATTAGGGTTAGTCCTTTTTTATTGCGATGCAGTGCGATTTACTTCATTGATAAATTATTTAAGTTAGCACTATTCTTGCAAAAAATAAACATTCATTGTAACTGCAGCCAATATATGTGCGCTTCACTCTAAAATGGCTGTCTTCTGGCATTCTGTAATACTTCCTAAAACCAGCCTGAAGACACAACACAGGAGAAGAGAGGAGCACAAGACGAGGCTGGTCCAAGTGAAATTTGATTGAAGGAAAGCGGCAAAAGAAAACCTGCAAAGGGATGCACGCGCAAAACCCCAAAGCAGTGAGAGGGCGAAAAACACTGGCATACTAATAAATCATCTGTAAAAAAATTATTCCTAAAGGTTCACCAACGGCTTAGCCACGCACATGTCCTTAGCCTTACCGATATAGTAAGCCTCAACTATATCCGGAGAGATTTATCACTTCCATAAACCACTGATGTGCCGCGAAAATCGCGCGTGCAAAGAGACAGGTCGTCCTCCGATTGCATTCGTGAGATTGAACGTGCAGTGCCAGGTAAGAATTTCACCTTCCCTTCTATACACTGAAAGCGCTCTCAGTCAGGCGCACATTCAGACATCTGCCTGCCGGCCCGTAGTAGTTTCAGCTACAAGGCAGTGTAATGCAAGAAAACCCTTTTACTTTTGCAAGTGGTGAACCTCTTTTATCTCCAACTGTGCATAGCGTATGATTACCCGTAATTTCATCAAGCTTAGTTTCAACGGTAGTGCAAATGGCTCTTACATCGCTTTTAGCTGTCAAGACTACAGCAACATCATTCTTTAGTGCGACTTTGTTGATACTGTGCGAAATGCCATGGAGGTAAAGTATAGAGGCCACCTTTTTGTGCTGCTGCACTAAGTCAGCATCATCCGAGTGGTGTTCCTTTCCCTCAAGCGAGTGAAAACACACTGACAGGTGCGCGAGATGGACAAGTGGGAACCTAGGTGCCGTTGGCTTGGAAACCTGCCCCGAGAATGCGTTCTCAACACTGTGATGGCATGACTTCCGTAAAGCGGTCGTGATGCATGCGATTGCTAACCCGTCCTTCACCAGCCTCGAGTGGTTCGACTCATAGCTAAGAGGTTTTCCTGATCTTGAGCTGTGGTGCCAACACACATGGTCGTCCACAAAGCGCAGGTCTTAATCAAGAAACTGCAAAAGCTTCTGCTTTGTGAAAGTCAGACGTAAAAGATAGACTTTGACCGCATGTCTTAAAGCTTTCTAAAACGTCTTGTGCGCACTTATCTGAGCCCTCCTTGTCCAAGAAAATCAGGTGGCCATCAACATAACGAAATCCTACTATGCCGATGTCTTCCGAACAGGGCTTTGATGCCTACTCCTGATTTCTGATGTAAATACCGTCCTGTCAACTCGCAAAACTAGAGTTCTGTGGAGTTCTAGTTTCTCTCGGACAGCAGCTTGGGCAGGTGCTTTGCAGTGAGCATCGACATGTAGGACGTGTACTATTCATTGTCAAATGATAGACTTGTGAGGCGAGTGCAAGACTGCATCAGGTTGGACAATGAACAGGCTTTTAAAGACGATTGCGTGAGTTCGGTCGCTAGCTTCAAGGGGCTGTGGTCCTTTTACTGTGAATCCGCATTTGTCAGTTGGCAGGGCGGTATTTACACCCAGTTTGTACCTTTGCTCAGCAATATTTTTTTGTCTAAAGTCGATAAGGCATTAGAGCCCTTTTTGGAAGACCTCAGCATAGTAGCATTTCGTTATGTTCACGACTACCTAGCTAATTTTCCTGGACATGGAGTGCTCAGATAAGTTGGCACAAGATGTTTTAGGAATCTAAGGCGTGCGGTCAAGGCCCGTTTCTTACGTCAGAATTGCCTAAGCAGAACCGTTAGCTGTTTCTTACGTCAGAATTGCTCAGATAAGTTGGCACAAGATGTTTCAGGTGTTTAAGTCGTGTGGTTAAAGCCTGTTTCTTAGGGTCAGAATTGTCTAAGCAGAACCGTTAGCAGTTTCTTGATTCAGACCTGTGCTTTGTGGACGATAGTGTTTGTTAGGGCTACAGCCCAAGACCGGGGAAGCCTCTTTTCAGCTTTTTAGGTACGAGCCGGACCACTCGTGGCTGGGGAACGGTGGTGAAGTGGTGTGCTTGTCGCTGGCTAAGGTCAGTAAACATGGCAACACTTGATGCGTTTTCAATCGCGTGCATGACGTCAGCTTGACATAAGTAATGTCATCACTGTGCTGAGGGCGCATTCTCATAGCAGGTGTGCAAGCTAATGGCAGCTGGGTTCCCACTTGCCCATCTCACCAACCTGTCAGAGCGTGTTTTCACTCGCTCGAGGGAAAGGAACACATACTCGGATGATGCTCATATACCTTACCTCACAGTTTTTCACACAGTCTCAAGAAAGTCGCGGCGAAGTATAATGTTGCTCTAGTCATAACAGCTAAGTTGAAGATAAGAGGCCTTTTCGCCGCCATTAAAAAAAGGCTTTATAAAAGTATGGGCAATTGTCCACAATGGTTAGTGTTACATAAAGAAATGTTCACGACTTGCAAAAGTAATGAAGTTTATTGCGTTCCACTGCCTTATGGCTGCAACTACTATGGACAGAAAGGCAGATGTCTGAATTTCCTCCTGACTGAGCATTTTCACTATACAGGGGTGAAGGCAAACTCCAAGCTGGCACTGCACGCTCAATCTTGTGAATGCAAATCTGAGGATGACCTGTCTCTGCACGCCTAATGTCCTCAGCACACCAGCATTTTACGCAAGGGAGAAATCTGTCGGTATATAGTTGAGGCTTACTACATCGGTAACGCAAAGGACACATGTGGCTAAGCCGTCGGTAAACCTTCACCGTAAGGAATTTGCTTTTTTAGATGATTCATTAGTATGCCAGTGACTTTCGATTGCATTTCGCCCTTTCACTGCTTTGGTGTATTGTGCGCACGCATCTCTTTGGGGGTCTTCTTTTTCAGCTTTCCTTCAATAAAATTTCAGTTATTCCAGCCCCTTCTTGAGCTCATGTCTTTTCCTGTGTTGTGTCTTCTGGCTGGTTTTAAGGTGAGTCATTGAAGTTGAGCGTTTGACGTAGTCCCGTCTGGCTGGGAGCGTACAATAGAAAAATAAGGACGCCGAGCAGTGAAAAAAAGGTTCCTTCTTGACGTTTCGGCTTCCACAGGGAAGCCTTGTTCACAATGAACTCGTCAACAAACATAGGCCGTTTAAATATGGTTGAATAATGGGCGCAAGGAGCGTGCGTATATCGGGTTTACATTACCTTCGTTCCAGTTTAACGTGTGTGACGTAGTTTGTATGATCAGAGATTTCAAATGAAATCGTGAGGAAGCTACTTTTTTTGTTGCGATGATCCTTGCCTTTTCACAATTTTGTAGCCATTCACGACAGCGTGTTCCGCTAAGGCATTGTTCCAAATGTTTTCGTTCTTTACGCCCCGAGCGTGTTGCTGTAATCGCTTTTAGTTTCCAGTTTCCCCGATATACACACCGTTGCAGTCCGCGCAGGGGATTCAGTAAACAACTCCGGGGAATCTTTCCTTCGGAAGTGTGTCCTCCACCTTAACAAGCTGATGGAGCATCTTTCTGGTCGGGACATGTGCCACCTGCACGTCATATTCCCGTAGGACACGTGCTAGGCATTCACTAGTTCTCAGGACATACGGCACAGAAGGCCGTTTCTTGAGCGGATTCATTGTGAACAAGGCGTCCGTGTGGAAGCCGAAACATCAAGAACGAATCTTTTTTCACTGGTCGGCGACTCTTATTTTTCTAATTCTTAAGGGGAGTCGGCACGAATTTGCCCAGTCGTGAGCGTTGTTCAGTATTACATTTTAAATAAAGCGAGAACTTCACCAGGCTATGTTGCTGGGGATCACGTCCGCAGCAGTTGTGGGCAAATCAGGAGAGTGCCAAACGAGTGTTTGTAGAGTGGAGAGCTGGGCGAGTCGGTACATGATTGAAGAAGGAAACCAGCGCAAAAGGCGAAGACACAGGAACAAGGAACACAGGACACCGCTGGATGTCCTGTGTTCCTTGTTCCTGTGTCTTCGTCTTTTGCGCTGGGTGTGCTGTGTTCCTTGTTCCTGTGTCTTCGTCTTTTGCGCTGGTTTCCGTCTTCAATCATGTACCGACTCGCCCAGCTCTCCACTCTACTAAATCATGTTTCTTGTTCCATGGGCAACTTTCTTCATGTGCAACCCTCCAGCGATGAAGTCACCACTTGCGTAAGTGCCATCGCCTTCGTTACGTGCAAAGCACGTGAAATGACCTACCGTTTGAAAAATGACTGCCCCCCTCCAGACCAGCGGTGTCCTGTGTTCCTTCTTCTTCTTCTTCTCCTCAAGTATTCTTCTTCTTCTTCTTCTTCTTCTTCTTCTTCTTCTTCTTCTTCTTCTTCTTCTTCTTCTTCTTCTTCTTCTTCTTCTTCTTCTTCTTCTTCTTCTTCTTCTTCTTCTTCTTCTTCTTCTTCTTCTTCTTCTTCCTCTTCTTCTTCTTCTTCTTCTTCTTCTTCTTCTTCTTCTCCTTCTTCTTCTTCTTCTTCTTCTCCTCAAGTAATATGGCACATACCCACGTGGGGGGATTGGCCAAGGTATAGAGTAGAATGGCAATGAAGCATTTGCGCGGGGAAGGAGACGAATCTAGATAAAAAATTGGAAAAATAAAATGAATTCAAGAGGTATGAGTCATCCGGAATAGAATCAATCTAGCCTTTTTTGGACACGCGAAAGAATTTTGTACATAGCTAACAAGATAATCGATTAGTTGCACTTATGTAATCGTGAAGGTAGCCGCATACACTGCTTAACGGGAATCCCTTGGCGCTCGCACGGAACGATAGAAGAACAGTAAGAGACAGAGGCAGTCCTAGTCTCGAAAGAGGAACCTCCAGATATTGCTTTCTCTGAACCGCGAACCGCCGGCAAGAGAGGAGAAAATGATCGATTGATTCAACTTGCCCACATGATGCACAAAGGTTTGTCGCAGCGAACCCGCACCTGCATAAGTACAAGTTTAAGTTAGGGATTCTACATCGCAGGAGCGTCATGGACACTTCACAAAGCCTTGACTTACACCACCGGATATTCCATGGGTACTTTAGGTGTTGAAAGTCCACGGTATTGAGCAATGGATCACTCAAAGTGGCTGAAATATGTTGGAACCGCTGGAAACGTGAAGCTGCTAACAGAATGAGGTGAGGGACGGGATATATTACAGGTGCGCTGAGAGCTGACCTTGCCAATAAATCAGCCACCCCGTTAAAATAGACGCCTGAATGCCCACGTACCCAGACCAAACGGATCTCGCGCACTGTGCTCGGAACAAAGAACCTAAGTGAACGAGTCAAGAAAGATTTTTCCGAATTTTGGAGAGAGACAATAACTGAAAGGCAGTCTGTAAGAATAAGAACCCGTGCGACATGTCTGGGAATTTTGAGAAGAGCCAAACCAATGGCCAAAAACTCTGCGAAGAATATAGGAGTATAATCAGGGATACGAACGGAGTAGCTCCAAGCTAGATCCTGCGAATATATGCCAATCGCCGCCTTCTCACAACTGCCGGAGACATCAGTGGAGAGAACAGTATGATGTGGAAAATTCTGTAGGTGTTCAGAAAGAAGACCACATTTAGGGTATGTGCGGGCATATGCTTCGCATGGGACGGGAAAATAAAGTCGTAATAGAAGACGGGATCAGCCTGCGTGTCAGCAACTCGTTGCAAAGAGATCAGATCAACCTGAAGCGGAGCTAACAGATTCTGCGTGAACCTAACTTGCGGAAGCTGATAACGTGGCCAGTGATTAGTCAAAAAAAGGTGTGGTTGGGATACAAAAATTGGAATACTAACGCCTGGGGCCGGGTCAAAAGACTTGAGGAAAGTACGCACTGTTAGAAGTTGGAAGCGGGAATAGAGGTTGGGGATACGGGCTTCCAGATAAAGGACAGCGTTGGAAGCTGATTTTGGGAGCCCGAGGCATAGCCGTAGGGCACGCCTTTCCAGTAAGGCTAATGGCTGCAGCTTGTAGTTCGCGCTATCAGAGAACAAGGTGCAACCAAGTTTCAGAATCGGTCTCATATAAGCCCTACAGAGCAACAGTAGCGTGTCACGACGCATGCCAAACTTTTTATTGCCAACTCTGGTCAAACGGCCCAGTGCACGTTCCCCTTTAATAACATTATTCTTAATATGGTGTCGCCAGTCCAAATTTTGGTCATAAGTAACACCTAGGTATTTAACCGACTCCACCTGCGGAATTGGAGTGGAGCGGTAGGCTAGCGAGATGTACATAGGAGCGTCGGGTGGAAATACCAGCACGCCACATTTGCTGACATTAAGTGATAAATTGATTTGGTCCAACCAGACTTCAAGAGCATTCAGATATGCCTGCAAATACCCGTAGAGCACAAGAATATCATTTGCTGATGCGAAAAAAGCTATATCATCTGCGCATACATAAACTGTAACGTTAGGATGAATGGGGATGTCCCGAACTAATATGTTGAAAAGCAGCGGAGAAAGAACAGAGCCTTGCGGCACACCTCTTGATTGACCATAGGTATTAGAACAAAAAGATCCGTCTGCACAGAACAAAAATCTATCTTTTAGAAATTCACAAATCCAGGCGTAGAGGTAATGCGGTGGTTGTAGTTGAGCAAGATTGTTAATGAGGACTGTGTGCTCCACGCTGTCATAGGCCTTCGCAACGTCAAGCGTCACCAAGGCCGAAACTTCTCTCTGGCGCATTGAGAGTCGTATTCGGCTCTCGAGATCCACATGCGCGGACCATATGGAACAACCGCGACGAAAGCCAATCTATGCGGGGCTGAGGCCGTCAATATGATGAACATGCTTTGTGAGGCGACTGTGTACTACTCTTTCTATTAGCTTTACTAAATTTGAGGTTAAAGCAATTGGCCGAATATTGTCTAATTGAAATCCATTGTCTGCATTTTTTAAAAGTAAAATTATTTTCGCAATTTTCCAACTGTGAGGAATCTAAGAGGTTTCCAATGACGCATTTACAATATCTAGAAGGTGAGTTGGAAAGTCGTGCGCTAAAATCTTTAACATGCCCACAGTAATCCCATCAGATCCCGGAGCAGCAGAGTGCATCGAGGAAACAATTTGCAGGAGCTCCGACACGTCGACCTCAGGATAGTCCGAGCTGGGGGTGAGAGTGTGCAAAGGTTCTGCTTTCTGTACCTGGAAACGTAAGGCCAGCCCCTGCGCGATGCGTTCAAGGTTTTGCTTAGCCTCCTGCAGAGACATTATCATTGACCTTATGCGATTGGAGGCCGGAGAGCTGTTATTCTGCGCCATGAATCTATAGAGAGCCTTCTTATTCTGGGGTTTGGAGAGATACGTGTTTAAATTTTGATTATAATCCTCCTTTGCCTTTTTAACAGTTCTTTTGAAACATGCAAAGAAGAACTTATAATTTATCCAATTAGCCGGGCTCTGATTATAGGAAAGGCTTTTCCAGGCTGCTTTTCTACGACGATAAGCTTTCTCACACTCCTCCGTCCACCAAGGAGAGGGCTGTCTGGCAGGAGCAGTAGTGCACACCGAGAATACAGAGCTCTCAGCAGCATCTTGCAGAAAGGTAATTGTCCGCTGAGCTCTTTGTGCTCGACCTGAGCTAACTATGCAGGGGAGTGAGGCAGATATCAATTTTTTGTACATAATGTGGTTTACAAATTCCATAGTTGCACCACCTTTTCTGATAGGCGAGGATATAATAGAAAAGGTTATTGGAAAGTGGTCACTAGATGTACCTGAGTCTTCAATTGACCATGCAGATACGCCAACCCCACGAGATGCTAATGTTAAATCTATGATTGAACGGGATCCTCCTCGCATAAAGGTTACTGCTCCGTAATTACAGCAGCGCACTGCATTCATTGACATCCAGGACCACAGAAGCTGGCCGCAGGAGTCAGAGCGACTATCCCAGACACTCTGGCGCGAATTAAAATCTCCTGCGATGACTGTGCTGTTTGCGCCGCTCAGTAACGTATCCAAACAGTCTGTCCTATGAACACCGATTGGGAAGTAGACGTTAGCAATAGTGACTTTGGCGCACTGTGGAAGGGAGATTTCAACCGCCAACAACTCACAGTCAGGGCGCATAACTGTCTGCGAGATTGATGCCCGGTGACATATTTTCGTAGAGATCATAGTTATTAACCCACTACCCCTGCCATTAACGCGATCTACCCTGAAAACACGAAATTTATTAAATGTGAATGATTTAAGTGGACAGAGCCACGTTTCTTGTAAAATCACAATATCTGGATAATGTTTATGAAGAAGTAATTCAAGATCCGGTAAAGAAGAAAGTACGGAGCGACAATTCCACTGCATAACTTTTAGACCCGCCATGATTATCGACTGGTTAAAGAGGCATCAACCGCCTCCTTCAGCACATCAGTCTCGGGAATTAATCTGGGGGGTCCTTTCTTTGCTTTGACTTGCGGAACAGCCGACTTCGAGGGTGAGGAAGAAGCTCGACGCTTCTGGGAAGTGGTGAGCATTTCAACGTCCATGCTACAAGTATCTACGTGAGCGACACTGTCAGGAGCGCTGTTGGCAGGCGGTACTTGGGGCACGGTAGGAGGCGACATGGAATGACTCTTACTAGCAGCACTTGGGAGTGATGCCAGCGTAGCCGCCGAAACATGTGATTCAGTAGGCAGAGATTGGCCAGCAACAAGTTGAGATAGAGCCTCGGTGAAACTGCCCAGCATTCGCTCGACCACTACAGAAAGAGCCTGTTCTACTGACGACACTATTGAAGTAGTCAAACTTGACGGTATATCAGCAACAGAGCTTCGCGCACGGCTCGCATATGTAGTATCCCTCCGATCCAGAAGTGCATAAGCATCTGCTCTCGAACATCGTTTCGCTTGAATGATATCGAGCAGGCTTTGTTCGTCGGCTCGTTTCGAGCAGTTGACATCATCAGCTGAGTGGTTGCCCTTGCAGAGGCAACTTTGGGGCTGATCAGAGGCGCAGCTGTCATCTGAATGCCCTTCTCCACAAACACGGCAGCGGGTCGCCGACTTACACGCTTTACCACTGTGACCGAAACGCCAACAGTTGTTGCACTGAAGAGGACGGGGCTGCAGAGGGTCCACACGATACACTATCGGCCAAACCTTGAGTTCAGAAGGACAGGAGGAACCAGCAAACGTAGTGATAACTGACTCTGTCGCAACACGCACACGATTGAATTCTCTGCTGCACCGGTAGACAGAAAGAACCCCCACACCTGCATCCTGAAACTCATCCAGTATATCCTGCGGGGAAGGTGCTGGGTCCACGCCACGAACAATACCTTTGGAACATGCGAGCTGTTCCGGGATGAAGGCTTTAACCGCTAATGACTGAAAAATTTTGCACTGGAGCAGGTGTGTGACACAGTCAATGTCAGCGGACCTGCAAACAATGCCTCTCCGACCGAACGGTCGCACCTCAGAGGTCTGGAGGTAGTGGGTAGTGAGAGATCTTAGCTCCTGCTGAAGGACCTTGGAGCTTCTCATCTTGATCGTTCCCTCACCGATCGGCACGAGAGCCACAGGGATGATGTCAATTCCATTTTTACGAAAATTTTCTAGCGGCAAGCTTTGGGTGGGCAAGCTGGCAAACCAGGTTGCCGACCGTCCACCCGGGGAGGTCAGCGACATACCTGAGCCAAACGCACCCTCAAATGCACATTAACTTAGCCTACAGACCTATCCTGAGACCTGGCCAAATCCCCCACGCAGAACGGCCTCACCAGAGATGACCACGTAGGCACCACCAGGCCACCACAGTTAAGCTCGAAGCCAAGCACCAGCAAGAACACGTCAGCACCGTCCAACCTGCTGCAGTAGGCTTCTTCTTCTTCTTCTTCTTCCTTGTTCCTGTGTCTTCGTCTTTTGCGCTGGTTTCCTTCTTCAATCGAGTGTTTGTAATTGCTAAAAGGATGATGTAAGAATACTGCGCGAAAAAACATTTCAAAATTCGATAAATAATTGCAGCCAAATATTTTCAAAAAGTGGCCGGGCCAGAGCAAAAGTGCCTCGAAATTTGAAAACGCGTAGCGCCAAATTTCATAAACCGGAAGTGTGGACAGAGCCAAAACGTGGAGCCAAGTTTGAAAACGCGAAATGGGCAATCACGTGACCAGTGATAAGTGACCAATACATAACCAGGTGATAGAAAAAAAAGAATGATAAATTAGAGGCAATTATTGAGAAACAAAAGATAATGGACGGGTAAATAGACTGGACGGGTATTTAGAAATTTGGTGGGAAGGATGCATGGTGCAAAATTTAAAAACTCGAAATGGCTGATGGGATGAAATGAGGGTAAAGGAAGAGTTAATCGATAACCAATCAAGTGAACGAGAAAACAACCATGGCGCCAAATTTTAAAGGCAATCAGTGTCGAGGAGGCATCAACGCGTTCACATTCTTTTTGTGTGGGTAGCTGCCGAGATCTCTTTTTTTTTTCAGCCCAGACAAATGACCACTTTAATTGGCTCATGAGCAATGTAGCTAGGAACCTGCGGCCATGACAATGCTGGACAGCGCGCTTCAGCAAGCCTGAACAAAAGGACATAAAAGTAAATAAAAATTGATTATTTGCATTTCAATTCTAATGGTTTTATGCTTGAATTACTCTGCAATGCTCAAAGTTGTGTTATGGCGGCTGCGTTTTTATGGAGGAAAAACGCTAAGGCGCCCGTGTGCTGTGCGATGTCAGTGCACGTTAAAGATCCCCAGGTGGTCGAAATTATTCCGGAGCCCTCCACCACGGCACCTATTCTTCCTTACTTCTTTCACTCCCTCCTTTATCCCTTCCCTTACGGCGCGGTTCAGGTGTCCAAAGATATATGAGACAGATACTGCGCCATTTCCTTTCCCCAAAAACCAATTATTCTAAATTATTATTATTATAGATAGGCAACTATCAACAAGCAGTGCATTTTTGTGCATAGCCTACTCCTGATTACCCAAAGCCTGTGTTAATTGACAGGTGACACAGTAATGACTACGACACAGCGTACGAGCACTACACAAGACACACTACAGAAGACAAGACAAAGTACAGAAGAAAAGACAGACTACGCAAGAAAGTACAGACTACAGAAGACAGGACAGACTACAGAAGATAGACTAACAAAGACAAGACAGACTACAGAAGACTTGCCCAAGATACAACAAGGATACATCAGGATGGTTAACTTTTTTTAAAGGACCCCAGACCAGCTTTGTGCACAAAATGAACAGCAACGTTTGCCCAATTACACAAACCGAATTCAATTTTTAACTGCTGCCTGGCTGTCAAACATACTCCCAGCCTTAGTTTAAATGACAGCTTTGTTTACTGTACGTTTTCTTTTCAGGTATCAGTGCTGGCTACCAAAAGATGAGCTTTCAAACAAATGCGGCACTCCACAAGTGTGCATGAAATCTTTCCAAATCCTGCATTTTATAGTCTCCTCCCTCCAATAACGCTTCGTTTACCATGCCCACAGCGTGTAGCTCACTAATGACCCATAACTGATGTACCCTACTTTTAGGTACCTATCCTTCTGCACACTTGTTACACGAAAACAAATAGTCTAAAAATTCGTGCTGCGCAAATAACCGAAAATTTGAATACATAGCCAAACTGCCGCGGTGGCTCATGGGTTATGACGCTTCGATTCTGACCTAAAAGACTTGGGTCCATTCCCGGCCATGGCAGTTGAATTTTGATGGAGCCGAAATTCTAGAGGCCTGTGTACTGTGCGAAGACAGTGCATGATAAAGAAACTCAGGTGATCAAAATTTCATGTTCCCTTCACCGCGGCTTACCTCATGGCCGAGTCGTTTTGGGACGTTGAACATTAACAAACCACAAATAGTTAGTGAATATTATCTGCCATTTGATTCGCACCACACTTTAACAATTCGAAGTATTAGAACGTCCTAAACGGTCAAACATTAGGAAGTCACAGCCAGACGGCACCCGCCGGTTAGAGTAACTCATGCTTGGTACACCTGTTAGCTTGCTATTTCCTCATAAAAAATCTACAGCCAACGTGTGGTTGATATTAGCTCTTGTATAAAACAAACATGGGCAGGTAGCGGCCGCACAATAGCCTCAGCATGCAAGCAAGGAAAAAGAGTGGAGCTCAGATGGGGGGCACATGTTCTGAATAACTGACTGGGGCAGCCAGCGGAGATTTAACGACTGTATAGGCGAGCAGATGGAAGCACGTCAGCCAATCCGCCTTTTTCACGACGCGACTGCTCATGCGCCCATCTCCTGGCGGCGGTGTCACGAAACATATTGGAAGGGTCGCGCGCTCCACTCGAGACCGGCCGTGGAAGTGTAAACAAACCGGCTTCCTACGCGGGGTGCGTTGCTGCAGCCGTCGGGCGTTCAGCGCGACGCATTTGGCGATACCTACGATATGTGTTGCATACGGCTGCAATGCCCAATATGTAAAGGGAAGCAAACTCGGATTTTTTCGCGTTCCGAGCGCTTCCTGGGACAGCCTTCGAAGCGAAGCCTGGATAAAAGCAGTTCGCCGGCTCGACGATCGTGGCCGCCCTTGGGCACCGTCAAGCACGTCAAGACTGTGCGGGAATCACTTTGTGACAGGCACGGACGAGGTACTGTGTTTAAATGCGTGTATTTGTGCATTTTATGCCAACGTGCATTTTTGCATAAGTAGGTTGGCGCTAGTCGCCAAAGCATGTCATTAGTTTAGGTTGGGCGACATTAGTCGCCGTTCTGTGCCTTTGTTTTTGCGAGGGATGCCAGTCCCTTTCAGGCCCGTGGTAAATAAACTTCTCTTCAATCTATCACGAAGTGTTATATTCATGGGCAGGAACGCCTCGAATGTCACCGCGGCACCCAGACTTCGTTCCGACGCTTTTTGTTTTCTCAAGCAAGAAGGCCAAATGGGCAAGTGCTGTGAGCCGCTTTAAACGCGCGATGGAGCGGCCAACGAAAAAGTAGCTACGAGAGCATTCACGCATGGCGCTAAAATTTTTTCATAATCTCCTACGGAAATTTCCTTGTTTATGCCAATACACCCTGGCCAATCCCCCCGTGTGGTATGTTCCATGTATTAAGAGGCAGAAGAAGAAGAAGAAGAAGAAGAAGAAGAAGGTGCGGTTTGCGTGTGTTCGAATCATATCCACTGCTGGCGATTTGGCCACAGCGGCAAAGCCTGCAAATCGGCCTTACGCTGCTGTGCCTGTGGGGAACGTCATCGCAGAGAGGAATGTCCTGAACAGCAAGAGAAGTGTTGTTTGTGTAGCGGTGCTCATCCTGCTGATTCGCCTGACTGTCCTGCACGAGCACAAGAAGTTCAGGTGCTCGAGCTTATAGACAAGCGCAGATGCACGCGGAGAGAGGCTTTTGCCGCAGTCAAGGAGAGAGCCTCAGCCAACTCTAGTGTGGCCGCCAAATGCCCACCCATAATGGATTCTAGTTTGTCCCAGGCTATTACAGCGGCAGTTGAGAAAGCTGTGGCAAATGCAATGGATCGCATTATGGAAACCGTGTCCACGTGCATTTCGCAGGTCATAGCTGCTCAGATGACCTATCTTCTGCAGGCGTCCACCACTCCGCTCTTGTCTTCTTTGGCTTCGGAAGCTACTCCTTCTGTAGTAATCGATTCCGCTCCACAGGGCCACAAACAATGTGAGCAACAAAAGGCCTCTCAGCCCTCTCCTTCGAATAGCGTTATGGACGCATCCTCTATGGATTGTATTGATCTCTGATCTCTGATCTCCGCGCCCAGAAACGAAGTGGGTCTACTCTGAATATTGCAGGTCCATCTTGCCCCCAGTCAAAGACAAAGAAAAGTAACGCAAGCGAAAACGCTAAGACCAGTATTCTAGAAAAGGCAGTCGCGGCTGCGGCACTTCCGCCAAGATAGGGTTCTTAAGTGTACTCCAGTGGAATTGTCGATCAATATTCTCAGCTACAATAGATTAAAATTGCCCATGCAATCAGCTTCTACCAGATTTAGTTGCTTTACAGGAAACATGGCTAACTCCAAATTTCAATTATCATCTCAAGGATTACCATCTGTTCCGGCTTGACCGGTCATCACGAGGGGGAGGGTTGTTAGTGCTCATATCTACAAAGTTTTGCCACAGGGCATGCATTTCTTTTCAATATGCGGACAATGAATGTGAAATCCTTGCGGTTGACCTCAGTGTCCCAGGTCAACAGCCCTTTACGGTAGCTAATGCATATTTCCCGTCTGGTGTGCGTGACACTCGGCCCCTTGACTCACTCATGTCTAGTAGCCGATCTCAGGTTCTATTACTTGGCGACTTCAATTCGCACCATGTGACTTGGGGGTTTAAAACCGACAGCTTTCGTTCTAGGCTATTTGATTGGGCTTCTGGCAAACTTGATCTGCAACAATTCCAGATTGCCTACGTTTGTTCGCAGTCAATGCCGCTCTGCCTTGGATTTAACTTTTTCCTCCCCAGGAGTCTCCGTTATGTCTTGGGCGCCTGTTGACTGTGCAACAAACAGTGATCATCTACCGATTAGTTTCAAGTTTGCGTGTAAATTAACTCTTCCTGAGCGACATCAGCGCACGTTAATAAATTACAATTGCTTTAAAGACACTCTAAAATCAGCCCTCCAAATCACTTCAGACACTCGCGCTCAGATAAGTGCCGAAAGCAAGGCTGCAGATCTATGTTCAGTACTGGACCATGCAAGGCAAAAGTCTGAATTTTTGGTTAAGAGAACAAAGGGTGCAATCGCGAACAATTGGTGGAATGCTGAGTGCACGCGTGCATATAGACGACGGAAAACAGCTTGGAAGAAACTTCTCATCAATCATTGCCCAAAAAAGTGGCTGGATTATAAGTATGTTGCAGCAACATTTAAGCGCACTGTCGCCCGTGCAAAGGAGGAGTATAATACAAATCATTATGATTTCCTTTCCCAATCAGGAAGTAAACGAACTTTGTTTAATTTCATGAGGCGCAACAAGGTGATTCCTCCGACTGCCAACATTGAATCCCTCGTTCAATCCCCTGCTGACATCGCAAACGCCTTAGAAGATATTGCGTGTGGCCTAGAGCTTCGCTTTACATCTGCTTTACCTTCTCCTACTATATTCACATGCACCTCAAGTGATTTCACTGAGGTCTCTGTCGCAAATTGTTCTGCGCTTATCACCAGCGGCTCCTGGCCCCGATAAGGTCACTTCATCTATGATCAAAATTTTGTTCAATGAATCTCCTGCAGACCTGTTGGCTCTAATTAACCATTCTATTAAAGGTCCTTGGATACCGCATGAGTGGCGTCTTGTTGAAATAGTTCCATTGCTTAAAAAGCAAGGGGAGGGCTTAACTTTAGACAATGTACGCCCTATTTCGTTAACATCGAACCTTGTGAAATTGGTGGAAAGGGTCCTTCTCAGCCCTGTCATGTCATTCATTTCAGAAAATGCTGTATTGAATCCATGCCAAATTGGTTTCACGCCGGGTTGTTCAATTTGGTGTGCTCATACTGACCTTGAGAGCCGTATTAAATTAGCTCGCAATAGAAAAAAGTTTGCTGCGCTTGTCACCTTGGATGTCAGTAAAGCATACGACAGCGTGGAGCACTCGACTCTATTACTAAGATTACAGGAACTCAACTTCCCAAGCTATTTTGTAGCCTGGATTTCTGTTTTTTTAGAAAATAGAGAATTTTACTGCTGCCAAAATGGTGTTTCCTCAAGGAGATTTCCACAGACAAGAGGTGTTCCGCAAGGATCAGTTCTCTCACCTGTTCTTTTTAACATTTTTCTAAGCTCAATTCCATGCATTCAAAATGTGAAAACTTATGTGTACGCCGACGACATTGCATTTTTTGCATCAGCAGGTGACATTCACACTCTTTATCGAACCCTGCAAAATTACCTCAATGTTCTTGACAACTGGCTAGGAAGAATTCATCTGTCCCTTAATGTGAAGAAATGCGCATTGTTAGTATTTCCAGTTTCTGTTCCTGTAAACATCTGCCTGGTCTATAGAAATAACATAATACCTCAAGTTCAGACGGTGAAGTATCTCGGTGTAATATACGACTCTACTCTCTCCTGGCGGCCACTCATTGAGCAAGTTTCTGCAAAAGGAGTTCGGGCCATTGGCATCCTGCGCAGGCTTTGTAGTGCTAGGTCAGGCATGAGAAGGCATACGCTACTGATGATTTATAAAATGTACGTCCGCCCAATTTTGGAGTTCGGGTGTGTTTTATTCTCAGGAGCTCCTGCCTATAAACTTCGCCCTCTTGTGCTTTTGGAGCGTGAGGCGTTGCGCCTTTGTCTGGGGCTTCCAAAATATGTCGCCAATGCTGTTCTGCACCTTGAGGCGCGAATGCCTTCGTTATCAGCTAGGTTTCGCCTTTTAACAGTTCAAACATTTTTAAAATTGTGCGACTCACCTCTTCACGCTTCCAGTATAATATTTCTTAGTCAACCTTCCGCCTTTTTTAGTGCTGCCTGGTCTCGATTTCATACCCCGCAGATATGTTACGTGCAGTCCCTCCTTGATCGCATAAATATTCATTTCACTGATGTCCGCCAAATATATAACAACTCCTCATCTGTCCAGATTGAATTCGATGACATTTTCCCATTGAATGCAAAGCTGCAGCCCTTCCCGCTTCTTCGGGGTCTATTGCAGGACCACCTAAAAGGTCCTTTCCCTCTCATGTTCTTATTGCTAACGATGCCTCGCAGGATCGCGAAAAGGCAGGTGTGGGAATTTTTTCACCTTCACTGGATTGGTCTTTTCCTCTCCGTCTTCCTGACTTCACTCCAATTTTTCTTGCTGAATTATTAGCAGTAATCTTAACCTTACGAAAATTAGAATCTACCGTTTCCCAGGTCGTGGTTATGACAGACTCTCTGTCCATTTGCTCTTCCTTATCCTCACCCACTGACTCTCGGCCATTACGCCTCTTTAAGTTCCTGATTCCGCTGCATCTAAATTCGGTAAGGATGCTTTGGGTCCCAGGTCACATGGGCTTTCACTTAAATGAGGTTGCAGATTCCTTAGCAAGAGCCTCCCTCAGCGGTACAATTGTTGCTGTCCTACCATCGTGTGCATATACAGCTGCGGTGAGGTTTCGCAGCTACACACTATTTCAGGAATTTGCTGCCTCGGCTCTTACATCATCTCCCGAATATCAGCATCTTCTGCATCCTTGGAGTAGCAAAGACTGGCGCTCACGCAGACTAGAGGTCTCTTTCACGCGCTTGCGTTGCCGGGTTCCCCTTCTAAAATTCTACCTTCACAGATCTGGCCTGGCAGCTTCCCCACTGTGCCCTTTTTGTGCCGAACCTGAGACAATGGATCACTTCCTGCTGTTCTGCAGCCGCTTTTCTCATTTGAGGAAGCGTCTTTTGCAAATTCCATTTCATCAACTGGGCTTTCCTGTGTCTTCCGCGGTTGTTCTTTCCACTGGCGCTTCTTTGCTTGGACGAAGCGACAGGAGTGTGCGCTCTGCTGTGCAAAATTTTCTTCAAGAAACGCAGCGACTCCCATTCTAATTTCTTTTTCCCGATCTCGTCTGTAAGACATTGCAACATTGCAGGCATTGTGTACTATTATGCACATTAAGCAATTGTCCCGTCTTCGAACTCCAAGTTAACTGGACCCCTTTCCTTCCCTCTTCCAATCTATCAGACTACATACTATTTCCACTGCTTTTCCCGTCAAAAATTTCCTGTATCCAGTAATTAACCGCCTTTGTCTTGGCCACTCCCCCGTAGTGGGTATGTGCCAGCAACGTCTGAGGCCTTCCTTCCTTCCTTCCTGCATCATATCCATGATGAAGACCTCTGCGTGGTATCGCCGGAATGGATCAATGTGCGCCTCTCGCGCTCGTCTTTATGGACGCGCATGCTTGTTTAACCTATGCCGCGGTGTGCTGTGGGAAAATACAGTGAAATGCTAGCAGAGCTGCTTCGTTGCGAGTACGCTTGTGCTTTTATAGCTCGTGTAGCTATTCTGCAGCGCTTGAGCACAACGATTGCTTGTGAAAACTGTTGTCTCCAGTCGTTTTTTCTACTACGGCGTGCACGATGTAGTATCCACCTTTCATGAATGACAGGCATATACAGCGGAAAACGCCAACCTCACTGATCGGGGATATTTCATTGAACATGTGGGCATGTCAGTTGGCGTCCAGTCGACACCATGTCAA
This sequence comes from Amblyomma americanum, assembly GCF_052857255.1. Lineage (NCBI taxonomy): Eukaryota > Metazoa > Arthropoda > Arachnida > Ixodida > Ixodidae > Amblyomma > Amblyomma americanum. The sequence goes on along the minus strand of NC_135501.1, from coordinate 45,763,707 downwards.
ATCCATTCCTGTTTTTCATGCAGTTTGCCCTAATCGTCTCGACTGCGGAAGCCGGCGCTGTGAACACGGAATTCATCCTCGCTGAACGCCTACGCCAGCACGGAGACTGCGCAAAAGAAAAAGAATTTCCGAATCTGAGTGACTGCTGGGGATCGCCACGTGCTACCTCATCGACGTCATCGACGAACCACGATATAAAAGCCCTCCTGCCATCGTCCTTCTTCAGTGGGCATGTCAGCTGGCGTCCAGTCGACACCATGTCAAATCTATTCCTGTTTTTCATGCAGGTTAGTAGCAATGTTTCTACAATCAAATCAAATAATATGTGCCTTATCCAGCTGACATGCCCACGTAGAGTGCTTGAAGTTTATTTTATTGGTCGTGACTTCGTATTGTCTCTACTTATGCTGTGTGGCGACATTGAGTCCAACCCTGGGCCACCCACTGAACAGCTACTGACCCAGCTCCTTGAAGGCCAGAAAGATATTCAGCGGAGACTGGGCGAAATTGAGGCCAAATTGCACAAAGTGGAAGAATTCACATCAGCTATAAATGAATTCAGAGATTTAAGCCGGGAGCTAGAATCACGAGTTGCAGGCTTAGAAAGGAAGCTTGTCGACCTAGAAGACGGGGGCAGACGAAACAATGTAATCGTGTTCGGAATTCCTGAAAAATTGAATGAAACTTACGAAGAACTGTCACAGAGTGTGTTGAAAGGCGTGTTCTGTGACAAAATGGACACGAAAGTTGTTTCAGCCGAGAGAATTCATAGAATCGGTCGCAAGCAACCTAACAAGCATCAGAAGACTTTTCGTATACCACGCGGCAGATACGGAAGAATCTCTGGGAAAGCACCGCAGAGATTCGAAAAGCCGGTCAGAAGGTTAAGCTAATCTACAACAAGATAAAAATTGGTGACGATCTGTTTGTTTGGGATGACACTAGCATAGAAAGAGTCCTAGAGCATGGCAGCCGGAATCGAAAACAAAGTGACCAATGAATCGAGAACAGTCAAATTAAATCGCTAAAATGTATTCAGTTTAACGCCCGGAGCATTGTGAACAAGTCTGAGGATTTGGAAAGTATAGTAGTGGCGCATAAACCGCATATCATTATAATCACCGAAACCTGGCTGCACTCTGATATCACTGATGAAGAAATTACACCACCAGGATACAGAATTATGCGCAAAGACAGGACTTCTCGCGGTGGTGGTGTTGCAATTCTTTTTCAAGAATATTTCCAAGTAATCAGGCTACCTGACGTGCAAGGAATTGAATGCGTCACTTGTAAACTAATTCTAAATGAACTTAGTCTTGTTATTTGCGCGTTTTACCGCCCACCACGAGGTGACGGTGTTTTCTTTGAGAAACTAAATGAATTCTTATGTACTACGAAAGCACAATCAAGTAATGTACTATTGGCTGGAGACTTTAACATGCCGCTCGTCAATTGGGACAAACAGTTTCCAGAGCCGCTCTGCACATCAGCCGAACTTCTTGTAGACATCGTACTTGATCACGATTTAACTCAATTAGTAAAGCAAGCAACGCGTATACAAAAGGATAAGAAATCCATTCTTGATCTTTTCTTCGTTAGTAACAGTGTCTTTCGTCGCGGTCCTCTACTTCAATATTTCGAAGGCATATCTGACCATGTTATGGTATCTTTAAACATTCCATTGCTTCTTCCGAAAAATAAAAAGAAAGAGGTGCGTGTTGTGCCAAACTTCTCGCGTGCTGATGATGTTGCAGTTTTAGACTTACTTGATATTTCATTCTCAGATTTTGTGGTTCTTTACGAATCCTGCGACTGCTCAGTAGAAAATCTCTGGGTTTTCTTTAAGAACCTTGCTCTGAATTGCATTTCGCGTTTTGTGCCTACTCGGGTAATTACCCTACGCGCCAGCAGCCCTTGGATGACGAGGGAACTTGTACGCATGGGACGAAAGATTAAGAGAGTTCGCAAAAAACTTCGGCGAAGCCAGTCGGCAGTTGATGCTGCTAAACTGTCTGATATGCGCTTGAACTTAAAACAAAGTATCAAAAAAGCAAAAGAGTATCACTTTAGCGTATCTATGAAAAACTTTCTTGTTTCGTCCCATGCAAAGTTCTGGCGGCAGTTATCAAAGAAAAAGAAACCTGTGCACAGCGTTGTCGTTGACGGCGAACTGATTACTGATGCGACACAGATTGCTTCGTCTTTCAACCGTTTCTTTTGTACTGTGTTTACGCACGATGATGGTAGAAAGCCTCATTTTAACTCAGCTTGTCCGCCTATTACTGATGTTTCTGTAACTGAAGAAGGTGTTTTCTCTCTGCTTCTCAGTTGTGACGCAAAAAAGACGCCGGGAATTGATGACATACCAAATACGTTTCTTGTCAGATATGCCGAATGGTGTTCCAAGTACTTTACGCTCATATTTAAGAAGTCTCTGTTAAACGCTGAGCTCCCGGAGGACTGGAAGCACGGAAAAATTATTCCTATTCCCAAAACTGAAAATTCATCTCTACTTAGCTCATATAGGCCAATATCTTTACTGTGTACTTCTTCAAAAATACTTGAACATATACTTTTTGGGCATATATCAGCCTTCCTGGAAACCAATCACGTAATTGACGACCGGCAACACGGTTTTCGCAAAGGCTTCTCTACAGTGACGCAACTTCTAGAGACGATGCAGGATTTTGCCGCAGCCATTGATAACCAATGTCAAATTGATGTCATTTTTTTAGATTTCGAAAAAGCATTTGACCGCGTCTCACACAGAAAGTTCTTGCTAAAGCTAAATACTATCTTTAAAAACGATCTACTGTTGACGTGGGTACAAGCATATCTATCGTCTCGGTATCAGTTCATATCAATCGGCAATGCATGTTCGAGCCCAGCTTTGGTAAGCTCCGGTATCCCACAAGGCTCAGTACTTGGGCCATTGTTCTTTTTAATTTTTATAAATGACATTGTTAAAGAAATTCCTGTCAATATCAAGCTGTTTGCCGACGATTGTGTATTATATCATGAAATACGAACTCCTGCTGACCAGCTTCTTCTTAATGACGCCTTGGCTAAAATTCATGATTGGTGCTCAACGTGGCAGATGAGTATTAATACTAAAAAAACAGTTTCAATGTCTATTACGCGGAAGAAGCGGCCATTAAGTTTTGCCTATACTATTATAAACCATCCCCTGTCTACCGTGGACAGCTACAAGTACTTGGGATTAACGATTAGCTCTGACCTACGGTGGAAGAAACACATTTCTAATATTAAAAATAAAGCTATGAAAAAACTTGGCTTTTTAAGAAGATCTCTCCGGTACTCTACGCAGGAAATTAGGTTACTAGCTTACAAAACTTTTATCCGACCTGTTTTAGAATACGCCTCTGTTGTGTGGGACCCTTATACTAAAGAAAACATTAAAACACTCGAAAATATTCAAAGAAAGTCAGTGCGATTTATTTATAATTCATACAGCTGGCAGACGTCCCCTACCATGCTACTTGAGAAAGCAAATTTGGATTCTTTGCAGCTCAGGAGATACCGCGAGAGGCTTAAATACATGTTCATGATTGTTCACAACAAATTAGGAATTAACAGCAGCAAGTACATTGAGCTCGTCCCGGGTCGTTCGACACGATCCTACCATTCTTTAAAAGTGAAGGAATACTCATGCCGCACTGAAACATACAAGAATTCTTTCTTCCCCCGTACTGTGCGGGAATGGAATGTCCTCAAAGCGAATATTGTAGAGGCTTCTACTGTGGAGTCATTTACGGAGTCGCTTAGGAATTCGTAACAATTTTGCAGCATTCAACATTTTCCCTTTTTTTCCCCAGTGCTCATTTTGACGCCAGGCGTCGTCTAATATTGTATAATGTTGTTTCTTTTCGTCGTTCATTTTTTTCGGTATTGTGTGCTGAGTTGCGTGTACCTCAGGGAGGTTTTCTTTTTGTCAAAGTGTATTTTACACCCACTCCTGCTTAAGGCTTTGCAATAAAGCCAGCAGTCTTCTGTAAAATAAAATAATAATAAATAATAATTATGTTCCGAATGTAGCCTTCATCTCTGAAGCGGCGGCCCTTGCTCAGCTAGTGTTCGCATCGCATGCCGGATGATCGGAGATACTGAAGAATTTGCTCTTCGGTGGGCACAGCAGCCTGCCTCGGAGTTCGCACCCAGCCATCAGTCAATCCTAGAAGTCCTCCAGGTACCAGGTGCTGCCCAGTGCACGCCATCATCGACAGATTCCAACAAAACGTGCTCCGGAGCGGCACTCAGTACGGCGGGGCTGGGCGCGCAATACCCTACCAGTGAGCATCCATCGTTGTACGGGAGGTGGCAGCAGGAAAATGAAAAGGGCGGATTGCTTGTGAATGGTGTGGCTTAACTCTGGGTTCAGATTCATGAACACACAGTAGTAGCCAGACGTGCCTCGGCAAGCTTCTTCACCACAGAGTATATATTTCAGTGCAGAAAAGGGAACAAAACAAACTTGATCACATGAAATAATTGTAATCCTAACTGCTAATTTAAAACTATTTCTTTCAATTTTGTGGCCTCATATCATACAAGGACCGTCTACTATTCAATTCGATTCAATTCAAATCCATTTATTTCCCAGAAGATTCTGGCTGGCTGCCTGGACTAAAAGCTGTAGGGATACAGCTTGACAAGGCCCAGGCAATCGTTAAAAAGCACAGGGGCAGACTCAGTTCAAAATTGTTACATGCACAAAAAGAAGGAGCAGATTCAGTAGATAATCTTTACCTACACAAAATAAAAAAGCGAACACATAGTCAAGGTTACACTTTTCACGAAAACAGGACAGCCAAAAAGCACAAAATCATCATTAATGAAAATACGGAAGTGCAAAAAACATATTTGCAAAACATACAAGGGAACAGCTGTACATGGGCGCGAATGAGAAGTCAGGGATTATTTATGAAGAAATAATTCACCAAATGCTTTCTTAGTAGGGTTATTTGTATCTTTATATCTATATAAAATTATTGGAAAATTGTGCTATAATGCTTCGAACTTGTAGTTAGTGCATAAAGGGGGAACTTACCAAGTCTCTGTGTTGCGAGTATTAACTGTGTGATTGTTATGTTTGAATAGTGCAGTGTCTTCTATCATAGACCTAAAGGATAACGACAGATGAAAAAAAAGCAATATACGAAATTCATACATACTTTGAATTCTTAACACACTGAACGTTTCAATACTTTGCCGTGTGTGGCTTAGATAATCAAGATGGGCAATGTGACGTATAGCTTTTTTTGAAGAAGGTAAAATTTTTTCTGGTTTCGATTTAGTAGTTGTTAACCAGACTATTGAACAATAACTTATTGGCGACACAAATAGTGCATTATATATTTGAAACTTTATTTTAGCTTGAAGGAACGCGAAGCAGCGAGAAACTGCACCTGTCACCAACAACAGATTTTTGTTAACTTCTCGACATGCGAATTTCATGTAACGTGTGAAGAAAATGTTACTCCTAGTACTGTGTGTTCATGAACTATTTCGATTTCTTCACCAGCACAAGTGATGTTTTTGCCAGACGAAAATTTTTGTTTATAAAGCAAAATAACATAACTTTCGTATTTGCAGGAATAAAGTTTAGTAAATTAACATCAGGCCATTCATGGAGCCGATTAAGAAGTTGATTACATTGGTGACTCGTTCATTCACATCAGGTCCAGAGAACAAAATCGTGGAGCCGTCAGCGTAAATAATAAATTTTAATCCTTTGTCAATGTTCAAAATGCTGTTTAAATAGAAATTAAATAAAAGAGGGCCTTGTACACTTTTCTGAGGTACGGCTCTGATTATAGGTAGTAGAGATGATTGATGGTTTCTAATGCACACACTGTAGCCTGTCAGCTAAGTAAGATTTTATCAAGGATGAAGGGTTGCCACGAATCCCATTGACTGAAAGCTTATGAGTTGGAATACAATGATCAAGGAAATCGAAAGCCTTACTAAAGTGTATAAAGAGGCCAAAGGTTATTAGTTTTTTTCTATATTTTTAGGATGTGTTCCTTCAACCCCAATAAAGCTAGCTCAATTCAAGGACCTTTGCTGAAGCCGAATTGTGGATAAAAAATGAGATGAATCTTCTCAAAGAATCGGTTAATACGATAGTGTAATATCTTTCCGAAACCTTTAGTAGACGTCGGTATTATTGATATTGGACGGTAATTTTTTGGCAAGTTTTTATCACCTGCTTTAAATTCAACTGACACCCTAGACTATTTCATTGCAGTTGGAAATTCTCCTGGTTCAATAGATAGGTTGAAAATATATGTAAGTGGAGCAGTTATGTACTCTAAGATATACTTAATAGGTTTGATTTGGATATTATCAATATCAAGTGCTTTACTATTGTTAAAGAACATAAATTTTCTGTAGACTTCTGCTCTATCTGTCGGTTCCAGAATTATACTTTCAGCCCGTGAGTCTCCTATATATTCGCTAGTTGTGTAACTGCTAGTGTGTGCTGAAGAACCAATGAAATGTTTATTGAAAAAGTCAGCAAGAGCCCGACCGGTAATTTGTTGGTTTCTAAAGATCAGTTGATCATGGACTGCATCTTTTTTATCTCATACTAGTGCACTATTCATTATTATCCGCGCTGCAGCTGGTTGGTGTCTCTAGATTTTTAAAAAAAGTTTTTCATAGTAAGCAACGTTTGCTCTTCGGAGTTCAGCATTTAAATTATTTATGGCAGTTCTGAATTTTTTTAACACATAAGGACTTCGGGTTTTCAGAAATCTATAAAAGATAGCATTTTTCTGCTTTATAGCTTTTAAATCACGTTGGTCACCCAAGGTTTTATCTTTTTCATAGCTTAAAGGTTATTATTGGGGAGTGTTTAGAATAAATTTGAAAAATAATTTCAAGAAAACTTAAATACGCCTAACTTGCTTTTGTTTTGCTATATACCGAGGGCCAGTTTTGTTGGCTAATGTCATGCTGAAACGCCCTCCGGGAATCATCAGTTATATGCTGGGCAAGTATATCCTCCGAGCAACTTCTAACTTTCATTACAGGGTCACAAAACATAATTGGGCGATGATCACTGATGTCAGATGTTCCCACACTGTGAATCGGGGTTCAGAGTTAAGAAATCCAATGAAGATGAAGTGGATAGTGACACGGGTTGGTGTATTACTCACACTTTTGAAACCCAGAGAATGAATACGAGTTGTAAAGTTCACAACAGTTGGAGTTTAAGCAAAGTATTTATATTGAAGTCTCCACCACAAGTTAAAAGAAGATTATTGCTACGAGCATACTCCAGGAGCTGATCAAAAAATTCAAAAAACGTTCAGAATTTTTCCTCTGGTGGGTGATAGATAAAAGTTATAATTTCAAAGTTATTTTTAACACTGAGAAACTCATAACCATTCGTAACCTTGCAACATTACGGAATAAGTTCACACTTTGTGTACATCTGAACATAAATCACAACACCACCACCACGTCGAACTTCACGATTCATAAAAAAAATTATTATACCCATCAAAATGAAACATATCGCAGCCCCCTAATACGGGGTTTCAGTCATCATGATTATGCTGAAATTAAAAGAAAACAGACTTAATAAACAAATAATCTCATCATGCTTTCAATGAGCAGAAGGAGCATTTAAGTGTAACACTGTTTCCAGAGAACGTTGCTGTAGTCGAATGCATTCTGGTAGGACGAAGCTGTGATATTCTATTTTGATTTGATTAATGTTTATCTAAGTAATAACGACAAAATTACGGATTTCACTCAATCTTTGCAAGGTCAGTCTCACAAGTTATTTGTATAGCATCCGAGGTGTCTTTCTGCTTAGCAAAGAATTTCTCGTTGAAAGTCCATACTGACTTCCTTCCAGTTGTGAGCATACTTCCTCTTTACAACCATACTCTGGAGTCTTTCTAGGGCCGGACAAAGGTACTGATTAATGTATATTGGTGCCGAGTTTTCATTCCCAATGTCCTCATTTGTCAGACGGGCCTTTTTCTCTTTTCTCAGTGCGCTATCACGTTTTGCTCGAGACTTGAACTGAACAACAAGATTATTCTTTTCAGGACTTTTAGTACGAATTTTGTGGCAACATTCAGTGTCATTTTCACTGATTGGCTCATCAACCTTCTCTCCACTTTTAGTGACAATCTGCAACACATTCTCATCATCACGTTTCTCAACGCCATGAATATCTATGTTTGTGTTTCTTGAGAATTGCTCCATGAGAACCATGCGTTTCAATAGGTAATCCTGATTTTCCTCTAGTGATGCGCACCTCGCGTGAAGCTCCTCATTCTGTTCTTCAAGCTTTACATTTTTCAAAATTTTAGCCTCAAGTTTCTGCGTTAGCTCATCTAAAGAGTCTTGGGCGAAGTGGAGGCTTTTTGTCATGTTTCATTGTTCAGACTTTAGATCTCTTATTTCATTTCGAAGCTCTTTTTCGATGCACTCCCGCGAAGCCTAAATTTCTTCTTTGTACTCTTCCTTCATCTTGGCTAGTTCAGCCTTCAGCTCCTCTTTAAATTTGGCTATGTCTTTCGCTATGTGATTTAAGACAAGTCAATGGAAACGCGCGCACATACAAAATGAAAAACGGGAACCGAGCGCACCAATTGGTAGCAGCGATGATTTCAGACAAGCAGCACAGGCAAAATAAAATTGGTACAGTTTTTACACTAACCTGAAGCAAAACGCAGAGACACAGTAAGTTGGTTCTCGACGTTTATAATCGTCGGAGAAAAGTACAGATATGTTGACATATTCATGCAGATCTCCCCGCTCTTGTGGCTTAGTGGTTAGGGCATTCGATTACCGAGCTGGACGACTCAGGTTTCACCCCAGCCACAGCGGATGCATTTTGATAGAGGCAAGACACAAGGCACCCGTGTACTCTGCAGTGTGCGTGCACATTAAAAAACTCCAGGTGGTTGAAATTATTCGGAGCCTTTCATTATAGCATCCATCATATCCCGAGTACCTATGGGCATTAAATCCATAAACCAAACAATCTTGTACATCTTTCCCTACGATGAACACAGCAAGGAGAAAACTTGTTATTTTGGCGGAAATTTACATTTTAAATTGGCAAAGAAACCATGCCAGAGCGAATAGTTGTCCAGTGCTGCCTTAAAACTTTGTGACTTTCTAAGCAGTTAAGCAATATCCTCTCTGGTTATCACACTACATTTAGTTAATGAGACCGAGTGCTATACGCAGCATTCTTTCATCTTCGCTAGCAGAATTTTTTGTGTCTTGCAGCTATATTCGGATGCAATTTAAGTCTAGAGTGAAGATCGCCCTCATTCAGGACCGCCGCACAGAATTCCTTCATAACAAAAAAGTAGCCCAGTATTAAAGCTTTCTTGCTCCCTAAACAAAAAGGTAATCACAACTACAAAAAATTAGCTCTAGAATTGTGATACCTGGCTTGTTTAATATAGTCAAGCAATAACAAGCTGATTTCGTCAACTATTGGGGCTGGCCCGCTGAGTTGTACAGTTCGCCGCGGACAGTGGCCTAGTGTAGTAACTGCAGGTTTTTAAATTGTATCCTATTTTAGTAAAGTATCTCACATGGCTTAATCATGCTTTCTGAGCATTTCTTTAAATGTATTCAAAAACACAAACTGCCACTATACTGCTAGTGGGTTGCGTACCAATGACAGCACTACTGCCGGCAAAAGCGGTTCCTGGTACCTGCGTTAACGTGAGTTATTTTACTGACAGTACTTTCAAAACCAGCTTAGTATTTTAAACTCTAGTTTAATAAAAACTTATGCATACCGTTTATTATCACACTCAATAATGCCACACCATGGCAGCTGGGTATTGGGGCAGTTGCGTTCTTAAAGGAATTTGCAGGCTCCATTCGCTACGAAAAAGCGATAGTTCATGGATTCAGAGAGTTTAACGTCCCAAAGCGACTCAGGCTATGAGGGACGTCATAGTGACGGGCTCCGGAAATATCGACTACCTGGGGTTATTTAACGTGCACTGACATCGCACAGTACACGAGCCGTCGTGGCGGAGTGGAAGCAGAAGCGTCCTTGTCTCGAACGAGAAAGTGAGACTACCATATGAAAAAAATTAGGTTATAAATTGTTCTGCTGCGTTTCTGAGCTCTCGATCAGAGTATTCGTTTAGAGGGCAAGGAACCTCTGATTGCAGCTAAAAAAACGTAGTCTGCAAAAGTCAGTATATTGTCCCTTTAAATCAGGTAAGCCTCGAGTCATATCGATAAGACGCACACCGTGAGATAAAGGGCAAGGGAGAGGGCTAGGCCATGTATTAAATGACAAGATCAGCAGTTTAATGTAGAATTTAGCTAGCTTGACATGAGAAAGTAATGTCTTAATAGATAAAAAATTCTTACTTCCAGGACAAAGATCAGTGGATCCGTTACAGATGGGTTAATCTGAGTCTACTGGAGATGTAAGGTTTTTACAAGGCTTACTGCATTGCAATAGCAAAAAAACTTGTCACAGTAAAACTGCACTGATGCAGTTTTCAGGGGACCACAGGAAAAGCGTACACCAGAAACATAAGGAAAACACACCAGAAACACATCATCTAACTGTGTTCAGCAGGGCGTTATGTAGTCGTGCTCTCAGAATGTGGATACATGGATCATAATTCGCGATGCGGATAGGTGGACCCCTTTGATATTTAAGCTGCTGTCGCACACGCTCTCCTACAGAACATGTTGCAGCGGATGTAGAAGCGGTAGCATTGCTGCGTTTGGGTTAATACCTTGACTGCTCTTCTTGTCGCTTTTGGCAGGAGGTGGCCTAGGCTGTGATGGTTTCTCCTCTTTGTCGGCGCACCCCCTGATAACCTGCGCAAGTTTACCAATGTATTCACGCACCAATGCTCCCACTTTTGGGTCAGATTATGTTTTTTTACAGAATTTGTGTGTAAGAGCAGCAAGCTCAATGTCAAATCCTGCAAGCACATTTGAGTCTTGCGGCTGAATAATGTAACCTTAACTGCTCTCAAATATTGCCGCAGGCTCATCCACTGGGAATGAATCATCTGCAGATATGCCCTCTTTGACTGACTCGGGAACGGGAGGTTCGTCCAGTGAGAATGAATAGTCATCCGCAGATGACAAAGCAGATGTATCCTCTAAGACCGGATCATGAACAGTTGTATCCCTTCACCGCAGCTCCTACTGTGCAACTGCAGGGATATGGTGGCACATTTTCATGCACAGAAAAAAATTCCTACAGCTGCACTGCAACTTGTGGAAATATGTGTTACATTCATGGCACCTAACCATGCACCCTTGGCACTATGTGTCGTTCCTGACAACGATGTGGTCAGTAAGTTCTTCAGATCGTGACTGCACACAGCACTTTCCATCAGAAAGGCTGGTGACGCCAGACTTAGAGACTTACACTCTTACACTCCTGCAGCATGCTTCTTGAAGCAGGCCGCTGTGCGATGGTCTGGCCTGCGCTTCACTTGACAAATCAGCTGTTTCATTACCCGGATAGTAGCCAAGTTCATCAGACACCAGCAGTCTGTCGAACCGCCAGTTCTGAAACCCTCAAAATTAACTTTTCTTGAGCGCGTTATGCGTTTACTCAAGATGATTTTAATAGTCAGTCCGGTCCCCTGGCGGTAGAAAAGAGCCCACCGGTCTTGGCGCTTGGCATATACTCTCTCAAAGTACTCAACAAACTTAACACACTCATCAAACTCCTTTAAAGTACGGAACTCTGACAGCCCCTTGTGGAAGTCCTCTTTGCTTCTGCTGGTCCACATTGCATTCACCTTCTGCTGCACAACTTCTCGGCTTTGGCTGTCAGTTACCTTGGCCATGTTGAATTTCCAATTCCGTCTGACGTGCCACATACACATCAGGCGTTTAACAAGGTTACCCGTGACCTTTGCCCAGGCATTTGCATATGCTGGTGGATCATCTGACATGAATGCACCACAGCTAACTTGTATGCCAAGCCTATCCCTGATAGCAGTAAAGCCAGAACAGTGCGCACAATCTGGCAGAACCTGCTACACAAAAAGGGTGAAGTACTTCAAAAGGCTGTTGTGCCACGGAACAACATTATTTCGATATAGGCAAAATTCTCGAAGCTCGTGTACTGTGTGATGTCAGTGCATATAAAAAAACCTCAGGTGGTCGAAATTTCCACAGCCCTTCACTACAATGTCTCGGATAGCCTGAGTAGCTTTGCGACGTTAAACCCCATAAACTGAAACTAAAGTTATAAGCAGACTATATTATTATTGTAATGTTTCGTTTCTGGTTCATTGCAGGCAGAAGGCTTGAACGAATTGGCATCAAAAAATGAAATGAGGCGCCTGAAGTTACGGAACACGGAATGACATTTCTGTTCAAACACTGCATTTACTGCAGCATTGCAGTTCCGTCCATACCAGATCCTACAATTCTTCTGGTGCAACCCCTGACATCAAATTTTTCCATCAGGTTTTGATCGCAATAACACCTGTACAAACTAGTAAAATTTGAAGGTTATCGCACCTGTTCGACCTAACAAAAACAAATAAAATTTTCCTGTCACAATGCCAGCTTGGCGCGCAACAAAAATGATTACATGATATAGAAAAAATTGCACCGGAAACTTAGCCTCCGCCTTATATGTATGACGCAATAGCTTTAATGTGTTCTATGTGTCCATAAGTGCCGAGTTGGTTATTCTTGAGTTTACATTCATCACTGGGCTTCATACCACGCCTGGCACAGTGGTGCTGCAGTTAAGCGATGCGCCACTGCCCTGCGACCCAGGTGCTGTCGCAGGTTAGGCGGCAGGCCTTGTGCACCTTTTGTGTCGCCGTTCCCTAGCAACCCCTCCCGATCAATCGTTAATTTAACCGCCACAGACGTGAGATTTTCTGCTGAACGAGAACCTTGGCACTGTCGCATTAAAAACTTTGGCTAGCTATGTTCATGTCGTGGTTGCAACCTTGTTTCGAATATAAATATTGTGCTAGATCGGTTAATCCAAGTAGATAAAGCCTAAACAGATCACCTTCAAATCGCGTTAGGCTATACATATATCACCTCAGAATGTACTGTCGGGGACAAAAGTGCCCAAGACACGCGATTATTATCAAAAGCATACAGCTTTGTTATCAGCCAGTGGTTAGAAATCACGCTTATGGTGATGAAACTACGCCTTTCAATGTATAATGTGTGTTAATGAAATAAGGCAAACAATAGCACACTTGACACCTATAAGCCAATATCATCAGTCACGCGTCCTAGAAAATTTTGTCCCGAACAGTCTGATATATTGTTGTGTAGTTTGTTTTGACACACTTTGCATGTAAAGCAGTAAGGCTTGTTTTAATTCTGTTATGTTAGGTTAGAGAACTCAAGAGGCAGTTGCCGTTCTTCCTAGACATAACTCCGAGAGTAGCTAATTCTGTTTCAAAATGCCTAGCGCTCCACCCAGACGGAACAAAATGACTGACGTTATAAATTCTGCCCATATATGTACTAGCGCATAGCGTCAAAAAACACCCAATATCACAGCAAGCTTCCGAGACGCGTTATTTAAGCTTGTGTGGCTTACCTACTACCCCATACTGCAACCCCATGACAGAAAACGGGGTTTGCACAATATGGAAACGTCGTTAATACCTCACCTGTTAAGGAAGAGAACTCAAGCCTGATGCGCCTCGGCACAAACCCATGGACCTTTTCGGGGTGGCGCATGAGGCCACCATGGTGGAGAAACGCAGCAATACAACAAACATCACATGCAAACGAAGGACTGCAATTAGGAACCAACTAGTCGACGACATCAGGGTGCTGTTTCCGCACGTACAGCTTCCGTGCACTTTCAATGATGAACGCGGCATTGCACACCGGACACATACACTTATCATGTTCAGTGGAGCCCGCGGCAAGGCATTCCGCGCTGCTTGAACTTTGGCTCTCCATCTTGGCGACGGAAACAACAGCCGGGTAAGAGAAAATCTGCTCAGGGAGATCATTCGGTGACCAGGCAGGATCAATGACGATGAGCCAAGGTCTTGACAAAGCAAGCATGATCACGTGGTAAACGCATTTACCACCGCGCCGATGGTAAATAAAAGTAATTGAAGTATAGAGTAGAAAAAAATAACTCATTTGTTGAGATAAGGTTTAAAACATTATATTTTGGCACGTTTTTGGAAGCCTGGTATTAAGCAAAACACAACAGGCACAAAAAAAAACAGAGACCACTAGGGATATCCCTGACCGAGCCGAACCTAGGTATTCTCCAGCAGCCGTGGGGAAAGTGGGCAGCGCCTCGCGGGTTTAGCTCAGTTTTTACTGCACCCCCATGAAGCGGCGGTTTCCCCTTGCTAATCCCCGTCGGTGGGGCGGAAATAAGCGGGCAAGGAGAGGTAGACGAACTGTGGCCCTGTCGAAGACGCTATACCCCCCCCCCCCCCCCCCTTTCGTACTAACAAAGACTGTCTAGGTTTGAACAGTCATCCCCGCTGGGCGACACGGGTCCGGACGCTCGCGCTTGGCCGGGAGCAATTAAGCGTAGCCTACATACGGTCAGGTGCGGAAGCGACTAGCAGGCACCACGGCACTTGCGACTCGCAAGGACGGTGTATGCCAACACATTTCGGGGGTACGGTGCGGCTTGACGAAACGTAGCTGGCCAAAAGGAGTGCTGCCGCACGTTCAAAGGAAGGAATGATATGCTTGGCGCCACTGTCCAGACTTTGGGCGACGCCTGTCAACAGTCATCCCGAACGCGAGCAATTTGTTACCCGCGGTGGTGGCGGCTCGGGTGAGATCGATAACTGCCCTTACGATGGGAATCTCCAGCGTCACGGCTTCCCAAGAGGCCAAAGACACGTGAATGGCTTTGATGGATTTTCACGTGTTTCTCTTTTAACTTTGTAAGGGAGACAGTTTGTGTAATACTTTGGAAGTATGGGGCGTGACACGTAAATCCTATTGGGCCAATCGTTTGAAGGGCCCAATCTTGAATGCAATTTTTTAAACAAGCTTTGAAGTTCTTATCTAGTTGTGTATTTTAGGGAAAGGGTTTTGAACGTTGCAGAAACTGGAAGGTGTGCCATGCAGTTTGTTAACCAATTATGGTTATGGTTTGATATGATTGGACGCTATCGAATGTGGGCCGGGCCTACAGGGTATCTAACCAGGGCTTGGAGCACTAGAAAATTGTTCTGGGCTACGCTCAGATGTAATGCATCTTCGGATATGCCGAGTAGGGGCCTCCCCTAGTGTTAGCCAACTGCACGTTTTTTTTTTCTTGTTTAATCTTTCTGCCGCTTTAAATTGTCTCTTGTGAATCAACTTGTATCTAATGTAATTTTTTCTACAAAAAATTTCATGTCGCACTTCCTTAATACCTGTATCCTAATTCGTCACAAAACCATCTCTGAGGGAGCACTTCTGGTGCGAAGAAGCCATCAGTCAGTCAAATTAACCAATTGCCTCTGCCTGTGGGCACCCCTAGTGCAAGAAAGATAAAAAACGCAAGCAGACTAACAAATTTACTGTGGGATTCAGGGACCACGTGCTACTTAGTTTCACAATTTTCATGTCCTTGTGCTCACGTGTCATCACACACAAACGTATTTTCGATTATAACCGTGATGACTACAATTCAAGTATTCTTTGCTTCAAAGTTTTTGCGATAAATTCCTACCGACATTTCCTCGGCATCCGGTCAATGACAACTGACTTGTGTTTAACCACCGCTTACTGGAATTAGCACAGTCGTACATATCAGTATACGCTCCTTTCGCATCAACACGTCTAAGGTATGGTTTACCCGTATGTTGCGTGCACTAAAAACAAGAAAAAGAGAGTTTTCAAAGCTTCCAAACGGCTTGGCATAGCGGCATCATGGCAAAAACACAAAACGGTCGATAAAGACTACTTACTGCATTGCCATTCCTAAAGAGAAGGTTCAAAATTACTTCCATGACCTTCAATCGCTCATGATAGACAAATCCGAAATTTTTTGGCAACACATGATGCCCACTGACACCCTGGCTCCCATTTCCTTGTTGAATAACATTGATGCTCTAATTGATGAAGACGAATGACCACTTATAGTAAATAATTCTTATTTCACGCAGGAAGACCGTTCCAGTATTCCAGTATTCCACCATTAGTAGATGTAGATTACCAATACATGAGACCCATAAAAAGACCGCCACCGTCTGGAAACGTTGAAGTAATGAGGTAAGGGTAGAGAGCTGGGCTAATTGGTTTGCATTATTATGGAACATGGTACCAGCGCAAAAAAAAACGAGGACGAAGGGAGAAGAAAGACAACACGAACGCCGGACTTCAACTCCGGCCTTCAACGAAGGGAGAAGAAAGACAACATGAACGCCGGACTTCAACGCCGGAGTTGAAGTCCGGCGTTCGTGCCGTCTTTCTTCTCCCTTCGCCCTTGTTTTCTTCTTGCGCTGGTACCGTGTTCCATAAGTAATGAGCGTTAGCTTTATCGGCCGTGCGTAAAAGGAAAGTCTTTCCGCTTCTAGCGGGGCCAGGGAAGAATACCCATAGCGGTTCGGAAAAGTAAACCAACTCTTCCACCTAACGGAGCGACGGACGCCTAACTTCATCTATCAGACAAATTATGATGCACGCCTACTCGTTAAGTTGCGCCGCCAGGTAGTGCCCCCTAAGGATACGCCTCAAACAGAATTTGCTGGGTTTCGAAGGTCAAGATGGACCTAGAATTCGGTTTGCGGTGCAATATGGTAAAGCTTCAATTAGTAATTGCATGTGTACAATGTTTACCCATTATTTATTTGTGGTTCTGTTTCTATACCGCAGCCCGTAGGGCTTTATTTGCCTGCCAAATTCGGTACACAGCTGTCCCCGGATGGGTGCTCCTTGTTGCAGTATATATAGCTGAACGAATGTATGCGCTGTAGGCTACGCTGCAAGTCTCACGGCGAGATCTGCTGTTTTCTAGTCGCTGCCACAGGTCGCGCTGTGATCTCCGGGTGGTAGGTGCTCCTTGTTGTCGGAGTATATATAGGGGAACGAATGTATGCACTGTAAACTACGCTAAAAGTCTGATGGCGAGCTGTGCTGTTTTCTAGTTGCTGCCACAGGTCGCGCTGTGATCTCACGGTGGTAGAGAAACCCCACAAAATCTCGAAACGCGATGAGCTGTAATCTAATGGTGGTAGCAGACCCCACGAAATCTCGAAACGCGATGGGTAAGAGCTAACGCTCTTAAAACATGTCACCGCTACTGCATCATTGACACTCTCAAAATATAGACTTCCGGTGGTGTATATACCATTAATACGAAAATTCTAAAAAAATTGTTATACTTCACGCACTATTCTGTTTCATATCTTTCGGCAGTCACTGTCATCCAGGGAAATTCCAGAGGACTGGCTAAATTAACAAAATTATCCCCATCTTTAAATCACGTGACAATACAAGCTCACGTAATTACCGCCCCATCTCACTGACATCAATAGCTTGCAAGATCCTCGAACACAACACCGTATCAGGCATTGCGCAGCATCTCTATAGCTATAACTTTTTAATAAGCAGCATTGGTTCAGAAAAGGCTTCTCATGAGAAATTCAACTATTGGAATTCACAAACGAACTTCTGTATTATATGGATGAGAATTCTCAAACAGACTGCATATTTTTAGACTTCTCAAAAACATTTGAGCTCGTCGCGCATTCACCTTTAATAGCGAAAATTGCCTGCTCTAATCTATAACCCTTAACGACCTCAGGATAAGAAATTTCTATTTTATCTCGCAAGCAGTTTACAGTTGCTATCGGTCACTAATCCACATATATTGACGTATTCTCTGGTGTACTTCAAGCTAGAATTCTGGGCCTATAGCTCTTTCTCATTTACATGAAAGACCCGCCATCACACATTATTTCTATTATTCTCTTGTTCGCAGATGGCTGCATCATATACCGCAAAATACGCTCATCTGCCGACCACGTTGCACTTCAAGGAGACCTCGATCGCAAAACCGCTTGGTGCAAATCATGGCGAATGTTACTTAACACCCAAAAATGCATGTTAATGGTATTCAGCCGGAAAATACTAATTCACCTTTTAATTACTTTCTGAATAATACTTCAGTGTCCTGCGCGTGTTCATACAAATACCTCCGGGTACATTTCTCGAGTTACCTGTGTTGGCCCCCTTCACGTACAAAGAAAGTAACACAATCAATGGTTCGACGAAAGTTCGTCTGATGAGGCATTGTATTAAAGAAAAAGGAACGCGGTCACTGACCATGTCATAAAGTTCAAATACGTTTCGGAACCTCGTACGGGTTCCTTGATCACTGAGCGTACAAGAAATTGTCGCGACTTATATACGTAACACGTGGCGCAAGGAGCGTGCGTAGATGGGTGGCATGGTTCCTTGCACCCGGTTCATGGTAGCTGGTGTCGATTGTATGATTAGAGATTCCATCAGCCGCCGAGATGACGCGTTCCTTTCCTTCGCGATGACAGTGGTGTAGTCCCAGTCAATCGTATGAGTATGCTCTTGCACATGCTCGGCAATGGCGTTCGTCATGTGATTATTATTTCTGACGTCACGTTTTTGGTCGTTAAGCCTTCTGGAGAACATTCCTGTTTCGCCAACGTAAACCTGGGGGCAATCAGCACAAGGGATCTGGTAGATGACACCTGGAAATGCTTCAATCGGCAGTTTATCTTTCACGTTTACGAGCTGGTTACGGAGCTTGCTGGTTGGGATGTGGGCAATGCGCATGTCATATTTTTCAAACACGCGGGATAGTGGTTCGCTGATTCCCTGCACGTAAGGAATGGCAGCACGCGCCTGGAATGTCTTGTTGCTTTGTGTTTCCGGCTGCAAGATCCGCTTCTGAATATTGTGGACAAAGCGAGTAGGGTAACCGTTATTAGTCAGTTCTCGGTGAATCATCCTCAGCTCGTTTTGCAATGAATTTTCATCTGAGCATATGCGTACGGCACGTGTTATTAAAACGATACCACCGACGTCTTGTGGCCAGCCGGATGACACGACATAAAATTGAGGTAGCGACCTGTATGCGTAGGCTTCCTATAGATCGAGAAGGTGAGGGCGCCCTCATCCTTGCGAACCAGTACATCCAGGAATAGCAAAGAACCGTCTTTCTCAAGTTCAACGGTGAACTGTATATGCGCATTCTGGGTATTTAGGCTGTCCAGGAAGCGTGTGACGTCTTGTTTCTTCAAAATGCAGAAGCAGTCGTCTACGTAGCGATAGAATACTTTGGGTGCAGGAATGAAGGTGGCTAGCACTTTTTCTTCCAGGGCTTCCATTACTAAATTGGCCGTTGTAACTGATATTGACGCCCCCATTGCCGTGCCTTGTGTCTGCTGATAGAAACTGCCGCCGTAGGAAAATAAAGTGTTGCCAAGGCAAAATCTCAGCAGCTCGCAAAGTTCCGGAACGTCGAAGTGTGTGCGGCCAGGGAGACCAGTGTCAGCTTCCAGGGCTTTTTCACATGTAGCTACTGCTAAATCCACTGGTACGCTAGTAAAAAGCGACGTCACGTCAAACGAAACCATAATGTCGTCTTCACTCAGCGAGATGCAATGTAACTTAGAAGCAAACGTGGACGAATTTCCGACATGCGTTGATGTCTTGCCTGCTAGAGGACTCAATACCTGGTGAAGATAGCCTGATAGCCTATGAAGTGGCGATCTGGTGAAGTCGACAATAGGTCGAAGCGGTACCCCAGGCTTGTGGACTTTAGGCAGGCCGTAAATTGCAGGAGCTGAACCGTTTGTGCACAGCAGCCGGTAATAAAGGCTGTTCTGGTGCGGAGGAACCAAACTGAACAGTATGGCCAGCAGTTGTTGCAGCTTGGTCTGTAGTCTGCTTGTTGGGTCACGGGCTAGAGGAGTGTAAGTCCGATGGTCTCCGAGAAGGGCCAACAATTTCTTGTTGTAGTCGCTCCTGTCAAGCAAGACTGTGGTGTTGTCTTTGTCGGAAGGATGGATGGCGATGTTACTGTTATTCCGCAGGCTGCGAATGGCACTTGCTTTTCTGCTACCCACGACCGCGTTCTTGCACTGTGTTCCTCAAACCGGAGAGCACACCAATGGCACGGGTGCGTGCCTCTTCTCGAACGGCAGAGGGAAGTTGACTAACCGCTCTTTCGACCGCGCACAGAACTTCGCTTGGCCTCGGTGATGCTTGTGTGTTGAAATTGAAACCGCGGGACAGCACCACAGCCTCCTTCTCCGTCGGCGTATAGGAGGAAAGGTTGATGACGTCTTGTGCGCCTTGGGACACTCCTGGTCGGAGTGCCTGCAGTTTCCTCTCTTGTGACGTTCAATGGCGACGTTCCCTCATATTAGCGGCAAAGTTCGCGTGCAACTGCTCTTCTGGAAAGTCATCCGGCATCAGATGCTCCAGATGCCGACGAGCAAAGAACGTTTGTGTTTCCAAACGTGACGTCAGAAATAATAATCACACGACGAACGCCATTGCCGAGCATGTGCAAGAGCATACTCATACGACTGACTGGGACAACGCCACTGTCATTGCGAAGGAAATGAACGTGTCATCTCGGCGGCTGATGGAATCCCTAATCATACAATCGACACCAGCTACCATGAACCGGGTGCAAGGAGCCATGCCACCCATCTACGCACGCTCCTTGCGCCACCTGTTACGTATATAAGTCGCGACAATTTCTTGTACGGTCAGTGATCAAGGAACCCGTACGAGGTTCCGAAACGTCTTTGAATTTCATGACATGGTCAGTGACCGCATTCCTTTTTCTTTAATACAATGCCTGACCAGACGAACTTTCGTCGAACCATTGATTATGTTAACTACCGGAGCACATATGGACAAGACGTCGTTACGAAGATACGCCGATTCGTCTCGGTGAGTTCAAAGGTAGCTGCGTTCAAGACGCACCTGGACTTCAACCTCACGTGCAAACGGGAGGACTTAACGCCGAAGACTCTGCGGCTAGGAAGACCGGTTGCCACGTCTTGGGGCCACCAGATTATTCGACAGGCCGAGCGGAAGCTACTGCAGGCGCATGTTCTGGAGTGCCGTCAGAAGCTACGGACTTTGGAAACACAAACGTTCTTTGCTCGTCGGCATCTGGAGCATCTGATGCCGGAGGAATTTCCAGAAGTGCAGTTGCACGCGAACTTTACCGCTGCTATGAGGGAACGTCGCCACAGAACGTCACAAGAGAGGAAACTGCAGGCACTCCGACCAGAAGTGTCCCAAGGCGCACAAGACGTCATCAACCTTTCCTCCTATACGCCGACAGAGAAGGCGGCTGTGGTGCTGTCCCGCGGTTTCAATTTCAACACACAAGCATCACCGAGGCCAAGCGAAGTTGTGTGCGCGGTCGAAAGAGCGGTTAGTCAACTTCCCTCTGCCGTTCGAGAAGAGGCACGCACCCGTGCCATTGGTGTGCTCTCAGGTTTGCGGAAGCACAGTGCAAGAACGCGGTCGTGGTTAGCAGAAAAGAAAGCCATTCGCAGCCTGCGGAATAACAGTAGCATCGCCATCCTTCCTTCCGACAAAGGCAACACCACAGTTTTGCTTGACAGGAGCGACTACAACAAGAAATTGTTGGCCCTTCTCGGAGGCCATCGGACTTACACTCCTCTAGCCCGTGACCCAACAAGCAGACTACAGACCAAGCTGCAACAACTGCTGGCCAGACTGTTCAGTTTGGTTCCTCCGCACCAGAACAGCCTTTATTACCGGCTGCTGTGCACAAACGGTTCAGCTCCTGCAATTTACGGCCTGCATAAAGTCCACAAGCCTGGGGTACCGCTTCGACCTATTGTCGACTTCACCAGATCGCCACTTTATAGGCTATCAGGCTATCTTCACCAGGTGTTGACTCCTCTAGCCGGCAAGACATCAACGCATGTCGGAAATTCGTCCACGTTAGTTTCTAAGGTACATGGCATCTCGCTGAGTGAAGACGACATTATGGTTTCGTTTGACGTGACATCGCTTATTACTAGCGTACCAGTGGATTTAGCAGTAGCTACATGTGAAAAAGCCCTGGAAGCTGACACTGGTCTCCCTGGCCGCACACCCTTCGACGTTCAGGAACTTTGCGAGCTGCTGAGATTTTTCCTTGGCAACACTTATTTTTCCTACGGCGGCAGTTTCTATCAGCAGACACAAGGCACGGCAATGGGGGCGTCAATATCAGTTACAACGGCCAATTTAGTAATGGAAGCCCTGGAAGAAAAGTGCTAGCCACCTTCATTCCTGCACCCTAAGTATTCTACCGCTACGTAGACGACTGCTTCTGCATTTTGAAGAAACAAGACGTCACACGCTTCCTGGACAGCCTAAATGCCCAGAATGCGCATATACAGTTCACCGTTGAACTTGAGAAAGACGGCTCTTTGCCATTCCTGGATGTACTGGTTCGCAGGGATGAGGGCGCCCTCACCTTCTCTATCTATAGGAAGCCTGCGCATACAGGTCGCTACCTCAATTTTATGTCGTGTCATCCGGCTGGCCACAAGACGTCGGTGGTATCGTCTTTATTAACACGTGCCGTACGCATATGCTCTGATGAAAATTCATTGCAAAACGAGCTGAGGACGATTCATCGAGAACTGACTAATAACGGTTACCCTAGTCGCTTTGTCCACAATATTCAGAAGCGGATCTTGCAGCCGGAAACACAAAGCAACAAGACATTCCAGGCGCGTGCTGCCATTCCTTACGTGCAGGGAATCAACGAAGCACTATCCCGCGTGTTTGAAAAATATGACATGCGCATTGCCCACATCCCGACCAGCAAGCTCCGTAACCAGCTCGTGAACGTGAAAGATAAACTGCCGATTGAAGCATTTCCAGGTGTCATCTACCAGATCGCATGTGCCGATTGCCCCCAGGTTTACGTTGGCGAAACAGGAAAGTTCTCCAGAAGGCTTAACGACCACAAACGTGACGTCAGAAATAATCATCACACGACGAACGCCATTGCCGAGCATGTGCAAGAGCATACTCATACGATTGACTGGGACCACGCCACTGTCATCGCGAAGGAAAGGAACGTGTCATCTCGGCGGCTGATGGAATCTCTAATCATACAATCGACACCAGCTACCATGAACCGGGTGCAAGGAACCATGCCACCCATCTACGCACGCTCCTTGCGCCACGTGTTACGTATATAAGTCACGACAATTTCTTGTACCGCTCAGTGATCAATTAACCCGTACGAGGTTCCGAAACGTCTTTGAATTTCATGACATGGTCAGTGACCGCATTCCTTTTTCTTTAGAAAGTAACACCTAAAGAATCTCGCACATTAGGGTATCTAAAACCTACGCTTCGTGGAACTGCCACTACATTAGGGTATCTAAAACGTACTCTTCGTGGAACTGCCACTACCCGTAAGCTCGCCTATCAAACACTAGTTCGTACACAGCTCGAATACGCATCGCCAATCTGGTCACCTCATCCGGCTTAATAATTAATTCTCTTGAATCGGTTCCGAATCGTGCTGCACATTTCATTTCCAGAAACTACAACTGTCACTCGAGCCTAAGAAGCATCAAACCATCGATCTCTCTCTCTCTCTCTCTCTCTCTCTCTCTCTCTCTCTCTCTCTCTCTCGAAATTGTAATCACGGAGATTAATCGCACTAATCTGCCTATTTCTGAGAATAGTATGCATTGCCTACTCTTCAACGCTGCCTCTTGTACAACCAAACCGCACGTCACGTCTTTTAAACCACCCTCTAAGTTTCCATCGCATATCTGGTAAAAGCGTTGCATTTCATTCATCTGCCCTAGCGCAGGCTATCATTCAATGAAGTGGTCTTCTGGAACTCATCATGAAGATCCAGGTCGTTTTAGCGCCGAGGAAAAGAAAGTTCAGTTTTTAATGCGTGGCGTGAAAGAACAACTCTGGCAGCCTCGTCCGCCAGCCGCCAAAACAGACGTTGAATTCACGCAAGAATCCTGCGCGATCGAGAAGACCCTCGACGTCCGGGCTGGGCAGTAAAACCGCCCTTGCTATGTCTGTGCAAGCCCTCCGGACACGACGACCAGCACCAGCGTATGCTTGCGGCAAGTGATCCTCGAAATCGTCTACGAGGAGGTACGCCGATTACTGCCATTCTCCCCACAACCGCAATCAGCGACTCTCATGGATGTGGTACGGAAAGAAGTGCAACGGCACTTGCCACCCCGAAAGCCACAGAACCCCAGGCCATGACCTACGCCGCTTCAGTACACACTCCTCAGCCGTAACGAAAAACCCTACATCCTCTCTGACATGAACAACTTTTTCCCGAACGCCGCCTTCCTGCGCCCAGCCGCCAAGCCTATGAGCGACGCTCGAGCCCCAGGAAATGCGACGCCTGGAGGACTTCCGACAACCGGCCGTTGTGCTTCCATTGCAGTGAGGCCGGCCATATTCTTCGTCGCTGCCCGTACCAACGTATCGCTTTTCTAGGATTTGCCGCTGATGCCCCACGACAACGCTTCGGCCAACTTCCGGAGGGAATCGACGAGTACTTGCGTAGAGAGGGGTACACATCAAACCGCCTTTCGCGCTCACCATCTCCGCCAACCTCGCGCTTTGCGTCGCCACGCTGCAGCTACGCAGGCGTAGTTCGAGGAAGGTATCCCAGCCTCCTAGGGGAAACTGTAGACAGCAACCCATGGAGGTGAGTTTGCTCACGAGCGAAACGACGGAGATCCTCCGCCAACCACGCCCATGAAGGCACTGCACACGCTACGCCGCATGAAGGTGTTACACTCGCTGCACCGACCCGCACAAAATGACAATCCCGACCACGACGCGAACTGCCTTCAAAACGACGCCGCCACCCAGAAAAGCATCGAAGACACGCCCCAACCTCGACTCGCATACGCGACGAAGCCGTGACCCGACGCCGAGAGCGACATGGAATGCAAGAGCCATGACATCCAACGTAGAAGTGACTATCGAAGGCAGGAAAGTTACCGCTGTAGTCGACGCAGGAGCCGAATACTCGGTGATGAATAGAACATTCGTTGCGCAGCTGAGGAAAGTCACGACCGCTTGGGACCGCCCATAAATTCGCACCGCAGGGGCCACATCATTGCGCAGTCAGGACTATGCACAGCGCGAGTGACTGTCAAAGCACACATAGCCTGCGACCTTCGTTGTCCTACGGCAATGTTCTACCGAATCTAAATACACTCAACAAATTACAACGCACACAATACGCAGACAAATGTCCATGGTGCCATGATACACCCACGCTCTATTACATAACGTAGGCCTGGGAGAAAATAGAGGTGGCACCAAAAATCCAAACCTGAGTGCGGAGGAATAAGAAGGAATGCTCTCCAGCGACCGTCAGGACGTCCATCTTGGGCTGATCTGGCGAGCACAGCTGGCAGCGGCATCCAGCGGAGCCCAGGACTAGGGGCAGACGACCACTGCTAAGATGGAAGACACCATCCGACTCCGCCAAATTCCTCACCTACTCTCTAGAGCTCAATAAACGTTTTCCTTCTTTCCTTCCTTCGAAAAGTGAGCATGGGCATTGATTTCCTTAAAGGGACACTGAATCACTTTTTGTGAAAATCGAGCTTGCAGGGCCGTCCTACAGTTTTTCATGCTGCGTACTCGAATATCGAACCCAAATTTAGCAAAAACAAGCTAGAATTGTCTTTTTTTGCAGCAATATGCGGCTGGCGCCTCGGGGCACACCGTGGGTCGCGCTGCCGTCTCTGATTGGTCATGAGGTCATGAAGTC
The DNA here is from genome assembly GCF_052857255.1 of Amblyomma americanum. Classification (NCBI taxonomy): domain Eukaryota; kingdom Metazoa; phylum Arthropoda; class Arachnida; order Ixodida; family Ixodidae; genus Amblyomma; species Amblyomma americanum. The sequence continues at coordinate 45,737,939 of NC_135501.1, read as the reverse complement.
ACGTTGAGGACAGGAGAAGCTGCCGGCATGGGTACGGCGATGCCTTCCGAGCAGACAGCAGCTTTCCGCGGTGTTGTAAAAGCGGATATGGCGATTATTTTTTCGCTGATGTCCAAAGAAAAGGATACCTCAGTTCGTTCATCCCACGTATCATTTGAACTGAAAAAAGACGCAACGAAAAATATTCTACGCCTAGCCCAAGCACGCGAAGCAGGAAAGACGCGTATGCATTCCACACGTTAGAGGCGTCAGGGAAACCTCAGCTTTTATTCTCCGAAGAGAAGCGGTTCAAACAATCCTCAAGCCAGTTACCACCACCGGATGTCTCTTGGCTCTCCCGAAAGAGCGTCTTCTAAAGGAAATGCCCAAGGCGTTGTATACAAAATACCCTGTTCTGGGTGTCCAGCGTTGTTATTTCACGGAAAGAATTAAGCAGCATAATAGTGACGTCGACGTGAGCGAGGCGCGGTAGCCAAGCACTGCGAGGTATGTGACCACAGGATAGACGGAACTATTGCGCTGGAGACCAAGCCAAATTTACGCACAAGGGTTTTGCTTGAGTCAAGGCATGTTCAGCAGACGTCGGAAATATTAATTGCTTCCCCGGAACCACTCCCTCTTTTTAGATGTGCAGCCTCAGTTCAGTGATCTGGTGTTCAACTGTATGTGTGTTTAAAAGCAAAGCTGCAACTCGTCCACAAAACCTTGACGAATAAACCGAGTAAGGCTTCGAAACGTCGTGTTTTCTTACAATAGCTTGATTGGTGTTCATTTTTCTCTTAAGCTGGCATCCGAAACCAGAAAGACCTCTGTCGAACGTTTTGATTTTAATCGCGTAGCTGTTATCAGTGACGAGGCATCAAGGGTGAAAAAGATGCTGCATATAAAAAAGTTCGATGCTTGCTTGCGTGCTTGGACGCGTCTAACCGAATATTGCTGAGCACGCCCCATGACGTATAGCCGCACCTGTGCTGAGGAGAGCGACACAACCCTGAGCATTTATAAAACTTCTACATGGGCTCCAAGAGCATGTCAGGCACGTGCCATGCGGGAAAGCATCTCTCAGAGCCACCAGTACCTCAGAGTGCCCGCCACATCGGTCGGCTCTTTAAATAGCCGATCCGCACACGAATAATTGTGCCGCTAATGATTTGAGCAGCGATCAGCGGAGAGCCATGTAGTGGGTCCCCCCTTGTGTAAAAAAAGGACACACGCAAATGCACCCACGCGCTGAAGCTGCCTGTCATCCCATCGCAGGGTCACTCTCCAAAGACTGATCGCTGTCAACGCTTCACGCAAAGCTGCACACACAATGAGAGCTGAACTCTCATAAAGCAACGAAATTAAAATTGCAAGTAGCAGCCTTTACCTTCCTTTTCCTTTTTTAGCAGAGGCGCTTCTTGCCGATGGTGACACGCATCTCATATGCGAGAAAATCGAAGGAACTGTGTCGTGGTTCAGCCGTGCTTCCTTGACAGAAAGCCTTTGAGATCGCTTTGGGGACAAGCTCTGCAATGCAGCCGCTCTGACAAAAGAGCAGCGACCCACTGCGCTGCGAGCTTTTCATCTTGCGGGAGAAAATAGGAGACGACACAGTCGCGGCAGTAGTTGTTCGTGCATCCGAACGCAGAACTATAGCTGTGTGTTTAACTTTGCGCATGAACTCAGATGGCACATTTCGTACGTCCGCAACGCACGCAGCACGAGCAACAACGCACACAGCGCATGAAATAAGCTCGCCGAAAGCTCACTCCGGTGGCTCGAAGTATCCCCCGCTCCTCAATTTGACGTCAAGTAGGCCGATATGGACGAGATTTCCCACTCCGTTGTCCTCCTCCCCTTCGCTTGCGAGGGACGCGGAAGGTTTGAACGGTGCGCTTTTAATTGGTGATTGCGCCTGTGTCTTAGTCAAACTAGGAAACATAACTCCACAGACATGATTAGCAACGAGTCTGCTTCAGAACCCTAGAAGGTTAGCAGATTCGTAAACTGCCTGAGTATGTCTTTAATGAGCATAAGGCCATCCTTTCGATGAGAACGCTGGAAAATCACGTTACCCTCAGTGTCCTGCAGGACGACGTGAGCGTCCCACCCCGTTCAAGCGCTATCATGACCGTAGGTGCCATGAAAGTCATTAACGCTGAAGCCATTATCGAAGGGAACATGAAGTTGCTTCTAGACCGAGGAATCATCGCAAGGCGCATCGCAGATTTCCGAAATGGCCAGGCCAAAGTACTGCTTACTAACTTCAGCGAAGAATACCGGCACATTAACAGAGGAACCACGGTTGCTTTCTAAGACGAAATATCTAATGTACGAGATTCCTTCGCCCTCTCCGAACTATCCGCAGAAGATTCGCCTGAACAAGAGAATCCGTCTACTTTCGACATCAACCCATCCCTGCCCCGGAACAGACAAGACTAGATTCGCAATCTGTTTCGACGCTACAGCGAGTGTTTTTCGCCATCACCGAAGGTCCAGCAAACGCCAATTGCCAAGCATCGCATTATAACCGACCAGCACGCACGACCTCTCCGTCAAAGCCCCTACCGTGCGTCGCCGCGAGAACGACCAGCCACCCGGAACCAATTGGAAGGAATGGTTCGCGACGACGTCATTCATCCTTCAAACAGCCCATGGGCGGCACCGGTTGTTCTAGTGAGAAAGAAAGAGGGCGCACTTCTATTTTGCGCTGATTACCGCCGCTTGAACAATATAACAAAGAAGGACGTCTACCCCCTCCCCCGCATCGAATACACACTGGACCGGCTCTTCAATGCCAAGTACTTCTTATCGATGGACGTCAAGACGATCCTGGCAAATTGAGGTCGATGAAAGATATAACGAGAAGACGGCATTTCAGATGGGCTCTTTGAGTTCAGGGTGATGCCATTTGTTTTCTGTTCCACACCAGCGACGTTTCAGCGAGTAATGGATACAGTGCGGACAGGCCTAAAGTGGAAAATGTTTCTGGTATAATTTGATGACGTCGCTGTCTTCGCCTTGAACTTTGATGAGCACATCAAAAGACTTCTAACAGTACTCAGAGCCATCAAGTCGTCTTGCCTAACCTTGAAAACAGAGAAGTGCCACTTTGCCTATGAAAACCTGCTGTTTCTAGGCCAAATCGTTTGCAAAGAGAGAGTGCGCCCAGACACGCAGAAAACAGCTGCTATTGAACAGTCCTCACCGCCGGCCGATAAGAAAGCAGAGCGCAGATTTCTCGGACTCTGCGCGTATTACCGACGAGTTGTGAAAAACTTTTCGCGCATCGCACAGACCCTGACCCAACTGACGAAAACAGACGTGCCATTTAAATGGGAAGCGCCGCAAGCAGAAGCCTTCAAAGAACTTCAGCGTCGTTTTTTGTCCCCACCGATCCTTGCGCATTTTGATGAAAACGCCGTTACTGAAGTTCATCACGACGCAAGCAGTTTGGGCCTAGGCGCCGTCCTCATTCAAAAAAGCGACGGGCTGGTGAAAGTCATCGCATACGCTTGCCGTTCCGTTTCCAAGGCCGAGGCTAACTATTGAACAAATGAGGAGTGCATTGCCATCATTTGGGCTACGTCGAAATTCCGCCCGCACCTGCACAGACGACCGTTCGTGGTGGTCAGCGATCACCACGCGCCCTTCTGGCTTACCAATTTCAAGGCCCCTCTGGCCACCTCGCTCGAGGCAGTCTGCGTCTCCATGGAGTTTGACGTCACCACCGTTTACAAGTCCAGGACACAAGCACACTGACGCCGATTGCCTCTCACGAGTTCCTCTGCATATGCGCCGCCGCCGGACGACGATGAGGACGCCTTCCTGGGACCCATCAGCACAAGCTCTTTTGCATATTAGCAAGGGTCGGATCCCGACCTAAATCTCCTCATCGAGTGCTTGAAAGGCAAAGTTTCTTTACCCCCGCCCCATTCAAGCGGGGACTGTCTTCCTTCTGTGTACAGAATGATGTCCTCATGAAGAAGAACTTTGCAGCGAATAAAACAGCCTACCTCCTTGTTGTACCTGCTTGCCTCTGCGAAGAATTTCTACAGGCTTCACACGACGATCCGGCGGCTGAACATCTCTGGTTTACTCGCACCCTCTGCCGCATTGAAGGCAAGCATTACTGGCCCCGAATGTCTAACGATGTCGCACATTATGTGAAAACTTGCCGAAATTGCCAGCGACGAAAGACCTTTTCAACAGACCAGCAGGATTTCTGAACCCCATTGAACCCCCCTCAAGGCCGTTTCAGCAGATAGGCATGCAATCGCATGGCGCTTTGCCAAAGCCAACGTCTGGAAATAAGTGTATCATCATAGTGACCGACTAGCTGACCCGCTGCGCCGAGGCAAAAGACCTACCGAACGGAACAGCAGCAGAGGTCGCCAAATTTTTCGTGGAGTGCATTTTTCTCCGACACGGCGCCCCCGATGTGCTCATCTATGACAGAGGAACAGCATTCAGGGCGGAACTAACGCAAGCCATACTGCGTTACAGCCAAACCAGCCACCGTAGGACAACTGCATACCATCCGCATACCAACGGACTGACCGAGCGCCTAAACAAAACCATCGCCGATATGCTCACCATGTATGTCTTCACCTACAGTAGTGCAGGAGACAACCCAGATGGCGCCTTTTAGGCTCGTCCATGATAGGGAGGCCACGACCATGCTGGACGCAATGCTGGCCAACGTTACCGAAGAAGATAACGTTGATATCGCCGCCTACCTTCAATGCGCAGACGAACCTTGAAGGCTCGCCCGATTACGGATCAAAGACCAGCAGCGAACCGACGCCAGACGATACAACCTACGAAGACGCAACGCGGAATACATGCCAGGAGACCAAGTCTGGGTTTGGACGCCAATTCGCCGCCGTGGATTGAGTGTAAATCTTTTGCGCCGCTATTTCATCCCGTACAAGGTTCTTCGTCGGCTGTGTGAACTGGATTATGAAGTCATTCCTGACGCTATGACTGCATCCCAGTGACGCCGCGTACGACCAGAAGTTCTCTTTGTCTTCCCTCTGAAGCCTTATTATAAGCGCTAAAAGACGCTGCATTTCCAGACTCTGTTCATTTCACCACAATTCGTTTTATTTGTTACTAGTCGCATTATTTTGTTTTGCTTCTAGCATTCCTTTGTATGCGATGCAATAAGCGACCAGATTTATGTCGATTGATCGCATCCAGTTAGAGCTGATCCTGCATTGTTCCGGAATGTTCTAGTAGCTTTAGACGCTTTTCTCGGAAGTTTGCTATCAGCTTTAAATTCAGCAGGGCCGGCAGCGGCAGACATTCTGTTCGACAACGCCACGCACGCTTATTGCTGCGCCGCCGCCGAGTGATTCAGTCCATTGCGGGCGCAATCAGCCCAAATAAACTGTTTTGTTTGTGCGGCAAAAAGAGACCAGACGCAAGATGGAATGGAAAACCTGTGTCCCGCTTACCTATCGCGCCGTCTGTTGCCGTGGCGACGGCGCTCTTCCGGCGTCGCTTATGCTGAGCGAAGGGTGCGGTTCGCGGTGACTATGTCTATCGCGTCGACTCATCGACATGCGGTATTTGCGGAAGCATGGGGCCATGGGCTTTTTGCCTCCACCCACGGAACACACGCACAATTTGCTGTAGTAAAGATATTTACACAATCATAATAGAGCCAGTGCACTGCATTTCTGACACATGGCAGCAGCGGCGCCATTCTCGTTGTTTTCTATGCGTGTTTCATGGAGCGGCACAGGGTAACGTTCCAAAGACTCTTTCTCACCTTTACAGCTGGGATTTTTGTCATGTGTAGACCGGGCGAGCAAAAAATCCTGACGGTCAAGTTTGTAAAAGCTGCTACAATATCTTTCTCGTGATGTTTAAATTTTCCTTACAGTTGCCTGCATAGTGTAATCATAGTTGTCATCGAAGCACAGCTGCATCTTTTGCCACATATCACTGATTTCATTCGTCATTCTTAGCGAAAGAGTCTAAGAAGTTTTTTCAGAAGGGGACTCTCTTCAAAAATAACTGTTTTTGTTCATACAGGTGAAGGGCTGGAACAAAGAACGTGGTTGCAGGCACGTGATGACAACTACATTGATATGGACGCACGGCCAGCTTGAATGTGGACACTACACCACTTAACCTGTTGCCCCGGTGTGCTCGAACACAGTACTTTGCAAAAACCTCAGTGACTATATCAACTCCGGCCGTGGCACAGCGACGACGTCTCCTGCATCGCAACTGGATGGAGAGGCGCGTTGCATAGACGAGAGAGTGAATTTGGCGTCATTGAAAAGGAAGTTCTAGATCGAAGCTGCAGAACTGGAGACATTTTTCTGACGTTTAAGTAGCAATGCCGGAGTTCAATGTGATAGACTCGTCTAACTGTCTCAAAGCGTAAATAACTTCGCAAAAATCTTGGAAGAACAACATAGTCTGGTAGCGGGTGTTTTTGAAAAAAAACTTCAGGCTGCAACCAACAATAGAGATATTAATCAGGAAGCAGTGGGTGAATGTCCCGCTGACGAAATCCGCGCGTTAAAGAAACCACTGAGGATATACTTGGCAGAGACTTTTAATATCCACGAAAGTTTTAAGAAATGCATACGGGAATTAGTTGCGGCTACTGAAGAATGGGAAGAAAGTCTACTTTCAGAGCTTAAGCTATTAAATGGAATCTCGGGAGGTCAAATATCGCAAGCGAGAACTGCGAGACGTCCTCACGAATTTCATTCTCCACTGAGGCAGCGAGAAGGAAACCAAAGAACATACTGAGAAAACCTTGCACAGTTCCCACCAATCGCAGACTTCCTGAATGAAATTTGTCCTTTCTCAAGTATTTCGTAATAGGTGTGAACTCCCTATGAGAGAGTGCTCGCAAGGATTGCCTTGACTCCTATGATAGTTATCTAGTGTACCAATATGGGCAATCTGCGTGACCCCTCGAGTGTGTGTGATGAAAATCACTGACACTTTAGCGTTTCATACAGCAATTCAGTTACACATAGGTGATGTGGATGATTATGTTCAGTGACCATTCGAGCAAAAAATTCAAGTGAAGGCCATACATCCGAATGGACACGACGAACTTGGCGTAGAGGTGAAAGGAACTTGCAATTTGAGCGTTATCCAAAGGCTTTCCGAATCGATTGGTCTGTGTTACTATCGGCTCTTCCATAGCGGCTCACAACATGATCAGTCAAGATATGTGGAAGGTGACCAGCTTCAGCTAATGTAGAAACTGCTGCCATGATTCAGCTCGACGGCGAAAACCGCCCTAAAATTTATTACGCACTTCTGCAAGCGCATGTAGGGATAGCTGTTTAATGCTATTAATTGTGTCAAGCCAATTTCAGATGCCGTGATCATTTGTTTTATTAACTTCAGACTGTAAATTATCGTCATCCTGCGATGAGCACTGTTTATTCGAAACCTTTAAATATTGACACAGTGCTTTCCGCGTGTTCCCTTAGCGCAGACCTGAACCAGGCGCCGCCTCAAAAAGAGGAAGTGAAAGTGACAGCGATCAGGAGCTGTGGTGAAGATGTTCGCCGAAGCCCGCCGCTGTTTTCTTGTGAGCGAACTGCGATCTCTCCGATTCATGCATGACATCTTGGTGGAGATTTGCTGGGTAGCGCACCCGATGCCCTGGACCCCTCCAGGAAGCCGGGACTCCAGCCGGCTTGAATGCTGTAAAGTCGAACTTACGCCCATCCACCAAGGTAGTGGCGGCTGCAAGGACAGCAACCAGAGTTCGGGCTCTTGGAGTCTACTTCGACCATGAGGACATTGACCTCCGATTCAACGCGACCATGAGTGTCCACACAAACTCACGTCAGCATGCCTGATGTCATCCCTTCACCGTCCGTCGTGCTGCAGCAGCCACGCGACCCACCCACCTTTCAAGGTTTTCCAGGCGGGGACCGGATGACTGGCTCGAGAAGTTCGAGCGCGTAGCCCAATACAGAGGGTGGGCTGACGACTCGAAGCTGCAGCACGTGTTTTGTCGCTGGAGGGTGCAGCTCTTACTTGGTTTGAGAACCGAGATGCCACATTAACAACGTGGGGTTCTTTCAAGACGCATTTTTTGCAGGCTTTTACCACCGTCCTCCGGAAAGAACGTTCCGAGCTGCTCCTCCAGGCGCGCGTCCAACTACCTAATGTGACTGTCCTCCTTTACTCCTATAACATGGCAAAGCTCATCCGCCGGGCTGGCCCCAACATGTTCGAAGAGAGGAACCTGCGTTATCTTATGAGGGGCATCAAGTAACAGATCTTCGCTGGCTTAGTTCTAAGCCCACCCAGGACTGTCACCGAATTTGTTTCCGAGGCCAATGCGATGGAGAAGATGTTCGACATGCGATCCAGACAGTACGAGTGTCCGCCATCGCTGATGGCTAGAAGCGGTGTCGATGCTTCTAGCCGCGACATCCTTCGGGAGACCATCCGGACTGTTGTACGCGAAGAGCTTCAAAAGCTCTTTCCAGCTCAGCAGCCGCCACAGTTTTATTCAATTTCGGATATTATTCGTGAAGAGGTCCAACAGGCGCTCACGCCGCCAGTTCCTGTTCAAGCGAACACAAAACCCCAGATGATGACATACGCCGCAGCCGTTCGCCGTCCTCCGCCGCCTCCAAGTCGCTTAGATACACCTACATTCACCGCCAACCATTCCTTCCTCACCCTTCTCAGGTTCCCCCTCGGAAGAGCGACGTCTGGCGTACTGCCGATCATCGCCCTCTGTGCTATCCCTGCGGCGGGCCCAGCCATGTCTACCGCCACTGTCGTTACCGACGTATGGGTCTGCAGGGGTACAGTGCCGATGCGACCCGACCACAGCGTAGTCAATGGCCTCTGGAGATAAGCGATTACCTGGCCGTGGCACCCGAAGCACCCCACTACTAGACCCGGTCGCCGTCCCGACATCGTTTCTAGTCTCCGCGACGTTCTTCTGCAGACGTTTCGCGCCGAAAGTATCCTAGTCCCCTTCGGGAAAACTAGACGCGGCAACCTTTGAAGGGAAGGTTGCTCATCAATTCTCCGCCGCAACGAAACCGCCTCGCGCCGCACCGCAGCGTCGCGGAGTGCGCACTGCAGCCGTGTGCGCACTCCTCAACGTTCCTCTAAACAATCGGCTACAACTGCTGATCTGAATATTTCAATCCACGATACCGACGTCACCACACTTGTGGACACCGGCGCCGACTTCTCGGTAATCATTGGACCCTTTGCCGCGACTCTGAAGAAGGTGACCACACCTTGGACGGGCCCACAGCTTCGTACTGCCGGGGACCACTTGATCACCCCAGCTGGCAAGTGCACGTCACGAGTGACCATCGATGAGGGCACGTCCTGGCCACCTTCGTCGTACTCGACCAATGTTCCCGGGACGTAATCCTCGGAATGGATTTCTTGACAGAAAATGGCGTGGTAATTAACCTTAATCAAAATCAGTGACCTTATCAACAGAGAACGCAATCCAGAATGCTTCCGAACGTCCTGCGGGTCTTGGAATCCTTGATAACGTCACCATTCCACCCCATTCGAGATTTGTGATATCCGTCGGCACGAAGACGCTGCGGAAGTTTGAACGTGTCATCGAAAGCAAAGAAATTATGCTTTTTGACCGTTGCCTTGCTGTCGCCGGAGGGGTCATTTTCCTCGACAAAAGAGAAACCGAAGTGCTGCTTACGAATTTTGGAAGTGAGCACCAACATGTCAGCCTTGGTAACACTGTGGCCCACATTCATAGTATCGCCGACATTCGACGAGCGCCAAGCCTTGCCATGGTGTCGCCAACAGAGATTAACACCGGTATTTCCGACTTCGAGTGCGACATTAACCCCGCGCTTTCGCGAAGTTGGAAATCTCCTCCAGCGCTACGGCATTACCTTCTCGACTTCTTCCCGCGTCGGAAGAACACACTTCGCCAAGCATCGAATTATTACGGATGACGCTGTGAACTCTCTCCGACAGTCACGTTATCGTGTAGCAGCCGTCAAATTATGCGTATGCTTCGAGACGACATAATTCAACCCTCCCGTAGTCCCTGGGCGGCACCTGTCGTCCTGGTGAAAAAAGTGTTCATAACCATCGCCTCAACAAACTAACTAAACAAAGATATTTATCCCCTTCCTCGAATCGACGATGCTCTTGATCGCCTCTGCTACGCAAATTATGTTTCATCCATGGACCTAAAATCAGGATATTGGCGAATTGAGGTAGGTGAACGAGACCGAGAAAAAACCGCATTTACTACTCCGGACGGGCTGTATGAGTTTAAAGCAGTGCATTTGGTTTGTGCTCTGATCACGCAACGTTCCAATGGCTAATGAACACAGTTGTGGCACACTTCAAGTGGCAAACATGCCACGTCTACCTTGATGACGCTATGGTGTTCACCCCAACGTTCGAGGAGCACCTTCGGAGCCTCGAAGTTGTGCTGCAAACCTTAAAGTCTTCTGGGCTTACGTTAAAAATGAGAAATGAAACTTTGCTTATACTGAGCTCAAGGTTTGAGGTCATGTAGTAAGTTATGAGGGAGTCCGGCCGGACCCAGACAAAACCAAAGCGATTGCCAATTTCGCTACACAGCAGGATAAAAAGCACACCGCCGCTTTCTACGATTACGTTCCTACTACCGTCGCTTTGTGAAAGATTTCGATGGAATCGCCGAGCCCCTGACACGTTTGACAGGGACAGACACGCCTTTCACGTAGGACATCCCTCAAGAACAAGCATTATAAAATCTTCAACGCCATCTGCAAGCACCTCCAATTCTGGCTCACTTCGACGAAAGCGCAGATATGGAGCTCCATACTGACGCAAACAACGTAGGCCTGGGTGCCGTGATGGTTAATATCCACACCAATCACGAACGAGTCATCGGTTACGCAAGCCGCTCTTTGTCTCACGCTAAAGCTAACTACTCAGCAACTGAGAGTGTCTCGCGATAGTGTGGGCGACGTGGAAATTTCGACCCTACCTTTATGGAAAACGTTTTACTGTGGTTACGGACCATCATACCTCGTGTTGGCTCGCGACCCTCAAAGATCCGTCAGCCCGCCTTGTCAGATGAAGTCTGCACGTCCAACAATACGACATGACCTTGGCGTACAAGTCCGGCCGGAAACTCTCGGACGCCGATTGCCTCTCGCGCACCCCGGTTGATTCCCCAACGAAGGACTAACTACGATGACGACATCACCTTAAATGCGATGAGTTCAACGAGCCTCGCTGAAAAACAACACACCGACCCAGAACTGCGGAACCTCATGGAGTTTCTTGACGGTACCCGCACGACTGTCCCGAAGACTTTAGCGCTCGGTAGCGTCAATCTGCGTTCGCCATAGTGTCCTCATGAAGAAACATTTCGCCGCAAACAATCAGCAGTACCTTATTGTCATACCGAGGAGCCTAAGTGACGACAGCCTACAGCCCTCACTGTCACGAATCTCCCCGGAGAACACTCGGGCCGAAAGAATGGATGAGGCGATAGGTGCACCCACACAAACGCACCTTTAATACACCCTACGTGACACACACACTATAACACAAAACTAACACAAAATACAAATACTATAAATACACATGACCCGGGCACACTGCTACCAGCGTCTACTACTAGCGTTCTACTATTAGCAGTCGGCGTTCGTGCTCACGGTTGGTTCGGTGCGGCTGCGGCGTTGTATGAATACCGTACCCGGCGTCGAGGCGGCGTTCGACGTGATTGGGCTGGCGTCGCTGGCTGCGTCGTAAAAGCTTCAGGTCCAAGCGCCCGTGGAGGTGATGCCGGTGTTGTTGGCGTTGGGGGCACCATCCAGATCGGTGGCAATAGCGCTGGAGACACCCCTGGCCGTAGGAGGTGGTAGCGTCTTCCACTGACTCCCCGGAACGGGCTTAGGCACGGCCGGAAGTCCACGACGCGATGCCGTAGAACTCGAGCCGACCGGAGCAGTAGCCGGCGTCGCTCTCTTCCAGCCAATGTGTCCCTGACCCGCCGTACCGTCCGCTTCTCTGCTGTTCCTCCCCGCCTCGCTCTCACTCGCCCTTTTATAGCCTCGGTGTTAGTCCACGTAAGCCTTCTCTTCACTTACGTGACGTAAGTCACGTAAGCCGTCTTCTCTTCTCCACCAATCATCTCTCTCCACCTCACCGAATGCTCCTTCTTCCTCTTCTTTATTCTTCGAGTAATCCACTTCGCCTTCTTCACACCTCCTTCCCTTAAAATTTAATTTAGGCTCCTTAATATATGTGACAAGGGCTCGCTCTCTCAAGATTATTTTCATAAAAAACTTCTCACGTCATACTCATCTTCAAGCCATCCAGCCAACCGACTATCTTCTGTGGCGATTCTAGACCCAGCACAAAACACACGGCAGAGGTGCAGCACACACCAAACGCACACCACTAACACAGCACACCAAATTGTGTTTTTAGAACACTAACACACCACTGCCGCTGTCCGTACAGTCCTTAATAAACATGTTCGCGTCCACCACACACTCCCTGGTATGATCACATAACACCAACAGCAGCAGCAACAACAAGATAAATCTGAGAGATACATTAACACAGCAACAACAACAAGATACATCCCAGAGATACGTAGAGGTGTTCAGTTGGCTCTACTCCTGAGGTCCGCTCCAACGTTGTCTCTGCCTTTAATATATTCCACCTGAAATGAGTATTCTTGTAAGGCCAAATTCCATCTCATAACTTTACTATTGTTCATTTTGGCCTTGGTTAAGTATTCAAGAGGCTGATGATCTGTATGAATCTTGAAATGTCTCCTATAAAGATAAATGTAGAATTTTTTTACCGCCTAAACCACCGCCAAACATTCCTTTTCAACACTGGAGTAGTTGCGTTCAGTAGCCGATAATCTCTTACTTGCAAAAAATACCGGATGTAGCACGCGATTCTCTTGCAAGAGTACGGCTCCTAAAGCTCGGTCTGACGCATCAGTGCGAAGCACAAACTCTTTATCTAAATTCGGAGCAAGCAGAACGGGCGGTCTTGCCATATGCCTTTTTAACATCACGAATGCATTTTCATGTGCAGCAGTCCAATTCAGCTTATTGCTTGCCCCCTTCTTAGTGAGTTCGACAAGCGGGTCGGCTATGTGGGCATAATCGGGAATTAAGTCCCTGTAGTATCCCGTTAGACCCAGGAACGACTGTACCTCTTTCTTCGTCATCGGTGTCTGGGCCTGCTGCGTTTTGTCCAAGATATCGTCTTTCGTCGCGATACGGCCCGTCCCCAGCTTGTGTCCGAGAAACGAAATGGCTTCAAAGCCCACCTCACACTTTGCCGGTTTAATGGTCAACCTGGCTTGCTGAATTCTATCAAATAGTTTTTCCAGCGTAATTACATGCTCTTCTCACGTATCTATTGCCACAAGGATGTCATCAATATAGTGTTCTACATTTTGGAGGCCATCCAAAACTTTCCTCATCAGCTTCGTGAATATTGCAGACGCTGTCTTCAAACCAAAAGGCATGAATTTAAACTGGAATAAACCCACAGAGCAAGAAAAGGCAGTCTTCTATTTAGAAGAATCTTCCATTTGTATTTGCCAATACCCTTTAGCTAAGTCAAATTTAGAAAAAAAACCCTTTTGTGAGCCACTTTACCGAACACCACGTCCGCTCTTGGTATCGGTTCTGCATCGGGTACTATTATGTCATTTAGCCGACGAAAATCTACACACAATCGTTTAGTACCATCGGGTTTTTTGACAACCACGAGAGGCGCATTGTATGCTGACCACGACCTCTCAATTACACCACGCTCCAACATATCCCGCACCTCCTTCTCTATTGATTCTTGAACTGCTAAAGGTAGTGGGTATTGCTTCACGCTGATTGGTCTATCTGTAGAGAGATCTAGTCTGCAACATATGACACCCGTTTTGCCCGGCACATCTGAAAACACATCCTCTTTGCTTTGGAGAAGGACCTTTATCGGTGAGCTTCGGTCTTCATTCAAATTGGGGTTTGTTAGCACCTTATCCCAACCTACAGTTTTCTTCCCACTGCATGTCGGCATCTCGACAACATCACCTGCCTCCTCGGCTACTACCGAGCATACTACCTTGGGGCGCACTGTAGGGGAACTCTTTCTTCATACTTTTTCAACATTTTTGCATGGAACACCTTCTTGGTGTTATTTATCAAACATCATAATCCATGTGATTTTTCTTCTGCGTCACAAGGTAAGGGCCATTCCACTGCATCAGTAAATTATTGTGATCCGTGGGTAGCAGGATGAGAACCTTGTCCCCCGGATTCAAATTCCCGTGAGTGCCTCTCTTGTCAGAGTAGCCCTTATAGCTTTCGCGCGCCCTTTCCAGGCCTTGATGCGCTAGCCTGCATGTTTCTTCCAACTTGTGCAACAACTCAAGAACGTATGTGTGTTGTCTTGAGATCCGTTGCAATCTCCTTATTAGCCCACAGCTATCTGAGTATTGTAAGTGGACCTCTAACGGTTCGCCCATGCAACATCTCGGAGGGCGAGAAGCCAAGACTCGTTTGTGGTACTTCGCGGTAAGCGAACAAAAGAGCTTGGAGATATCTATCCCAATCAGTAGGTCTCTCCTGGCACATTTTCTTGATCATGTTTTTGAGGGGCCGTTGAACCGCTCTACAAGCACATTACACATGGGATGGTAAGGCGTCGTCAGTAACTATCTTACTGACAAAAGGCGGTTAACCTCTTTTATTAGCTCCGTTGTGAAGTTCGAGCCCCGGTCACTCAAAACTTCCCTCGGGAATCCATAACGCGAAAACATTTCCACAAGACCCTCCGCCACTTGGATACTCTCAATAGTTCTCAGTGGAATAGCGTCAGAATAACGAGTGGCCACGTCAACTAGAGTAAGCACATATCTATTGCCTTTGGCGGATACTGGAGAGATTGGCCCCACAATGTCAATCGCCACTCGCTGAAACGGTAGGTCGATGGCTGGCATCTTACCCAGAGGTACGGGACCAACTCTTCCCTTCAAAACTGTGCGCTGGCACACGTCACATGAGCGAACAAAGCGTTTAACGTCACTCTGCAGCCCTATCGGAAAACCCAGCATGATTTATGCTGGCATTCATAATGGACATGGTCGCGAAAGTACCGGGCATGCCGGGAAGAAAGACTTTCATACTGGAACGTGCTGGCAATGTCGGACATTTGTTGGGAAGCTAACCGGGCATGTCGGACACGATGGTGGCCATGTGATCGCATTTGATGCTGGGAGCTGAAAATGTTGGGAGGTTAGGTGGGCACAGAACAAACGATACTGGGCATGCGGGAACCCATAGCGGTGATGTGTCGTGTTAAATTCCGACTGGCAGGTAAGCCGGCACACACTGAGCCAGGGCAGCTAGCGATCGTGTAATTGGCAACGCCATCAAATCTGAAGATGCTGCGCGCGAGCTGGATATCTGCATAGCACGCAAGCGTTGACCGCATACGAGGAATTGCGGTGTTTATACTACCCCTTCGACGCTGACTAATACACTCTCTCTACTTGCGGCTGACGAAAAAATAATTTCGAACGACGGCTCGTCTTTATAACGTAGGGACCGCAGCTAAGAAACTGTGGAATGCACTAAACATCCCAATAGATGCACCGCAGACCCCTCCCCTCTCAAAAAAAACAAAGAGAGAGAAGACGGAGACAGCCGCAGGGTAAACGAAATAGTGGACAGAATTCGACCGCGTGAATGCGCGTTGCGGATCTATCAAGACACTGTTTCCTCAAGCATTAATTCTGAACCGCCATCCAAGCATAAAAATATGGTTCCATCGTTAGCTTTTCCGCGCGATATTAGTAGCTGCTGGCAATTCTGCGCCCTCCAAAGCGGTAGAATACCAACAAAAGTTTGCGTAAACTTTTCCTGTGCCCGTCGTGAAGAAATACCAGTCGTTTCGCAAAACCCCGAAACTGAAACTCAGCATCGCATTTTTGCCCGGCAGGGGGCTAGGCCAGCCAGAGAGACAAGCGATTGCGGGTCGGTATGCTGGAAACGCTGATTGGGCCAAAAAAGTGACGTCACGCCTAGAACGTCATGATTACGTGATTTTTAATGACGTCATGTCCGGTTGGGGACAGACACATTTTCTCTAGTGTTTTCTCGGAATTCCCCACGTTTGTGACAGCGTGCGCGGGATAAAGAAGCGAATCTTTACCTCCACCCCACCCAGTTCGACCACTTTGCCGAGCGGGGTGCAGTTGAAGAACCGTTGCCTAAATGCTCCCGCCATTCACGTTTACCCCCCGCCTCCCCCTCCCACGACACTTTCCCGAACTCGGATGTTTTGTCGCCCTTTTTTTATTTTGTGTGTTTGTGTTTGCATGCACAGTGCACATGTCTCTACTTAAACAAACTGCGCCGCTGATTCCACATTGACTATTCCTGCCGAAAAGGCTCCAGGGAAGTGTCCTGCCATGTCTGCGCTTTATTCTGTTTTTTTTACTCGTTTTGGACAGGGGCACGCGAGTACACGCATCTCCGCGAATCCGCCACCGTCTGTTTCTGTACTCGCCGCCGCTCTGCCTTGAGGGGCGACCATTCTCCCCTCCCGCTCCTCGTTTTCCTTTTTTTCTTTCTCTTTTTTTTTCTGCACGCTCCCAGCGTCTTTTCGGTGTACAGGGTGCGACAGCGCATTTTCTTTTTCTATTTATTACTCTTTCTCTCTTTTCTAGTATTTTTCTTTTCTGTCCATCTTCTTTCCAGCACCCGATTGCTTGTTGCTATTTTCATGTGGCGGACATGTGTGCCAATTACAACTCCTCAACAACGGGAGGAAGATCGCTGTAACTTCAGTCTTGAGAAAGGACAGGCTCTGTCCGAAACGTCGACTCAAAATAAATTTGTCTAAATGAAGCGTCTCTTAACTTTGCATATATATATTTAGGTACCTTTGATGCTGTGTCTCTGTACACAAACATACCACATGATGATGGCATCCGAGCTCTGGTCGCACCCTATGGAAAACACAAAAACGCTGATGCTCCTAGCCAAAGTACCATCGCTGCACTTACTGATCTGGTCCTCGAGCTCCACTTTTTTAATTCAACAATTCCTTTTACCTACAAACGAGTGGTACCGCTATGGGAACGAAAATGGCGTCAAACTATGCCAACATATATATGCATAGCATTGAATCGGAGTTTATCCGCTCATACCCAACAAAAACGGCTTTTTACAAACGCTTCCTAGACAACATATTCATGGTATGGACAAAAAGAGAGGACCAATTCATCCAGTTTATTTCAGCATTTAACAACGTACATCCAAACATCTGTTTCACACACCCTAACTCCACCAGTCAAATTAATTTCTTGGACGTCTCAATTCGAATGGAGAAGGGTACCTTAATCACCAGTGTCTATAGAAAGCCCACGGATAGGCAACAGTACCTTCATTAGAAGAGCTGCCACCCACGCCACTGCAAAACTTCAATTCCATATTCCCAAGCCATCAGATTCAAACGGATCTGCTCACGACCGGAAGACTTCGAAGAAAATTCTAGCCGTATGCGGGAGGTTCTGAGGGACCAATGCTATCCGGCCTCCATTATTGATGATGCCGTTCGAAAGCGGAAGCAACAGATCGTAATGAAATGTTTGGGGATCCCCCATCAGCAACCACAAATGAACACCGCTCTAATCTCGTCTTAACCTTCGCAAACAACCTTCCTAATGTCAACAAAACTCTAAAAAAAAACATTTCGACATATTCTAACAAAACGATCGACTGTCAAAAATTTTTCCAACAGTTCTACAGGTTACCTTCAGACTACCAAAAAACATTCAGAATTATGTAGTTCACTCTACTGTCAATAAGTAAAAGCCTGTGGTTTGCCTACCTTGCAGGAAGAATCGCTGTCAAGTTTGCCAGCACATGCGGACAACAACACTAGCTCAAAGCACACACTCTAAATTCAAACACTCCATCCGTGAAAACTTGAACTGTGACAGTAGTAACATAGTATACATGCTCGTTTGTGGCGATTGTCAGATGCAATACATTGGCCAAACAGAGAATTCCTTCATAATTAGATTCAGCAACCACCGTGCGCACACCAGATCTCTTTCTCTCCTCCCCCTGTCGAAACATCTCTCCCAGGAAGGTTACGATTTCCACAAACTAAAAGTTACGCTGCTACAGAGCGGCTTCCAAAATACCCGTGAGCGTGAGCAACGAGAGTCATACTTTATATATCAGTTTAATACTGTGCAGGCCGGTATAAATGAAAACCCTGGTACTCTCTCCACACTTCAGAGATCATAGTCCTAGCCCTACTGAAATTCACAGCGCCCCGACTGCATCGCCTGAGGTCATGCCAATTTACGTGCTTGCTTCCACATACCGCCTTTCTCCTCCCCCTGCCATTCTTTCTTGCTCATGACCAGAGAAAACAGTTCTGAGAGCAAAGCATATTGCCTATTCCCCCCTCAACTTTTTATATGTTTTATATATTTTATTTATTTCTTTTCTCCTGCTTTGCAGATAATAGAGCGTGATGCTCCATATAGGGCAGTAACCCATTGCAATAACGCACACTTGGGCGATTTCGCGCCTTCGTTCCCCATTTTCTTTCTGTTACTCTCCCCTCTCTCTCAGTTATTAGGAAGGAGCCCTCTTTTTGTCTCCGCGACGGAACGCGGGCGGAGGCACCTTCGACGCATCTTCGCGTTTCGTAACTTCACTTAATTGAGGTCTCCTTCGTTTTAAAATTGCGCTCGTGACGGGAGGCGTTCCGGAACGACGCTGTACTTTCGACGCCGCGCGACTGCAGAAGCATCTATAGCTTTGCGCCGGGATGCAGGAAACTCAGGCGCCAGACGCCTCTAAGTAGGTAGAAAACAGTGCCTTCAACTGGTTTCATGGTATTGGTGGCTGATCCGGGGTTTTCAGGAATGTACGAGGGGGCGTAAGATCCCGTGAGACTCATAGTAAAGGTTTACCTCGTCGGCACGTTGTTGTATTGTAGATGCAAGATCGAACGACACACCGGAGCGAGCGATGTCATGCTGACGCCAAGTTTCCTCCGACCCCCCCCCCCCCCCCCTCTACTTTTCCTGCGTCACGTATACGCGGTGTCAAGCAACATGCATGTGACTGACACTGAAACTCTGAAGAAGAGAAAGTGAAAGTAAGAGAATTGAATTTGAAAATAAGAGAAGAGAAACTGAAACTGCCGCACAGTTCATTACCTGATGGACACAACAGTATCACGTATTATTTAACGTCTTCATAAAACCACTGTTTGTTCGTCTATAACATTAGCAGCATTAGCATATGTTTGCTATTAATGACACCAAGGTAATGAACATGATTTACCAACTTAAGTAGTGATGGTTCTGGTGTAACGCACGAATTATTTATAGACATGCCTTTGTGTATACGCCAGAAATTAGGTTGTGAAGCAAGTCTTGAAACTGCCTGTGCATTTCTCATAAACAAAGGAAAAAAATTATCTTGCTTTCATAGCATGCGTGTCATCTATATCAGCTGTGATTGTAATCTTGAGCTATAACTTGAAATGACCCATGCTGGCTGCCATGAAAAATTACTTTTTTAATTGTGCAACAAACCTCATAACTCATTTATGTCACGAAAGGAATGAAATGCTTCACTTATGTCTCATTGCTTTGGTACAGTCATGGTTCATTATGCAATGTAAAATCTGATTTAGGAATATTTTGTTACTTGTTGCATAGTTTGTTCCTGAAATTCAGCACATCCGCCAGTGTTGCGTTCCCGCGTGGTTTTCTTTTTGTTAATTGAGTACAAATGAATAGCCACCGGATTCTTCGCCTATCGCCCAGTGTGGGTATGTGCGATCTTTTGATAGGCTAACTACAACAGCAACATTGGCCAGGCTATCAGCTTCCGCAAGTTAGGTTCACGCAAGCTCTGCTTCAGGTTGTTCTGATCTCCTTGCAACGAGTTGCTGATACGCAGGCTGACCCCGTCTTCTATTACGACCATATTTACCCGTTCCATGCGAAACATATGCCCGCAAATATCCTAAATGGTCTTCTTTCTGAACACCTACACAATTTTCCTCATCATACTGTTCTCTCCACTGATGCCTCCGGCAGCTGTGAGAAGGCGGCGATTGGGATAAATTCGCAGGATCTGGCTTGGAGCTATTCCGTTCGTATCCCTGATTATACTTCTAAATTCTTCGTATAGAGTTTTTGGCTATTGGTTTGGTTCTTCTCAAAATTCCCAGACATGTAGCACGGGTTCTTATTCTTGCAGACTGCCTTTCAGTTTTAGGCTCTCTTCAAAACTCCGGAAAATCTTTATTGAATCGGCCGCTTAGGTTTTTTGTTCCGTGCACAGTGCGTGAGATCCGCTTTGTCCGGGTACCTGCAGGCATTCGGGTGTCTATTTTAACGAGGTGGCTGATTTATTGGCAAGGTCAGCTCTCAGCGCTCCTGTAATCTTAATCTATCCCGTCCCTCACCTCATTCTGTTGGAAACTTCACGTTTCCAGTGGTTCCAACTTATTTCAGCCAGCTTGAGTGATCCGTTGCTCAATACCGTGGATTTTCACCACTTAAAGTACCCCTGTGATGTCCGGTGGTGTAAATCAAGGCGTTTTGACGTGTCAATGACGCTTCTGCGATGCAGAATCCCTCACTTAAATTTGTACTTACGCAGATACGTGTTCCCTGGGACAATGCTTTGTGTCTCATGTGGGCAAGTTGAAACATTAGACCATTTTCTCCTCTCTTGCCGGCGGTTGTTCAAGGAAAGCAGTATTTGGAGGTCCCTCTTTCGAGGCTAGGACTCCCGCTGTCTCTTCCAGTTCTCTCGTTCGGTGCGAGCGCAAAGGAGTTCACGTTAAGCAGTGTTTGTGGCTACCTTCATGATTACATAAGTGCGACTGATCGGTTACCTTGTTAGCTGTATAAAAAATTCTGTCTCATGCCCAAAATGCTTTATTCTATTCCTGGTAATTCATATCTCTTAAATTTAATTGAATTTTCCTATCTTTATCTTGATTCAGTCTTCTACGCCGCCACCTCACGTCTCTTTTTTTCCCGTGCAAATACTTCATTGGCAAATCTCCACTGTACCTTGGCCAGTCCCCCCGCGTGGGTATGTGCCATATTTACTGAGGTGAAGAAGAAGAAAAGTGTGGACTACAAACACTATCTGTACTTGTGCTCTGTGTGTGTTTTTTTTGTCTGTCTGCAAAGTAAGCCATTACTAGGTGGAAAGGCATGCACGTAATGGGCATACCCTGTGCACATGAATGCGGAAAGCTGGCCATGGTTGTCCAAGCATTGCCGACAAAGCAACGTGACCTTCAAGAAACAGGATAGGTTTGTGACCCCTCACATGCAATGATTTTCATACAATTTGAAAATGTGGGAAGTTACAGCAGTCCCGTGGTTATATTGTTGCAAAACAAGCCAGCTCATTTATGCGGAAACATTTTTAGAGGCTGCCAAAAAGGAACATGTCAAAAAGTTACACATAGCATCCTGTTTCATTGATGATGTTTATATGTTTGGTAAACGATATGAACAAGCAGCTCTTTGTTGGTTAACTGCTCTGCAATCCACGCACTGTCATGCAGTACATACACAATCACAGTCCAGTGACTGCAGAGCGGTCTGCAACCAGTAACTTGCAACTATACTATGCAGCAATCTTCTTTGCACGGTATTTGTTACATTTATCGAACGATGAGATGGAATTGCTATGTCTATTTCTACACAGTGTATTTCCTAAAGACTCCTTTCTGCAATACTGTACTTTTTACCCAAAAAGCTTCCTACAGAGTCATTCAAATTGCTACGTATAAAGATGTTTGTAGCAGGTGTGTGTACCGAACAAAAAAATGTTTTAATTTTCCTTAATTCTTCAGTATTCCTGGTTATCACGACATGGGCATTTATATGTTGGTACAACTTTCTTCAGGCATCAGAACTGATGCACCGATGTGTTTGGTACTAATTCATCTTCAGACCTTTCATGTCTGTTGGGTCAAAAAAATACGAAATAATAGTTGGCTGCATTAGTTTTCACTGAGATAACTAACAACACACAGTATGCTCTTGAAATTCCTCTAGCTGTCTGTAATAGGCTTCATTGTATAGCTTCATACTTGTTTCATTTAAACTCTGCACACTGCTCTTTTCACCGTACATGGCAATATGGCACGCGGAGCCCCGTGGGAATGGGCGAGGAGGATTCAGAGGTCGGCTGCTACTTCCCTGGAATCCAAACACAGCTATAGGCACCTGCAAGTGACGGTTAATTTTGGAAAGGCAGCTTTGCCTGCTTCCTTTCGTCGTCTTGTCCGTCGTGCGTCGCGTGTCGCGGCGAACCCAACAAAGGGGAGGCCATCAACCCCCCTTCCCTTCCCCCTCCCCTTCTGAAGCAGAGGAAAGATCCCGCAAATATTTTCCTACCCCGCCGCGGTGGCTCAGTGGTTAGGGCGCTCGACTACTGATCCGGAGTTCCCGGGTTCGAACCCGACCGCGGCGGCTGCGTTTTTATGGAGGAAAAACGCTAAGGCGCCAGTGTGCTGTGCGATGTCAGTGCACGTTAAAGATCCCCAGGTGGTCGAGATTATTCCGGAGCCCTCCACTACGGCACCTATTCTTACTTTCTTTCACTCCCTCCTTTATCCCTTCCCTTACGGCGCGGTTCAGGTGTCCAAAGATATATGAGACAGATACTGCGCCATTTCCTTTCCCCAAAAACCAATTATTATTATTATTATTTGTGGCTGTCTACAATTTGAATTTCTTGACCTGCGTATTTAGGAGCGCGTTGTAGTACGACTGGCTTGTTCCTTGCACGGAAAATTATTACCTTAGTCTTTGTAGGGTTTATTTGGAGGCAATTAGAAGAGGACCAGGTCTCTAGTTTCGTAAGGATTACGTTGCAATCTTCAATTAACTTGTTTATGTCGTGACCAGAGATTAGTATACTTCTATCATCGGCGTTTATCATAAATTTCGCTTTGTCATAAATATGCACAATGTCATTTATATAGATGTTAAAAAGCATCCGGCCCAGACTGCTGCCTTGAGGCACACCATTTCGTACCGCCAGAAAAGAACACTGATGGTTGTGGATATAAATAGATTGTTTTCGATTTTGGAGGTATGATTTCATGAGGTCTAAAGGTGTTCCACGAACTCTGTTTTGAGAAAGTTTATGAGTTAAAATTTGATGGTTTAGGGAATCGAAAGCCTTACTAAAATCAATGAAGATTCCGACAGTGAGAATACCTGCTTCAATGTTTTGCAGGATACATTCCTGAAGTGATAACAAAGCTGTTTCCGTCGACTTGCCCCTTCGGAAGCCAAATTGAGCCTCAAACAGGATTTGTTTTCCATTAAAAAAGTTCACTAGACGGGAAAAGATTACTTTTTCCAACCCCTTTGAAAAGACTGGAATCACAGATAATGGTCAATAATTGGACACTACATCTTTATCTCCCCCTTTAAACACAACTGTCACCCTTGCTTTCTTCATTTCTTCCGGGTAAACTCCCGTTTCAATTACCAAATTGAAGATGTGTGCAAGCACAGGTGCAATAAAAGATAGTACATATTTGTCTGGTTTTTTCTGAATATTGTCAACATCTAAGGTTTTGCGATTATTCAAATTCATAAAGGTTGTACATACTTCGGTCTCATTGGTGGGCTCAAGGAAAAGGCTACAAGATGACGGAACTTCACGTAGATGCAGCATAGGTAAATGGGTAGTTAAAAAATTGCTGTTTAAATGGCCAGCAAGAGCCTCACCGGATAATTCAGAGCCCTTATAGATTATTCGTTGAGCTGGCGCATTTTTTGTATTGCGACGTAACAAGTTATTTACAACTTTCCACACAGCGTCTGAATTTTTCATTCTAACATCAGAGAACAGTTTTTTATGATACACAATCTTAGCACGCCTAAGCTCAGCATTTAGATTATTTCTTGTTTTTTTTTAATAAGATTAGAGATTCTAGAGCGATTATTTAAAAAGGCATGGTACAACTTGTTTTTGCGCTTTATCATTCTTCTGAGCTCTGGCGTGATCCATGGTTTTCTTATTTGTTTAGACTGCTTAATGTTCTTGAAGGGAAAGTGCTTAGAGTATATTTCAACAAAAACCTTTATAAACGCTGATAATGCATTATTTGAGTATTTTATATCGAATAACTAGGAGCCCCGCCCAAAACAATTTCAGCTTGTTATCTGGGTACCTCCAGCCTTTTTTTACATGCGTTTATCTCCAGCCCTTCATCTTTGTCATTGAAGCCGCTATTGTTTCTCAAGTACCATCTTGATATTAGCAGTTCCTAATTCAAGCCTTCTGCAGGGTTTGAAGGACCTATTTAATTGGAAATGAGGAGAACACGTGCACAGGGTGGAAAGCGTGCGATCTGCCAGGAAACACTGAGGCGGCCCCAAGAAGGGCCTTTGTTAAGGATGACAGCCGTTTTATGCCTCTTCACTTGGCAGCGACGACACAGCGTGTGCAGTCCCCATGGTTTTGCCTCAGCTGTCGAAGCAATCCTCGGACACGACCATGACCTTCCACATCTGATGTTTTTATTTAAAAAACACAGGGACCAAAGTCGTGCTGTATGCAGTGTGATCGCCATGTGGTTCCACTGACGCCGAACAATCATCCACCTCGCCCGGCTCTTTGGACAGATTCAGGAAACGACTGAAAAGAACAAAAGTAACGAGCAAACAACTTAGAACGCAAAGAAACGAAGGCGCGCTGCGCTTGGCTAATGCTGTAGCGAGGTCTAATATGTAAATTTTCACGGCTGGCGTCGATTTCTACAAAGCGCGAGTAGTCGCTACGGAAATAAACAAAGGCACACTGGAGCTGGGTAAGTCAGCAGCTACAAGCACGAGTTTTTTGTCTCTACCGCCGATTTCCACACCGCGCGATCGTCATAACTTTTCTTGGACTTGCTGTTGAAGCTGACAGCGATCATAAAAATTAAGGCCGCCGACTGTAGTGACAGAGGCTTGCCATTGAAAGTAACAAAGCCATGCACTTTGTCAACCAGGCAACGAGGCCTAGCGCGAATTTTAGAGCCGACTTGGACAAAGCGCGAGAAGGCGCGCGCTTCTAACCTTTGCCAACGAAAAGAAACAAAGGCGCGCTGCGCTGGGATAATCCTGTAGCGAGGTCTAATATGTAAATTTTCACGGCTGCCGTCGATTTCGACAAAGCGCGAGAAGTCTCTAAGGAAGTAAACAAAGCTGCACTGCACTGGTTGAATGCTGGATACTTAGGACAGGCGCGATTTCCGCAATGCGCGAGTAGGAACTTCTGGACTTACCGTTGCAGCTGATAGCGATCCTAAAGGGCAGATTGTAGTGGCAGAATTATCGTGGCCACTTTTACCCTGGACTTGCCACTGCAAAGGAACAAAGGCGCACTGGGGTCGATGCCCCGGCCTCTCGCCACGTGGTATCGGTCCGCGGCAAATAAGGACAGCATCGGCTTGCCAGAAGCATCCAGGAAACGATGCTGAAAAAAAAAAGTTACGTTACAAGCGCCGCAATTTTGGTGAGTGCTGCAGAGAAAACGAGGTCCTGGAATGCGCAAGGCATGTAGGTAAGCGGTACAGCACTTCATGAAGCGAAATTTGAGATAAAATGCATACCTTTATGTCGCTGGCGATTTCTCGCGGGTCAGCGCCTTTTGGGGGTCATCGCAATGTCGTGGAAGCAAGAACTGTACAGAAATTTCAGCTGGCTGTCGCCGACGAGCGCACCACGCAAAAAAGCCATACCTGGACAGCTCCCGAAACGCGAGCGGCACCGCCTAGGCTCACGAAGAGAATGCCCGCGGACCACGACTACCACGACGCCCGGCGGACGGCCGGCCGGCCCTAGCGATTCCCTAGGCTCTCTAGGGACAGGCCGAGAGAGGCGCTGGCGACCCCACATCCGGTTGAGAACGAGGGCGAACCGAAAAAAAACGTCACGCAGACACGCATCACACCGACCAATCGGCGTTTCCAGCCTACCGACTCGCAAACGCTTCAGCAATCGCTTGTCTTTCTTCACCTCCGTCACTATACCGTCGATGTTATTTTCCCGTCTATTATTGCGTGCGCCGCGATTTGCCCAGGTGTAGCGAGGACGGGTTTTCAGTGTTTTGTGCAGTACCGTCCTGCATTGTAGTGTGACTCGTGCACGTATGTAACCACAGAAGAGTGTAGGTTCGCGTACCGCTGTAAACGCGCCGTACGTGTCAAACAGGGTCAGTGGCAGCCGACGTGTCTCTTTTGTTCTAGGTCGTCGCAAAGAAGTACGTGCGCAGTCTCAGTTTTGAAATCGCAGTGCATGGACGTTGTTACTGTGCTTCTTATGTGATAGAATGTGCTCATTGTGTAGCAGGTCTTGTGCCGATGTCTGCGCCAATGGTTCGGTGCCGGTGACTTCGTCACGAACGGAGTTTTCAAGGTAAGAATGTTCTGTCTAGACTCGGACGCAGCTTTCTGTGAAGTTGCCTCTGAAGGAGTGACTATGAAGCGGAAGCTACGAGCTCTCACCGCCGGCTCACAAGCTTGCGTCGTTTGTTCGTGAGCGCGTGCGTGAAGCGCGCTTGTGAGAGCCGACGTTTCGCGCTCGTATTTTCTGCTTCGCAGCCACAGAAAGCTGTCGCCGATTATAATATATGCTACGTGCCTGTTGCGAATCCGTTGAACGGAAAATTTAGTGCGCCTATTTAGCACAATGTAGAATTTCTCAGTTAGTGCAAAAGTAAGCGGCAACGAGAGTACTTGCAGGCCAGCTTTCAAATGCTGCGATTGTGCAACTCGGCGAGTTATTCGCTTGCAATCCTTATCATTAGCTTAAAAGATCCATTACCATTCAGAGCATGTCCATCCAGTTCGCCTGTGTGGTTCTTTTCACCAAAAGAAAGCCATAAAATACAGGGCTTCTATTTACTGGCTTTTAGTATGTGGAGAAGCTTCAGTGCAAGTCTGTCTACCATTTGCTAATCACTGTTAAAAATTGAACACTCATTTGCTAAGCTTTTTGTGTTTCTGCGTCTTTTTGCTCCTGTAAATTTTCATCATGGTTGGAATATAAAGGGCGTCATGTCTGTTGCATGCTACAATGCATAATTAATGCCTGCTGAATCCTTTCACACATACTCGCATTTTGTATGTGCTGCCTTTATTATTCTGGGGTTTACTTGGTGCTTTAACAGGTTTTGGCAGTTGTCATGATAACAGAAGTACTTGTGTTGACAGACTGCAATTTTAGGGGAGCTGATTGCGTTAAATATCCTAGTCTTCTCTTTTTCTTTATTCATAACTGGCGGGAATAAATGTTGTGACACATGCTTTCATTTCTTATATCACTATGCTCTCTAATAACGAGTTTTCGCAGGTGGATGTCTGCATGTGGCTCGTCTGCATCCAGTTTGGGGCCTACAGCACGGATCTTGCCTCCTCGTAAAAGTAAACTTTGTGAGTTGTATGGAATGATAAGGAGCGTGTGAATTCCATCATAGTGTTATTTTATGGCTTGTTTCAGGACAGCATTTAAATAAGCTTTTGGATTTCAGTACACATTAGAAAATCATTCTGGTTTAAACGAATTGCATTTCAGCCATTACAGTATGTGAAAAATGTTGAACCCTTTCTAGGATTTGGGGATTCGCGTTCCTTTTGCTTCAAGTGCCGGCAAACGAATATGATACATGTACATAACATATTTTACATACTCATTACTACCTAAGAAAACAAACCACTCAGAATGTTTTTCTTTTTTGGTAATGGTCCCCCTGGTGTTCTGTGTGTATTTTCAAGCATCGGTATTTACTTAGTTATTTATATATTGATACTCGAAGGCCCCATTACAGGGTACTATTACATGAGGAGTGGACATGAAGTACGGCACTAAGGGTTACAGGTGTTCAGTTTGATGTAGCCCTCACTGGTGGGAAAATAAATTTGGAAACATTGTTGACCATTTCAGCCTTTTCCATCAGTAAACTGCCTCAAAGCAATCTTCAAATATATTACAAGTGTTCTTATAGGTAGATAAAACATAGGCACCGCATTTGAGGTTTTTAAAAAAACGAAGTCATTGGTGCAAATGTGTTCACCATTCTTCTACAAAGCGTGGGGTCAAAACGGCTTTAAAATGATGTCATTGCATTTCCAGAACCATTCTGAATGCACTTTTACCATTTGTATGCATATCAGGCCAAGCTGGTGTCAAGGGGACTGCTTCACTCTTTCCTGCGGCCCCTACAATTACCGCAGAAGCAATGGGAGTTTTTCTCCAGACGTTACTCCGTCTGCTGTTGATAGGGGCGTGAAGACCCGACTGCTTGGTCCCTGCCTGCATCTGCGCTGTCGGCCGCTGACTCAGGATGAGTGCAGCACCGAAATTAAAAAAACAACAAAGAATGCTGAGCGTGCACGTCTTCAGTGCAGCCCACATGCGCACAGATTCATCACAAAATGTGCTCGGTGAAAATATTTAAAAGCAGAAATCACTCTCTCATTCCTCATCCAGAAGGAAGTACTCTGATGATTTTCTTGCATGTCTCATGGTCCATGATTAAATGATGCTTAATGCTAAGGGAAAGAGAAGGAAAACTCAGATAGTGAAAGTTTTGAGCTCACCTCATAAAAATGTACCATCGGGGGCAAAAGTGTCCGCTACGTGCGAGTGGTAAATCCTGTACCGCCATTATTGGCTGCTGGCTTGAGACGATACTTGTAGAGTGTAGTCAGACTCACATACACTAACATTTGACTGTCAAATAAATATTGCGGGGCAATGTATATAATACTTAATTACGCTGATATCACTTTTCACGTGTCCTGAATTATTTTGCCCCCCATATACTTCCAAACTTCCTTAAACGAGAGACCTGTATCGATACCTCGAAGGAATACTAATGACTAATGTGTTAGCAAGTATCAGGAAAAATTGTAATGTTGGTGTTATTGCTGCCGCCGAACTGCTAGATGTTTGAGGACATGAGTTTTCCCAATGAGCAGTTTTCAGGTTGAGCACAAGTTTGCTTGTAGGCATTATTGTCTGCCTAACATCACCAGAAAGCAACAGTACAAGTTGTGTGTGCTGGCACAGATAGTGATGCGTACTGAGTATTGCAATTTCAGAAATTATGTCCGATGATTTGTTTAGCTATAATAAAGAGCACCCTATTTTGCTGTCGAGGTATACATTTAACTTGCAGCATACCCTGAAGAAGCTACCAATAAAATATTTCATTTAAACATTTTTATAAAAGAAGGGCTGAGATTATGGCCAGCCATGCGTGCGGTTGAATGTTCACTGCCCTCTATTTTTTTTTAAATTCAGGAGCTTATTAACATTTCAGCATCACAAACCTAAATTTCAGCTCCTTACATCTTAAGCTAAGCCAGCTAACATAAAACATTGCAGTGTGCTTTAAGTTACCTGCGCTAGGTTGAGAAGAATAAGCTTTTTGGGTGTATCTTCGTTTCCTTAATGATATGAGGAAAGTTAATGTTCTTGGGAGGTTTATGAAAAGCGATGAGGAGGCTGTACAAATGCGAGAATACACTGTGTCACACTGGCTGTCATTGCCTCTGAGATAAGTCTGTTCGCTAGTGCAGGCTGATTTATTCAAAGCGCAGTTCCGAACTTTGAATTGCTGGCAGTTATTTTCAACAACTAATTTATGCATTGTCATCTGGGGGAATGGACAGTCGTGAGACACCGGCAAACTTCAAAATGCCTTTCCAAGAGGAGCAGATCTATGCCTCTTGGACGTTACGTGTGTGCAACGTGCTGTCATCGCACTGCGCTCCTGTGGCCAGTGTTGGGGTTTTTCAGTGCCCATTCCATTCACGAATTATATGATGCACTTTGCTGGGGTGCAGCATGAATTCTTGCTAATGCCACTGTCGTGCAAAGCTAAAGAAGCTGTGCTTAAAATTTCAGGAGCTATATTAATGCTGCAGAATTCTTTACACTTAGAAAATTGCCATGCTAATGCTCCACATGGCACATCATTCTGCACTCTGATGCAGACCTGCCAGAAGACGAAATACAAAGGCTGAGAGTCTTGACTTTTTGTGAAATGTAAAGGGTAGAACGGTTGACATTTGTGCTTGAAGAATACATGCTATCATGCGCAGTCGGACTGAAGGCAAGCATGCACAAACATTAATTCGTTTCAGATTTCTCACATGGCAAAACAAAGGAAAGGGGTCCGATTCACAGTAATTGCATACAGTGCAAAGGATGAAACATAAGGGCCTGATGGTTACCAATGACGCGGACGAAACTGGGAGCGAACGCGCCTTCTCCTCCCGCGTGAATGGCGGATGCAACGGTGGGGCAGTGGCAACCCCTCCGTGATCTGGCAAGATGCAGAAACAGACCCTTTGCAAGGGCCGTAAGAAATAGAGCACACGTTCCCCTCGAGACCAGCCATGGTGAGATGAATGCAGCTTGCACCTTATAAAAGGTTAAAGGCTGTCTGCAGGCTACCTGGCATAGTGAGAGTGGTCAGTGTGTTGAATGTTGTGATGAAAAGCAAAAAAAAGCTGCAGTTTTTGTATGGGCCAACCCAAGAGGAAAACCACATGTGCTGGATGTACTTCAGCTTTTGTATATATTATTCTGAGCAGTGCTGGAAGATGTGGGCAGAATGATGACGCACACGCTGTTGAACTGACCACTAAATTTTATTCATGAAGCAATTCTATATATTCAATGCAGATAAAACAGTCAACAATCAGTCCTGTCGCGTTCCATCGTTATCCTCATCATCCCTCTTCCAAAAATGCCTCATCTGCTAGTAGTGATAGGGAGGTGCTACTTATGCATGTGTCTTTATAATCAAGCATTGTTTTACGCTCAGTAATTTTCTGTGCTTTTCCATCTCGGTTTCAGTCAACTATCACTGTATTGCATATAATCTTTGATTATAAAGACACATGCATGAGCAGTGCATTGCTATCGCTTCTAGTGAAACAAAAAGTATTTCTGGAAGGGGAAAGATGAGAATAATGATGGAGCATGTGACGGGACTGATTGTTGGCTCTTTTTTCTGCACTGTGCATATTGTAATGCTTAATGAATAAAATTCTTCTGTTAATTCAGCGCAATGTGTGTAGTGCTTCTCATCCTTCTGTCTGTCTCTTCGAGCGCTGTTTGGGAAAATGCTGAACCAACCGTCCCAAAACCATCTTGTATGTGGTATAGTGTCTATAGTTTTTCTTATTTGCCTTGAATGCTTCTGATTCTTATGATGATGTTCTCATCGCATTTTTTTACTGCAGAGAGCAAGAACATCATTGCCTGCTTGTTGCACAGCTGTGCCGTGTCATGGGGTCTGACTGTTTTACCTGCACATCCAGGTGTGGCCTCACTAATACCCTAACTTTGTTTCATTTCAGCCAGTAAAACATTCTCGTGTCGTTCAAAGAGCACCTTAAGTTTTTAATGACACTTTGGGTTGTTGGTGCAGTTGGAGGAGAAAAGACCTGTGGAACATGATCATTTATGTATTCTTGTGTTAGTAGAGCAGCTGCCTTTACTTATCTCTTCACTGTGATGTATTCACAGAAAAGTATGCTGAAGACTTCATACATCATTCCGTGGGAAAGGTGCTGCCTATAACTCAACTGAAAAGTGTGCTCACATAAGTATCATGATGTATGTAGTGGATTGGATGAGATATCTGGGTGCACAACACAAAAATAGCAATTTCAGCAGACACCGGTTGATGAGACATCAGTGCATGTTTTTTGTGCAGCTGACATGTGACTAGACTGAATAACTTTGTGATGGTGTATTTTAGTTTTTAAATGTGAAATTGGGTAATTCCAAGCCATCTGACCCAGATTTTGTTCGAGCATCTTCAATTTCCTTTAAAAAATGCATATAGTTTATTCTATTACTATAAGAATCATTATCCCAGCTTGTTTTTGCCAAAAAAATTGTGCTGTGGCCCCATCTTAAAGGGGCACTAAAGGGAAGTACTAAGTCAGGCTAGACTGGTAAGGTAAAATCACGTGAAAGCACTTATGTCATTTTAACCAGAAAACAACACTTATAGATATACGTGTAAGAAAAGCGAGAAACACGTGGTAACGCCCATTGTAGATTTGAGCCGAGATAGCAAGTGGCGTACTCGTGAGCTTTCTGGAGGAACGCTATATCGCCATATGGGGCCATTACCGTCGAAATGCGAAGAAGGCAGCATGGCGAGCATAGCCAACAGTGCGAAGGGTCTCGTTAAAAGAGCGCAACAGCGATAACTGAAAGAAAGGTTAGCAGCAAACATCAGCACTGCAGCTTTCGCTGTGCATTCTGTGCACTCTGGCTGTGTGTAGCCATTGTACACAGCAAGATCAGAACTGCAAAGCTCAGAACTGCATTCATGGTGCATATGCTTGCTATGCGGCTGGTGAAGCAGCTTCTTTCTCAATTCAACCATTGAATCAGCTACTTTGGGCTGGCAGCGGGCATTATGAAATTGCAGTGTTTTTTTATTTTTAGTATGCACTCGCACAGACGTGCACTCATGCACATAATAAACATGTGAAGCACTATGCAGGTGCGTGATGTTATGTTTTCTGCACAGTGGAAAGGAAAATGTGCCAAAGATATCTGAAGTACCACATGCCTGCACTATCAATTTTCATTTGGCTGAATAAAGAATGCATAACAATCAATTTTTTTAGACTAGACATTATGCTTTCACTTACAAAAATTTGAAATTAATTTGTTTCATATTTCTTTATTTTTAAACTGAAAAAGGTGGAAAGCTATTCGTTTTCGAATTTATTTACCAAATTTTATGGTCTCACAGAAGTTGTATGAATGGCAAAGCAGCCTATAAAACGTTTCAGCGATGAGAAAACCTAAGCCGTGCCAGAAAAAATTCTAAATTGAAGAAAAGTCGCTTTCTGCGGCATATTCAGCTGTCAGTTGCATAGTGATATGGTCCTGGTAAGCATAAGAAAGGTAGTAAGCTGCACATTAACATTCAGTCGCATTTATTATCACAAGTTTATTTCGAGTAATTTTTGTTCTAAAAAAGCATCATTTTGCAAGTTCAGCATCAATGTCCTGCTGTGGTATTGCTCCCTGCCTGCTCCTCAGTACAGTGCAAGCTGGAGCCAGCTGCAAGTGTAGGTTTAAGCAGTGCTGCAGGTGGTGTGCTGGGCGTGAATGCTTTCAGCTTCTGGAGTACAGAGGTCTACTCAAGGGCACGGTCACAAAAAATAAAAATTAAATGGCCACATAGCAGAAGCATCAAGTCAACCCTCGTGGTAACTGGAGATGCGGACCAAAGACCACTGCAGCCACGCTCCTCATTGCGCGGATGCAAGAAGTGCTATGAAATGATGGCTGTCTTCTGCTTCCTTGAAGTCATTCAAGAAAAACAAATTGAACTCACTAAGTGGTTTAGAAGAGCACCTTGGAAAGAACAGTAGTGTTTCATAACATCGTCATCATGTGCAGGCTCTTTCACACTTAAGGGAAAACTGGGAGTGGGTGGCTGCCGTGCTTTGCAAAGCACAGCTGCCGACAGCTGGGGAGAATTGATGGCAAAGGTACATGAACAATAAATATGCACCCATTCCAGCCGGCTCTTGGCAGCAGCGGTTCTCAAAGCGTGGTGGTGTCGCACTCCCAGTTTCTCTCTACGTGTGAAACAGCCAGTGGTACTTCAACTGTGCATGCTAGAATTACATCGTAATCAGTGACCCAATTGTTTCAAGTGTTGAAACATGGATGAACACGCCACCAGGCCTTTCAACCCACAAACATAGGAACATCCATTTGGAGCACCTTGCAGCACTGCTTAGATATGGTTTGCAACCGGCTCTAGTGAGCATTGCAGTAAAGAGCAGGCACAGAGCAGCGTTGAGGTTTGGCATCGGTGCTCAGCTTTCAACACTGTTTTCTCGCATAATACAAAAATTACTTCAATCACTCTCCAGAATAAATTGCATTCAATGGTAATGTGCAGCTTACTACCTTTCATATTTTTACTAGTATCACATCACAATGAATTCACAGCTGAATATGGCACAAAAAGCTGCTTTACTGAAATTAAGAAATTTTTTTTCCGACTCTGCTTACGGTTTCTAATCGCTGAAACATTTTTTTGGCTTCTTTGTCTGCCAGGCAACTTAGAAAGCGGTTGTAATGATTATTGTGACAACATAAAATTACATCAAAAATTGAAAAATCGCAGTTTTTTACCTTTTTTGAGTTTATTATTTGTTTATTGTTACACGAGTTTCGAAACTTGAGACGGCGGCTTTGGCATGGAAATTTTTTTTCGTAAAAAACAAGCTGGCATAAGATTTGCCTTAGTAATGTAATAAACTGTGACTGTTTTGAGGAATTCGAAGATGGTTGAACGCTTAAGTCTGTAAATTGGCAAGCAATGACATAAATGTGCATCTCCACCTTAAGTAATCACAACCTTAACTAAAATGCAAGGGGAGTGACAGAATTAAAAACATTTAAATTGACCTTTAATAAGTATATGGGTGGAGGAGGGTTCTGAAGAAAACACTAGCTCGACATATTTTGCCACCACTTTTTTGGGGGCTAATAGAAATTTTGTGTACTATTTTTGGTAGTGCCACATACTTGGTCTAGTTATGTGTTCAGCCTCTTTCACATTGTCGGGAACTTTCTACCACTCCTTCAGCTCTGTTTTTGCCACTGCCTGCAAAGGTGGTAAGGGAAGCCTCCTTTTTGAAGGCTCTCGACTTGTATGTTACTCGGCTCTGTCTGAAGTTGTTAGGTGCTGATGAGAGCAGAATTACAGGAGGAAGGTTCTTTACCCGTACAGCAGGTTAAAGATGCGGAAAATAAATACGCGCAACTTCTGTCGCTATTCTAGGCGTATTAGTGTAACACATTGCATTCAAGTGACTAGCTTGAATCCAAACCCCTGTGACACTCGTCTTGTGGAATTTCCAAAGTGGTGCATAGTGAATGTGAAAAAATGATGAGATTTCCAAGCCTGTGGTTGTGCAAGGTTGACGTTTTGATTTTTGGTCGAGTGTAACAACTTTCGTGAAACTTTTATATAGTTGGGTAAAATTCAAAAACAAAGTGGCAATTCCCCTCAAATGATTGCACCCAGACAATGGCAAGGACTTACTCTCAAAATGTGGTTAATCCCCTTAGTCCTCCTAGGGTGGCATTGTAGGGGGAGCCAGAGGAAAGCAAATTAACCATGGCTTAAGAAAAATCGTTCGATGTCATCGGCTGGAGGGCCTCCTTTGAATCCTATCTGCTGCTTCTTTCTTGATATGTATCCGACTATACCAGCATTCACAAAAGAGCTAGCAATTGCCTTATGTTGATGTCCAGATTTTAACAATGGTGAGATATGTAAATGATCTTTTTACTGGTTTTATGGTTTGTTAAATTAAATGATGCCAACTTCGCTTGATTGTTCCTGAAGTCTCAGTATTTATTCACGTTCACTGTGCTTTGGAAGCGCCGCAAGGAAAGTGTCTGAAATGTTTAGATGCAACACAGTTCTTTAAAGGTGTAGTAAAGAGGATTCTGGGCTCGTATTTTTACCATGAAAACTCTGTCTACATGCTCCGACATGAAAACTCTGTCTACATGCTCCGAGCATTCTTGGAAACTTCGAATTATTGTCTTGTGCAGCCGATTTCTCTGTTAAATTGGATTAGATGTCCTAGCTCCCACCATTTCTTTAACTGACCTCTGAGAGTAGGAGGAGTCAAGTAGTGCGGGGAGTGCCGTGAGCCAGTCATGTGGCGGATCTTGCTTTTGCTTTGCTTTCAGGTTTCTACGAATAGTTTTAGTTGCAGACAGTATAGCTGCCAATTAGGCCCACAGAAATAAAAATCTCCGTGGACTGTTTGTTTTCACAAATCATTCCACTTATTACTACATATCACACCGCCGATGGCAAGTGGCAAGCTGCCATGTGACTGACTGTAAGGCTGTCCTCAAATTGGTTGACTCCTACTCTTGGCCAATTAAAGAAACAAAAAAGGTGGGAAATGGGACGTTTCATCCGATGTAATATGAAGATCGGTTCCACAGGACAATTCAAAGTTTCTAAGAAAGCTTGCACCGTGTAGATCGAGTTCCCATCATAAAAAGGTGAGCTCAGAATCCTCTTTAGTGCTCCTTTAAACAGGACCATATGTTGAGCTCATATTTCTAGAATATTGGAAGAAGTCATGGCGATTTATTTTTCGCAGTCTTATCTAGTTAAACGACCGTGTCGTAAGCTCATACCCTCTAAAGGCAGAGCTGAGTAAAATACAAGTCGAGACAGAAAACAGTATTCTTTCTTTTCCCCTTTTGCGAGCAGTAGTAGAAACAGTGTAAAAGCAATTTTACAGTGTGACCAACAGTGTGAGAAAAACTGAACAGAGAACTGGATCAAAGTGCATACTACAACCATAATTACGCAAATTCTCTCATAACTTGAATCATCGCCATCAGCCTGACTATGCCCACTGCAGGGTAAAGGCCTCTCCCATATATCGCCTTTGCCAGCTGTGGCCACGGTATCCCAGAAAACTTCTTATTCTCATCTGCCTACCTTTCTGGCATCCCCTGCTATGCTTGCCTTCCCTTGGAATCCACTTCATTAACATTAAGGAACAGCAGTTATCTTGATTTCACATTACAAGCCCTGCCCAAGCCCATTTCTTCCTCTTGATTTTGGTAGTTTGTCAATAACCCGCATTTGTTCCCTCACCGTTCTGCCTGCTTCAGGTCTCTTAAATGTTACACCCATCGTTTTTCTTTCCATAGCTCACTGCATTGTCCTAAACTTAAGCTGAACATTTTTCGTTACCCTCCATGTTTGTGCCCATTAGGAGAGTATTGGCAAGATTCTAGAATACATGGTGGCAAAATATCTCAAGTTGATGTTTTCTGCTCCCTACAACATTTCAGAATTGTGCTTTTTTGTAGAAATCACTGTGCCAGAAAACAGGCTGTGGAAAAAACACGCACGCAAACCAAAAGGCCACTACTGGACATGTGTTCACTGACATTACAAGTCAGACATGCAGATTCCTTTATCATACAAGTAAACAGAGACAAAGCTGATGCAGTCATCCCCATCTCTGCTTATATGAAACATTGTCCACACATCCCACGTTACTGGTCCAGATGAAAGATTAAAATCTTAGCGCTATGGAACAAAGACTTAAGCTGTTTTTTTTACTTTCATCCTTTTCCCTCTGCTGTCCACACATGGCACAACGCGGTAACAGTTGCGAGCTTGCCGGCTTCATCATAAAGAGACCGAAAAGGCTGAAGGCCAAAGCTAGAGGCAGTCTGACAGTGGCAAGGCCTCATGGGCACTGACTTCAAGCATGAGACTACCATACCCCTCTTTACCTCCTTTGAATATGCTGCCACGAAGCTCAAAACAAGTTTGCTTTTTGTTTGACCTTAGGTGATACACCCAGCAAATGTGTTTTGGTGTCACCTGCATACATGCACCCTTTGTCAAAAATTTTGAGTCCAAGAAGTTTGCTTCTCGGCCATGGTGTGTGTCTTGTTACCTATCACCAGCTTTCTGGACCTCATGAAGGTAAGAGGAGCTCTCATCACACCACTGTAATCTAATGCTTCCCAGGTTGTTACAAGGGCCTCGTTATGCAGCTTGGAAGCAAACTCTTTA
The DNA here is from genome assembly GCF_052857255.1 of Amblyomma americanum. Taxonomy (NCBI): domain Eukaryota; kingdom Metazoa; phylum Arthropoda; class Arachnida; order Ixodida; family Ixodidae; genus Amblyomma; species Amblyomma americanum. The sequence continues at coordinate 45,700,272 of NC_135501.1, read as the reverse complement.
GGCTGTAATTTTTGACAAAGGCCATACATCAAGGAACTACAGAATCCCTTCATGTGGTGCTTCAGCACTGAAATCTAACTCCAACCTTGCTCATTGATAACCTGCAGCATTGCAACTGTGGCTCTAGGCTAGCTGGCAGAACTTACAAACAAGAACTTACAAACACGAAGTAAGTGTACCTAAAAACCTGCAACGTGAAGCCTTTAAAACTATGCTCAATGTTTTCGTCTACACAAGCAAGGGAAATATCACTCGCGATAGGAACCACTCTTGAACACATGCAAGCTCCTTTTTTTCTTTTTCTTCGTGCAAAAGCTCGTCTGTCCACAACTGTGGTATTTTTGTTGATGCAGTCTCCAAGGTTTTGCAATTTCACCTTGATTCATTGTTTGTAGGGAACAGAAGGGCCTTTATGTGTGGAAGAAAGAAGTTTGGGCAGGCTCAGGTGTGGCTACTATCCTGAGTAATATTTTCTTTGTGTGTGTGGACTAAAACATTTAGTGCAGGTTGCAAGGCCTTGCCTTACAAGTGTTTAGTTACAACTACTTCATGTTTGTAAGGCCTTCAAAAAGGAAAGCATGGGATTGGAGTTCAGTGTTAAAAGTGCCAGACGAAGAGACTGCAGTTCCTTGATGCTCTTAGGAGGGGAAAGCATAGTATGTTTGGTAGGCTTACTACCCAAGAACAAAAGTGCCTATCCTGAGTTTCTTGTTGACATATTCAAAGTTGGTGAAGAGTGATGTCTTGTACTTCAAGTCAATGCTCAGTAGAGTTTGCCACCATCATATGGTATTGCCATTCAGTCTAAAATATTAGCAATAGCCAGCTATTCACAAGGTTTGGTTGTATATGTGTGTGCAGGTTTGATACAAGGCCAAGTGAAGACACCAGCTCAGGGTAGACCAGCAGGGCACAAGGTTGCTGTCATACTACCTTAATAAGCTATCTCATGGCCTTGGCAATGTGAGTCTGAGGTAAAAGTATGTGTGGTTTCTCACACTAAGGAAGATTGCATACCACTTGAGTTCTGTGTCAGGTACAAGACAGGCGACCTGCCATTGTTGTTGCCATAGGTGCTAATGTTGTGTGGTCAGTATTATATCAGTCAGATGCCATGGTTTCAGCGGGCAGCAGGAAGAAAATTTTTATCTTGTTACGCTGGCATGCTCACAAGCTCACAGTGCGCTGTCAGCGCACTGTGCCTCCTGTCCCATTTTTAAATTCAGTTGTCTGTGAAATAAACGCGATTAACATAGACAGAAAGCGCCACAAAGTCCATGACTCAGTTTTTGCATGGAACAAAAATTAGACGGTGTTCTCAGTGCGTCCTTAATTAGTACATGCCCATCTTAACTGCGGAGGCTGTATGAGGGAATGACTTCTTGGTGTAGTTTACTTAATTGCAGCCAGGATTCATAACGGGGCAAGAATACTTTTGTACTGCTGCCATTCCTGTATGTCATCATCCTCATTCCTTTTTACAGACTTGGGCAAGACATCGATTACCTTTCCACACCATGCTGTCCCAGGAGCGTTGCTGTGCATGAGTGCACAAGTATTGTTGAGCAGCTCTATGTAAGCCAGCGGCTGTGCTGTACAAGCTCTCCAGACAAATAAACCTGTGATGGTAGCAGGTTGTATTTCTCTGTTTGCAAACAGGCCAAGCCGACAGCCATATTTTTCCTTTTACATCACCATAACTTATGCTCTGCAGGTTGCAGTGCATCAGTTTATTGTTTATCATGCAGTGAATGTGCTCCTTAATCTTAGTTTAATGCATCATATATAGTTTTGACAGTGTCTCTCATTATAATCACATCCGGTATCTGTAATATTTTACTGAGTCCCATTCCACATGCTGTTTCATAAAATTTCTGACGTCGAGCATGCCGAACCACAGTATAAAGCAGGTGTACCATGCATATGCCAGTCATGCTGCTACCCAGCCTGCTCATTATGGCCATCACTCAAAATTTTGTTTATGCCTGGCATATTAGCTGCACCTGAGCAATGCACGGCATTATACATTGTGCTATGCCAGGCACTCAGCAATGACCACCACAATACCTGGCACCTACCAGTACCTGGCACTATGCTGGCCACTCAACAGTGCCCGACATGTTACCCGCCATACACGAGCACCCGCCACTATGCTGGGCAGTCAACAGTGCGTTACCGGGCACCCACCAGTACCCAACACTATGCTGGGCACCCACGATGATACCCAACACCCAGCAATATGGTGGGCACCCACTTCCCAACAGTATGGTGGGCACCCGCCATTGCCCATCACCATAATCCACCATCATGTCGGGTGCCGGGTTCCAACTTGCCCAGTAGAGTGTATTTTTCCGATAGGGTGAACACCAGGCCAAAAGAACTCGTTGATCCTAGACACCGTTTTTGAACACCCTTGTGTCCGGCCATAATGGCGTCATGTCCTAAGCGTAGCACTGTCTCTCGCATATCTCTCGGTAACACCAGCTGTTGGACCCGGCTTCCTGAACTAAATATGCAATCCCTGTGCAGAAGACCATTTACCAATTGATACTCGAATGACGTCCGACTCTTCTTTCTTTTCACTCTTTCCCCGACTCTTTCGAAGCAAGCATTCAAGCTTGGGTCTTCTTTTTGCGTAATTGCAATTTCGCCCGGTATTACGCTCAGGCACATCGTAACAGGAGTAGAGAGCGGACGCTGCGTTGCTCGGGCTGTCGCTTGAGCTCTTGTCTCCACTGCCGACGAGAAACTGACTGTACCCGTCTGACCTGTCGCGGGCCCTTCCTCCTTGGATGTTCTTCTACGTAGAGCATTCTCCACTCGGGATCGGGGTCTTCGACACTTCTTGCACCCGTAATGTTTCCCAAGATGAGATCGTAGATGGGTTGGTCTACGCATTTTGCCACTACCTGCCCAGTATAATATGGCGTGGACACTACAATCCTGGCTTAATGAAGGTACCTAACTGTGCTATCTACAAGAGTGACGGCCGACGCTTCCCCTGTAAGATCCTCATCCTTCACCAGGCTTCTCCGAACCAAGACTGTTGGCTCCGCTGTCTCTAAGCACCAATATAGGAAGGTTCCCTGTTTGCCCAAGCACCACCGGCATTGCTGCTTTTCGACTTGGGTCTTCCACTCACTGCCTCATTTTCCAGCGGTGTTTGTTCTCCTTTCAGTAGTGCAACTTCGGGTGGCTTGACAAGTTCTACTCTAGACTCGACAACGCATGCAGCTCAGTCCTGAGTTCTGTATCGGCACTTATCCAGAGTATGACCTCTATTCTTACAACCTTGACACACAACCTGTGTTTTTTGAGCAGTGCTACTAGTTCGAATGTCAGCTGCACGGTGTCCCACCTTGCCGGTGAGAAAACACCTTACGGGCGCATTAGAAGCACCGCCATATGGTCTTGGTTTTGCCGCATCTCTCTCTAGGCTCTTTTGGGTTTCCTCCTTTGCCTTACTCAAATTTCTTAGCCCTTGAGCCTCGAGGAATTGTTCTGCAGTGTCGGCAAACTCTTCCAACGAACGCAACTTTCGTTCTTCAAGGAATAGCCACAAATTCGAGCTGCAACACGCTAAATATTGCTCTGTGACCAGCTAGTCACGCACACTTTCAAAACTCTTTTCTGTGTTTGACATATCCAGGCGCCTGAATCTTTGAAGGAGTGCCTTTTTGACTTTCTCGTAGTCGATGGAATCATCAGCAGGCATCGTTCCAAAAACATTCAGAGCCTCTCCGACTAAACACATGCTCAATGCCGTGGCCCATTCACTGCGCTCCCAGCATTGCCACAAAACTATCCGCTCGAATCGTTGCAGATATGCATACAAATCATCTATCTTGTCATCGAAAGAGGCCATCAGCTTTCTTGGGCAAACTCTGCCCGGTCTAGGAGATTCTGTACCCGCTAAGGAACGCTGATTATTGTCCGTGATGTCGTCATATACTCCCGCGACATGCGCCTGTTTCCACAAAATAGACTCCTTCTCCCGTTCTATCCTTTTTTTCTCCTGTCGTTCTGGCTCGCCGGCTCTTCTAGCTTCTCGCTCTTCTGCCTCGCGAGCTCTTTTCTCTTCTCGCGCTTCTACCTCGCGAGCTCTTTTCGCCTTGCGCTCTTCTGTTTCGCGAGCGTCTGCGCGTGCTAGCGCCCTTTCTCCTCTCTGCATATCTGCCTCCTCTCTCTGCTCTTTGCCTCCTCGTCATAGAGACACATCGCCTCGTTGCTTAACCCCAGCTTGAGCGCCAGTTCGAACGTTTTTGCCAAATCCATACTTTCTGCCATCAAGAGATCGGAAAGATTTGAGACAAAGCAAAAAGAAAAAAGGAAATGAATCCTGGCACAAGCTCGCCACTTATCTTTGTCACGGATCTCCGCGGACAACACTCGGGCCGAAAGAATGGACTAGGCGACAGGTGTACCCACACAAACGCACATTTAATACGCCCTACGTGACACACACACTAGAAAACAAAACTAACAAAATAACAGAAAACACAGGGACTATAAATACACACGACCCGGGCACACTGCTACCAGCGTCTACTACTAGCGTTCTACTATTAGCGGTCGGCGTTCGTGCTCACGGTTGGTTCGGTGCGGCTGCGGCGTTGTATGGATCCCGTATCCGGCGTCGAGGTGGCGTTCGACGCGCTTGGGCTGGCGTCGCTGGCTGCGTCGTGTACGCTCCAGGTCCAAGGGCCCGTGGAGGTGATGCCGGAGTTGTTGGCGTTGGGGGCACCACCCGGATGGGTGGCAACAGCGCTGGAGACACCCCTGGCCGTAGCAGGTGGTAGCGTCCTCCGTTGACTCGCCGGAACGGGCTCAGGCACGGCAGGAGTCCACGATGCGATGCCGTAGAACTCGAGCTCACCGGAGCAGTATCCGGCGTCGCTCTCTTCCAGCCAAAGTGTCCCTGACCCGCCGGAGCCTCCGCTTCTCTGCTGTTCCTCCCCGCCTCGCTCTCACTCGCCCTTTTATAGCCTCGGTGTTAGTCCACGTAAGCCTTGTCGTCGTCGTCTTCTCTTCTCCACCAATCATCTCTCTCCACCTCACCGAATGCTTCTCCGCCAATCATCTCTCTCCACCTCACCGAATGCTTCTTCCTCTTTATTCCTCGATTAATCCACTTCGTCTTCTTCACACCTATTTTCTTTAAAATTTAATTTAGGCTCCTTAATATATGTTACACTCACACAAAGCTAGGTGTAGAAAAATTGAAAAAATTCAGAGGCTAGCCGCGCGTCTTATATACAACTGCTGCACGGGCTCCACATCTGCTATGTTGCATGAAGCAAAGCTTGAATGCTTAAGAGAACGAAAAAGACGGCTTTAATTAAATTTCTTGGTCGTTTGCATTTTTCAAAACTAGGCATAGACCCCCAGGATTAAATAACAGTGATCTAAGAAATCTCGTCATAAGCATAAACATTACACTGGACCCAATTTTTCCCGCACGAATGCCTATAAGTATTCATTTTTTTCCTAATACAATTACTTATTGGAACGCACTGCCTCACGATTCATTGCTTGCCTGCCCTGAGTAATTTCAACCGCCGGTTGGCGCTGCCTTTGACGTGCTGTGTTGTTGACACTGCGTATTGCTTCCTTAATCCTGCGCCTATGTAGCATTTTATAAGTGTTGGCTGGCCTTTTTTAGTATTTGATTCTTCGTCATGTATGTTTTTTTCTTTCAAGGTCGAAGTTTTGTACTCCACTGTCTTGTACTGTGCCTCTCCTTCTTGAACCGTATTTGGTGCATGGTATGTGAGAAATAATAATAAAAAATAAGTATATTCTTCATGCTTCACACGAAGAACCGACTTCTGAACATTTTGGAGTAGCCCGCACACTTGCAAGGATCAAAGAGAAGTATTACTTGCCCCGTCTTCAGTCAGACCTTGCACACACCTTCAGAACGTGCCAAGGCTCTCAGCGTTACAAAGTGCCAAAGTGCTCTCAACAAAGCCAGCTGTATTCTTGAAGCCTATAGTACCACCATCGCGGCCTTTCCAGCAGATCGGGATGGACACGCTAGGGCCATTCCCTCTTTCTCATTCGGGAAACAAATGGGTCATCGTGCCAACTGACTACCTGACACGATACGCGGAAACATCAGCTCTGCCAAGTGCCAGAGCCCTCGATGTGACAAAATTTTTCATCCACCAGATCGTTTTGCGTTACGGTGCAGAGGAGATCCTAATCGCAGACAGGGATACAGCAATCATGGCTGACCTGTTACAGCAGATTTTACGCCACAGTCATGCAAACCAACGAAAGACGACATCCTACCACCAACAAACGAACTGTTTAACGGAACAATAAACAAAACGCGAGATGACATGTTCTCAATGTATGCCGACGTTCAGCACTGAACTTCGAACGAAGTGTTCCCATACGTCCCTTTCGCGTACAATACGGCCGTACACGAAACGACAAACATGCCACCATTCCGTTTCGTTTACGGCCGTGACGTGATCACGATGCTGGACTCCATGTTACCGCATGCGGACGACATGAACCCGAATGCGGATCTTCACACCTTCCTGCATCTCGCTGAAGAGACTCGTCTGCTGACCAGAGCGCGGATTGTCGACAAACAATGCCGAGATACCCAACGTAACCTGCGACGCCGTGGTGCTCGGTACTCATCAGGAGATCGTGTGTGGATCTGGTTTCCCATTCGCTGATGCGGCATTAGCGAAAAGCTCCTCTGTCGGTATATTGGACCCTACAAAGAGATCAGACCATTTGGAGACCTCAACTATGAGGTCGTTCCTGATGACTTTCAGAAGTCCCGGCGATCCCTGCACCCTGAGGCGATCCACGTTGTTCTTCTCAAGCCATAATACCAGCGCTAGAACACACAGGCTACGCATCAGGACGATGCTCTTTCTCCCCGGGGAGCCAGTGACACAGTGCTTTCCGCATGTTCCCTTAGCGCTGACGTGAAGCACGCGCCTCCTCAAAAAGAGGAAGTGAAAGTGACAGCGATCTGGAGCTGTGGTCAAGACGGTCACCGAAGCCCGCCGCTGTTTTCTTGTGAACGAACTGCGAGCTCCCTCTTTCGCTTGTGACAATATACTAATAGGTCTTTTTCACTGCACTGGCGTTTGTGTCGCAAATTAATAGCGATTTCTCCTTTTCAATGCGAAGGCATCACCTGGCTCATTGGCACCGAAACCCGGCGCCGGCGTTGGCCAGCAGCCGTGGTCTCAAGGAAAGAATGCCAGATGACGTCACGGCGGTATTAAAAAAGTAACGTCTCTTCTGAAGGTGCGAAGCAATTAACCAAGGATCTTCAGAATCAGTGGCGAGCTCGCAACACCCACGCCACAAAACCACGTTCCTTCTTTTGCGAACAAAGGTGAACCTAGTGTACGCGTTGTCTTCCGACTGTATGCTAATTATTAGATGTGTGGTTGGGAAAGAAGAAAAAGTGAAAAACTAATGTAAATAAAAACCACGCAAGAGAGACGTCTGAAGTTCTCTCTGTATTTCTGCCGGAGACAGGTGTTCGGCATCCTCAATTAAAGAAGCCGGTAGCTTGCCTTCCTTCGAGGGCCCCGATAATCAGCATTCGCTGATCCTCCATGTCTGAGCTCGGAAGCGTTTGTAGCTCTACATTGCTCCCATTTGAAGTTAATAAAGAACCAACTGCTTCGGCTATTTGTCTTAATCGCCAAGGGGTACACTTCTAGAAGAATGACTACCTAGTTGGGGGCTGATTTCGAGCACTCGAGGTCAATGAGCGGCGTTAGAATTCTGTTCATCGAGACTTGCTGAGATAAAAAGAAGCAAAACTATATTTTTGAAGAATGACTTATAGCTCTCAAACTGAATGCACAACTGAGCCTAAAAGTAGTGGTGGAAAAGAAGGCTGCAGAACTAACCCACGATACAGGTTTTGAAACTTTAAGGTGCAGAATATTGTCACGGACTCGACGAAGCGGGCAGCGGGGTGGGCAGAAACGCTCCAGCTAGGCCAGCAGCCAATAAATCATGCCATCGCCATCCATCACGTTCATTCTTCATCGGGTGGCCGTCACGTAATATGAAGAGCTAAATGCGTGCGGTGCATATATTACGCAACTTTTCTATAAATAATTGGGCTTGCGTGTTAGAAGTATAAAGGACCAACCTCAACATTAACAAGATAAAAAGCTATGCAGATAATATGAATCCTGCAACCAAGCGCTCACACAATGAGGAAGTAAGAGAAGGTGAGGGACAATAAGCAATTAAGAATCGTGAGCTTGCAATAATAGGGAACATTCAAGGAAGATCTTCCTTCATTAGATTATCCAGTAAGATTTCGTCGAAAGAGGTGTTGTACTTAAAGACTCTAATCTTAACGCACAGGTAAAGACAGCAACTCTGCATCGAAAACGTCGCACTGGAGGAGACCATGAACGTCACACAAAATACGCTCTTCTGTATTCCAAGACAATAAAGCAGTGGAAACGGCAGTAAAACGACAATGAGATCAGTACAAAACTCGTCGTGAGCAAAACCTTTTTGAGTCTGTTATTTCCAGAGCTCAGGGGCACCTAAGTAGCATGGACGTTCAAGACAGAGTCCCCTTCGCGTTTGCGCGCTCAGGGCCATAGGTTTCTTCAAACCGCTTTTCAATACTTTGATTCATATAAAGCATATTTAGAACATCAAAGCACCGAATTGCTGTGCCTCGCGACACCTGTGCAGTAAGTTTTACTCATTAAAGCATTTCCAAACGCACGTTCATGGTTGCGTTTCTACACCGTGAACTCAAACATTCCTCAAGTTGTATATTACTCCGCACAATTAACACAACGCATAATCATTCAGTCTTATTCTAGGTTCCAGTATATGTATTGAACTCACAATGGAACACGCCCCGTCACGCAAAACAACCAAGTAAGCATCTGAAAGCCAAATGTGACAACTCTCTCAAAGGTGTTATTAAGGCATCCAGTGAGAACTGTAGACCACTGTGCGAAAGTCGCCCTATTACCATACCGTCGCACTGTGATTCCAACGAAGCAGTTCTCAGTTCTTCATGTGAGCTGAGATCTTCATATCAAACCACATCGTCCTCCACAGGACACCAACGCCAACACCAACGACTATAAGTGCGGCTGCTGTGGGAAACAAAATGCGCAGAATTAGTCGAAGAGAACGAAACTTTTGAACCAAAAGTGGCCTAGCACCTGAAATTAACACTGATGAATGGCGAGAAGCCGCACGCAATGCAGTCCACGAGTTGACCAAACTTGCAGAGGCCGGCCAAAGCTGGCTGCTAGCGTCTTATTCGCCGTTGTTTTGACAAGCCTTTTTCAGAATAAAATATATTTCGATAACAATAAAAGCATAGCCAATTTCAAAGCAGCGCACTAGACACTATGTTTAAAGGAAGTAAGTAGCTCAGCACTGGAAGGGGGAAGGGTGGGACGACCATAATGGCAGAACTTGAATTGCCACTGAACTTTTGTGTTGGGAAGGCTGCAGGAGGCAATACAGACGCCAAGCCACAACCATGCTGAACGCTATGCTGCTTCCAGATTGTGCTAGTTTCTCTGTAGCGGATGCTGAACAATTTGTTCGTCACATCGAGGCCGCATGCCAACTCGCTCCACAGCGGATCCGCCACCGGCAAGCAAACCGCCGCGGTGGCTGAGAGGTTATGGCGCTCGACTACTGATCCGGAGATCACGGCTTCGAATCCGACCGCGGCGGCTGCGTTTTTATGGAGGAGAAACGCTAAGGCGCCCATGTAGTGTTCGATGTCAGTGCACGTTAAAGATCCCCAGGTGGTCTAAATTATACCGGAGCCCTCCACTACGGCACCTCTCTCTTCCTTTCTTCTTTAGCCGATTCTTTAGCCCCTACGAGGTGCTCCGCAAACTAAGTGCGGTAAACAGAGACACTTTCGACGTCCCTTGTCATCCTGCTTCCCATTGCTGCGGCCCCGAGTCGTTCTGCTTCAGAGAGGGGGAGTAATTCCGCACTACTAACAAATCTAGTGGGGCCGTATCGCGGCCGAAAAGTATTGTCTGGCACTTGGCAAACCTCGGGCTTTTTAGGGGCTTGAGCTTTGTTGTCTTCCTCTCTAGAGCACGCTCTAGAGCTCCCTGCTGTCTGGCGCATACCAGCAGGTTTGAGTAACCCTGTCCTGCGTACGTTAACCTTTTTTCGGTGACAATATGGTCAATTGTTTTCATAAGAAACTAGGAAATTGTTTTGCAGGCAGTGTGACTCACTTTCATCTGCCCGACGCTTGCTCACATTTCAGAGATGAGAGCGTGGTTTATGTCAATTCTATTATGTTAAATGTTGTTTAATGGTGTTGAATAAAACATTTTAATGTTAATGTTAATAATGTTTAATGTTTAATAATGGAGGCAGGTGGGCCACCTAGGTCGCGTGACCTTACGGAGTCGTCACAACCTGCTCACCGGATATTGTTCAAACTGTTCATCGGGGCAGATGGTAGTTAACGACTGGTGGCTCGGGAAGAGCAACCTCGGGAGCACAAGACCCACAGCTGGGAGCACCTGCCAGTGGCGTATCGCTTAAGCGCTGCACCGCGCTTGGTCAGGAGGGGTATGAAGACTCCCAGGGAACGTAAAGAAGGAATGCCCTTCTGCATACATGGGAAATAATTACGCTATCGCCTCCTACCCTTAAGGCGGAGCTTAAGTGTCCGCTCTTTGTATTCATTTATTAATCCACCGATATTCATTGACCTATGCAAAAAAAGCTCATATTCAGCCGTTCGTAAGTTTTTCTACAAAGTCAATGGTCTGGATTCGTGTCCAGAACTACAACCGGTCAGACAATCTCTGCTACCCGGATACAAGACAGGAGGAATGATTGAAAAAGACGCGCGGCGGGAAAAAGCGCGTGCGCCGAAGCGACGAGGCTGGTTTTAGAAATATATCGCAGGGACATTCGAAATCCCAGCGATGGGATCACTGGTTGGCCTCAATGTGGTTTCAGTGTTCCCGAATATACCCGGAGCGGTGGCTCAGCGGTTAGGGCGGTCGGCTACTGATCCGGAGTTCCCGGGCTCGAACCCGACCACGGCGGCAGCGTTTAGATGGGGCCGAGGAGCAGAGGGCGCCTGTGTGCTGTGCGATGTCAGTTGACGGTAAAGTAGTAGTAGTAGTAAGTGGTTTTTATTAAGTTAATAATGAAGAGAAAGGGAATTTTTTTTTTCCTAGCCCCAGCATCTGCCGTCGATACTGAAGCACCTGAGCTGGGGCAGCGGAATTAAAGGATACCAGGCAGAATGGAGAAATGAAACGTAAGAGTTGAGGGGACAGGAAGAGAGGATAGGGGGAGAGGTAATATACACAAAGTATTCAATATGTCCAGGTTGCGTTCGTGATTAGTTCAAGATGGAGCAATAAAAGATACACGCGCACAGCACTATGCTGACTACATCTGGAGTAGGGCGTCCAGTTGTTAATCCTGCAAGGTAGAACACGCGCAACGTTCGGTCACTGCGTGTAACAACTACCTGGCGGAGAACAGACGGGACGTCAATCTCGTCTGTTCGAGGAATGCAGGAGGAATACGAGGCTCACCAAGGTCCGCTGACGGATGCGCGCATTGCCCTGCGGCCGCAATACCGTAGTATGCCAAGCGCCCTATAGGTCGCAAGCATATCGCGACGAGCATCGGCAAACACAGCACAGTGAAGGAGCAGGTGCTCTAGTGTTACCACTGCACCGCAATCCTCACACACATCACTCGTCGCGATTCCGCGACGCTCCCGTCGTTCACTGGGCCACACGCACCCAATGCGCGCGCGGAGGACCATAACACGTTGTGACCGCGCAAATGCGCGACAGCCGGTGATGCTGTCGATGCGCTCACCTGCTGTGATGCATGGGTCGGGGTTCTGCTTTCGGAGATGGTCGTGGATGACCGCACGCACGTACTCCAACCCAAGGGGCAGATCGCTGGCAGGTAGTTGATGTGCGGCGGTCACGATGTCAGCTTCGTTGCAGGCAAAGGAGGGAAGGAAGGCCTCAGACGTTGCTGGCACATACCCACTACGGTGGAGTGGCCAAGACACAGGCGGTTAATTGCTGGATACAGGAATTTTTTGACAGGAAAAGGAGTGATAATAGGATGTATAATGCGACACAGCGCGAATGAAGACGGGGACGAAGCGAGACAAGACACCACAGCGCTGTCTCGCTTCGCCCCCGTCTTTATTCGCGCTGTATCGCATTATGGAAAATTACCAACTAGCCCGATCTGCCACTCTTTCAATAGGATGTAGTCTGATAGATTGGAAGACGGAAGGACAGGGGTCCTGTTAACTTGGAGATCGAAGACGGGGCAATGGCTTAATGTGCATAATAGTTTGCAATGCCTGTAATGTTTCAATGTCGTACTGACTGAGAGCGGGAAGAAGAAATTAGAATGGAAGGCGCTGCGTTTCTTGAAGAAAATTTTGCACAGCAGAGCGCACACTCCTGTCGCTTCGTCCAAGCAAAGAAGCGCCAATGGAAATAACAACCTCGGAGGACACAGGCAAGCCCAGTTGATGAAATGGAATTTGCAAAAGACGCTTCCTCAAATGAGAGAAGCGGCGGCAGAACAGCAGGAAGTAATCTATTGTCTCAGGTTCGGCACAGAAAGGGCACAATGGGGAAGCCGCTAGGCCAGATCCGTGAAGGTAGAATTTTAGAAGGGGAACCCGGCAACGCAAGCGCGTGAAAGAGACCTCTAGTCTGCGTGAACGCCAGTCTTTGCTACTCCAAGGATGCAGAAGATGCTGATATTCGGGAGATGATGTAAGAGACGAGGCAGCAAATTCCAGAAATATTGTGTAGCTGCGAAACCTCACCGCAGCTGTATATGCACACTTTGGCAGGATAGCAACAATTGGGCCGCAGAGAGGCTCTTGCTAAGGAATCTGCAACCTCATTTAAATGAAAACCCATGTGACCTGATACCCAAAGCAAGCTTACCGAATTTAGATGGAGCGGAATCAGAAACTTAAAGAGGCGTAATGCCCGAGACGCAGTGGGTGAGGATAAGGAAGAGCGAATGGACACAGAGTCTTTCATAACCACAACATGGGAAACGGTAGTTTCTAATTTTCGTAAGGCTAAGATTACTGCTAATAATTCAGCCTGAAAAATGGGAGTGAAGTCAGGAAGACGGAGAGAAAAAGACCAATGCAGTGAAGACGAAAAAATTCTCACACCTGCCTTCTCGCGATCCTGCGAGGCATCGGTAGCAATAAGAACATGAGAGGGAAAGGACCTTAGGTGGTCCTGCAACAGACCCTGAAGAAGCGGGAAGGCCTGCAGCTTTGAATTCGATGGGAAAATGTCATCGAATTCAATCTGGACAGATGATGAGTTGTTATACAATTGGCAGACATCTGTGAAATGAATATTTATGCGATCAAGGAGGGACTGCACGTAACATATCTGCGTGGTATGAAATCGAGACCAGGCAGCACTAAAAAAGGCGGAAGGTTGACTAAGAAATATTATACTGGAAGCGTGAAGAGGTGAGTCGCACAATTTTAAAAATGTTTGAGCTGTTAAAAGGCGAAACCTAGCTGATAACGATGGCATTCGCGCCTCAAGGTGCAGAACAGCATTGGCGACATATTTAGGAAGGCCAAGACAAAGGCGCAACGCCTCACGCTCCAACAGCACAAGAGGTCGAAGTTTATAGGCAGGAGCTCCTGAGAATAAGACACACCCGAACTCCAAAATTGGGCGGACGTACATTTTAAAAATCATCAGAAGTGTATGCCTTCTCATGCCTGAGCTAGCACTACAAAGCCTGCATAGGATGCCAATGGCCCGAACTCCTTTTCCAGAAACTTGCTCAATGTGTGGCCCCCAGGATGGAGTCGTATATTACTCCGAGATACTTCACCGTCTGAACTTGAGGTATTATGTTATTTCTATAGACCAGGCAGATATTTACAGGGAAAGAAAATGGAAATACTAACAATGCGCATTTCATCACATTAAGGGACAGATGAATTCTTTCTAACCAGTTATCAAGGACATTGAGGTAATTTTGCAGGGTTCGATACAGAGCGTGAATGTCACCTGCTGTTGCAAAAAATGCAATATCGTCGGCGTACACATAAGTTTTCACATTTTGGATGCATGGAATTGAGCTTAGAGAAATGTTAAAAAGAACAGGTGAGAGAACTGATCCTTGCGGTACACCTCTTGTCTGTGGAAATCTCCTTGAGGAAACATTTTGGCAGCAGTAAAGTTCTCTATTTTGCAAAAAAGCAGAAATCCAGGCTACAATATAGCTTGGGAAGTTCAGTTCCTGTAATCTTAGTAATAGAGTCGAGTGCTCAACGCTGTCGTATGCTTTACTGACATCCAATGTGACAAGCGCAGCAAACTGTTTTCTATTGCGAGCTAATTTAATACGACTCTCTAGGTCAGTATGAGCACACCAAATTGAACAACCCGGCCTGAAACCAATTTGACATGGATTCAATATAGCATTTTCTGAAATGATTGACATGACACGGCTGAAAAGGACCCTTTCCACCAATTTCACTAGGTTCGATGTTAAGGAAATGGGGCGTATATTGTCTAAAGTTAAGCCGTCCCCTTGCTTTTTAAGCAGTTGCAGGCGAGACGGACAAGAACTTCAGGCAGCAAGGCAATTAGTATTGAAAGCTACCATTAACTCAGAGACCTTGTTTAATACCCCTGACACAAAGCCAAATTTAATGCATTAGATGTTGACTGTCTTAAGTATGAATGCGCCGGCTTAATGGCCTTCACTTTACTGCCTTTTGGCAGTACTCATTCGAGAAATGCGCAATCACATCCCAATTCCTCACGGTGAAAGACATGCAACGTCGTCAGAATCAGCTTCCTATCAAAACAGATAGTGTTTATACAAAACTTTTTATTAGTGGAGCACTTTATACTACATACTAGTTGCGAATGATGCCGTTTTCATCGGCACTTCTGGTTGCTACATTAGTGCGTACACATGGAAGTTTACGGCTACTTTTCAAGCGGTCAAACAAGAACAGTGTAATTTCTACAAAAAAATTATTTAATTTAGACTACAATTACGAGATTCTCTCACCATGCGCACTGCTGATAATTAAGTAATTTTTTACTGGCTTTTATACTGTCTTCTTTACTTGGTCATGAGAATTTTTGGAATGAACATGGCATCGCCTGCCGCCAAGCGGCCAAACTGACGGTAGCGCACCAGGTGTCTGGGCGCGAAACTTCCAGTTTTCTTTAGAGGGGAACGCAGTTTGAATGTTAGCATGCGCTGCGGTTTCCCGGCGCTCTCATGGCGCTCTATTTATGTTCAGTAACACGTTCCCTGTGTACTTGCTTTCAGGGCGCTCTGCCATTGTCGCACAGATAATGGAAGGCAATGGGCCATCCGGGCAGATTACGAAAACTGTATCCGACTTTCTGCGAAATAAAAGCGTGATATTGCTGTAATTTCACTAACGTGTGTGACTTTCGGAGGCAATTTTCTATGTACGGCTTTGGCTCTCGCAAATATACAACTACGTGCTGGTGAGTAAATTTGAATGCATGAAGAAAGCACTCAGCAGTGTCTGTGTGAAGAGGGCTATTCACTCTACGCGCACTTTTGTCGGCCAACACTAGAACGGTTCGAAAGCTTCTCCATGTCTCATTTTTTTCTTGGAATTGTACTACTTGAGAATGGAAGAAGAGAATGAGGTCCCGTAGTGCAGGGCTCCACAATCATTTCGACTACTTGGCGACCTTTAACGTCCACTGACACTGCACAGAATGCGGGTTCCTTTTCCGTTCCGGCTCCATCGAAACGCGGCCGCCGCGGTTAGGTTCGAACCCGGACATTTGAGCTCAGTAGACGAGCGCCCTAACCACTGAGCCAAGTGTATTATCCTTGTGCGTACACAAAAAAAAGTCTGTCGGTGTGCTGATCACAACAGAGAGAGGGAAAGAGCGTCGACGCCGAGCGCACATCCACAGATCTCTGGCCACCAGTTGTAGTTGTTGTTGTTGCCTCAAAAACGATGGCACATACCCACGATGGGGGGCTGGCCAGGGTTTGGTGCAGATTCAAAGAGGAAAAAACTCATCCAGGTTTATCTCTAGCGGCTCATAAATATAGAGGAATCTCAGAGAAAAAATCCGGTTTTTTGAGATATTGTGAGGAAACCGGAATTAAAATCCAGGAAACAAAGCTGTGTGGGTGGAATAACTAAATTTTAAAGAATTAATCTAAAAGTAAATAATTTTGGGAGAAAATTAAAGGCATCGAGAAGTCAACGCAAAAATCTTCCGGTTTCAATAATATACTTGTGAAGAAGCTGACACACCTGCCTAATGGCATGCCCTTTGACGGTTGCACCGAAGGAGAGGAGGAAGGGAAGAGTGTGGTGCCTTGCCTCCTTCTCCTCTACGCAGCCCAAGGAGAACATAGCGCCGACAAACCCAGGGCTTGCGCAACCACGCCGTGGTCGACAGAAGGGCCGTTTACAGGACGAGCGTTAGGCAGCGCTGCGTTGGTGCACTTAGTTTTTCGCTCGTAGCGGCTTCTAAGCACGACTTTAAGCTGCCCTCCGGGGAGTGCTTCTTATATCCACGACATTAACGAGGACATTACTAAGAGTGAGTTCTTTGAGCGGCGTAAAGCTGCACCTCGTCTTTGTGGTCCCAGCATTCACATACTGCTGAACAACCATATCTGCTTCTAGAGTTCTTGATCTGCTCGGTCTTCTCCCTCGCCATCTCGTGGCTCAGAAAATGGCGAAGACCAGCGGCAGCAGACTAAGAAGACGAAAACGTTTACTACCACACGCGCCAGAAGAAAAAGAGGACTTTCACGGGAAGGAACGCGCATGCCGCCTGTTCTGCTCCCTGCTCTACTGCGTTTCGTCTTGAGCTGTCTCCCAGAAGCCGCTTCTACCATGAGTGAGTTCTGCGATTCATGTTCATTTATCTACGCGAGTCTGAGTAGCGAGACCACCACCAGCCCACTCAGCCGACTGCACAAAGACCGAATCGTTGATTCGACAGCGCTCGCTCTGGGGCGTCAGCTGTTAGTCCGCGGTGGAATCCATATAGGTTGCGGGAAGGGGGGCGTAGGGAATATGGGTCAGCTTCAGTAGCTTCACAATGGGTTTCCGCATAGTTCAAAACGGCTTCTTGAGCAATCTGGCCTTGTTTTTCTGCGGCGTGAGCGCAGTTCGTGCGCCCGCCTCCGGCTAGTAGAAATTATGTGCTTGTAAAATTGGCTCCAGGAGGACCAGTGCCTCGCAATGGGTTTGTAGAAGCGTACAGTACGGCGAATTTACCGGGGTTGTAATAATTTCTTTTCTGTCATTAATTTGTACTCTTTGTCAACTGTCGCACATAAATTGCCCTAACTGGCTAGAGCTTCTACGCCAGGCCTAACAAGTCTTTCATTCCTAATGGCTTGCATGTTGCTCCGCGCATGCTTTTCGTCCGCAGTACTTCTATAGCGAACCCATATCGTGTCTAAATTTGAAACATCAATAGACTTGACAATTTTTTCTCCCTGAAGAGAGTACGAATCGAGCCCCAAATACCTTAACTGACTCCACCTAATTAGTTGAGCCTTCCGCGGTGTTATTTTTGATACTTGGCGTGTGCCTACTCAGGTACATTTTCTCCACCTTGCAGCTTTTACGAGCTCATTAAAAAAATAGTCCAGCTTTCAACTTTTATGGTGTTAATTTTCTTTTTGACGCCGTGGTGGCTCAGTGGTTATGGCGCTCGGCTGCTGTCCCTAAAAACGCCGGTTTGATCCCCGCCGTGGCGGTTGATTTTGATGGAGGCGAAATTCTAGAGGTCCGTGTACTGCGTGATGTTGATGCACGTTAAAGAACCCCAGGTGGTCGAACTTTCTGGAGCCCTTCACTACGGCGTCCCTCACAGCCTGAGTCGCTTTCGGATGTTAAACCCCCATACCTCAAACCAATCTTTACTATTCTTTTTTTGCTTTTATTCAAGGATTAGCAACCTCAACGACCGATGATGTCAGCGTTAATAATAATAATAATAATAATAATAATAATAATAATAATAATAATAATAATAATAATAATAATAATAATAATAATAATATCTTTATTTCCATCAAAACGATGGAGGGGCCGTGGGTAAAAGCTGCTGAACAGCTTGACTAGAGCCCACGGTCCCCTCTACAAGGCAGTACAGGAGCATACATGAAACATACAGGAATACAAACATACAGAAACGCAAAATTGATTCGATTTAATGTATCACAAGGAAATCAATATTAGAATTGTTCAAAAACATCACGTATCACGTGGCGCAGTTCACGAACTGTAGTGCGACCTAAATCAATTCCCCATTTATTCAGATCATTAAGAAGTTTAGGCAAAATGTACGATAGTGTACCCATAGAATAGCACGGGGAGTGACCACCCTCCAGTATTCAGACTGACGTACAGTGTAGGATGTAGGCTTTATTTCTAGCTTGGCTAGGTTGCGAAAGAAATTTCGATTTTCTTTTAATTCGTACTTAAAGGCAACAATTAGTCTATAGCTAAACAATTTCCAGACAGGCATTATATCTGCTTTAATGAACAGAGCATGTGTATGAGAATTGTAGGGGACATCAAAAATAAGCCTAATTATCTTTTTTTGTAGGACGTACACCTTTGTTAAGTTTGTTACTGTGGTAGATCCCCATACCAAAAAGCAGTAAGAGAGGTGAGAGTAAAAAAGAGAATTATATATCAGCTTTTTTACGCTGAAAGGTAATATAGACCTACATCTGGATAAAATACCAACGACACTTGACAATTTAGTGCAAACAGAATCTACATGAATATCCCACAGCATATTTTGCGAAAACGTGACCCCAAGAATTTTAATACTACTTACTATTTCTATTTTTCTGGTGCCATAGATAAGATCTACGTTCATATTTACCTGCTTTGATTTCGGTCTAAATAGCACAGCCTTAGTTTTGTTGGTGTTAACTTCTGATTTGCTACAGACCATTCCAGAAGTTTTACAAGGGCGGAGTTTGCTATATAGCTGATTTGCTCACTGTCTGTAGCGGAAAAAAATATGCTGGCATCGTCGGCGTACAATATATATTTGGCTTCAGCGCATGTATTTACCAGATCATTTATGTAGATATTAAAAAGAAAAGGTCCAAGAATGCTGCCTTGAGGCACTCCTCTTGCAATCGATTTTTGGTCGGAACAGTGCTCACCTATTTGAACATACTGCCGCCGATAACCAAGGTAAGATTTTATAATATTCCAGCAATGGCCACGCACTCCATACAATTCAAGTTTTTTGAGTAAAATGGAATGAACAACGCAGTCAAATGCTTTCGTGAAATCAATGTACAGGCCCAGTACAACCATCTTACTTGAAAACTGTGATAAAATAAACTCTTTTTGTTCTATCAAGGCTAGTTCCGTGGACCTATGCATTCTAAATCCAAATTGAGCTGGGGTTAAAAGGTCATATTTCTGAAAAAAAAATTGAAAGGTGCTCATGAATAATCTTTTCTAAACCCTTTGAAAATATTGGCAACACTGAGATAGGGCGATAATTCTTGATGTCATTTCGATCACCTTTCTTGAACAATACCGTAACCTTAGCCACCTGCATTCTTTGTGGGAAAACGGCACTTGAAAAACAAAGATTAAATATATGGGTAAGAGTCGGTGCGATAAGATCCATAATATGTTTAAGCGGTCGAATTTGCATACCTTCAACGTCACAACTAGAGCTTTTTGAAGAGACATAAAAACAGACCGAACTTGTTCTTCGCTAACGGCCTCAAGAAAGAAAGTAGATTGGTTACTAGGGGGCATGAATCTTGAAAATTCAGACACTGGAAAATAATCACCACACTGCACAAAATAGTTATTACCTCGAGACAAAGCCACAAGAAGCTCCAGCTCTGAAAATTAATTCACTATTCGGTGCTGCCTACTACTACTGCAATGCATAGAACAGAATACAAAGAGCTACTCGGAATGCTGCATTTTTGTTGGGCTAGTGCCAAAAGTTGTGACGCAAGCACATCTACGCAACTATAAGGCTATTTCTATGTCTATTTTTAAGGTGAAATTTTCATTTTTATGGTAGCCTCATTTTCCTCTTAACAGTTGACAGCGCAAAGTTGGTAGCGGGCCTTCATTTGCGAATACCATACAACAATGGGGAGGGTTGGCCTGCCCTGTGTCACCCTGGTTGGCATACTCTCGCTTCCTGGCTGTTTTGAGTTTTCTAAAAACTAACTTTCAGCGAGAATGCTTTCCGCAGTTCCTCAGTTTGCCACTCGTACGTTTTAAGGCCCTGAAACTTGCAACCAAATTCTGAAAGGTTTCTCTGTTAGACGTTTTCGTTCTGTACCGAAAACTCAATCGGCGCCAAAGGGATAGTGTCTATCACACTTGACTGCCGTCACATTCATCCTAAGGAACAGAGTGCTGTCTCTGAGAGTTATCGTCACATATAAAACAAAAGGGTTCACTCCACGATCGACTGCAGGGGGCGTCATCTCGAAGAAACCATGAAGATTTCTAACTTATGCCTTTGCAAACGAGCCACACATGTTCCCATCCGTGTCGGCCTACTCGCTAGATAAACAGAAACTACACCGGACCTTACTCTCGCAACCTCTGGTGCGGTGAAACATTAGAAAATTTTATTTACTACGTGGGACAGTGATCACTTGCCCATTGCTAATCGTGTCAACAACTAACGGGTTCGAGCCAAAAATACGTTGCCCTCACTTGACTTTCAGCGCTTTCTTCAATTGTCGTAACATCTTAAATGCCATACCTTTCAACAATTTGTCCATGAGTTTACCACAGCCAAAGAAATGGCGACAAGAGAAATAGAATGTAGCTACACAATCACTCTTCTCGACCATCACTCAGTCAAGGTGGGGAAACGTGCCACTGTTCTCACGAACCGCTACCGTACACGCGACAATCGTTGCAGGGATCTTCTAAAACTCCGTCGCCACTACAAAACCATACGCGACTGCACACTTCGTTTAGACGGAGAAAATTGGCATCACATCTGCGCTTAGATAGGGCAGGAGAAACGGTTCCGTAAACTATGGGCTATTTACAGAACCATGGCTGGAAAAGGGAAAAAGCGGACTTCCATTTTCGCAGAGGTCTCTTTACAACAACTGATGCCCTAGGTAGAGGAGCAACTCATCCGGACCTTTTTTCTGCACGCTGCAGGCCAACCTCCTGATAACCTTCCCGTTACTGTGTCGACGCTAAATCACGAACTTGACAGCCGTTCACAATAGGGGAACTTTTCGGCGGAGCTCGCTCAATGAAAGAGCCACTCGACCCCAGCGCACGACAGCATCACCTGGCCGAGGCATAGGAATGTTAGCAATGGACGCTTAAGCGCAGCTCCTGGAAACAGTAAACCGCTTATGGGAGATGGCATGTGCCAGGGCAGTTCAAGCTAACACTGTTTAACCCCATACCAAAGCCTGGATAAGATCCCTATATCATTTCCAACCTCAGACCTATTTCTCTCACTTCCACCGTC
The DNA here is from genome assembly GCF_052857255.1 of Amblyomma americanum. Classification (NCBI taxonomy): domain Eukaryota; kingdom Metazoa; phylum Arthropoda; class Arachnida; order Ixodida; family Ixodidae; genus Amblyomma; species Amblyomma americanum. Next base: position 45,678,718 of record NC_135501.1, on the reverse strand, counting down.
TGTAAATTGATTGAGCGATCAATCAACAACAGGATTCAATATTACCTGGAAAACGCCACGACTTGATACCTTCCTGCGCAAACCAGCTTTGAACACAATTTTAGTGCACATAATTGCTTATGGCAGCTTCGGCGAGTCATTAATCGAACTTCCCGACACCTCTAGCCTGGTTACATCCTCGCAGTCGACATGAAAAAACCTTTGGACAACGTCGATCAGAACGTCGTCCTTGCGGAGCTTGCACAGGCCTACCCCAGTCAACGGGCGCTGAACTGAATACGGCACTTTCTCGAAAGGAGACCCGTACGTCACAACTGTCGAAGCCAAGAATGAACCCGACGCACATATTACCTCAACAGGGGAGTTCCTCGGGCCTCAATCCTCGGTCATTTCCTGTTTAACTAGGCAATGGCGAAGGCAGCAAGATGCCTAGAAGAAGCAGTGCAGCAAAATTTGTGATCTACGCGGATGACGGAACAATGTGGGTCAGAGCCAATGATTTTGAGCCCGCCGATCACATGCAAGCCGAGCTGCAGGCAGCGGTGCATAACCTGGAGACCTCACTAGCAGAGCTGGGCCTCGAACTAGCACCTGACAAGACTGAATTTCTCAGCATTGATGGCAGGACACGTACTAACCCGTCCCAGCAGATGCATCTTCTCATGGCAGGCGAGGTGCTCACATCTCCTAACGGATCATTCAAGCCTCTCGGTCTGCCCGTCAGCAGCTGGAACGCTCCTCGTACTTGAATCAAACGCCTCAATAGCACCTATAAGAGTACCATACATCTCATTGCTCTTATGTTAAACAAGTACGGTGGTGCAAGGCAGGAACCTTGTCAGACGCTGACTCGCGTTGTAGCAGTTGGCAAGATTTTGTACGGCTCCCCGGCGTACGAACTGACCACAAAATCCATGAAGACCTAACTCATCTGCACAGTTCCATGTTACTCACCATAACCGGTCTACCACGACACGCAACGGCTCTAGACGAAGCGGTGGCACTTCCTCCTACATACAAAATCATTGAAGTAACTGTAACTCGGCTCGACACACGCAGAACTTGCACCAAACAGGAATGAGCTTTGGAACGCTGGGACCACCAACTATCCGCACCGGTTGATTATGAAGGCCGGCCGGCACCGCCCTGGCTTCGTCCACACCTCGACCGCCTCGCATGCGGGAGGTGCGGGGTTCGATCCCCAGTGCCGCCGGGTACCCACCGGTGATACAATGGGTACAAGCTTTCCCCTGGTCTGGTGCTCGGCTTATTTAGGGTGAAATACTTGGGAAATGGGTCTTCGACCCCACCTTGAGAATTTGAAAAATACCTTGTGCCATGGCGCTCTTTGGCCATAGATGCCCTTGCGCCATAAAAATCCATCATCATCATCATCATAATCATCATCACCTCGACCGCTACAGACGTAAGCTCCATCCAGAGCGCATACGGCGGTACGGCTCTACCTAACTCGGCACACGGCCGCTGATAGAAAACAAAATCACGAGGACATATACGTAGATGCATCCCTGAAAGATGGCGCCTTATCAATGCGTTGGCGCAGCCGTGAAAATCTCAATTACAATGGCTGCCGTACTATTCGTGCACCCGATGGGTGCATAAAGGAAGGGGAGTTGCTCGCTATATATTGACACGTGTCATTTATCTTTATCGAACGACCACGTTTCGCCGCCTAACAAGTGTGATCGCACAGCGCGGGACGCGCCTGCATCTATCCGAAGTTTCTGGCAAGTCATCGATGCTTCTATTCGCTGTCTGTTGTAGCCGAACCTTATGTTATCTGAGTTCATCGCCTGACGCGAATGGTGTAGAACTTTGTGGAAGGCACGCGGGTCCCAACGATTAGTCTGGAACATTCGACGACTGCTATATAACAGCCGACGCGCTTGACCCGCGGATCAGATTTTCGACGATCGCCGACCGTGCTCGCCGCTACCGTTGTGCTGTAAGTGTAGCCTCTTTTGTGGGCACAGGTTCGCCCTATAAAAGTTAGTTTTGTCCTTCACAGTATTGCTACTGTGTTCTTCAACGTCACCACCACGTGACAATATGGCGCTCTACTGCAGGTGCAAAACGTCCTGGTAGGCAATCCAATGCTACAAAGTGACATGTCGCGCAAAATCCGAATAATCGTTGATTCATATGAAGCTGTGCATGAGCTCCACAAACCATTCTCGACCCATCCAATTGCACAGTGCTTTACTTGTGTAATCAGAGCCCTCTTGACACGCAACGTACGCATCCGCCTCGCGTGGGTCCCTGGACACACGAGCGATGACGACGGGAACCAGTCCGCTCACAACGCGCTTCTGGAGAGCATCTTGTTCCTTGCTCCGCTGGCATGCCCTGGCGTTACCGAAGACACTGCTGATATGTCCAACAACTTTGCCTTCCTAACGGGCAGACTAGAGCGTGCCAAACAGAGGAGCCGTGCTCGAATTACGCCCGTTACATCTCCTGTTCACCTTGCTGCTTCAGCTACTCAAGCACGGAATCAGCAGATCTTCATTAATAAGGCCATCGCCGATGCCGCCTGAACGTCAAACATCATCCGTAAATGGCTTACCGGCCCTTGCTCGCATCAAGGGGGCAATATAGACGTCATGAAGTGCCCGTACTGTGGCTGTACTTGTCATTCTGATCTGTATCACCTAGTTTGGCATTGTTCGGAGTTCCGCAAGCAAAGTGACGACCTCGTCGCCAAGCATTGTTTTCCCACCGATGACGAGGAATTTCTTGCATTGACTAGAGCCGGAGCGGACGGTGTCCGGGAAGATATTGGCAAATATGCCAAGATAAGTGGCCTCTACAAACCAGACTAAAGCGTGGCTAGACGACGCATGCCGTCCCTTCATGTACGAATAGACCCCTACTTTTTCCTTTTTAACAACCCAATTCCCCAAGAAACCACCTTGAGCCTCCCTTTCTGAATAAACAGCTCATTCATTCATTTATAAGCAAAAGTTATATTGTGTATAACGATCCGCTGCTTTCGCTTAACTGAGTTTTTATTTTCACAGCTTCTTCTGCGGCGGTCCCCGACCAAGGTGAGTAATATGCTCATGTTTGCAAAGCTTCTGTACATTGCGTATGCTTTATAACACCTCTCGTTACGTTCTACAGAGTGGAGTAAGTTATTGTGACGATTATAACGCGTTTTAAGAAGCGTAATTTACGCCTTGCCCAAATATAGCTACGCGTTGTTGAAATGTCTGGAAAAATTAGCGGGGTTGACTCGGATCAAGCAAACAGCTGCGCCGCTAGGCATACTCTATGGCTTCACTGTCAGCCAAATATATAAGTGCAAACAATAGGACCTCATCTACTCGGCTGCTGTCACCAGAAAAGGTTGCAGGTGTCATTGCATACGCGTAGTAGCAGGTTCAATCGTACGAAGGATGTTAGGACTCGGATATGTAGATACTGCTATGTAACAGTAGAGCATGCGTAAACCGGGAGCTGCTTTTGCAGCTCCTTATCATTGACTGCAGGTCCCATCCGGAACTCAGTTCATGTGGCGCCCTTGGTTTTGGAGAACAGAGTTGTTGTCTTCACCTGAGATTCATGTTGCACATTTTGATCTAAAGTATGTTCAGGTAACAGAATTATGTTAAACGTGGTCGTGTATATCGAGGATGAAGTTCATCAGGGCTCAAGAAATGAGATCTAGGCGCACAGCGGCCACGTGCACTAGTGGTGCCTTCTTTTCATTAAAACATGTTACAGGCACTGCGTCCGACATTCACCTCCTCATTTCCTGTCTTGAGCGACCGCTTAAATCACATCAGCAGTGGTTGCCATTCACGGATCCCGAAGAGTTGTATGACATGGTGCGCTTGAGCAGAAAACTGAATACTGAAGGAAGGCAACGTACATGAAATTTCCAGTCATGTCATGCCAAGAAGGGGGGTTTTTCGTGAGGGCATTATGATTTCATCTCATTTAGGGCAAGGGTATACAAATATAACTTTGCGATAGCAGTCGATTATTTAAAAATTGACAGCCATAATGAAGCCATCCGCTGCTGCCGGTTGTAATGCCACAAACTGCCGACCATATGGAGGGCATTGCTGCCAGTTTGCGATAAGGCTGCAGCTGAACGACGCGCAGCATTCCAAACTCTGAATAGACGCGGCGTGTCACTTTGCTGGGAAACAAATTTGGGAAGTGGCTAATGCGTTTTTTGGGCTCTCTGGCAGGTGAAAGAATGAAATGAAGGCGATGTCACGTATCGTTACGTGATATTCAGCGTTAGCACTTGAGGGGGGCGTGGTGATCTCCTATATGTTAGTTCACCATGATAATGTCTTAGAGGTTTGTTGGGTCCAATCACCGCATCGGCGATGCGTCACGTAAGAAGGATGACTCAATGTGGTATTATTATGCTACGTGGTGCATCCTTTTAAGGCGAAAGCCTTTAATGGCTCATGCTCGCGGGCACGATCGTGTCCATGTGTCTTTCCGTGACGCTTCGTTTAGTGGGAGACAAGGTAGGAGAAAATAGAATAGAGAGAATAATGAATAAAGAATATAGAATAAAGCCAGCAGAAAAAGAACGGTTTCTTCAGATACAGGAGGAAAAAATAACCCTAGAAACCAAATTCGAGACTGTAGAGTAATTAATTATTTCTAAAAATGTCAAACGTGCGTCGAAATAGCGCATACGTCGATACAGCCGCGGGAACGATGGGACGTCACATTCACCGGAAGTCGTAACAACATAGTGAAATAACTCAAGAACAAATAAATATTAGAGACAACCCCTAGTTTCTGCAAATAGAGAAGAAAACATTGAGTCTATAAGCCAAGTTTCATGACTGTAGAGTAATTATTTAATTAATTATAATAAAAATATCACAAATTGCGTCTAAAAACAGTGTGGTGTGAGAACCACGAGAAGTCGTCACAGCACAGCGGAAAAACAACATATGTGACGAAAAAAATCGCCGGATTTTGTAATTGACCTTTAAACGTCGAGCGTCAAGTGGTCCAGGAGAATAAACAATAAAGCCGCCGCGGTGGCTGAGTGGTTATGGCGCTCGGCTGCCGGCCCGAAAGACGCGGGTTCGATCCCGACCGCGGCGGTCGAATTTGGATGGAGGCGAAATTCTAGAGGCCCGTGTACTGTGCGATGTCAGTGCACGTAAAAGAACCCCAGGTGGTCGAAATTTCCGGAGCTCTTCACTACGGCGTCCCTCATAGCCTGAGTCGCTTTGGGACGTTAAACCCCCATAAACCAGAATAAACAATAAAGAATTATAAGCAAATGCTTCGCCTTTAATGATTCACAGAGGCAGCAACAGTAGCAGTCAAAGTCGCACGGAAAGGCTTTAGCATGACGCAGTTTAGATCGTCAAAGTGCTTCCCAAACCTTTCATTCGAACGATAACCGCGAGATACTGCAGGAGCTCTGGTTATAAGATCTGAAGCTATGAAACTATGCTGCAAATCGACCCACTTGTGTAGAACACTGTCATGATAGTATAAAGTATATAACAAAGTAAGCACACCTTTCGTCAGTATACAGTCGAATATCTAAAATTCACTCAAAGAAGGCCGCGCTTTTGACGGGCCCAGAACTCCAGTGTCAACAGATCGAAAGCTCCAATCAGGCGAGTTCGAATTGAAGAGGTCCAATGTAATGTCGGCGGTGCTAGGTGTGTCCAGACGCTCTACCAGCGTGTTTGACGTGCAAATGCCTAATTCCCCAGCAATCCCTTCATCGCTCTAACACACGTCAAAGCACGTCAGTCCTTTTTGCCTTGACAAGTGAGGTCTCCTGCCGCTGGCTGATCACTAAGCTATCGGCTTCGCTTCCGGTGACGCGTCCAGGAGACTTTTGTCTATGAAAGCACAAGCTGCCTTTCTACAAGCCTTGATGCTGCGAAGGTAACCCACGTTATCGTCTCTGCAGAGCTTGCGCAGTGGGGTGAGCAGCAATGTCTGAATGTTCCGCTGATGGCGTAAGATTTAAGATAATACCGCGAAACCATTAATCTGCGCTGCCTTGGAAATAACCGCAACCTGTTTTTATCCGCAGCCGGTACATGTTTTTTCTCACATTGAAAACAACCACTTTCGAAGCCTCATTATCTATATACCGTTGCACCGCCACTTGAAAACTGCAACATTGATTTTTTGCATTAATTAAACATTTACTCCTTTATATTATACAGAGACCGCTTACGGAACAGTAAGTACTTGTACCCACTGCAGGGACATCTCATTAAATATAGTCCGTCATCGAGTGGGAAAAGGCACAACCTGGCGGATAGGGAAGAGTGAATTGCTTTATATGCCCATAGGGACTAACAAACGTCCATGGGAGTCGTCGTGCACGACCAAGGTGCTGGCCAGCTGGAAGGTCACTGGAAGTGCGACTGTCCCGTGCTCTTTACCTCGTTCCTTTCTTCGCACTACTTTTGTCGTTAATATGTACACACTCTGAAGTGGAGTAAAAACGAAAAATGCACATATTTACAAAGATTCTGCAATTAATGCAACTGTTAAAGGAGCGGGAAAAGACAAATGCGGAGGCGTCGTGCTAACCGGATGAGACGCACGCCGACTACCAACCAATTTACCGTTGTTGTGAATCATCGATAACTGCATTGTGCGGAGAAGAAAGAAGGAAAAAGGCAACGCGGAAACATTAATTACAATGTTTGCTAACGAAAACGCGCCACAAAAATAAGGACGGAGGATGACGGGAGCAACAGATATTGCATCGAAAATCGGGACATGGTCAATGATGCATTGTTATACCTACACATGTTCTAAGAACAGTTAGCTCTGTAAAGCGCAGGAAAATCGAGAAAAGCGCTTTCGGCTTCTGCTGGCAACACTCACTGCATGGCGCAGAACATCTCTAAGATTACGGAGAAAATTGAGAATGTTTGAAAGGGGACACTTTTTAATTCCTGTGCAGTCAGAACTAGCGCGTGAGAGCACAAGAAATATCTCATAAGCAACACCTTGAAACATGTAGGAAAATTTATCATGCCACAAGCCTGATTATGTCCACCAGAGTACAAAGGTCTCTGCTATATCTCTCCGATTAATCATGTCCCAGGCTTAGCACGCTCTTTACCACCCGTTTACCCTCCCAAACTTGCTTATCTCTCGCGCCCACGTAACTTGCTGCCGCCCCCTGCTACGCTAGCCCTTTCTTGAAATCCAGCCCTTTGCCCTTAAGGAGTATTGGTTATTTTACCTTCGTATACGCGACATGCCGAAGCCCGTTTCTTTATAATTTCTACTACGATATCATTAAACCGGGACAGTTTGCTGACCCGCTCTGCCTTCTCGCTGTTTGGTATGGTTACGCCAATCACTTTCCTTTCAATAGCTCGCTCTGTAGACCTCAATTTAATTCGAACCTTTTTCGTGTCCCATAGGTGAGTACATGTTAGATACTGCTGTTGATACATTTCTCTTGAGGGATATTGGTAAACTGCCATCTATGATCTAAAAAGAATTCATCACTTTCGTACGCCATCTCGCTGTACTTTTTCTGGGCAATTATAAATAAAAATATTCTCATTATTCTGAGGTTTATAGATTATCCTAGGCATGTCCATATAAGATGGACATGCCATTAGAATGTGGGGTAACATAAATCTGCACAGTTTTTTCAAGCGAAAGTTTTAGCACGCCATTTTCCACGAGTTTCGCCAATTCCGTTGCTTTGACCTCCAGCGACCTTTAGCCGCTCCGGAGCACGGCGAAACCGACGAAGAGCGGGAGCTTCTAAAGCAAAGGAAAGGCGCATCACTGACCCCCTGGGACAGTGGACACTTCAGTCACGCTTTGACTACGTACACACCCGCCACGGTGGCTCACTGGTTAACGAGCTCGGCTACTGATCTGGAGTTGCCGGGTTCGAACCCGACCGCGGCGGCCGCGTTTCGATAGAGTCGAAACGCAAAAGGCGCCCCTTTGCTCTGCGATGTTAGTGCACTTTAAAGATCCCCAGGTGGTCGAAATTATTCCGGAGCCCTCCACTACCGCACCTATTTCTTCCTTTCTACTTTCACTCCCTCCTTCATCCCTCTCTTTACGGCATAGCTCAGGTATCCACCGATATTCCACACAGAAACTGCGCCATTTCGTTTCCGCAAAAACCAATTATTTTTTAAGCTACATGGCTGTAGTGAAAGATGTGCTCACCATGCGATGGCATTGACAACTCTGTAGCAGAAATGCAGCACTAAAGCTATAGGCCATCGGCGTCCATTGCATTCATTGGCGTTGGCGTTGACAACCTTCTAGACTCTGATAATTTTGATGAAAGGAATGGCGCATAACTAGCTCCCTGTGTCAGTGTCCTCAATCGTGCGTTGAGGTACATGGTGTGGTGAGAGAGAGAGATGTGGGCTGCATGCGTTTGCGCTGACAACGTTGTAGCAGACACGCGGCACTGCAGCAATAGGCGGCAGCGTTCACTGGGTGAGCAACTTCTCGCGAACAACCATTACCCGCCGCCTGCCAAGATGGCAGAAAGAGAGAGAACTTTATTTTCACAGGAGTCGGGAATTAGTCCAGGTGGGTCCTTTTTGGGTCCCAAGGTTGGGGTGACGTCCTGGGCCCACGAAATCAGTGCAATTTGAGTGGCCTTCCCTGGCTGGGCAAGGAGTTGGTCCCAGCTTTTCCCAGGTGGATCTGGCAGCATCTCTTGTGGGGGCGGAAGCACGCCACCTTGCCACCTAGGCATCTCGTCTCTTTATGAAAATTGGTGACGTAGACTTTCATCGACTTGACCAATTTTAATAAAGAGACGAGACATGGTGGAAAGGTGACGTGCAGCCTATCCAGTGTGGACCCCTTTCTTTTCTTCGTCCCTTATTTATCCGTTCTTTTACCGCGCGGTTCAGGTGTCCGCCGATAATGTGAGACAGATACTGCGCCATTTCCTTTCCCGAAAAACCAAATTCCAATTTACTATTTTTTTCCCGAAAAACCAATTTCCAAATTTCCTATGACCCGCCGCAGTGGATCAATGGTTAGGGTGCTGGAATAATGATCCGGAGTTCCCGGGTTCCAACCCGACAGCGGCGGCTGCGTTTTTATCGAGGCAATACGCTAAGGCGCCCGTGTGCTGTGCGATGTCACTGTACGTTAAAGATACCCAGGTGGTCGAAATTATTCCGGTGCCCTCCACTACGGCACATCTTTCTTCCTGTCTTCTTTCACTCCCTCCTTTATCCCTTTCCTTACAACGCGTTTCAGGCGTCCAACGATATATGAGACAGGTACTGCGACATTTCCTTTCCCCAAAAAGCAACCAACCTGTGTTTCTAAACGCCATCGGCCACTGGCGTTGGCGTTGACAACCTGCTAGACTCCGATGATTTTGAGGAAAGAAAGGGTGCATAACTGGCTCCCTGGGTCAGTGGATGCCTCAATCGCTTTTGAGGCTCGTCTCAGTGATGAGAGATGTGGGCTGCATGCGTTAGCGCTGACAACATTGTGGTACACACGCGGCAGTGCAGCAATAGGCCACAGCGTTCACTGCGTGACCAAGCTCTCGCGATCAACTAACTGCCGCCAACCAAGGTGGCAGGGTGGGCGCGCTGCCTGTCCGGTGTGCGAAACGCACTCAACGTTACAGATACCAAGCCGCATCTACTTGCCCTATACGCCATGCAGCTTTTGCTTTCTAACCAGGTTCAGCAGTAGCTAAACAACAGCTAAATTTTTGTTACGTAGTAGTTTTAATGATTTCTTCCTCAGGTCTCTTCATACCTTCGCCGATAGAATTTACTGTCTAGACATAAAATTTACAATAATCGCGTGCCATTCAAGCCAGAAAAGCTAAAGAGATGCTGCACGAGGGAACAAGGACGCCCATTAGCTAAAGAAAGCTGTTAGTACATTGTCCTTAATAGGACGAGTGAGCGGACACTGCGTTTCTAAGAAAACACATGTATATTTATCAGTGCATTGGTTGGCCATATTCCTGTTTCCGATGCAGTGTGTTTATTGGAACCTCCTCCCATTACGGTGTATTTTGATCTGGATGCCCTACTTAGTCGTGGCATCTTTTCTTTTTATCTTATGCCTCATAACGGCTCGGCGTTACATAAGAAGACTTGTGCGTTGCTGCAATGAATAAGTAGGCAGCCCCATTCTCGTACTGTCTGGGCTCCGCTACTTTGGCTTATCGTGGCGTCTCAACCCAGATCATTTACAAACTTACACTTTCAGGAGTACTGCGATAGATCTTTGATGACATGTCAGCTTTTCAGGATATTTTCTTGTCGTTTTCTAAAACCAACAATGGTTCTCTTGGCTTCTCCAGTTGTTGCAAAACGCACGTGCGACGTGTCACACTGCTGTAACGGCCACCCATGAACACTCGCTATTTGTTTCTATAACTGCAAGGTTTCCAATGGGTCTTCGCCAAGTATCAGTGTGTTTACCTTGTGTAGTCTCTTCAACAGCTAGTGTGTTCTTGGCCTGTGTCCTCAAACATTTATCCTCTTTGCTCTGATGAGGGCCCTCATCAGCTGTTAGAGCAGTCTTCAGCAGCTGTAAATCTTTACTTCCGCCCTGTGTCTCCATATCCGTGCAGACGCAGGTTGGCACCACCGTCCAGACGACGTATAGTGGCGATTCGGCGTTCACCACGATGGCCCCGGGGACCGAAACCGGCTTGGGGCTTTCCAATGTGGATGATATGTCGGAGACCGAGTTCTGGGACCTGTACGGCTTGCCTTATGACATCCTGTTGGAAAGGTGGGTCATTTCAGAGAGGAAGAAAACTACGGGCGTCACTTGCTGTCACGCGCTGATTGCGAACAAGAAGTAGCAAGGAGAAGAAGAAAAATGAAGTATCAACACAACAAGTACGGCAACGCTTAATTATGATTACGTGACACCAGTGCGTAAGCATTGTCTCCTGCTTCTTTGAAGTGATAACGTTGCCGGCGCAGCGCATTAATCAGTGAAAGCTGATTGGGGCCTTCACTTTACAAGGTAGCCACCCGCACAGTTGTTCCTATGGCAACTGTCCTCAGGTTCCTCATTCAACCACCCTCGACTGAACCTCCTCCCTACATGCTTCCCACCCTCAGTGTTCTCGTGACAGCCAAGTTCCCGCCTAACCCTCCCTTCCCCTAGAAGTGGCGAGAGGATTTCTCTCTCCATTTTGCCGCCTGCTAACCATGAGAGGTCATTTTTTACTGAGTCACTTTCATATTAAAGGCCAGAGTGTCAAGGGTTTTCTGCTGCGGGAAAGCCGGTGTCGTCATCGGCGTTGTTCGCCGTGAACGAAATATCCGTGCAAATTTCGAAGAGATGGAGCCTATGTGGCAGGTCAGTCACCTATGTCACGTAGCCTTGTAATGTCATCACAACCTGCTCACCAGATTATGAGCAAACTGCCCACAGTTTACGATGGAGGCGAAATGTTAGATGCCCCTGTAATGTGCGATTCAGTGCGCGTTAAAGAAACCTAGGTGGTCGAAATTATCCGGAGCTCTCCACTACGTCGTACCTCATAGCCTTAGTGAGATCGAGACTTTAAACTCTATAAACCAATACAAGCGTCGAATACAGGGTATTTTAGCCGGAAATTGTTACACGCCCCATTACACAGAAAATGCTGCGTCGGTATTGTCGGTGCATTCTTTAAACGCTGCACCATTGCAGGAGGAGTGGTGTGAGCACTACCAAGAACGTGTGAATGTAAAGGGTGCGAGCACTCCTAAGGATGTATGAATGTAGAGGAGTGAGGACTGCCAAAGACGTATGAATGTAAATTTCAGAATGACCAATTCCACTTATATTGTGGTGTGTGTTATTATTGTCCCCTCATTTTGCACTTAACGTAATCTTCAACCAGCGGGCTGCCAATCGACGGTGAAGAGGTAGAAGCTCGGCGAACTTGCTCGTGAGCCCGGCCGCGACCGCTTGGCCTGTCTCTGACGCCTGCTACTTTGGTCCTGGTCCCCCATCGTACCTTCGACCCGCGTCGTCTAAACTACCCGTGACATTCTGGTGGAAGTGCCATCTTATGCGACGTCATTCCCTACCTCCCGCTTCGCAGAGTCCTATTCCCAGCCCGGGACACCGCCCCTCTGCTGAGGAGGAGATTCGTGCCAGCCGGCGACTTCAAAGACTCAGCCCCGAATTCGGCCTCTTGCTGCATATTACCACAAGGTCCGTGCCAGCACTGCACATGGCTCGATCCACCGTGAGCCAAGGCCAGCAGACGGATTCTTCGCCCGCACTTGCTGCAGTTTACCTCCCCGTCGCTCCTCATTCCGCAGTCCCGTTCCGTGGCGAAGCCTCCGAAGACATCGACGATTGGCTTGAACACTATGAACGCGTGGCCTGCCACAACGGCTGGACTACGGAACATTGCCTGCAGAACTTATATTTCTGTCTTGAGAGCACTGCCCGTCACTGGTACGAGAACCACGAGCACGCCCTTACATCGTGGGATACCTGCAAGACTCAGCTGCGAAACACTTTCGCAAACCAGCACCACCGCCAATGTGCAGAGGACCTCCTGCAAACCAGGTTCCAGGGCCGCGACGAAACCATCACTAGTTTGGTGGAAGACGTGTTGCGGCTTAGTGCCCGAGCCGACCCCCGAGCCACCGAGGAAAAGAAGGTGCGTTTTCTTCTGCGAGGCGTCAAGTCCGACATTTTCGGCGGTCTCTTTCGGGATCCTCCCACAACTGTGGCCGAGGTTATCTCCGAACCGACTAACATCGAGCGTGCCCCCGCAGCCAGAGTCGATCATTATTGGCGGCTTGCCGGAGTTTCCTATACTTCCAGCCTTTTCGCTGACGACCCGGCGGCTTACCCTGTCGATGCCATGCACCTACGCGAGGTCGTCCGCGAAGTTGTCAGAGAGGAACTTCGAAGTATCTGCCACCCATCAATCGCACATCTTCGTCCCCCCATCACAGAGGTCGTCCGAGAAGTGCAACGTGCACTTTATACCCTCATCCTGAACAGCCTACCGTGACGTACGCCTCTGTCGTCCGTCACCGCCTATGGTCGGCCGCCCGTCCCCTGCTCCTTTTTCTCACAAGGTTGGAAAGCCGGAAAAACCGGACTTGCCCAGAACCGCCGTGATGCTCTGAATCGGTTCGTCTGTTTAACGAAGCGATCGATGTGCAGAGGACCTCCTGCAAACCAGGTTCCAGGGCCGCGACGAAGCCTTCACTAGTTTGGTGGAAGACGTGTTGCGGCTTAGTGCCCGAGCCGGCCCCCGAGCCACCGAGGAAAAGAAGGTGCGTTTTCTTCTGCGAGGCGTCAAGTCCGACATTTTCGGCGGTCTCTTTCGGGATCCTCCCACAACTGTGGCTGAGGTTATCTCCGAACCGACTAACATCGAGCGTGCCCCGGCAGCCAGAGCCGATCATTATTGGCGGCTTGCCGGAGTTTCCTATACTTCCAGCCTTTTCGCTGACGACCCGGCGGCTTACCCTGTCGATGCCATGCACCTACGCGAGGTCGTCCGCGAAGTTGTCAGAGAGGAACTTCGAAGTATCTGCCACCCATCAATTGCACATCTTCGTCCCCCCATCACAGAGGTCGTCCGAGAAGTGCAACGTGCACTTTATACCCTCCTCCTGAACAGCCTACCATGACGTACGCCTCTGTCGTCCGTCACCGCCTATGGTCGGCCGCCCGTCCCCTGCTCCTTTTTCTCACAAGGTTGGAAAGCCGGAAAAACCGGACTTGCCCAGAACCGCCGTGATGCTCTGAATCGGTTCGTCTGTTTAACGAAGCGATCGCGCAGAGCAGTGTTGACGCTAGTTAAAGCATACGAGCTTCTTCAGGGAGATACGCATTTGCAGGCTGAGTGTTCGACATTGGGTTTGCCCCTGTAGGGGCGCAGCGGGGTTTGCGGAGCCTCCTCCAAGCACATCCGCAGTCACTAGTCTCCTGTGCCTGCCGACACCCCTCGTTTCCAACAGCCAATTACGGCGAGCAGCCACGTGAAATTGAGGAATTTTTACACCATTCCCCACCACATGAGCGGCCTTCTGGTCGTGTGTTTCGCTCGCCGCCGCCGCGCTGGCTGGATTCCCCTCCTCGCTACCGCCGCGGAAGCCTTTCTCCTCGTCGAGAAAACTAAGCCCGGCGACGCCTGGAAGTGGCGTTGCCGACCACGAATCTGTAAAACAGCCGCCATGTACGACGTCCCGCTCCCCCTCACCTACGGATGACGACCTATCCGCCGATGCTTTCGCCCCTTCTTCTCGCCCGGTGTACAACAATATTCGGGTACTTATCGCCACGACGGCACTCGTCGACACCGGCGCCGACTACTCCGTAGTGAGTGGGGAGCTGTCCCGCCGCCTTCGCAAGGTACTCACGCAGTGGGATGGCCCACAAATCCGAACCGCCGGAGGCCACCTCGTCACCACAGTCGGCCGCTGCACTTCTCTTGCAGACCGTTACCTTCGTCGTCTTGCAGCGCTCCTCGAGAGATATTATTCTCCTTATGGATTTTCTGAGCGACTTCGGCGCTGTTATCGACCTGCCGGCTGCCGCCTCACCCTTCGTCGACCTTCTTTTGACCAGCCGAGCTCCGAGCCGACGTTCTCCGAGTCGCGCATCTTAACGCACCACGTCACTTTGCCGCCTGACTCGAGTGTGTCGAGTCCGCACCGGTTGCCTCTGGCAAAGTTCTTGAAGGCAGTGTGCAGCTATTTCCTCACAGGGGTGTTGGCGTTGCTAGAGGTGTCACGCGGCTTCACTTTGGCTGCGGCCAAGTCCTCGTCACCAATTTTTGCGGCGGTCCGCAGTTCCTCACCAAGGGCACAGTAATCGGCCTCATCGAGCGCCTTAGCGCCCCTGTCGATGGCGAGATCCTCTCTGCGGCTGCTTCTTGTCCCCCTCCTCCCCAATCCTCGGTGCCTCCTTTAGGTGTCAGCATTGCCCGCAACTCTCTGCTCAGGAGAGAGACGAACTCCTCGCTCTGCTCGGTGAGTTCCACGACGCCAATAGCAAAACACAGAATAATTACCGACGATGATGCCCATCCTGTTCGTAAGTCACCTTATCTAGTTTCGTTAAAAGAACGTGAAACGATACAACATTAAGTGCGGGAAATGTTGGCCGATGACATTATCCAACCATCTCACAGCCCTTGGGCTGCTCCGGTGGTGCTGGTGAAGAAAAAAGACGGCACCCTTTGCTTTTGTGTTGACTACCGGCGCCTCAACAGAGTCACGAAGAAGGACGTATATCTACTACCGCGCATCGATGACGCGCTTGACCGCCTGCGCTATGCCCGTTACATTTAATGCATCGACCTTAAAAGTGAATATTGCCAGATAGAAATCGATGAGTTCGACAGAGAAAATACGGCTTTCGTCAACCCGGATGAACTGTATGAGTTCAAGGTGATGGCCTTCGGACTCTGAACTGCTCCAGCGACCTTACAGCGCGTTATGGGCACCGTGCTCACCGGCCTCAAATGGCAAACATGCCTTGTCTACCTTGATGATGTGTTCATTTTTTCCAGCACGTTTCAAGAACATCTTGTTCGCTTAAAAGCAGTCCTGCAGGCTATCAGAAACGCTGGCCTCACCCTCAAGCCTGCGAAGAGCCAGTCTGCCTATGACGAACTGAAATTTCTGGGTCACGTCATGAATCATGAGGGCGTCCGTCCTGTCCCGATAGAACAGTCGCCGTCGCTTCCTTCCCGACACCATTGGACAAGAACGCCGTGCGGAGATTCCTGGGCCTCTGCGCTTACTACAGACGCTTTGTTCCTAACTTTTTGGATGTCGCCGCGCCGCTTACCAGCCTCACGAAGGAGTCCGTCCCATTCCAGTGGTCTAGTGAAGAGCAGCTTGCATTTGACCATCTAAAACGACGCCTGCAGGCTTCGCCTGTCCTACGCCATTTTGATCAGGATGTCGTGACAGAGGTACACACTGACGCTAGTAACACGAGCCTCGGGGCCGTCTTGATCCAGCACCAGAACGGCATCGAACGTGTCATAGCATACGCGAGTCGTGTTTTGTCGAAGGCGAAAACCAATTACTCGACCACCGAAAAAGAATGCCTCGCAGTAAATTGGGCGATCACAAAGTTGAGGCCCTATCTGTATGAACGCCCATTCCAGGTGAACAGTTCCACTCTCTGTGCTGGTGACCAATCTAAGGGACCCTGCAGGCCGACTTGCGCGGTGAGCCCTTCGACTGCAAGAGTTTGACGCTACGATCGTCTATACGTCTGTTCGCAGACACACTGATGTTGACTGCCTTTCCCGCACTCCCATTGAATCTGCGCCTGCTGATACGGACGCCGACTTTGACATCTTTTTAGGAGCTCTAAGTACCGACGATATGGCGGCGCGGCAGCGACGCGACCCGGCCTTCGCGACGTGATCTCGCATTTGGAGAGTCAAGGAGGCGTAGTTCCTCGTCCTTTTGTACGCGTAGTACATAATTTATGCCTTCGAGACAACGTACTTTATAAGAACTTTTCCCTGAGCCCGAGGTCATGGCTTTTAGTTGTGCCCACTGATCTACGCGATGAAATTATAGAAGCGTCTCATGATGACCCCTCCTCGGGACACTTGGGGTTCAGTCGAACTCTTGCGCGAGTACGTTCAAAGTTTTATTGGCCACAACTTGACAAGACCGTACGCCATTACACCAGGACCTGCCGCAAGTGTCAACGGCGCAAGACTCCACCTGTGAAGCCAGCGGGACATCTTCACGCCATCACTCCCCCGCTCAGTCCGTTCCAGCAGATCGGTATGGACCTACTCGGACCTTTTCTAAAGTCGTAATCGGGCAACGCATGGATCGTTGTTGCGACCGACTACCTCACGCGGTATGCCGAATCACGCGCTCTGCCCTTATCAAAGGCTTGGGATGTGGCAAAGTTTCTCGTCGAGTCCATCGTTCTTCGACACGGTCCCCCGAGGTCCTTATCACTGATCGTGGTGCCGCATTTATGTCACAATTTATCTCACAGATACTGAGATTAAGCCACACCGCCCACCGCAAAACTTCCGCATACCACCCGCAGACAAACGGGCTAACCGAGCGCCTTAAAAAGACCTTGGCGGACATGCTCTCAATGTATGTCGACATCGAGCACGGAACCTTGGACGAAGTGCAACCGTACGTAACTTTTGCGTACAACACTGCAGTTCAAGAAACCACCGCATTTTCGCCATTTCGCCTGGTGCATGGTCCGCAAGTAGTTACCATGCTCGACGCTATGCTGCCCCACCAGCCAGACGTCTACGCTCACGCCGATGCTCAACTCGTCGCTCAATTTGCGAAAGAAGCCCGACGGTTGGCCCGCCTTCGCATCCAAGTCACCAGCAAGTCGATGCTCGCCGATACAACCAAGGCCACCGTGATTGTGATATCATCGGCATACAGCGCATGCCGTATGCCTTCGATACCATTCAACTTGTCTGGGAGATGCAGCATCGCCAAATTAAAGTGTAGGGGGATAGCACCGCGCCTTGTGGTGTTCCCCGCGTACCTATTTTATACGGACCAAATTCTTCCTCTTGGATTCTGATTAGTGCGGCTCGATCGGTAAGGAAGTCTTTGATATAGCTGAAAGTGTTGCGGCCACAGTTGGTTTCATTGACGTGTCTCAGTATGACGCTGTGTTTGACGTTGTCGAAGGCTCCTTTCAAGTCCAAGACCAGGACGACCTTGTCATTGTGTGGGTGTTCGACTGGTTGTATTATGTCTCTGTTGAGCTGGAGGAGTACGTCCTGTGCCGACTTATGTGGGCGAAAGCCGAACATAGTGTCTGGAAATGTGTTTCTTTGCTCCAAGTATTCGGAGAGCCTATCCCGCACCATGGTTTCCCTCAGCTTGCCCACACACGAGATGAGCGAGATAGGACTCAAGTTGTCTGTGTTGATTTCCTTTCCCGCCTTGGGGATGAAGGTTACTAGGGCTGTTTTCCAATCAAGGGGGAGCGGGTTCTCGCCCTTCCATATAGTGTTGATGAATTTCAGAAGGGCCTCATACGCCTGGTCAGGGAGATTGGCCAGCAGTTTAACTGTGACCTTGTCCCGTCCAGGCGCAGTGCCTCTCCTCATTTTGGTCAGGGCTGCCTTGAGATCAAATAATTCTAACGGGTGGTCCAACTCAGGATTATCTTTGCTTGCGTAAAGATACTCCTGACCGCGAGGGTCCTGTCTGCAGCAGAGATACTTGTCCCTGAGTGTATCTGCAAGTTGTGTTTTGCTGCCCTTGAAATTATGGAGTGCTCGTTGTAATTGGCGCTGTGTTTCGCCCCGGGTACGCGCGGGGTCTACAAGGCTGCGGAAAAGCCTCCAAGTGTTCTTGCCGGACACCTGTCTGGCAGCCGTAATACAGCGATCTATCCAGTTGGCGTCAGCATGCTGCGAGGCATACTGAGCTGCTTTGTGAGTGAGATCTAGGATGCCCTGCTTGAGTATTCTGTTATGTTTCTGTCTTATCCAACGTTTGGTTAGGCTGCGGCGGGCTTGCCAGATATGTAATAGATGGCTGTCCACTGCCGGGAAGTCTTCCGTGGTCTGTATCTGTGTTTCGTTTTGCTTAACAGTTGTCATAAGTGTTTGGGCACACTGATCGTATCCATCTTTAATCAGGTTGGCTGAGGGCAGGGACTTTCTGAAAGCCTGCCAGTCTGGAAGTCGAGCTTGTGTGAGGGGCTTTTTGAGGGGCCGCGTGTGAATAAGTGTGTTAATGATGCAGTGGTCACTGCCTAGTGTCTCTTCCGTGTAGTTCCATTCCACGTGTTGGATGTGTTTGGAAAGTGTGAGATCAGGACACGTGTCCAGAGTCAAAGAGCTTCCCATTCGTGTGGGATGCTCTGGGTCGGTCTGGAGGGTGATGCCTACGTAGAGATTAGCTCCGATAGCTTTTTACATCGCGCCTCTCCCTTTTTGTAGCCCCATAATTGGCTGCGGGCATTGAAATCTCCCACAATCAAAAATAGGTCCCGACCCGCTATCTTCAGTGCCCGGCTGAAGATATCTCAGAAAGTAATATGTTTGAGCTTGGGCGGACAGTATATGTTAAATATGTGTACAGGGGGGTCAGAGCGTCGCAGAGGTAACACGGTGACCATAGTGTAATAGTATGTTATCTCTATGTCGAGGTCTACCTCATGTGATGTGTACGACTTATGTACAAGAATACAGGTGGATGGGTCCCTCTGAAAAGTGTTGTATCCAGAAATTTTGGCCGATGGCCCAGGTTCTTGAAGCGCGACCACGGCGGCATGAAAGTCCAATATTTCAAGGTAAAGGCGTAGGTGTGCTCGTTTCGCGCGGTCGCGAAAGCCTCTACAATTCCATTTTATTATGCCCAAAGGTTCCTGTTTTATTTTACGAGGTGTCCTCTTAGTGCCCTGAGCCATGATGAAGGCTAGAGGCTGGCTGGCTCACCCCACCCACTGCGCTGGTGCCCTGCATGGTAGCGAGGGGGTTATCCTGATCTTCTTCCTCAATAGTTTCGCGGCAAATTTTGGATGGACGGCCTACTTCTCTTACGGGTCCTGCCCGCCTAAGCAATTTTGGGTTAGCCTGTATCCAGGCTTTAATGATTTGTGTGACTTGCTGCGTAACGGACACAGTCAGTTGCTGAGTAATGGTTGATACCAGCTGCTGCATTTGTGTTTGGATGACTTGTGTAATAATCGCTGGCTGTTGGGTCATGTGATCAGCCACATTTTGCTCAATAGCCGTCATGCGGCTTTCCAGATTTGCAGTGAGCGGAGCACCTGACAACGGAGCGACGCTCGAGCACTCAGACGCCGATTCATCAGCGTCCCCCATTGTTTCCGATGGAGGTGGCTCTGCCCTAGCGTTTTTTAGTGCGTTCAATTTGGTTTCTAACTGCGCGTTCTGGTTTATGAGAACCGCTAGCTCTTTTCTCAGCTCAAGTTCAAGGGGGGAAGGGGAGGGAGAGGAAATAGAGGCGACGCCCGCCCAGCTGCTTACTTTTGATGTTGAAGTTGGGCTGTTGCCAAGGGGGGAAATTCCTTGGCTTGGAAAGCTGGCGGCTTGTCACCGGTCCCGAATTTCGCCTTTTTCGAAGCGGGAGGTGGTTGTTTCCTGCTGCCTTGTTTCCCAGCCGCTTGGCCGGACTTGCCCGTCTTGTTCCCAGGGGACTTGCTTGACTTGTTTGGTTGCTCCCCTTGGTGCTGCTGGGCTAGCGGTCTCGATCGCTGGAGACGTCGAAATTGCCCTTGCAGTCAGCGGAGCCAGTCAGGCGTGCTTGCCCGCAGATCATGCAGCATGGAGTACAGTCATGTTCGTTAAGACCCTGCTTGGAGGCGCCCACATGTTGGCCGCAAAATCCACATCTTCCGATGTCCGGGTGTGGGCAATTGTCAACCCGGTGGCCGATAGTCCCGCAGCTGAAGCATGCAGGGATCGTCCGTTTGTATTCTCGCACAAGCGTGCATTCACAATTGTAGGGCACGTAGCGCGGCACCTTGCGGCCCACAAAGGTGAGCACCGCTATATTTGATTTTCCCAGTTTGCGCACAAAGGCTATCTTACCTTCGCGCCCCTTCACCTTGTTCTTGAGGGAAGCCGTCGTCTCATCAGCCCGCACCCTGATCACACCTCGGCACACCTCACCATTAAGCTTTACGTGGCCCCGAAATGGATGGGAGTCTGCTCCGGTATTGTGGTCAGTCTTTAGTCAGCTTATTGGCTTCTTTGATATGTTGGGTCCCGCAAACGGGCGCACATGTTGGGTCCCACAAAGGTTCTGGGTTCATACTGGCCATATGCTGAGCGCGGCGCTAGCTTCTCCTCCCACGTACTGGGAAATAGCCGCTCCCAACTCGCCGTGCTGGAAAATTTCCTTGAGGTTCATGGTTTGCCTTGGCTTGAGAACCACGATTATATCATCTGAGCTCATTTTCGGCGTCTCTTTCGGGCGCCATAAAGCAACCTTGTTATCCAGCGGCAGCGCAGCGCGATCGCTGCCGGAGAAGAGGCGGCCGTTGAGCCCAGCTGCCTGTGTTTGCTTGAGCGACGCCATCGTGGTACCGTCCTTGGATGTCTTGGAACGTTGGGTCCGCTTACGCATGGAAATCAGCGTAAAGAGTCCTTCATCTTCAATGGGTGGAGACCTGTCTTCGGGTTGTTGAATGTCGATTTCAGCCCACGCCATTGCAGTGGGATCGTAGCCGCGTTGAGTAGTGGTTGCCATAGCGTTCCGCGGCGTGGCAATGATGAAAAATTGTCATAGAACAGCCAGTTTCGGGCCTACCTTCTCAGGACCAGTACCAGCAGGTTCCTCTCGATGTTGGAGAGGTGATAGTGACGGTTTCGGTGTGGTCACACGAAAAGTTCCGCGGTTGCTGGGGAAAATAACAGGAGCCGATACGGCGCTCGTCTGGTCGCTTCGCGCGCTCGCAGCCCCCCCCCCCCCCCCCCCCCCCCTTCGGGAGGAGAGCAGTGTCGTGTGTGTTATTATTATTCCCTCATTTTGCACTTAACGTCTTCAACCAGTGGAGTGCCGATCGACGGTGAAGAGGTAGAAGCTCGGCAGAACTCGCTCGTGAGCCCGGCCGCGACCGCTTGGCCTGTCTCTGGCACCTGCTACTGTGGTCCTGGTCCCTCATGGGGCCTTCGACCCGTGACAATATGACCATGTACTCATTAACGCTATCGCTTTATATCCTTAGGACCGAGCTTAAGTGTACCTTCGAATTTTTTATTCTGTTGAGATTTTCTTTAGCAAGGCGTTTAAGATACGCAAATGCGGTCGGAGGAGGCGCTATGTACAGCGTGGCGCAAGTAGGGTGTGTGGTAGTAGGTGGATAGAAGATTAGGAATCAATTTTGACCGCCTAATTTTAAATCTTTTTATTTTATGGCACAATATATAACGATAAAATTGGAGGCATTCAAAATCAGAGGCGAATCCAGTTTTTAAACTTTCCCAATCACATTGTGGTTCAGGATACTAAACCTGTAATTAAGCGGCGTAAACGAGCCGCTGCCGATGCAGAATAGCCGCACGTCACTTCACGGCGAAGTGTTTAAACGCTAAAAAGTTAAGGAGACGCATAGTCGAATCAAGAGTGGAAGGCTCTTGCATTAAATTTGCACATTTTTGGCAGCTTTTTTTGCAACCGAGGGCCCACCAGCCGCCATATTTTGAATGCTAGCTCTCTTATCAGATATCTGCTATTCTCTCACCGCCACGACTTTTTCACAACATTGTTTTCCTTAATTTTAATTTCGATTTTAGTTTCATGTTTGTATCTAGAAACCAGGTTTCTTACAACTCGGTGGGCAGGTTATGAAGACGGCGCACAGGGTCGGATGACTTTTCCGAACTAATTAATTTCCACCTGCAACGGTCAGTGAAAACCCGTGGCCAGGATTCCAGCCGGCAAGGTGTTCCTGAAGTCTGTCGACTAATCAGCCACTTTTCTCTCGGACCTCAGCAGGGTTTTGAATTGTCAACTCTCATGCTATCGCAACAAAATGTTAATTAGGTTGAGGAAATGAAATTTCCAGCAACTCCCCCTACTCAGTCGCGCCTTAACTGCGCCGTGACGGAAAGGCCGAAGGCGGTAGCGAAAGAAAACGAAAAGGGGTGCCGTAGTGGAGGTCTGCGGAATAATCTCCAACTCCTGAGGATCTGACAGTCCCTGACATTGCGCAGCGCACGAGCGCCTTTTCATTTCTCTTCCACCGAAACTCAGCCGGCGCGGTCGGGTTGGAGGCCAAGTTCTCCGGCTTAGTAGCCACAATTACTTCCACGTTCAAATAGAAGAGAGTTGAAAAAGATGTGAGAAAAAAGATTGAAAGAAGACTCTCGTTGCAACAGCCACGTCCGCCAAAGCTACAACGACGCCTTCAGCAACAGATCCCTCCTGTGGCAAGTAGCCCTAGCCCTAACCTGGCAGACTCCCTCTTAGCCCTTTTATTGTAACGCTCTCAAGAAATACATAAAAAAAACATAAAACAAGGGAGAGCAAGTTTGCACTAAGCCAGAGGTAATCGCAGCCAAATCCAATTGAAAATAAAAATGGCGACCAACGCCCACCAGAACATTAAAGAAAAACCAATTACAAGAAGAAAAAAAGCGCAAATGACGGCTGGGCAAAGGTGGTTTGTAAGGCAGAGAGTCCCCAGAAGTATTAATAACTAAAAAGGGGAAAAACAAACATGGTTGCATCCAGCGTACGAAATTGATTCAGACGCGCTCGCAGATGGCCAGGAGGAAAAAAGAAAAAGACGAAAAAAGAAAACGAGAAAAAAGACACAAATGGGCTTCAGAGACGCGAAGTGGTAATAAAAAATGGGGGAGACAGGAAAGTGAACCAGGATAAATGAGAAAAAAATAGGGATAGAAGAAAAGATAAGAACGAGGAAAATTAAAAAAAATGGCGGTGGTCTAGCTTTGGTTATACCTGGAGTGACGCGATAGCTACAGCTGGCCGAGTGAAACTTGGTCTCGTGACCAACCACGTGACGATCCACGTTGTCAGCCGCGGCGCGGCGCCGCCGGAAGCTGCTCCGCACCACGTGAGAAACCACGTGAGAGCGTGGCGCCGTCGCCACCGTGATGGCTTCGCCACGCTGAAGGCTCGATATACTACCGTAATGTTGCTATCGCTACAAAAGTAACTACTTTGGTAAAAAAACGAAAAATAGAACCACAAGTAGAAATCAAAACAAAAATGACAATACCAATGAAAACAAACCAAACATAAAAAGTAGACAAGGAAAACGAAAAACGCGGGTGCACGCATGGTGAGCAAACGGCAAGGCCCCCATGCCCGTGCGGCACGGGCAGAGCCACGGATTATTAAAATTGCCATATGGTGCACCGAACCACATGGAATTGTGAAGCTCAGTAATTGCAAGCAGGCCTACGAACCATCCTGGCGGGAATAAACATGACAGACGGGTAGAAGGAAAGAAGAAACGTGATCGGCAATGCGAATGAGCAACACTCGACACTGAGGGGAGGGTAACAAAGACGGGAAGTCGCGAAAGAAAAGTGCGTAAAGCTGGGGAGCTGCGGTGCTATGTCCGCGGTGAGTGGACAGGCGCGTAGATACTGGAGAACTTCCCCGCATCTGCACCGCACGGACAGGGAGGCGAAGGACGGAGTGCAAAGCGATCGAAGCACGATGTAAAACGGCCGTAGCTAGTTAGGAGTAGGAAAAGAGAGTGGGAAACGGAGAGTGAAGGGGACAAAAACAGCCAAAAGAGTGTCCGAACGTTCCGTGTTTCAGGTGGATGCCCTGAGCCTGAGGATGGCTGTGCGCATGCGGGTGCGCACAGGTAATTGCGACTGCCAGAACGGCCGCAGGAGGCTTTGTCGACTGGAGAGAGGCGGCCCGGCTTGCTAGCTCATTGCGCCAGACAGCACCACGGGCGGAGACATGACACTGGAAGACAGGACGGTGAATTTAAATGGCGGTTAGGGTGCGCTTGATGTCTATAGGACGCGTCATTCGTTGGTGGAAAGAGAGTAAACCGCCTGAATGGAAAGGCAATGAGAGTAGACAAGCAGGAGTAAAAGCAAAGGGGGCCGCCGGGCATTAAAAAAATGGAGGGCGCTTAAGCTTGGCCATTAAGAGCAGGACGCGACAGCGTGTTGCAGCCTTGCCAAGGAATCCACGGCACGCCATTGTCCTTCAGTAGTTAGGGCACTCGGCGACTGATCCGGAGTTACTGGGTTCGAACCCGACCGCGGCAGCTGCGTTTCTATGGAGGCAAAACGCTAAGGCGCACGTGTGCTGTGCGATGTCAGTGCACGTTAAAGATCCCCAGGTGGTCGAAATTATTTCGGAGCACTCAACTACGGCACCTCTTTCTTCCTTCCTTCTTTCACTCCCTCCTTTATCCCTTCCATTACGGCGCGGATCAGGTGTCCAACTATATATGAGAAAGATACTGCGCCATTTCCTTTCCCCCAAATCCAATTATTATTAATATTATTTGGTGCGACGCCTTGCCCGGACAATGTAAGGAAAGGAAACACATCTTGGTGGACACCCGAACCGCGCCGTAAGGCAACGAAAATAAACATAAATTTTTTAAGGAAACGAAAAGATGAGTCTCACAAATCTTGGTGTACACCCGAACCGGACCGTAAGAGAAGGAAATTGAAATGAAAATTGGTTTTAAGGAAAGGAATTGACTCCTCCCTCACAATTCTCGCTGGACACCCGTAACGCGCTGTAATTAGGGAAGGAAAATTCCTTCTCTTACGGCGCTGTTCAGGTGTCCACCGAGATGCGTTATTTCTCGCTCACGGCCAAACACGCCGTTGACACCGGCTTTTTCCGAAACGAGCCCCTTAATGCTGTAGCGTTAAAAGTCTTGTTAAATGCAACAATATATGCGCAGAAAGCGCTAGTGGCTGTCTCAATACGGAACCGAGCTAAGTTCTGTAGCGCGCCAGATGACGAGAATGCGACATAAGCAGCACCCGCAGAGCGGCAACCTTCTGTGAGTATCCGAAGACCGGAAAGGGAAACAGACCGAAAGTGAGACGGGAGAAGAAAGGTGAAGGAGAACGAGTAGGCCAGAGGGATGGTCGCACTCAGAATCAAAGCGGGGCAGGATCTCAGAAGGTAGATAATTGAGCCCTCAAAAGGTGGTGGTTCTATACGTTTTACTTCGCACAGAGGCGGTCCAGTTTCAAGGGAAGAGGGGGTACCCGGAGGAGTACCTGAAGAGCAGCCGTGCGCGTTGTGCGGAATGTCCCTGTGATGGCGAGAAGAGGCACGCGCTGCATAGAAACAGCCTTCTCCCGAAGGCGGGAATGAACGCGGCGATACCACCAAGCGGGTGCGGCGGAAGGCAGGGCGGGCTGTATCACTTGGAAATAAAGCCTAGTTATAGAAGGGGAAGGGAGGGAACGTTGAAACGAAAAAAATTAGACAAGGTGCGAAGTGAGAATCTCTGCTTTTTCGCGGAGGAAGTTAGCATGGGGTAGAAATCTGAGGTGGCTGTCGAGGAGAACGCCTAAAATTTAGAGCCCTTGTTAGAAAGTTAGGAGGCGGCCCGAGAAGCGCGCGGTGGGATTACGCGTTTCCATTTCGTCGACGCCTTGGGAAAACAGCATACAATAATATTAAAAATAATAATTGGTTTTGGGGGAAAGGAAATGGCACAGTATCTCTCATACGTAGCTGGACACCTGAACCAAAGCAGCATACAAATTATCCTCATGTTGCATGTCATGAAAACGGCATGCAACAGTCGCTTCCGCTGCTTTCCTAGTTGTAATAATGTGAAGAAGGGAGTAGCACGTGCCACAAGGCTTCCTGCACTTCCTCGTATCCCGGAATTTCCATCTCCTGACAGCATACAAATTATCATCGTTCAGGAGATCGAAATTCAGGGATACGAGGAAGTGCACGGAGCCTTCTGGCAGGTGCTACTTCCTTCTTCACATTAATATAATTAGGAAAGCAGCGGAAGTGACTGTTGCATGCCGTTTTCATGGATACGCCATATCTACTTGCCGGGTGGGGAACACCTAAGGAGGAACGCTTCGATTCAGCTGCGCGTATGCCACCAATTTTAAGGCGAAATCCTCACTAGCCCCACTACGAGAAAAGCAGGCAGCATATGTTAGTGAATTAGTGTGTTAATGTGTGTGCACGCCTTCTAAACAGAAAATACCAGCGATGGCAAGAAAAAAATCACAGGGCCAAAGAAGCTAGTGTGGTGCTGGGAAGGCGAAACTGTTACTGTCATCGTGCGCCTTTGATAAATGCATGCTTTCGCGTTTAACGAACGTAAGCAGTTTACGAACTTTAATGCGGCAATTATTCCGTAGCCCTCTACGACGCACCTCTTTCTTCCGTACTTCTCTGGTTTGGTATGGTTTACGGCCGTTTCACATCCAACAGCGACTCAGGTTTTTGCACTAACAATGAAGAGTACACGGGCCTCTAGCATTTCGCCTCCATCCAAAATTGATCTCCGCGGCCGGGATCGAACCAGCGTCTTTCGGGCCAGCAGCCGAGCGCCATAATAACTGAGCCACCGCGGCGGATAGCTCCCTCTTTTATCCCTTCTCTTACGGTGTGGTTCAGGTGTCCACCTAGCTGTGATATACAGCCCAATTTCCTTTCCTAAAAAATTATTTTCATTTCGTGGCAATATACCACATTCAGCATATGTAGCGCAGCTGTTTTTATATTGGCTCGTTTTTCACTTGTAATGCCACATTCGACATCAGTAGACAATTGCTGAAAATTTTTTTCGCTTATGATGTGGAAGGCCTCCATTTGAGTCCCATAATACTGTGCACAGAAAGCAAGAATTAGTTGAGTAGTTAAAAATGAAAAAGCACTGACAACTGCCTTCTGTTTCAGAATTAATGTCCACATGCTGTACATGACGGCTGTAAAAACCGCACTTTCTGATCTGTAACGGCTTTTAGTGCGAAGGCACTCCTCACCAATCACGCCGTTATCAGCAGTGTTCGTCTCTATGAACACTGCTAGTAGCAAATGTACGTGATTGACAGGATCAGTGGACACCTCAGTTGCCCTGTCAGTAGTCACAAATTGAGGCAGGTATGCCTTTTTCCTTTTTTCAAAACCAGCAAGAGTTTGATATAAATCAACCAACGCAGGAGTGGTGGGAGGCAGCACTGTATATCACGGAAGAACGACTTCAATGTCAGCTTACTGAATGTGCAAGGGCAGCAGATAACGACAGTGGAGTCCCGGACTTAGGACACCATATTCTTTTCCCTCACCTTCTACCTTTACTACAGTAAATATTTTCATGATTTGAACTCCATTGCTTTCGAAGAAAGGAAAGGCGCATACGCGCTTTGTGGTGCCTACGTAACAACGGTGGTGTCCAGTTGGAAAAAAAATGGAGGACGATTAAGCTTCGCCTTTAAGAGTGGACCCCGACAGCGTATTGCAGCAGTGCAAGGGAGCCAACGAACGCCTTCGCCCGTTCAGCGCGATGCCTTGCCCGTTACACAAATCACTCTGCTACGTACGGTGGAAGTGCTGCCAAGCCACGTGGAAGTGCTGCCAAGCCCCTTGCCGAAACGCGCGGGACTCAAGTTGCAGTCGTAGTTCGTCGGCACATCGTTCTCGGCAAACCCGATGCCACGATCGCCAGCATAGTTTCCGCGCCGAGCGAACGGGCAGGAAGCCGCAAGCTTCGTGGTGAACGAGCTTTGGATTTGCGCTGCGTTGTTCACACCTCTCCGCGTGATTCCTACGTGCCCGCACGGCCCCACTCCGCCCGCAAGAGACGAGCGAGAGGCGCTGCCGTCGCGCGCTTTTGTTGGGGCAGCGGCGTACATTGCGAGGAGGAGGAGGAGAGATTTTTGTAGGGGAGCTACACTGGGCTACAAGCAAAGCATTTCGCGGTACGTGGGAAAGGCCAGCTGTGCGCATGCGCCGTTACCATGGCAACCGAAGAGGTGCAAAGTGCAGCGTGCGCTTCGCCGTCGCCGCGGCCGCGCACCCGCTCCACCGTCAAAGCCGAGCGTGACGTCACTAAGATGAGCAGTTGTGCGCGCTGATACCACGGTAGCCAGAGAGACCCCACAGCGGCGCCGCGTTCTTCGTCGCCGCCTCGCCGCACTCCGCTCTATCACCCGAACCCCACGTCGCATGCGTAGGATTGCGTATAAAAGGCGGAGTTGTTGTGGGCTTCGGTATCACAACGTTTGACATGCATGCAGAGAACCGGAGACAAGCCGCAGCTAAATGGCGGTGCAGACAAGAAAGATTAACTCTTCCGATCCTGAGGTATTCGTCTGGCAGTTGGCTTGAACCGAATAAGAACGCTGGAGTATGTGTGTACGTGGAACGAGGTATCACCGCTGTCAGACATCTCCCTTCGATCACGGCGAATGATCAAGCCTGCAGTGTTCGGCTTATGGAAAGGGGCATTATCATCTAAAAAGTCTACGTGGCACAAGGAACATATGTCAAGCAGACGGTTGGTGTGGTTGCCACGTGTATACGAGCATACGGTACGGTTTCATAGTTTCGTGTCACTTTGGGTGATTTCAACAGGAAACAGGACTCTCTTAGTGTATGAAAGAAAAGTTTACTTCAGCTTCGGGAACTCACGTCCATACTACACAATGGGGAATTTCTATAGAGCTTGCATACTAAGGAGACTCTATCAAATCGAAATACTGTATCGACAAAATTGAGCCCACTGCATGCTACTTCACAGATCATCGGGCAGTCTTCGTCTCTGTGAAGCAAAATGAATAAAAGATGTGTGTGCCCCATGTCTCTCATTGATAAACGTACAGTGACCACAACCTCCGCCAGGGAAACGTACCTTTCCTTACGTATATTCTGGAATAGCCGAGCTAAGCCACTGCCAGTTTTTCGGTCATGGCCGACGCCGAGGACACCGGCTTTTCTGCAACAGCGGGCCCTTAACGCTTTCGCGTTAAAACGCACTTTTGGCTCATTTTTTGTGGTCAGCCATCGTAAACTGCCAGCCATTTTTTTTATGGAAAATCTATGCACATTAAAAAAACAGCACCTAGTGTAGAAAAAAATTGATCAAGCTCATCCTACTGAAGAGAAAAAAAAAAGAGGCAAAGTTTTAGATCGCGAAACCTATATACCAAAGCGAAAGCTTGAAATTTAAGCCTGGTAGAGCTTGGCTAAGCTTTGTTGTTGCTTGGGGGTAATCACTGACGTTTAACCAAGGTTTGCCGTGCTTAAATTTAAAGCTTTCGCTTTGGTTACTCTGTTCGTCTCTGTGTGACACCATCTCGGCGAGCTACGTCCACTGCATGGTGGGATTCGGCCGGTTGTCTTCGCAACCTCTGAGACGCATTCAGTTGACAATGCGTCTCGCTTGGATCATCTATGGCGACTGCTGCCGTTAAGTTGTTGACAACTGTGTCAATTCAATGGCACCGGCTGAGAGGCAGCGGAGTCTATCAGATAGAGCGAGAGCACGGCTCCGGCGTAGCTGCTGTTGAGTGACGTAATATTTGTCACGTTACTAGGCAGATGCCAGCGCTCGGTTTCGACAGTGGCGGCAACGGCGGTGGCGGAGTGCCGTCATAGCTGTCACGTGGGTTTTCCTCGGTTCAAGGTATAACTCGCGCACACGGCGCACACGGCGAAGAAGCAACGTACGGGAAAAGTAAAAGCTTTCGCTTTAAAAAACGTGGCTTTCTCGCGGACTAGACAAACTCCAGCGTGCGGCTACCAGACGAAAATACATCTCAAAGGCTTTGTTGAACAAAGAAAAAGACTGCTAAAGGTCCCGCAACTTTACAAGTTGCAGCTCCAAGCACGAGAACTGACCCGTAAAAGTCAATTGCTGTGGTAGCTGGTTGACAGCTCGTCACGCTGAGCAGTGTAACATGTTCCTTTGTCCCAAAGAGAAGAGGGTGCCTACGTGTGAACGCCAAAAGAGTGGAACGCGCCCGTGGTAGGTACTATAGGAGTGCTTGCAAGAAAAGGTCTTGCAATATATAAAGCGCAAACGTTTCTCACTGACCCCTGCGGTATGATTCGCTGCACTCCAAAGCCAGATTTGGAACATTCCTCGAGATACGGCCCAAAAAATAAAGACCAGTGTCATCATTTAATGGGCGGCATTTTGCATCGCTGCTGTTATACTTCCGCTGTGTCTGTGTGCATTGGATTATGAGTCTGAGAATGTAAGCGATTCAAGCTATGAGGTGTGCCGTAGTACAGGATGCCGGAAAATTTTAAAGACCTGGTGCTGTACACTGGCCGCTAACAGCGGCTTCACCGAAAAGCGACCACCGCGGCCCTGATCGAACCCACGTTTTTCCGGTCAGCAGCTGAGCACCATAACCAGTGAGCCAGCGCGCGGCTGCCACACACTTCAATAAAGGCACCGCGCCCGTGTCCTTTGACAGACGCGTGCTGTCAGCAACGAATGACTGAGCACCACCGTGCGTTCGATATGGCTCGGGAGGTTTTCGGATGCTACGAACGCCTCAGGGTTAAAAACTGCCCGTTACGTGTTGGAAGTATTGAGGTAGTGCTCTCCCTGCGACACAGTCGATTGAAAGCGCGGCCCAGGGTGACGAGCGGCAGTGACCTGTCATGCGCAGCCGTAGCTTTGATGCAGCGTTCATTTACGCTTAAGCTCGTTTTTGTCGTCAGGATTGACGCATATACTAACTAAACAAGAAGGACACGAAAGGTTACAAAATAGAGCCGAATATGTGTCCACTGGTAAGATATGTCCAAGCCATTACGTGTAGCGAAGAATGCCGAGGCAGAAAAAGATGAGGACGAGAAGGTAACCTACAAACACACGAGCGCCAACTTGCGACTGTATTCGATAAATATATACAAAAGAACACCGTGGAATATACAGAGGAGAACATGTCATCATCATCAGCCTAACCACATCCACTGCAGGACAAAGCCCTCTTCCACAACTCTTCAATTAACCCTGTCTTGTGCCAGCTGCGACCACCCTATCTTCGCAAACGTCTTAATCTTTCTCGTCCATCTAACTATCTGCCGCCCCTGCTAGGCTTTCCTTCTCTTGGAAACCAGTCTTGTTACCATTAAACACCATCGGTTTTCTTACCTTCGCACGGAAAGCCCAGCCGAAGCGCGATCTGCCGAAGAAGCGCGATCTTCCAACTCAAAAAGATCATTTGAGACATTGCAGAACTTCTTAGGTGAAACATTCTGTATAGTACAATGAGAAGAAGCGTAGATAGCAGTGTGAGTTGGTACATGTTGAAGAGAAAAGAAAAAAGACGCAGGGCCAGGAGAAGACACACACAGACTGTCGCCGGATTTTCAATTGATTTATCATTTGTTCAACCGCGTATTTAAACCAGCTAGTTGCGCAAGCGAACATACTTGCCACATTCGTTAAAGTCCGGACGTATTTAGAAACCAAATAAAAAATGCCACTTTGTCAGTGAGGTCAGGCAGGTTCTCGCTTAGAGCCGGAGACGCGGACGCATAGACTGGAAAGCCTTCTGGGGGCCGAAAACACCAAATTCACACCAAATTATTGGGAATTTTTTGCAGCCCATGCGAAATTTCATGGTAATAGCGGATCACCTCAAAGTTCCTTGTCCTATCATTTGGGTGCTCGGTTTTGGCAGGAGGCTCCATTTTTTCCCCCAAAGTTTCAGCTACCACCAGCAGCAACGAGGAAGGAAAACCAGAGGCCTTTAGGCGGACCACCTGCTCGGCAAGACTCTATTGCATAACATGCGGGCAACTTCTTCTCAGCGCATTCTAGAAACACATGTTGGCAATGCCAAGTGTATTCTATTCCTACTTCTTGTGGAAAATTTTACATAGCGCATTCGGGGCAGTGCTTGAACGAGCGACTCAGGCAACACAGCGGAACGCTGCGTTCTGGTACAGAGAGCAACCTGGCCGTACGTGTGAAGTAGTGCCAAAACTGCTCAGCTTTGCTTAATTCCATTACCATTATCGGCCGCGGAATGTCCTGGCACGAGCGCGAAATGCTAGAAGCGCTTTTATTAAAAAGAAACAAACGTGTTTACATAAGCAACCCATCTGTTATTCTCACTGACAGAGGCATTTTTATCTGGTCCGTAATTAAGTCCGGTCTTTGATGAATGTGGCTTGTATGTGCACTTGCGCAAGTAGTGGCGTTAAATACGTGATAGAACTAATGATAAATCAGTTGAAAGTCCGTCGACAGTCTGCGTGTGTCTTCTCCTGGTTGGTCCTGCGTCTTTTTTTCGCTGTGTTTTTTTTTCTCTTCAATGCAATGAGCACACGATGAAGACTGCGACTTGTTAAAAAAAAAAAAAACCTGACAGGAGATCATGCGAACAAATGCGGCAAATACGCGCAGCGTCAGAATTTTGCTTCTCGACGTCACTGCGGCTGAAAGGAGCCTCGTTCCCCGTACTCGCACTGGCGCCAAAGCGCTGGTGTTGCGGTCGTCGAGGGCTGCTTCCGCGGCGTCTTCGCCATCGTCAGACGTGCGGGAATGACGCAGAGGCGATGTAACACCCGTCCCAATGCTTCGAATGCTGAAGAACTCACCTGGCGCGACGCGAAAGCTTAGACGCACGTGCGATCGCGCTGGCGTTTTATTATACTGCCATAAGCCACCTGGGCATGCTTTATGCCCCGATTTCTGGCCGCTGTGCCGCCTTGGACGCTGATGAGGTGAAATTGTATTAGGCAACCCTTTTGGCAAAGTGTTTGCGTAATGGTTTTCATTAAAATGAATGGCTCTCGAGCCCAGCCAAGGCCTTAAAAGTAGCCGTCATGTATAAAAATACGGCCGCTCATCATGATATAACTGCATTGCCCACTTCAGTAGCATGACCACAAAAGATATATTATTTGGTGTCCTGTGCTCAATTAAACCGCCTACCAGCTTCATTGGACAGGATATAATAATATAGATGTTTTTGAAGCAAAAATGCGCAGCGGCTGTCTCGCTCGCAAAGATACGAGAAAGAGGTGTTGAAAGGATGAAGAATGAGTCTACGTTGTCGAATGCTGGCGATCATTTTTCATCACCAGGGTATCACTTATGCGACGCCGGGCACGGTGTTCATATGCATTTCTCTCCTGGAGATGCAAGCGCTGTCGACGGAGCTGATCCCGCATCCTCGCGCCCTGATCACTGAGTTAAGACAGCAGGTGGATGCAACGTGACCGTTGCACGAAGCGCAGGGGGGTGTAGATAGCTCGTTGCTTGGGAATAAGCCGTGGGAGGCAGGCAACGAGCAGAGCGAGCATGGATTACAGTAATGAGCAGTTGCCATCAAAAAATGTTTGTTGGGTAGTCTGCGGTAACGAATAGTTTTATCCCCAGAATAAGCCGTAGCGTGATTAAGCACATAAGTTTGGATGCTTTACATGCTCACAAAACAAGAAAAAACTCATAATAAATCTGACAAATATTACCTCTGGTGGCGTCTATCTAGAAATGTCAACAACTTCCACAGTGTTTTCGTACGGATCATGTGTCCTTGTTTGATGTCAGTGCGAGCTGTCTTTCATTACCGCAATACTTTCGTCGTTAGCGATGTAAACATTTAGAAAGCTTTTCATATTGTTATCTTTCCTTTCTGCAGCTCAGAAGACTCGTTCGGACGAAGGTGCCTACTTTACCTCCTGTGCCTGCTGCTCATTTTATTTTTGGCTGGTGTACTTTTCGTCATCGCCGCGGCCGTTGCAGGTATGAAGTCGCGTTCGTTAATTTTTCCTTGCCTAGACAGAAATTGCACGGATTCTTTCCTTTAGAATGAAACTAACCTTTCTCGCCTGGGTTCTGCATTTGTGTCGTCTTAATTACAAACGACAGAAAGAGAAATTAGTTAACAGAAACTTGTCTTTGGTCAGAGCATGCTCAGAACATATTAGGATACATCATAGATCACTTACATGTAACATCCGCTACCGCGTAAACTTCGGACGACCTTCCACGTAAACGTACCACTCTTCAGTGC
This sequence comes from Amblyomma americanum, assembly GCF_052857255.1. Taxonomy (NCBI): domain Eukaryota; kingdom Metazoa; phylum Arthropoda; class Arachnida; order Ixodida; family Ixodidae; genus Amblyomma; species Amblyomma americanum. The sequence continues at coordinate 45,644,286 of NC_135501.1, read as the reverse complement.
ACTCGAAAAGAAATATGTTTATAGGAGATAAGCGTTTATATGCATGTGCCAACTCCGTGACTTACGGCCACCTGTCGAGGCTTCAACTCGTACGCTTTCAAATTAGAAGCATACCAGCAGTCCATATAAAAATAGATGAAGTCAATCAGGGCAGCAACCGGACCATGATTAAGCACATCAGGTTTGACGCTTTACATGCTCGCAAATCAATTTTTCATCGCATCATCGCATTCTTCGGGAAAGTTTGACGTCTTACTGCAAGTACTGAAATGCTGGCTATGCTTTTAGCTCTTAAGTATTCATACATCAGCAGAAAAGTGAGATGCAGAACCTCCAGCCAAGAAACCGAAGTGCGTCTTCGCTATCTTTGGCTACAAGCCAGCTTTATTGAAATATCAATGTATGTAACGCTGTACTGCTTGAAGACATTTGTATTCAGCACCAGAGTGCGAAAAATGCGACCAGGCAAAGGGCATGACAACACGCCTGAAAGAGGCATCTCTTCCTCAAATTGCGTCACAAGGCACTTGGTTAATGTAAATCTCATAGTTTCGGCACTTGATGAATTCAATTAATGTGAACAAAATATATGTGCAAAATTAAACACTGCCTACTCAATGGTGCTTATACTTGACATCCAGTTAAAAAATTCATTAAGGGCACATAAGCAGTAAATGCAGAAGATAATTGCAAAGGAGTATACTGGCTTCGGGTCTCCTCCTCAAGGATCATGCCGTGTACATGTTTCTTTCGATCGGAGGCAATTTTCATCGCTAAGGAAAGAAGTCGGGGTAACAGTTTAGGATCATTAAAATTAAATGCATGAACATTAGAAATCTATTATATGCGTGGAATTTTCAAACATGAAACTGCAAACTTCTAAAATTATAGGTTTGGAGCTTTATTAAGTTTGAAGCACATCGAGGTAATATATTATTGCTGGTGCAATGAAGTTGCGGTACTTCTTTTGTGGTGCCGTTTTTTTAAGGTTGGTCTTGATAAACATTTTTCTTGACTCTGCAGGAAGAACTGATGCCAGAAGGGGAGCGAACTCAACCACTCTATCAAGGTGGATTACCAGAACTACCACAACTACCGAGAACATTGATGCAAACTTCACGGAAACGAATACGACCTCCACAACAAGCGCGACTACCACTACTTCAGTAACCAAAACTACGACTGCAACAACGGTGACCACCACCACCCCTACTACGACAACTACGACAGCCACAACCACGACCACTATTACGACATCCACTGAAACAACCACAACCACAACAACGACCACGACTTCCACCACCTCTACGACGAGTACTACAATGACGACAACAACCTCTACTACGACATCCACTACAACTACCACCACAACGACGACCACAACTACCACTACCTCTACTACGACTACTACGACAACGACAACAACCTCTACTACGACATCCACTACAACTACCACCACAACGACGACCACAACTACCACTACCTCCACTACCACTACAACGACGACTACCACTACCACTACTACGACATCTACTACAACCACTACAACGACGACTACCACGACCACTACCACTACTACGACAACTACTACAACCACTACAACGACGACTACTACAACCACAACCACTACCACGACGACCACTACAACTACCACCACTACCACGACAACCACTAGTAGCACTACTACGACAACTACAACAACCACCACTACCACGACGACCACTACCACCACTACTACAACTACAACAACCACCACTACCACCACTACTACGACAACAACTACGACCACTACCACTACAACCACAACAACCACTACCACGACGACCACTACAACTACCACCACTACTACAACAACCACTACCACCACTACTACGACGACTACCACCACCACTACTACAACTACTACTACGACCACAACGACCACCACTACTACGACTACCACCACTACCACAACTACGACAACTACCACCACTACCACTACAACCACTACGACTACCACTTCTACAACTACTACAACCACCACAACGACTACTACCACCACAACGACTACGACCACAACGACCACTACTACCACCACGACAACTACCACAACTACCACTACTACCACTACGACAACCACGACAACCACAACCACTACAACAACCACAACCACTACGACCACTACGACAACTACAACTACGACGACGACAACCACAACCACTACGACGACCACGACGACTACAACTACAACCCCGCCCCCATGCACGGACTGTAAGCATGCTTTTTTCCACTTCACCCTAGAGTACCTTTAGACACGGCCAATAATTTTAAACATTTTGTGTGATGAAACTAGAGCCAAGGAGTGCTTCAACATCAAATACCAGATGTGGGGAGAGTGGTTTTATAAATGGCTAAGTCTAAGCTATAACAGCTTCTCTGATTAATACGCTAATTCGATAAGCTTAGCTGCAGATGTTATGGTTGAATACACCAGGTGTTGTGAAAATGAAAAGCTTGTCTCCTTAGGAAATGTGAAGTTTGGCTTCCAAGTCATAAACACAGGTTCCCAAAGGACAAAAACGTGCGTTCAAAAACATCTAAAACCGTAGTTTCAAGACATATTGCACCATTCAGTCGAAACCTTAGAAGAAACAATTAGAAAGAGTTCAGAGGTACGCACTACGCTTTATTTGCTGCCGATATCGAAGCACAGACTGTTGCAGATATGCTCTCTTCCTCTAACCTGAATTTATTAGAAACACGTAGACAAAAAAATCGGCTGATGCTATTATTCCAGATGCTCCAAGGACAGATATTCAGAAAGAAACATACATATAAGCACCTGGAAAACGGAGTTCTAGAACAAATCATAGTCGTATAATTAAACCGTACTACGGCAGTAGTGAAACTTTCAGACATTCCTTCTTCCCCCATGTAATTGAAATGTGGAATGACTTGCAAATGAGTGTTGTGGAACAGAGTGATCGCCATAAATTCGAACGTAATCATTTGCATAAAAATGACACTTGATGATTGACTAAATGTACCGTTTCATGCTGATGCATTCAGGGCTTGTGAATAATTCAGTTTTTCTATGAAGATTTCATACCCTCTCTGTAAGAACTCTCGCACGAGGGTTGACAGTATTGTTAAATAAATAAATAAATAAAACCTCAGCAGCTATGCAGGCATTGCGGAATCATGGTGTCGAAGAGCCGGTTTCGGTTTGTTTGCGCAAGTTTGGTTGATGTGTTTAATATCTGCTCTGGTGCTTGGGCATGAGAGACAGGTTGGATTTTGCCCTCAATGTATCAAGAATACAAGGAAATGGGATGGCATGGTGGCGGTTGGTAATCAATGCCGGACCATCTGCTAGGTTTTGTCATGGAAGGATGAGGACGGAGGAGATTCGGCGGGAGTTTCTATAAAACACAGTAATATCGTGATAGGCGAGTAGGCGACCCTCGCACTGCGGAACGAGGGCAGGCCGTCCACTGCGCGGTTGACAATGGCTCGGGCTTGCTCGTGAGCCGCCATGCTGCCCGGTTGTCTGCAGTGCGCTGGAATCAAGATGTGGACGATGCGGCGATTGGGAGGTCGCACGTCTATAGCGGCTGCAAAGCTACCACAGTCTTACATAAAGTCAGCAATCAAATTCCAATAAGAAACGGTGTCATGCCGGGAAACACGATCTCGCCAATGCTATTCATCCCCTCTTTACAGGAGGTATTCAGATGTCCGGATTGCGGACATATGCGGAAAAAAGTTAGTGGAGAATATCTTTTTGATCAGCGACCCGCTGAGGACATTGCCTTGCTCAGGTGAAGAATTGCAGAGCGCGATCAATGAACTAGGCAAAGCAGTACCGTGAGTCTAAAATTTATATTCAGAAAAACAAAACAGCGTTCACCTGTTTCCGAAGGGAACACCAGTTTCAAAGTGGTAAAGAGATGGTGGAAGTTGTAACGAAATATGTCTATTTATGGCAGGTAGTAACCGCATATTCGGTATGCGAGAATGAAATAACTAGCAGAATAAGAATGTGGACGAGCGCACTAGGAAAGTTCTGTCAGGTGATTCGCAGCTTGTCAATATCCCTCAAGATTAAAGTATATGAGAGATTTATCCAAACGGTAACCACCTATGCGACAGACACTTGGAGGCTAACGAAAAGGCTTCAAATTTAGTACAGCGCAGCTTCATCATCATCATCATCATCATCATCAGCCTTACTACACCCACTGCAGGGCAAAGACCTCTACCTTGTCTCTCCAATCAACCCTATCCTTTGCCAGCTGCATCCACCCTTTGCCTGCAAACTTCTTAATCTCATCCGCCCGCCTAAACTTCTTCCGCCCCCTGCTACGCTTACTTTCTCTTGGAAACCACTCCGTTACCCTTAAGGACCAGCGGTTATCTTACCTTCGCATTACATGCCCTGCCCAAGCCCATTTCTTTCTCTTGATTTCGACTAGGATGTCATTAACTCTTGTTTGTTCCCTCACCCACTCTGCCCGCTTCCGATCTCTTAACGTTACACCTATCATTTTTCTTTCCATGGCTCGCTGCGTTGTCGTTAATTTAAGCTGAACTCCTTTCGTTAGCCTCCAAGTTTCTGCCCCGTAGGTGAGTACCGGTAAGTTTATGCTGTTGTACACTTTCCTCTTGAGGGAAATTGGTAAACTGCCACTTACGATCTGCGAGAATTTGCCATATGCGCTCCACCCCATTCTTATCCTTCTAGTTATCTCCCTCTCATGATCCTGATCAGCTGTCACTACCTGCCCTAAGTAGACGTATTCCGTCACAATTTCTAGGCTCTCGCTGCCAATTGTGAACTGTTGTTCCCTTGCTAGGCTGTTGAACATTACCTTGGTTTTCTGCATATTAATTTTTAGACCCATCGATCTGCTCTGCCTGTCTAACTCATTGATAATGATTTGCAGTTAACCTCCTGAGTTACTCAGCAAGGCAATGTCATCAGCAAATCGCAGATTATTTAGGTATTCTCCATTTATTCTTATTCCCAACTGTTCCCAATTCAGGCCTCGAAATACCTCCTGTAGACATGCGATGAACAGCATTGGCGAGATCGTGTCTCCTTGCCTGACGCCCTTCCTTATTGGAATTTTATTGCTGACTTTATGGAGGACTATAGTAGCTGTGCAGTTGCTATATATATATATATATATATATATATATATATATATATATATATATATATATATATATATATATATATATCTCTTCGAGTATTTTGACATAAGGCTCTTCTAACCCCTGATTGCGCAATGCCTGTATGACTGCTGAGGTTTCCATTGAGTCGAATGCTTTCTCTTAATCAATGAAAGCTATATATAGAGGTTGGTTATACTCTGCGCATTTCTCTATCCCCCGATTGATAGTGCGAATATGATCTATTGTGGAATATCCTTTACGAAAGCCTGCCTGATCATTTGGTTGATTAAGCTTGCTATGGAACGAAAAATGATGGAAAAATGAAAGGGACAGAAAGAGGGAGAGTAGGTGTTAGATAAAACATAGGTTAATGACATGCTGTTCGAAACAAAGAGGTAGAAATGGGCTTGTACAGGACATGTAATGGGAAGGCATTAAGAGTAACGGACTGGATTCCAAGAAAAGGGAAGCGTAGCAGGGGGTAGGAGAAAGTAGGTGGGCGGATGATATTGAGAAGTTTGCGGGGATAGGGTGGCCACAGTGGAGACAGAACAGCGTTAATTGGAGAGATATAGATAGCCCTTTGTCGTGTATCCTGTAGGCAGGCTAACGATGACGATGATTACACCATACGGGCTTGTGAAGTGTAAGAATTGATTTCGGGCCCAGGAGGCAACGTATATTTGCGCCGCTCTGCGATGTTGGCCTTGCTGCCGTCAGCAGCACGCGCAAATGCGAATGGGTGAACCGAAATAACCGCGCACATTCAGTATGACTTACTAAACCACGTGATACAATATTGACTGGCAACCTGTTGCTGCCAGTAGAGTGCGCGTGAGCACCAGCTCCACACATTCGGATTAGTCGACGGCTCTTGCCAAAAAATGTGAAAAAACAATATGTACCCGTAGCATTAGGTGTCTTATTCAGCGCAAAACCCTGTGGCGTAGCCGCCAGCGGCGGTGGCGGCATGGGCGGCAAATCCGCAGGGAACCTGGGGCATGTGTGATCCAGGTTGGTCTTCCCGAGGAAACATGCCATATTGATCATGCGACCTTGTGACATCATCACAACCTGCCCTTCGGATTCTGATAAAAGTGCCCATCATAGCAGGTGGCAATGATTGACCGCGAGACGTCGAACGGAAACTGCAGCCTGGGTTTGACACACTAAACACAAATCAACCCAGATGGGTGTTTTTGGCTTGTCCTCTGGCGTCCTCCCAAATCGAGGTTCGATATACACCGTTAGACTCGGGGTAGATTTCAACACCAACAAATACGGAGAACTTACGGTTGGCGAAGGGAGCAGATTGGGTGTAAATGTTTACACCAAAAAATACGAAGCACTTGCGGTTGACAATGGGAGTATACTTAGTGTAGAATTTTACACCAAAAATACGATGCACTTCCGGTTTGCAATGGGAGGTTTCAACCGCGGCGATACGCTGAGCGGTGGCTGCGGTGTCGTGTTTATGCAGGCGGCGATTTTGCAACGCCGGCATCTAGGAGGAGGTGATGACAGCGGTCCGTTTTTCAATATTGCATTTTTGCTCTTTCTTACAGGGCTACTAGAACTGCTAACTATATAGGCGGAACGGTGCTAGTTAGTTAATCACAGTAATCAGGTTCGATTGCACTTTGAAATCATAAACAAAGCCCAATCGAACGTCAATTTTGAGATATAACGAGCCCCGTTCCGTCCATGCCGTTACGATGTAGTACTGTAAGGAACAGGGTAAGAACGCTGGACACAAAGTGCATCGGACCGCTATCATCACCACCTCCTGGATGCCTGCGTTGCACGATCGTGGCGCCACGCATACACACGACGCCCCAGTCACGTCGCAGCATACTGCCGTTCATCGCGGAAACAAAACGAGACCAGCGGTGGCGGCAAGGAAACGCCTTTAATCTGACTCCCTTGAGTATACGGCACTTCTGTAAAAAATACAAAAACCATAGCTCCGGCGCTAGCCGAAAGTTTCTTGACGGGGTGGTTCGCAATGGGCAAGAAAAGCAGAGTTGGGGAGACGACAGGCAATGAAACTGAAAACAAGACCGTGGTAACGGATCTACGTGCCAAATTCCGGCAACACTTTTTTCTTCTGGTAAAATTATACCATCTATTCCCTGTGGTGTAAAAACGCAATCCCTGAAGTTAAAGAACCTGAATGGTGAACAGGCCACTTGCGGGCAGCACCACATTGGACAAATAATGTTTGTCATCTCTCTGCCTTTAGAAGTTTTTAAAAAAAATGCATTTGTACATTGTATCCCTAAAATCCGTTCATTACTGTTACTTATTTTTGCAGCCCATAATGAACCTTTTTAAAGAAAATTTTGAATTCCGTGCTGCACTCGCGCATTGAAAATATTTTTAGAGCACTATTTTCATCCAGTCTATAAATCCTCAAATTCGATAAAAGCAGGATTCGCAGTAAGGATTACACAAAAACATTGCATGTAGCTTGTGCTCCGTGGTTTTATTTTCGAACAAAAATATAGTTCTTGGATTTTACCTTCATGATGCAAGGTAGGTGTGTAAGTTTAACAAACATTTTTTTTCGAGACTGCAGTTTTAAGCACTTTACAGAACATTGTTACTCGCACGTCTTCAAAACACTGTTCGCAATTTAACTTGCGCATGCGACTTACATTCATTCCATTGGATGTTCGAAAATACTGAATTACGCAGACCACCACTAGAAATAGCACTGGATTATCACAAATGTCAGTTACTAACCTAAAAACATATCTGAAATATTAGCACCAGCAGCATTAAAATGCTGCTTAACATGTCAAGCTTATTTAATTGAAAAGAAATTGAAGAGCCTGCGTAAAGTAAAGGTCACAAAGACCTGTAGATTACAATTTTATTTTTTTAAATGGAGGACAATAAAATACACTTGAAACCACAATTCTTGGACAGGTATTAGAGATAAGGAATAACCTGAAATCAGCACCTAAAAGTAATCAAAACAATATAATAGCAAATCTTGAAAAACAATGCACAGTTGACTTGAAAACTTCTTTGCTACACTTCAGGCTAACTGGTGCTGTCAGATAAGATTAGTTAAAAAAATGTTATGCACCAGACAATTCCCAGTTACTAATTCCAAGTGGCTAACTTCAGTATGCACATTACAGACTACAATAAAAGAAATACTAAACAGACATCCTAAAGCAGCCCACTAAATTTACAGTAATATATCATAGGTATCCAACTTCTAATGTTTCTTTGTTCTTGAGAAACACATAGGATGAACATAACCTTAGAAAACGTATACAATACAATAAATTAAACACAATCACATAAAAAGAACACAAAACAAAACTTTACACTCAATATATGGAGGCCTATGCTCTAGAGAAAGTTTATGTGCCCGAAAGATATGTAAGCCACCCATTTCAAGGAGCCTGTCGGAAATAAAATGCAACGCTCATAACTTATATGGCAAAAATTAGAATACAGAAACACATGCACAAATGCTTTTCAATCTAGCTAACAAGTAAAGACTAATGCTGAAGCACAAGGAATTAACCGGGTATTACGTGACTGTGCGCACTACAAGCAAAGCAAAAACACATGGGCTAAGCTCAAAGTGCTCAGGACACAGGTATTCTCTTTGATCGCGAGGAAGGTATTCATCACCTTCACTTTAGGACGAATTGAAGAAAAATTCCAAAAAAGTTACCATGGCAACTGATCATACTAAGGACTAGTAACTTTGTGATTAAATTGTAATTGAATTTCTGAAGACCGGTGTCTAAGCACATATTTGTTTGAAAACATAATTGTTCCCCAAATCCATTATCACCATTATTTTTTCTAATTAAAGGATATGTATAAATGCTAGCAAATGTGTCATGTGGCAGAACGGGAAGTCCATTAAAAAAAAATTACAAAATGCTGACAGTGCTCCCAGCAAGCTGTCCGAGCTAGATGCAAAAGATAAAAACCATGACTAGCCCATGCAGGGACAAGAAATCAGTGGTGTGATGAATTTTAGGGTCAACGAAATGTTGCTATTCCTGTTTGTCATGTCTTTTCATGCTGTCACATAATGCAAGTACAGCATTTGTCGAAGGTTAGAGCCCAAGGAATTTGCTTCTGAGCCTTGTTGTGCATCGCTAGTATTCCAGATCTCTTGAAGGTACAGAAGATGTTGCCCTGACCACCGTGAATGTTGGACATCCATGGATGCTCAGAGGCCTTATTACACGGCTTAGAAGCCAAACCTTTTGGCTCTGTACTTTTTGACAAAGGCTATACATCAGTTTTCTCACAGATTCATGCTGATATTGTTTTCCTTTTTCTTCGCTCTGGCCAACTGTATCATTAACATTGATAAGTTATAGCAGCACAGTTTGTGTTCCACTACCAGTATTCCAAACAGTACTAAAAAACTAGACAAGGAAAACATCTACAGGCAGATAGAAGAGGCGTCTGTGAAGGAAAGACAAAGTGGTTTTTAAAACTGATGAGCTCAAAAGCATCGAAGCGTGGTTTATTTTAAGCCAAATATCTAAAGGCAAAGGGTGGATGCAGCTGGCAAAGGATAGGGTTAATTGGAGAGACATGGGAGAGGCCTTTGCCCTGCAGTGGGTGTAGTAAGGCTGATGATGATGATGATCTAAAAGCACTCTCAAGGAATGTCAGCAGAGTGCCTTCTTTAGATTTTCCATACAGAACACCCAGAAGGCTGCAAACAGCAGAATCCCCACAGAAGCGATGAGGTTTTCACTACAGGGTGATGGCCAATGAACAGGAAAACTGCGCCTTGATAGGTGAGGAGGCATGCTGTGAGTGCTTGGTCCTGCAAAATAAAAACGAAATATCACTGACATTTCTAACACTTGTAGAAACGTAAAATAATACTGTTGCATTTCAGTATAATGCACATTATGAATACACTATCCTAGGGATGAATTCATGGGGAGGGGTCTCCCCTCCTCAAAGTGAGAAATTTTACATAGAAAAACCATGCCCAACCCAAATTTTTGAAGAATAAAGTCAAAGAAATGAGAGGTCCAAACATGTCACAGACCGATTTTTAAAGATAATGGTAACCAGGCTAATGTACCGGGAGCTATCAACACTGTCTAGCTTCAACTTCATTGCCCACCACTATGTGCAGGAGACCTTGGTGACAAGTTTTGTATCAAAACTTTTTCATTCATGATTCGTTAGTATGGATGAATCACTTTGCGAGAATTTTGCTCGGAAACCAAAGTGTCCATATTACAGAGGAGCAACTGTACATATGATTTGTCCATTAGAGCCATGATCACATTTAGTGGGCCACCACAACAATACAAAAGGTAAACAAAATGCTGCAATGACCTCCCTGCCAAAGATTTGAAAACCATATTCTAGCTATAAGACAACTGAGCTGTTCAATCTCATTTAATTGCAACCAGTGCAGTAACAGCCTAACTGTAATCAAACTAGAGGCTAAAGAAACAATGGTGAGCCACTGCTCATAAGGGAGCGTGATACAACGTGCGTATTCGAAAGGTACAGCTGCACACGAAATCTACCACTCTTGCTTTATCCGTGACATTTGATACATATGGCGACTACAGGAGTTTTTGCTGAGCATCGAAGAAGCAATTGTTCTCTAGGGAATCACATTTAGAACACCCATAACAGCCCGGGATGCAGCAATCAGTACTCCCCATGAATCGTTTTTGCGTGTGTATAATGAAGACCTAAAAATACAAAACTGGTATGGTGTTATTCAGTGTACATCGTCATTATACACAGCTTGTGATGTAGCACTCCACAATGATTGGATGCCATCGAAGACTACAACACAAAACACTCTTTTCCAACTGAAAATTAAAAATAGCTGCACCATACCTAGACCTCATTACCATTTGTCAATAAAATGAAAAAAAAACCACAGTCGCAAAAGCAAATAATGGTGATTGCCTCTCCATAATTTCATGCAAGTCTAAAGAAACCACAACCGTCTCAACATTGGATTATTGGTTAGTTGAAAAGAGTGGTAGTAAACACGCGTGAAAATGAGGCAGTAGCAATGCAAATCCCAAAATAGCTGCGTGTCAGTACGCTGTATCTGGTGTAGTCATGAAATTACTCTATTTTCAGAACTGAGCATAGTTGCAGCAGTTTCACTGGCTCCTTATTCCTACTATTTATTTTTAATTGCACAAGTAACTATGCCTGAATTTTAACGAAAATCCCTTGGGGGTCAGCAGCTCCTTACTGTCACTGTTTGCATCCCGCCTCTTTGCAAGATAACGAAACACCAGGGTTTTGTGCCAGCCCCATTCTAAAATAAATAATCACAAAACCAACGCTTTGCTAAGGCTTGTGACATCAATGACTAAATTTGAGTAAATTCTGTGCCTAAAAGGTAGTCATCAGATGGTCAGATAAATACTGAGCTGCTCTGTTTGTACAGAAACTTCAGTTCCTGCCTATGTCCACCAATAATTTGCACAAAATTACCTGCAAGTGTTGCAGGGGGCATCTTTCTTTGCGACTTAACTCTGAACTGTTTGGTACTGCTTTTAGATTAAACTGATACAGCCTTGGAGTTCTTCACAGATTATAACTACTGACTCCAATAATGATAGGTGAGCAAGGCAATGAAGTATGCGATGCCTTGAAATTAAAGCAGCTGTTATATTTTCACGAATGGTGACAGCACGTTTATACTGCACCCATCGAAGTTATGCCGCAACGAACCGCAGAACATAAGGCAAGAACTGACAGCCGTTGCTTTCTCGCTTTCACTCGTGTTCCAGTGGCAAAGAGATTGCGCCATTGACTAAATGCAACAAATAATCAGATTGGAATTCTAAATGTGGTGGCCGAATCTATGACGGCAGAATACAAGTATGCACTTCAGGAGCTTTGAGCACATTCATAAATTTGCTGCGACGCGCACGATAAGCAAAATTGTTTTTTGTGGGGAACCATGGCATTTTAGAAAAAGCGACCTGGTTTTTTTATGTTAATAGAGATGCCGCATACCTCGTTCTGCGAACATGCATGAAATTAAGAGTGGCCAAAAATGCTGCCTATATCCAAACTAAAATGACACAAATGCATCGGACGGCACTAAAATAACAATGCCGAAAACATACAGCCGCTTGCAAGGTGTACTTCAGAGCAGACGCAAGCAGACTTGTACTACAGAGCGCTCGTGCGGTGCTTTGCGGAATGAATGCGAACTTATAACGCAGGCCTCACATACATCAATAGCATTTGGGACGGAGAGACTCCTCTCCCTCTCAATTGGAAATCGGCTCTCGTGACCTTCATTCCGAAGGCCGGCAAACCTATCGATGTGGAGAACCTTCGCCCCATCTCTCTGACGTCTTGTGTCGGCAAGCTGATGGAGACGATGGTGCGCGACAGACTCTCCGATTATCTCGAAACACAGCACATTTTCGCGGACACCATGTTCGGTTTTCGTCCTCACAAGTCAGCACAGGATATACTTCTGCAGCTCCACCACGACATCTTAGATCCTGTCGAATGTCCCCAAAACGACAAGGTGGTCCTGGCCTTGGATCTTAAAGGCGCATTCGACAACGTCAAACATGCAGTAATCCTGCACCACCTCAGTAACACCAACTGTGGCCACAAAACATTCCATTACAGTCAATTTCTTACAGACCGTCAAGCCTATATACGCATACAAGATGCGGAACACGGGCCATACACCATCGGCTCGAGGGGAACACCTCAAGGCGCGGTCCTGTCTCCCCTGCTCTTCAATTTGGCAATGCTTCGCCTTCCCTCCAAATTGTCTTCTCTGCCCGGGATACATCACGCTCTTTATGCGGATGACATTACAATCTGGGCCACGCAAGGCAACCTGGGCCACATGGAGTCCTGCCTGCAAGCAGCAGCGACCCTAGTCGACGACTACGCGGCCTACTGCAGACTCCAGTGCGCCCCAGCTAAATCAGAATTTGTGCACTTACGTCCCTCCCCCCGGGACACAACTCCGCTTCACATCAGTCTCCCCTCGGGACCGATCCGGGAGGCCAAGGAGATCCGCGTCCTTGGCCTCTTCATACACCACCAACGCAGAGTCGACACCACCATAGCCAAACTTCGCACGGTGGGAGACCAGGTGGGCCGAATAGTCCGCCGGGTCTCAAACAAGCGGGGCGGATTACGAAGCAAGGATGCACTGCGGCTTGCCCATGCTTTCGTAACGAGTAGAATCCTCTACTCAACTCCCTACTTGCACCTGCGCAAACATGATGATGACCAACTGGAGGTCATCCTGCGGAAAGTCATCAAGCGGGCTCTCGATCTTCCGATCGCCACGTCCAACCAGAGGCTTCTGGCCTTGGGCGTGGTGAACACATTTCGGGAGCTTCGAGAGGCCCACTTATGCAACCAATACACGCGTCTTGCACAGACCACATCCGGTCGCCGCCTCTTGGACCGGCTACACATCAAACACGACTACCACATTGAGGAAAGGGAGAGAGTGCCAGAACCCTGGAGACGCGCCCTCCGGGTCCGACCCCTTCCCCGCAACATGTCCAGTGAAGACCATAGCGGTCGTCGCCAGGCGCGCGCGGAAGCGTTGGCGCGATACTATGGTAACCAAGAACATGTGTATTACGTAGACGTTGCCGGCCCACACCACGGGGGGTGGTACACGGCCGCAGTCGTACACAACACAAACACAGTTAACGGGCTCACTTTCAAAGCCTACAGCGCAACACACGCGGAGGAGATTGCCATTGCTCTGGCTCTCACGAATCCCAAGTCAAAACACATCATCACCGACTCGCGAGGGGCCTGTCGGAACTACGAGTTGGGCTGGGCTCCCCCGCTTGCCTGGCGCATACTGGAATATCGCTGTCGATCTGAAGATCCAACTCCACGCAACCTGATTTGGGCCCCCGGTCACCAGGGCCTCCAGGGAAACGAACAGGCCGATCAGGCCGCCCGCGCACTCTCTCCCCGGGCTATCTCCCTGTCCTTGGAAGGGTACTCCCAATCAGACAATCTGGCCATTACATTCAAACAAATCACCGATTACTACAAGGAGGAGCACCGGCGCTACCCGGCCCCTTGTAAGGGTCTGGATCGCGCTGACGAGCGCCTCCTCATCAAAATTCTCACTAACACTGTACTGTGCCCGGCGGTGCTTAAACACTTCAATACATCCTTTGATGGCACGTGCCAGTTCTGTGGGGAGGTGTCTGACACCTTCCACATGGTTTGGGCGTGTCAATCTAACCCATCTATCCCCCCCAACCCCAACCCCACCAGAGAGGACTGGGAGGCGGCCCTGCTCGGCTGTCAAGACCTGAAGAGCCAAAAGGCCTTGGTTCTACGGACGCGGGCGGCGTTGCTTGCCAATGGGGCCCCGGAATAGGGGCTCCACCTAGTACTGTGAGGGGAAAGGGCCAATAGGGTCCTACCCCAATCACCTTTCTGTAAAAAATTTATTGCTTATAAATGTTTTTCACCACCACCACCACCACCACGCAGGCAGTGGGATTGACTGACAATGCAGGTGCTCAAGCGCTGGCGCATAGTCATAAAACAACCCATACACTGGCAGCGCGTCGTTAAGAAAACTGCGCTAATGTTTTGCTCCATTCCGCAGAATAGTGCTTCAGCGCTCCACACAAGCCTGCTCACGTCTTAATCGTACAACGATATTTAAGACGCAAAATCACTTACCATGAAGGCGAGACGGATGTGAGACGGCAGGGATTCAAAAACATCCTTCCGGGCAGCAGTGTCGAGGTAGAAATTTCTCTCCCGCTGGCCAAGGGCGCGGCAAAGCCAGCGCTTGTCTCAATTCGCTCACAACGGCGCCATACCGCCATTCGCAAACCAGAGCGAGGGGCAAGCTCAGCCGTCGTTTACGATACCCACTTCGGTGAACTCGGTTAAGCATCCATCTTTCCTTTCTCCGTCGCGCATCGAAAAGCAGAAACGGCAAACGCACAGTCGCCGCTTACGATATTCGTTTCAAGAGAGGCTCCAGACAACCCGCCGCGCTCACTTCTGCGACGCAATCCAAGACGGCCCCGCTGGCGCTGCTAGGCCTAGCGCCTACACCGCTTCTGTCACAGCGTCCGCACTCACGAGTAAGGACTCTCTCGCCGTCTTCTGATCCTTTGCGCCGCCTGCTGTCGATTGCATCTCAACCGAAACCAAAACTTGCTGCTTCGTTCCGGAACTAAGAGAAACAGATAAAAGTACACAGTTCCACTGGCGCGTTCTTTTGAACAGCAGCAGTTGTTCGACCTCGCTCCGTCTCAGTTGCGTGCGGTGTTTTTTTCTACACTGTTCGGAAGGTTCCGAATGGCGACAACCACTCCGTTAGAGACGGCTGATGAACGATTGCGGACCTCGTTAGCACACCGTCAGTTCTAGCTGGTGCTGCTTCGGTGATTATGATATCATGTGCACCGTTTGACCCGTGTTCTCGTCTGGCGATGCGGTGTTTTAAAGCGGACGAACACGGATAAACCTCCCATCTCGTGTCATTCGTGTTTTGTGTGCACAAGCCCCACTTGTGGCTGTGCTCGCAACAGCCACTTATCGTGGCAGTGACGCATCGCTTAACTGCGGCGCCACGAATGGTATGACTCCAAGCGATATATGAGTGTAAATTAGAGAATGACCAATTTCGAACATATGCGCATTAATCTTTACGCTGTCGCGTCATACCTTTAAAGCGGAACATTATTGTCCCCTACAGTGATTGTGTTCTCGATCATATTCGCTGCTTGCGTATCAATGCTTGCGAATGTAACACGAATGCTGTACGAATTTTGTACGAGTCATCACTTCATGTTCATGCCTTATTTTAGGTATCAAGTTACTCATCTGCACGGTGGGCCCCCATGCCGTATTTCCGGACATGTATGTTCCCGATGGCGTCTGCCACTACCTATACTATACGGACGTCTTCATCGTCAGGGGTAAGGTGATGGCAACTGAGCTACAGATCTCCTTCCAGACGTTCAAGAATGTTCTCAAAACGTACTCGAAGACAAAGGGAGGCCTCTCTTTCGACATCAAGTGAGTGGAACTCTTGAACGCACTGCCTGTGGGCGTTCCGGCCATTGCGCGCAGATCAGATGGAAGCACGCGTAAGCAGGCAAGATTGCTGTTTCTGAAGGTTTATTTTCGCCTCAAGACGGTTACTGTTATTGGAAATTAAGACTGCTCGTGTCTCTGGCAAGCAAAGATGGACGCGCGGTGAAGTTTTGCAGACATAGTAGAAAAGTAGCGCGTGTATGTTCAAAGCAATTTCATATTGTTCTCTAGCTGAATTGCACATCCTGATTGTTTTACAGCATACATTTGCATATTAATGCTCCTTCCGAATTCTCCATTCTCTCCCAGCGTGATATTTCGCAGTCGTCTTAAGCATGAAATGACGCCATAACATAACAAGGTCACACGACATATTTTCTCGCCAACAAGGTCTGAATGAGAATCGGAAGGCGTCACAGTGCTTCCCGGAAGCAGTACCGAGATACAGAATATTATGCGAGAGCTGCTTATTATCTGACAGTATGGGATCACATACTGAGTCGAGGGCGGAACGTCCATCCCCGTTGCACGTCATCTAGAGCTAAAATTTTGGAAATCTTTCTCTCACAAGTCTCAGTTCCGGCCGTCTGAGCGTCTTGTAATGAATGAATAAGCTCAGCTTTTAATAACACTGTCCATGACCGGATTTGCAAAACATTAGTGACTAGAAAAAGAAAATTGATGCTTCTAATCAACTACGCCGGATTTAGGCATGAATTGAATTGCAGGAAAGTCGTGTTGCTTGCTAAGACGGCTCATAGAAGGCGGCACCCGCAGTCTGGCATCGTTCAGATGTTTTGGCGCTGAACAGTGCCATCGTCTTGGCACACTCGTGTTCTTCGAACTGAACGACACGCATGGCTTGCCTGGCTGCAGTGGAGTCTTGGCGAGCTGTCGCCATCTGTCACTATTTTTAGGTGGACAGCACAATTAGCTTACTTCGCCGCTTTTCGTTTTTTAATTGCCGCGCAGTCCAGCCGCATCCTCTAGGTCTGGCGAGCGTGTTCTGCTTCTTTCCCTGATTTCACTCTTAACACGAATAAGCAAAAATAGAAGCAAAACCTAAGCAAGCTGTCCGTTAGCTCATTGCATTTTAGGGAGAGAGTACGCCGTCCATGTTTCGGAGTAGATTTCGATCACTATTATTCACAATTTAAAGCTTACTTACTCGACGCAGTCAGCATTGGAAGAGGCTTTGAAACGCGGAACCGGAGGTCCTGAGATTACCAAATTGAGGACATTGAAAGCTTGGTTCCAATATGTGGCTTCTATAACTTTGCATGTTTTGAAGAGGCAACTTATTTCTGATACCAACCGTAAGTAATCTTCAGTGATGAAAATCTACGGCAGGACTTGGACTGAAAATTCAGGGGGAAGGGCGGTACTTTGTTGACCTAAAGTGCGGTGTTGCTGTTTGTGTCAGTGATGCGTGGTTAAGATCTTAATTATACTTGCCTTTGCCCGCTTTCTGAGACTCCATTGAAGCGAGCGCTAGGAGGGTTCGGCACCCGACTCGATCGACTGCTTCGAGGCGTCTGGCGAAGGCGAGGCGCGCGCGCGAGTGGCGCCATGCGCAGTGAACAACAAAGGGCGCAACCTGGCCTCCGAGATCATCCGCGGTCAGCGGCTGATTGCGACGGCCATGGGCGCAAGAGCGTAACGGACGAACGCAGCATGAGCCATTAAAGGCTTTTGCCTCAATACCCCGCCCCTGAAAAAGATTAAGGCTAGAGGAGCGCTTACTAACATTTTACTCATTTCGTGTTTAGAGTATTCGGTTTCTGGCACACCACAGCGCGCGCCTCACTTTGAGCTGCCCAGCAAGAACTCGCAGCACAACGAATAGATGAGTGAGGGCGAAGAGGACGACATTGGACGCATATCGCTAGAAGTTTTCAGTTAGACGATGCAGCTGCAGAATCTGTGGCAATGTCTGTGCTGTCTAATTCACCCGGAAGCGAATTTAATTTGCCTGTGAGGCTGCTGGTTGAAATGCTGTCCGGTAATATTTAATGATAAAGGATTTCTTCTTTATAGCATACGCAGAGAACGTTTAGAGATGCTGTAGATAGGCGGTACCCTGTGCTTGGCTCCAGGTCCGGGCCCAAGCTCGGGGTTTTTATGCAGCGATATGTTCGCAGCGGTTTCCGAACGATATTAGTCTCCGTTCGCCTTTAATGGGATCGCAAGTCATTTAATGATTAAAAGGCAGTGATGAAAAAATCGCGTGCACAAGAAGGGGGCTAGGCAATTCTTTTCGTTATCCTTATTGACTAATTATCGCGTAAACATCACTCGTATTTGTGTTTTCGTTGCCAGTATTACTCATCGAGTATAGTGCTTGTGTTCTTGTAGAGTTGTGGACAACGCAGCTCCTCCTTATGTTGGCTTCTTCCGGTGTACGCACTTGGCATCAGGTTTTTTCCTTTGGAATATGCAGCAAAATTGACCAGCAATGCACACTTATTCAATTCTACTAGTGCCGTGTGCGCCATTAAAAGATTTCCAATATTCATGAGAATCTTACGGTTCTCAGCGGCTACGGCAAACACGTTACGGTGGAGGCCTGCTTATTTGCATTTGGCGATCAACTTGGCTTGAGTCTCAATTTAGTGTGAATAACACGCTACACACTAACAAAACGACAACTGGAACGGGGGACACAGGACAAGCGCGAGTCTCAAGGGCCTCAGTTATTAGTGAGCCAGCCAACAAGCCTTGATTCGCCTGCTCTAGTTTGGACGCGCTATTTTTCTTCCTTGTTTTTTTGTTCATCGAGAGCTGGAGAGGTGGTACACCTTGCGCAATGAGACTAAAAAGTCGTTTCACTCCGCAACCTTCTCCTTTTCACCCTTGCCGCTTCTCCACGTACGCTAACGGCCGAGAAAGCGAGCGTGCCGCTGCCATCCCCTATACACCGGGCAGCTCGCACTGCCAGGGAATATCAAACGATGCCGTAGAAAGCTACATAGCTCGCACATGCTGCACAGCTGTGTCCCATTTTACCGCATTACGCCGTAAGGTTAGCAATGCAATTGTTGAGCATGAAGACGCCACCACATTGGCTTCGCTCCGCCTCAGCTGTCGATAGAGAGGAGGGAAAGCTTTGGCTTTCACAGCTGTGCTCTTCTTCCGCACTCGAGAGCTGACCATACAGCGCTGCAGACACGTTGTTTGGCAGGCCTTTTTTCGTTTCAGTTCTGTCATATACTTCTCCCGTTTACATGCTTATTTTTCTATCGCCTCTTGTGTGGCCTGTACCACACACGATGGCTGCACTCTACTTCTGTTGACCACGTGTTATAGCACCATTCAGCTATTTTTAAACACTCATGAGTGATCATAGCACACTCCGTGAGTCACTATTGTGGTGTTTAGCACTGGGTGTGAGGAATTGTGGTAAGGATCACTATAAATTGTTTCGTGACATGACAATGTTTTCTTGTCTTTAACGAGCTTCTGAATACATGGCTTATACTTTGGTTTATCAGCTTTAACGTTCCGAAGCGACCCAACCTATGAGGGATACCGTACTGGAGGGCGCCGGATAATTTCAGCCACCTGGGGTTCGTGAACGTGAACTGACACCGCACGGCAAATGGATCTCTAGCATTTCCCCTTTGTGAACATGCGTCCGCCGCTCTGGTGCTGAACCCGTGTCTTTCTGGTTAGCAGCCGAGCATCATAACCACTGATCCACCGCGGAGGCTTTTTCTTAATGGAGCTATCTTCATAAATAAAATAGTATTATTTAATAGATCATTTCGCCGCACACTACTTGGTTTGTTTCGATTAGACATTGAAATTTTTCCTGCTCTTCTGGCGAGTTATTTCCATTGTCATCTTTCATGTTTCTAATAATATTTTTACCGAGTGTCTACTTTTTGTATTCGTAGCATTCTTGAGTGAGATTTTATCCCCTAGCTGCGTGAAATTGGCATGTGGTGCAAGGGCGTGTTTCGCACTGTTATTGAACGTTTTTAAAATGCTGTTGCAAAATCTGCGAAGAAAAGGAGCAGGAGACTCAGTCAAGCTTGGCTCAGAGCTGCTTTTTGTCCCCGCTGCAAGCATTTTTTCTGTTTAAAAACTGCAAACTAAAGATTGACATTAAAATTCCTCCTATCAATAAAGCATTTTCTGGAAACACTTCTTCTAGGAGACGTACTCGATTGCCGCAAGCCCAAAACTGGCGGCGACGTGATTCGCTTGCTCGATGGCCTGTTATTGAATCTTCGTGTCCGAGCAGATGACCAGCACAGGCTTCCACAGCTCGGGAGAAGGGAGCTGTACTAAATACGCCTGGGGCAGTGGGACCTTTTGCGCGGTTCCAGGGGACGCGGTCGTACGTCGCTTTTTCGCCGCAGTTATTGCAATTAGGGCAAGCACCACCGGATTCAGAAGGAAGTGTGTTTGCAGGTGGAGCCAGGTAACTTTTTCGCCTTTGTTAAGTATTTGTGGGAAGGGGCATGCACACACCTCTCCAGCCTAAAGTGATGGGTGATGCCATGAAACGAAATTAACCCGTCCCTCTTGGAATTCGTGTCGGAGGGCTAGCTCACTGCCCGGCCGACGAAGCCTCCCGTCTGCGCGTGAACCTCCTCGTTCCCCGCGTTAGAAGAGTGGGCCGGGACACAGATCAATTCGCCATCTTTAAATATAAAACTGTTGAAAAACTCTACCTACTATGTTATTTAGTCAATAAGCATGCATTCAACTTCTTCTCAAAATGGGCGAAATTGCCAATAACATGAGCGCGTCTCATAGATAAACAGATATCAATATGATAGGCGCGTTCTATGAGGGAAGCTGAATATATGCTTTAAATTTTGGCCGGCAATGACATGAATGCCCAAATATATGCCAAGCTAATTCTAGAAACCACATATTTCTCTATTATTTCTTCCACTTTGCTTTTGCATCATCCAGCCGGGCAGTCAGAGCTATGATCTGGGACTTACTTTCGGTTGTAGCAGTAGTGATCTTTTCCATCTGAATATTCTGTAGGGAGATCTTGTGTTCTTCAATTCACGATAGCTCAGCGGCTATGTCTAGACAGTCTCGGAACCAGTGTCACTTGAGCAATTCATAGCCTCTAAATCGCACCCTATCGCACGCTATCTGGCATATACAGCTTTGAAGACTCAAGTCCAGCCTTCCCGGGCAAGAAATATGAATATTGGAAAATTGTAAGACACTCTTACGGAACTTTTGAAGGTAATGGTTCATTATTCTGATATATAAAAATCTGTCTTTTAAAGTGTTTCTATCGATCGCATCAAATAGTTAATTAAGGCTGTCATAGAAAACCAATGGGGAACACTTTTGACGATAGGAACAATGTGAATAAGAAATAAACTACAAGACTTCCGGCGGGTGATCTGCGAATTCATCGATTTTTATAAAGAAATCTTCAATTATATGAAAAAATTGCGTTCATAAACGGTTTCCCGCCCAAACATGCTTTTGTTCAGAACTGCTGGGTATGGCCTGCCTCAATGCCCACGCCTAGCTACTCGTTATACCTTCTAGCACTGGAGTCACTTGTGCACGCCAAGTGTCTTTTTTTCTCTTCTAGGTACGTTGACGCCGCCACCATCCAGAAGAACAAAGGGGTTATTACGAACCTTGCGTCTGGCAACATCGGGAATTATGGGTTTCTTGGCTTGATAGCACCCATCGAGATATTGCAAGACTGGGTAGAGAATAAAGCCAGTGGCATCCTCAAGGTGCGCCTTACGCTCAGCAGAATTAATCTACGTACGAAACCCCGCACTTCGTAGAGTGGTTGAATGGTCTGGGCGTGGACGCTATTAGCTGCTGACTGCCAGTAGGGCGCTCGGTTGAGTCCTTTGGGAACTTAATGCGCTTCAGCCGAGGACGTTTTAAGGCCACTGAAGGATCATTTAGGGGGCTGATGCGTATTCGTCCCTGCGCCTTGAGAGTAGAGGCACACGAGGATGAAACTTTCTATCACTACACCGCTAAAAGAGCATGGGCTAAAGAGCATGACATCAGTCATGGTGAAAACTATGACGTTGATAATTTCATGCTGGAAATATCACGATGCGGAAGGTGCTGGCGCTCACCGTCCTCGTGATGACAATGTCTCCTACGTCCTTTAAGCACAGCAGCGCGTTAGGGGGAATTATAGAGAGGTGAAGAACGCTGGTGTAATTTCATGCAGTTATCTTGAGAGGAAACTACCGCTGTAACCATTCATGCCACGTTGGAATGCTGGGAAATATAACCTGGTTATGTCGCTTTAATACTGTCCGCCTCCAAATCAACGCGCAGCGCATTTTTTCTCTGGAAGGAGCTTACAAGAATCGTATTGCTGGTCTGTAAACTTAGGACGATAAATTAAACGTCTCGATTAAGTAAACCGAAGACAGGTGATTTCAGGTCTCTCAAGATGAGCCCAAAAATACTCCATGAGGCATCGGCGGCCACCCGGTACCGCGTGCAGCGCTTAGTTCCTGCATGGCATCCCCTCCATTATGGAGTACCTGTACACGGGATAATCAGAAAAGATATTTATTTATTTATTTAATTTTATATAATGTAAGCATTAACAGATTCATACATAAGTAGGCCACAAGGCAAAAAGTTCAAACTTCGAAGCAGGGAAGATAATATTGCGTTTGCAATAATTATGTCGGAGGAGAATAACAAATAAGCAATAAAAACAAACAACTCACTGAACAAGGTGCAAAGCATATAATATTAAGTGAATCACTCCGCGGTGAAATACTGCAGTTACAAAGAATGTAAAAACGAACGGTGCAAACGTGAAAAAAAAAACTAAATACGCGCAAAGCAAAGTTGTGCAAAATGCATGCGGTAAGCATATCATCCTGCTCCTTTTACAGCCGACGAGCATAGGTAGTGAATGAAAAACTGTCGAGGCTGCAAGCAGCTGAACTCGAAATATGATTATGGCGCCGACTGCGACACTGGAGTCCTGTATCTATTGAGGGCTGCGAGGCTGAGATAGTCGCTTGGTGAATGTTGCTGAAATTCAGGCAGTTCCTGTCAATGAGAAAATCGTGGAAATAAAGGCACCCCGCTCGTCACCGCTTACAGCCCAAAAGTCACGGTTAAGCACTGGGTGTTCTAATCGGCAAGACATTAATACATCGAGAGTCGAAATCCTGCTTGGTATCCAGCTCCTGAACGTCTCTCTGTAGGAGCAGCGACTGACCTGGAATAACGCTCTCTTCCTCTTTCCAGGAATTTAAGAACTTTCAAAGCGGAGACCAATCAAGAAGGACAATCATAGCGATCGGCACGTTCCGATATAACGAGCACGGCACGTGGACCAAGTACACAAGCCTTTTCGAGAAAACCGTAGCACAAGGGTGAGTTCTGCTTGCCTTCCAATTTGCGAACCAGAACACAAAGAGACACTTGTTTATGCTCGCTACCTGCCAAGGGCCCAATTATCGGGTTTTTCCATGCGACAGCACCACGGGTCCCTTCAGCGGAGAACCCGGAGTTCGTAGGTGGCTGTTCAAAAAAATTCGATTTGGTTGATGGGGTCATGACGTCACACGTGAACCATGGAACTGAAACGGTCAAAACATGTGATAAACAGCGATGATAACGCGGCAACATGTCTCCAACGTCATGACTTGTGAGAATATCACATGTATAAAAAGCACAGAAAACAACCTTGGCAATAGTACCGAGACCCTTAGGTCGCAAGTCAGGCACGTTAACCGATACGTTATGAACCCACGCTGTAATGACATGGATGAAGGGGGCCTTGTGTGTCAGGTGGTAAGGTAAACATAAAAAGAAGAAATTAAAATAAAAATCGAATAGAAAAGACTAAACATAAAATACCAAAAATACCTGGAATTGGTATGCAAATATGGGGTGAGAGATGAACCAATATGGAATGGCGAAAAAAGCATTCTTGTCAGCGAACTGTAATGCAAAGAGGACTCAATGTCGCTGAATCGAGCTATTTACGTAGTCGCGTCCTACTCATAAGGCACAGATTTTCAGTTCATTTCATGTATTAATACTTTCAGGGCCGTTTGGCATTACACAGGGGAGTGATGAAAAAGATAGCGTATTAAACAAAAGCCAGAAACGCAACAAAAAGTGAAAAATACAAGTTGTTAAGCTCCTAATTATACAAAGTTAGCTAGTCCAATTTTAAAACGATTACGGTCCTCAATGGCGGCGATAAGTCCGGGAAGGCGGTTTCAATCCTGTGATGTGCGGCGAATAAAACTGCGGGAACAAGCATTAGTGCGGCAAGAAATAATACCAGCTTTGGGAGAGTGGTGAACGCGGGCAGAACGATAGGACGGAGTACAGATATATTCATTGTGCAGGTGGGTGTTATGGAAGTATATTATGTGAAAAGGGCAAAGGCGAGAATTAAAGCGGCGAGAGGCAAGTGACGGTAGACATAAGGTTTGTTTCGTTCTAGAGCACTGGCAGTCCGATGGTAGTTATAAAGAATGAACTGATTAGAATTATTCTGCACAAGTTCCGAGTGAGTTAGCTTAGCATAGCTTGGGTCCCATACAGAGAAGGCATCCTGAAGTTTATTGCGGACTAATGTTTTGTAAGGAAGCAATTTTAGTTATACGGGGGCAGAAGAAAAATTACGCCGCAGATATCCGAGCATTCGATTGGCTTTAGATATTATATGATTAATATGAATGGACCATGTTAGGTCTCACGTAATATGTTCGCAAAGGTAGAGGTAAGATGTTACTGAGTCAATGATAGTGTTATAAGGTAAGCAGTTGGACTTTACTCTCTGCGGGATGCGTCCAAGTCTTTACATTTATTGATTTAAGTGACATGAGCCAATGACTGCGCCAATCTAAAATAGCGTGAAGTTCAGTTTGTAGCCTGTTAACATCCTAGTCACTATTAATTTCTCTGTAGCACAGCACGGTCATCGGCAAATAGACATATGTTAGAAGTAACGTGCTGGGGTAAGTCATTTATGTAGATTAAGAAAAGAAGTGGACCCAAAACCGAGCCTTGAGGCAATCCAGAGATTTCCGCGCTGCAAGATGAAGTATTATCGTTACAAGATAACAAACCGAGAACAATGACAAAGGAAGTGTTCTAGCCACGTAATAATTTTTGGGTCAAGGTTCACTTGCGCTAATTTTAAGAGTAGTAGTTTGTGACAAACTTTGTCGAACGCCTTGGCAAAATCTAGAATAATGCATTCGGGAACGGAGCCTCGGTCAAGGATTAGGTGGAGCTTATGCGTAAAGGTAATTGCGTTTCACAAGAGAATGTTTTTCGGAAGCCGTGTTGTGCGTGTGAAAAAAACTAATTTGAATCCAGAAAGTGTAAACTTTCGGAGTAAAGAATGTGCCCTAAGATTTTGCATGAGATACTGGGAGGTGATGTTGGGCAGTAGTAATATGGGGAAGCGAGACTACTGGATTTATGACGTGGAACAACCTTCCCAACTCGCCAGTCGTCAGGACTTTAACCTGTATCAATGCACTGTTGAAAAATTAATAACAAAGTGAAGAGTAAACGTTCGTACCCTTCAGAAACTTCGAATTAATAAGGTTGACGCCTGGACTTGCAGACACCTTCAAAGACTCAGTTATGTTCTCGATACCACAACTATTAATAACAACCGAATTCATGGGCAAATAATTGTAGAAGGGCGGTTTAAGTGAAAATCACGCATCGCAAGAGACAAAAATCTTGCACAATATGTTATTCAAGACGGTTGGAATTCAGATTCAGCGATAGAAGCTCCGCTAGAATAAGTGTTATTGAGGTCTTTGAAGAAGGATTAACAACGCGCCAGAATTTTTAGGGTTATCGCTGAGCATGTGTTCTAGTGTCGTCTGCATGAAGTAAGTTTTTGCTTGTTTGAATGTTAGAACGTAAGTTTCGTTAGCTTCTTTATACACTACCCAATGGTCATCGCAAGGAGCCAGTTAGATAATGGGCGCAAGTATCAGCTATACCAGGGTGTGTTAGCATCCGAAGTGATTACACATTTTGGTACGTATTATGAAATTAATTCATTGACTTTGGGTTTAAAAATAGTCCAGTTAGTATTCACGCTTCGATCCGAAAAATGTGTCTTGAATATAACAAGGAATTTGGCTGTCATTGTTAATTTGTTCAGAGTTAGCTCTGCTGTAATCGCGAATGGTTTTAGTGGTGTTACTGTTTTAACTTTCGCGACTCTAATTTCAAATGCTAACACTACGTGGTAACTTAAACCAGGCAGGTTGGCAGGTAGGATATTGGAGACACGAGGTCTGGGCTTGTGGCTAGGATAAGGTCCAAGGTGTTGGCGTGTTGTGGTTGAGTGACCTGGTGGGTTTAGTAACGAGCTGACTTAAGGAAAAGGGAGAACAAAAATCTAAAAATTCGCTACTCTGGGATGAAAGTGGGCTTTAGATATGCACTTCAGACTATCATGAAATGCCCAGGAAGTTGAAGTCGCCTAAAAGAAATATTGCTGCAGTAGGATGGCGTGTTAATTATATGTTAAGGGCGTCATGAAGCTCGGAAACAAAAGTAGACGAGTACGACGGAGGGTGGTAACATACACCAAAAATAAATTTATTGTGGCCACGTTCTGCGCATGTCCCCGTAGATTCCAAGTCGGTTTAAATGTGAATATGGCAGTAAGAAATAGATTTAGTTATCGCGAGCAACACGCCGCCACCAACGCGTGTAGTGCGATCACAGGGATAAACTGTGAAATGCGATGAGCTTTAACATACTTCACTGATTTGAACATTGGGGTGCAACAAGGTCTCGGTTAGTGCAATGATGTCTGCGTCACAGGTGTCGATAATTGAGTTAAAGAGCCACTTTTGCAGTGGTGTTTAGCCATGGAGAAGGAGAGCGAAATAGCTGCTCAGCGGTTCTGCGTAGCTCACGCTACGCATATCCTGGCATAGCCGAGCTAAGCCATTGCTAGTTTTTTGTGCTGCATACAATGGCAAAAATTTTGCCCTCCGAGCTCTTTTCGGGTAAAATGTCAGGATATGATTACATATATATTATAGGTACAAACTTTGGCGTTTTCTAAAATTCTATGTTCTAGATTTTCGCGATTCGATCCCACAGTCCTTCCCAAGGACCTCGAAGTGCATGTGGGCTTTTAACACCGAGTTAAATTATACCATTTGGTATTTTTGGCATTACGCCTACCTGGAAATGCGGCCGCGGCGGCCGGGAGTCGAACCCTCGTGTTTGGACGGGGCAGCCAACCGCCTTAGATATATGAAGGCGCCGCGGCGGGTGCGTAAATATTCAGGCATGCACAGTAAATGAAATAACGAATGCCACTTTGTTGACGACCTGCTGTGTTAACCATGCGTTAGTCGCCAGACCCGAGCTGCGAGTTGCGTTAGAAGTCATTATACATTGAAAAGGGAGGGTGGGTAGACGGTCCTTGAAAATCACAAAGTGTAACAAGAGAGGGGAAAGCCTCGACGTGCTTGACAACATCTCGACAACAGGACTTGTCTTCATCTGGGCAAAGTGTTCACCATTGGCGGATTTTAAATAGGGTCTCCACTCCGAGGAGGACGCCTCGGTGCGGGGGAGGAGGGCGTGAGGTAGGAAGGATGTAAGGATGAATCTTGTACACGCATGATGGCTGCTAAAATGGATTAACCGATTGACCTGCAAAGCTGTGGAAAGAAAAAAGACAACCTCAGCAGAAAGGAATTAGAGAGTGCAGAGCATAGAGAGATAGCGAATTTGGGTGTGAAAGGCTGTGTCCGGCTGCGACAGGTGGCTTATTGTGACTGGCTGCGTTGACCTACAGTTTGCATGGTGTAATGCTAGGTGCGTAGAAGCTGCATTTTCAATATGGTAAAAACGCAGCCTCGGTAATATTTCTGGTTCATTCACAAATAATCTCAAACAGGAGCTAATGAAACGTTCGCTGGCATTTGGTGCTGAATTTCCATAACCACCAGTTAAATGAGAGATAAGTTATAGGAGCTACAAGAAGCCACCATTTACGAGCTGTCCGTAGACATTTTCACTTGTTCTGGCCATATAGCAAACCGTCTGAGTAAAAAGAACTTCCGTCAACGTGAAATGGTTATATGAAGGCCCCAATATCTTCCTCTTCTGTTTGCGGGTTTTTCGCTACAATGTAGTACAGAAGCGGGTCCCTTCGTTCTACAGCTTTTGTCCGTAAAGTTTCGAGCCTGATTTATTTTCTTTTCTAGAAATAATTCCTCAAAATAAATGTTGGTGCGTTTGTGTAGCGCCATCTTTTCCGGCTAGCATGAGCTATTTGTTTATTGCTGTGGCAGCCGCTAGATGACACTACATGTAGAAAAATATGTTTTCACTAGTCGTCTGCGCTTTCTACTGTGAGTGAATGTGGAGAGATGGACGTCCAACTCGAACAGCGTGTAAATATAATTTTCTGTGTGAAGCTTGTGAACACAGCCGCACAGACGTATGAGCTCCTTCATGACGCTTACGGCAACGAGACATTATCGCGGGCGCTAGTTTTCGAGTGGAACAAGAGGTTCGTTTCGGGGAGAATGTCGGTAGAAGACGAGAGTAAGAAGGGACGCCCTTTAACCTCACGGAATGAAAACACTGTGGCTCGGATAAGGGAACTCGTACAACAAGACTGCACCGTTACAGTCCGCTTGCTATCACATGCTCTCGAGATTAGTTAGACAACATGCCGCGAACTTTTGGATGAGACATGGAGGAAACGAAAGCTGAATGCCAGACTTGTGCCGCACTCCCTCCCACAGGACCAGAAGGGCACGCCGGCATCAGTGAGCGCTGATTTGCTCTCTGGGCAGTGGAGGATGTTACATTCCTCGACAGCACCATTGCTGAAGGCAATATATAGTGTTATCAATACCATCCGCAAAGAGGCCGAGCGCCGAATGGCGGTCCACAAGCTCTCCGGCGTCGAGAAAGGTGCGGCGACAGAAGACCAAAACAAAGACGATGATGATAGTTTTTTTCGATGCCAGAGGTGTCATACACCCCGAGTTCGTCTTAAGGGCAGACGGTGAATCAGGAGTTTTATATCCGCGTGCTCCAACACATGCGTGATGCACTGCGACGCCGTCGCCCTGACTTATGGGCATCTGGACAATGAAACCTTCTCCGCGATAACGCAAGGCCGCACACTGCTCTCAGCGTGACAAACATTTCTCGCCAATCACAACATTACAGTTCTTCTCCAGCTTCCATACTCGCTTGACTTATCCCCATGCGTTTTTTTTTCCTGTTGCCTCGTGCGAAGAGAGCCCTTAAATGTTGCTCGATGGAGAGCGTGGAGGGCATTCAAGACTGCACGAGAAAGGAGCTGACAGCCTTGCCAAAAACAGCGTTTTTCAACTGTTTCCAAGACCTCAAGAAGCGTTGGAAGCTCTGTATAGACTGCACGGGAGACTATTTCGAAGGGGTACTGCACAAATGATTTCAATGTTCAACACATTTTTTTAATGGACTTGGTCTCAAAACTTTACGGCCAAACGTTCTATATCTTAAGACTTGCTGTTCACTCACTGTGATTGTCCGGAGCGTAGTTAAGCCTGATGGCGTGCGCTGGATGATCTGCAGGTACGGTGCAGACGTTGTGGTCGTGGTCACGTCCCTCTACATGCAAGAAAACATCACCCAGTGCACGGTGATCCCGCCGGCGATTGTAAATGCCGCGGACGGAAACTTCCCTTCATTCGTGAGTACACGCGAGCCTCCGTTTGCCAACCATAGCTATCGTGACTAACAAAGTTCCACATATTGAAACGGTATATGAGGAGAAAACTTATTCGATATAAAGAACGTTCTTCCACTGCAGGAAAAGTCAAGTTCGCACAACACTGTGAACGCGTATTTGAAACTCTTTCTTTTAGGCAAGAATAAACTGGGACCGTTTTGTCGGGGCGAAGCTTGTGCTTTCATATTAGCTTTTAAATGTTGTTGGTAGGTTTTTAGAATATGCACGGTGCTCACTGATGGCATAAGAAGGATAAGCAGGAAGCGCACATTAACTGACCTGAAACCTTCCACGCACGAAGAACAGAATTTATTTATGTCTATGTTTCTCGATGCAAAGCAGAAAAAGAAGTTGGTTCCTGAAATACACATCTGCAGACGTACTTTTCTACCTTCTTTGGTACCCAAGACTGTAGTCAAGGGACTGATGGCACACAAGCACTTGTACGCGTGCAAGGCACCCTGTGAAACAGATATATACTCTGTTCCATCGTTACAGAGGAAAAGTAGAAGCATGAGACTTCGTAAAATTTCATTTACGTGTTTTTAAACATCTACGAGAACAGCTTATCCGAAGTAATTATTGAGTAAATGGAGAATGGGTGGCCGAAAAAAGCCCACAATATGTTACGTTTATTTCGATTTAAAAACCAATGATAGGACTTGATAATATACGGCCCATACAACTCGCGGTAGCTGAACTTATCGGTGATCTTGAACAACAATGCTGTAAAGCTTTAGGTCCAAGTATTTGTTGGCCCAACTGTGCTGTTTGCATTGCCTTTGCCCAACCCCCTTATCTATAAAAGGGGTATTAAGTCAACCTTGCTCCTTTTCCTTAGCCCCGTCACCATGTGATCGCCCCTGTCTTTAGCACGACGCATTTCACGGTACAGGTTCAAAGTAAACAAGACCCCCGGCTCTTGTAGCCGGAAACAAACTTCGTTTCCTTTTGGCCTGTGGCGTTTTATTTTCCGTCATGTACCAACCTCACCAGACGGTCAGGTTACTTTAACTTTTTGGACAAAAATTTGGGAACCTTAGGTGCTGTGTACAAGGCATAGATCCTTTTCAGCGAGTGTATATTACGTGTGAACATGCGCTGGGATGTTTTATAGTATGATACATAATATTTTGCGGCCGGTATTCTCTAATTGAAAACACCTCGAGCGATAGACAATAACCTGTGGCACCAAGGACGCTCGAGCCAGGATGCTTCTGACTTGCGACGCTGTGTGGCGTTCGCGTAGTTGTGGAGACGTCATCGATTCTAATTCGCAGATTTTGTCCAACGTTGATAAGGCGCCAGCTTGATGTTTCTACGCTATTACAGAGATTTACAAACCCATAAGATTACGAGCTTTATTCTCATACCTGCACGGCTACATCAAGTTGGAGCGCTGGCTTTTCCCGTCAGAATTTAAGACGTCCACTATTAATATATGCAGTTTTCCCGTTCGTGCAAGAACACGTGTAGCAGGTATGAGAACCGCTGCTAAATATATAAAGAAGAGGATTAAAAGAAGGAACATCTAGGGCACTACTAAAGCTTCGCCTCGTCGTTGAAACTTTGATCATTCCAGAGCCGGCCTAAGGATATTATAAAGGAATCTTATTCACACAGCAACAAACTGATTATCGTCGGTGTGTCGCTGGAGGGCAGCCCTTTGTCATACAAGCATACAAAATCGATCAACCACATCAATGAACTTCAACTTTACAAGCCCTGCGAGGAGTTCACGTTGAGCCCCCGTGACGTGGTAAGCAACGCTCGCCTCGTCTATAATGTAACGCTGGAATTATTGTAAACATTGGACGTCTATAGGCAAAGTCACTTGTAACTTACAAAGAGCCATTAAAGAAAGCCAATATTGCAGAAATTTATTGGAAAATATTGCTGTAATCCTTGAAGGGAACTGTAGGCTCGTTATCATAGTGTCTCGCCTGAGCTAGAAATTCATTGAGATCGTCATTAAGACGGTCAATTACGTCCCATTAGAGTTAACAAGGCATTTAAAAAAACAAGTTAGTCAAGATCAGCGCGCACAAAAACTAGCAGTAATCAAACACAGTCTCTCAGCGGGAGACACGTGCTAACAATGCGGGTTCGATCCAGGCCGCGACGGTAGCACTTCGATGGCGGTGAAATTTCCGAGGTCCGTGTACTGTGCAATTTCAGTGCAGGTTAAAAAACCACAGGTGTTAGCAATTCCCGAAGCCCTTCTCTACGACGTCCCGCATAACCTGAGTCGCTTTGGGATGTAAAAACAGCATAAAAGCAAAAAACGTGCTCAAAGTTGTTATGTCTGGTGGAAACATTCTAAACATTAAGCCTGAGAAGTGAGACTGAATAATTAATTAGACATCCGCGTCTTTGCCGACATTGTTGTGCTCATAAACAACACAGAGGGATATATTGCAACGTATGATCACGAATTAGATGTCCAAAGTGCAATGGTAACCGGTGTGAATGTTAACTGAGCAATAAAAAACATACTTTCAGGGGTTTCGCACAGAAAATGCACTTCATAATATTTAAGAACCGACTGGTGGCCAATAACCCTGTCAAGCACCTATAGCTGTGTTTAATCAGAAGCAATATTTGCACATATAAAGCCTGAGCGAGCCTCAAAGTAGTAGTTTTTGTGTGTTTTGGAACGCTAAACACCAAATAATAATATTTGAGAGCGGCTTGACATTTCTCTAGATCAAGAATGTGTCACAATGGCTGAGCTGAACTGTGCAAGAGCTTTTGAAGTGAAAAGCTTTACTACGCTAGGTAAAGCAGTCGTCACGTTGGCCGGACAAGAGCTCAAACAACCTTCAGCCCATCCACGTTAGCCGTGAATGACCATATGTGGTAGTTGTGGTGTCGAACCGATGACCTTTGGTTGACTTCCGACTTCTGACTTTGGGTTGACTTTTGACAGTGACCTTTGGGTTGACCTTTGCCTTTAGGAACATCATATGGGGTGATGTGAAGCCACGTGATGACATCCGATGGGGTGTCACAAGACCATGTGATGACGTCCGATGGGGGTGCCGTAAGACTATGTGATACGAAGTCATGGCCACGTGGTCGTGTGGGTATATATAGAACGTCTGTCGCGAGCGTGTAGCGGAGCTGCCATGGACGAGCCTCAGACGCTTAGCAAGCGTGCTTGCTCTTCGCTGATTGCCAGGCTCAGCCACGTTAATCCATTGCCAATTTTTTTAAATAAATAAATTTATTCCTTATCTCATGATCCCTAAGGCTGGGTTGGTGAAAACAACGAAATATACACAGTGCACTCACTTTTGATTGAACCTGCCGTCCAAAGATTTAAGGAGCGCTTAGCTGCATTAGGCCTTTACAGTGCGTTAGCATTAGAAGCATTGTGCATCATCGTAGTGGTTAGTGTAGCTAGGAACCTGCTGGGAGGATATTCTTTTCTGTCAGAATACTATCGTGACTTGTAGGCCAACCACGCACCTCTTCATAGTGAGGTAGTGGGTTCGACTCCCTCTGACCGTCAGTTGGCCCAGGTTTTCTCTAGAGGGTACAGACCGTCTCCCAGCCTGGTGCTCGCTTCGCAGTGTTTTTGGCTTGAGAAAGGAACCTGCGTATTGATATAACGTTTTCCGTGCGGGTTTTTCGCGCGGGATGCACCTTTCGG
This sequence comes from Amblyomma americanum, assembly GCF_052857255.1. Lineage (NCBI taxonomy): Eukaryota > Metazoa > Arthropoda > Arachnida > Ixodida > Ixodidae > Amblyomma > Amblyomma americanum. Next base: position 45,610,675 of record NC_135501.1, on the reverse strand, counting down.
CCACTCTGTCGTCCCCTGTACAAGGGGAGGCGATCTTCCTCTCTCCACTATGCCACCAGCCAACCGTGGCATGTAGATCTTCTGTATTCAAAACCTTTCCTGCGGCTCCTTACACACACTCGTCCAGTGTTCCTTTCCCTTCGTCCACGTATTTTGCGCAGTTCCGTTTTGAAAGGTGCCGCAAATTCGCCAGAAGTGTGCTTCCCTCGCGCTGTTCACGACAGCGATAAGCGGATGCAGCCCTTGTCGCTTGCGGTGGCGTAAATAGCTGAGTAAGCGCCTGCGTCGCTGTCCCGTCGCCTTCTAAGCGGCAGCACACCGAACTGAATCAGCTGGTGGTTTGTAGGCAAAATATCTGAGAGCGCTGCAATCGCGCTGCGCTAGCGGACATGTCACGCAGATTTTTTTGTATTTCACGGGAATGAGCTGTGAGACAAAAAAAAGCTATATATATATATATATATATATATATATATATATATATATATATATATATATATATATATATATATATATATATATATATATATGCAATATTAGAAACTCTTCAACCGGACGTTTCGCTGTGCTTTCTACAACTTTCTCTTCAGAATTTTTCGTTTTTCTTGCTTGCGAAGTTGCTTAATATTCTTGGCTTATTATGCAATTCAGCACATTACAAAAAAGTTCTGTGACTTGCTTCATGCAACACTCAAGAACGTTCATATAGGCCTGTAGTCTGATAGTGTAGCGGCATATTTTTAACGCCTGGTTAATTTTAACTGAGACGCCCTGTATATTACTCCCACACGCTGCACGAATATAATTTGTTTCTACGACGCGAGTTATTCTCAGGACGTCAAGCGCGCCGTTTTGCTGTATAGGGCGTAGTTTCAGCGCTGTAGGCCACACCAGGTAGTGATAAGCCTATTATACCACCCTGAAGGCTATCGCATTGCTTTGTGCGCATCAAATTGAGGCCGTGGTGACGTTGGTGGCTCTCTTAATCCTTCATGCTGTGTGAGGCGCCTCATGCCATGCCCTCAATTTCCGCAGGTCTGTGAGGTGGAGAAGAAAGACTCTACCTCGGGTTATCTCGCCGAGAAAATTGCAGTCGGCTTGCAGAAACATTCCGACCGGTATTTCGTTCTGTCTGAGACTGTTGAAAGCTTGACTGCCAAAGTAAGAACACGCAAACACTAGCGGCAATAGATGTGTCGCTCTGTGTGCGTAAAGCGGCTATTCTAGGTAGAAAGGTCCGTCGCAGCAACTTTGTCTTTGCTTGAAAGAAGTTAAGAACATCACTATGCAGTTTCCTGTGGTCACCGGTATTAAAAAAAGGCGCTGCGATCGTTTGTCCTGCCGTCGCACATAATGAGAAGCAGAAGCTTCGAAAGAATTCACGTGTGGATGAGTTAAACTTATAACGTCCTCGTAATATCGGAGTGATATAAGGTGTCCTCATGTGAATAGCTGGCAACATTTGTCCATTGAAACCGTTATGCTTTTTTCTTTTCCTCCTTCGCTGAAATATGCTCTCGCGTTCCCTCACCACCTCAACTAAGTTTTGGGCAGGTGGGGCTCAAATACCTTGACTTTCCTGTCTTAGAGTGCAGCTATGTGTGGGATTCCTGAACACCTTCCCTTATAGTGGGATCTGGAGAGCCTTTATCTCTGCAGGAAGGGTAAAATTAGTTAAGGACGAATATCTGCACAAATTTCATGCGATGCATGGGCCAAGCATTTGAAAAATAGCTCGTTATAAGCCAGAAAAGGCGCGGTAACCCTGCTTCTCTTTTCGCGTAGTTGCCAACGAGACTTTCGGTAGGGGTGGTGTCGTGCTAGAATATCTATCAAGAAAATAAAATTTAATAGCTTTAAATTGTTGTCTAACTCTGCCTCACTATAATATCAGACAGATAGTGCATGCAGCCGTTGTGAAGTCGGTGAGTGCCGCACTGCATGTATGCGAACTGGACCCCATGGCAGTCTGCTTTGGCTGGCATGAATCTTTACACTCGTTCATGACCCACCAAATACTGACGTCTGGCTTTAAGAAGCCGATGTTGTTGGTGACAGGTCGTTTGAGGTGAGTTTGCCACCGATAAGACATGCTTGCAGATTTCAAAAAGCAATGATCAGAAATGTCTAGGGGCTACCCCCACGCATTTTCAGAAGTGAGACTCCACAGGTTTGGTTAGAGCAGATCTCACTGTTTCAAAGTAGAATTATAAAGGATGTCCACAAAAAGAATGTAATAAATGTGCAAATGAAGTACTGGATACGTAAACATAAGTGTAAAGACCGGATGCCTGATGGACGTGAAGTTGTAGTTTATGTACAGAATGGCACAGGGCATCGATATGTCAGGGCTTTCGAGGATTTACTTTTGAAATGAACCAAATTGACGTGGACAGAAACCGGAAACAGTGCGTAAATTGGCTGTTCGCAGCCGCCCAATGCAAGTTGATAGATGATATACTTTCAATTCTAGCTATATGTACAATTTAATTTGATAGTTTTTCAAAGGCAACGATATGTGGGCGAGTCTGTGAAGACGCCTGAACGTTACTTAAACTTGGTGTCTCCATTTGGCTGCCTTCAAAAAAAACATCATTTGTATCTGCACTTTTGCCATTACCTGTCTGCCTTCCTCTGTGTTCTGTATGAGATTGGTTGCCTAATTTCGACTTTCTGTGTGTGGTACAAACTAAGGAGCGCAATCACACGTTCGCAGGTGGACTTCCTCAAGTCGCTGCCTTACTATCATCGCTTTTCGTGGCTCGCATACAACGTGCACATGGTCGACTCCCGCTCTGTGTGCAGCGGTTCTAATAGAGAGGAGCACGCGATGCTGAAAAACCTCAAAAGACTATTCGAAATTAAAGAGTAAGCCACGGCCGATTTCAGAGCAAAACATTGTCCAAAGTGTGTATGGATTCGTTTGTTTATCTCTATGTTGAACTGTGGCCTCGAACATCGCTATGAGGCTCTGTAATATTGTTAACAACCCAAAAAGCACTTCACACTTGTCTATCTTATCCGTGCACTATTATGTTGATTGCACAGCGCGTGTTAAGATTGGAGCAGGTGAGAAGGATTTAGTGCTGCTTTACTTGTCAGAGTGCAGTCAAGTAGGCTGCTTAACCGCTCAAGATACCGCTTGTGACACACAACCCTGTCACGTGCAATATAAGCTTAGGGAGGACGGCTCTGTGTTCAAAAAAAAAAAAGCTCGCCGCTAATGAGGGTTGCTGGATACAGTGACTTATTGGTTAATACTGGGGCCTCAGTACACGTCTGATTGTTACTCTTTTCTTCTTCTACCACCTCGATCTGCCCTCGGGTCCCGTTCCTTATGCTGATAAAACTCTTTTTTTTTCTGAAAATTCCCGTTCAATATATATATTATAAGTGGCATTCTTATTGGAAGGTCGATGCAAGACTCGCTGATGACTCGCCAAACAACAGTGGACGCATCGGCTAGTCTTTTTCGTTCATTTAGTCATCCTTTTCTTTCACCACTGGTTGCATTCCTCTTTTCTTACCTGAGGTAATATCGCTTTATGAATAAACTGGCACCTGCCACGATGGTAAGTTGCTTACAAAAAGGTGGGCAGGCTGTGACGGCGCCACATGGTCGCATAACCATGGGGGCCCACCTAGGCTGAATCTGCAGGGGCTTTTCTCTCCCAACACTGCTGACTGTGACGACGCCGGTGAGGACGGATTTTCTGAAAACGGGAGTCTTGACGCTGTCGCGTTAACAGCGGAAGAAGAAGAGAGGTGAGCTAAAAACAAACAGTAGTAGTGCGAATTTCAATTGCTTAGCTACAGGCATGAAGCTCTCAAGAAACAAAAGCACTGCCCGAGAGGAGTTAGGAGCCCACGATTGCTGTCCCACCGTCCAAGGATCAAGACTGACCAGTGCACATCACAGCGATTGTCATTCGTCATTAAAAGCAGAGCATGCACGAAGTTCGCGTTCTGCCGTTTCGTCACACCTGTAGCCAGCGCAGTGAGCGCTGCCAGCCATGCCGATGAAAAAGGATTTGTACTGTTTGATAGCAACGCTAAGCCAGAGGAAACACTAGAAAGGTGCGTCACATCACTATATGCACATAGGATTATGGACCTATAGTTGAGTCCTTGCGAGATTGTCTCTCAACTTATTTGTTTGTATATTTATTTAAGGAAATTTATTGTTTTAACTGTGATAACCCGCGCGGGCAGTGCCCGCCCTTGAAATTGCGATCGGGGCACATACAGAGCAATTCTGAGGAGATCCAGCAGGCTCCCCTGCGTGGTGGCAAACAGTTGTGTTCACTGTACTTCATATCAGCGTATAACTTGCAATTTGCTGAACTGAACAAGGAGTGCTAGAATAAATAAGCGGGAAGGATATTTTTAGAAAATAGTTAATTTCACAGTTAATCGAGTGCAGTTTTTAGAACCTAATTGCATCCCGTCAACTGCACAGTGCCCTAACTGCCAGGTGCGGCTTTCTGCTCATCACAGTATATTCCAAAAATCCACATTTAAATTTTAAAACATCCCAGACTGCAACGGAAAAGGAAACACTAAGACTAATGCTACGTCATCAATGTGATCAAGAATAAATGAGAGCACAGTACTTAACACCATCGCTTCTGGGAGCGATGATTTTCCGCTGTCGTTTTGGCGATTAACACAAAGCTTCGGCTCTCGAGCTGAACTAATTTTTTTCAATTATGTTTTACCCTTGGACACACACCATTCACTGTTTTTTTTCGAGTGGCTGCTACATTTTAGTTTGCATACTGATGTGATGCAATATGGTGTGATGTTTGCAACGTGCAGCGTTACACGGATGACTAGTCTAGGTTACTGTAATCGTGATTTTGGTCCTGAAATGCTCTTATGATAAGATCAGTCAGATGAGATAAACCTGGCGGCACGATCGATTCTAGACAGACTCAATAGTATTACCTAGATTAGTCTGTTGGGTATCCCAAAGAAAGTTAGCATATTCAGGTTTTGTTCTGACAAATCTCTTTTGTGCGAACGATTCAAGAGAACTGGGTGCTAATGCAAAGATGCACCGACGGTACCCAGGGACGCTGTTTGCAGAGTTGGTTATGCGGGTAATATGGACAGTCAAGTTAGATCGCTTGAAATATGAATGCATAAATACTTGTAATTATCGACGGGAGAACTTACGGAGTTAATAGTGTATACAGGCGAGCAATTGTTAGGACAATGGTCAGAAGCAATCAGTGAGGTTTTATAAGTATTAAGAAATATGAGCCGCTTGACACTCCAATGCTGCACTTGGTAAAGGCCTTTCTGAAGACCGATGATATCAGATTTCTTCATCATCATCATCATTTATTAACCCTTAAGGGTCCCGTCAGGGACATTACATAAGGGGGGGGGGGGTGGTACAGGGGTGTTCAGCCGTCATACAGCGCGATATACTGTTACGTTGGTGTTAAGCGGCCGAGGATTAACAGAGGCGCAGCCTGGACGTGCGCTTCCACAATGCTTTTCTTTTCTTGATTGGCGCGTTCGTCCGCACAAGCGCTGGCGTCACATGCCCCCCCCCCCCCCCCCCCCTCCCCTCCTTTTCCGAAAGCATCGACCCCATGCTCAAATGAAAGCAAGGTGTCTGCGCGTAGCCTTCGAGGACGAAATAAACATGGCGCATCTTGCAATCGGCGCCCCAGCCATTGTAGATGGCCACCCGGTCGCACTGGTCCAGCCAGTCTTCGGCGTCCTCGTGTGGTTGGCGGTTGAAATGGGGTGGCTCTCGCTGGTGGTGGAGCAGGACCGGCGGGACTATAGATGGAGGATTCATTGTGGTAGCCCTGGCCTTTCGTGGTGGATTAGAAGCAGGAAGCGGTCCAGATTCGAGAGGTAGCCGTTGCGATCGGCGACTGCCCTAGTGGACTGGGCGTCTACCTTAGGTATTTGTCCGGTACATTAACGACGTACCCAGCACATGCACCAATGTGACGTTGGTGTTAAGCGACGGATTACAGGACGTTGTTGTTGTTGCCTGAAAAGCGATTGCATATGCCCACAGTGGGGATTGGCCAGGGTTTGGTGCAGATCCAAACAGGAGATAATTTATCCAGGTTTTCTTCAAGTGGCTGATATAGAGGAATCTGTGAATACATAAAAAAAAAATATGAGAGATCTTGAGCAAATTGGAATTAAAAACGAGGAAACAATGCGCAAATAATTTTTATAGGATAAACATAAATAATTTTTAGAGAAAGTAAAGCCAGCGAAATGATAACAGAAAAATCTCCCAGTTTCGATGACATTCCTGTGAAGAATCTTACAAACCTGCCTAAGCGCATGCCCTTTGAAGGTTGCACCAAAGGAGAGGATAAAAGAAAGGGTAAATGCCAGCCCTAATTGAGCGAGAGAATTTTTTAAAAACTGAATTCTTGGAATTGCGATCGGGGCTCATAGAGAGCAATTATCAGGAGATCCAGCAGGCTCCCCTGTGTGGTGTCAAACACTTGTGTTCAATGCACTTCATATCAGCGCATAACTAGCAATTTACTAAACTGAACAAGCAGTGATAGAACAAATAAGGGGTAAGGATATTTTCAGAAAATAGTTAATTTCATAGTTCATCGAGTGCTCTTTTTAAAGCCTAATTGCACCAAGTCAAATGCATAGCGCCCTAACTGCCAGGTGCGGCTCTCTGCTCATCACAGAGCTTTCCAAATTGCTAATTTTAATTTGAAAACATCCCAGACTGCAATGAAAAAGGAAACACTAACGGTAATGCTACGTCATCAACGTGCTCAAAAGTAAATGAGAGCACAGTTCTTAACGCCATCGCTTCTTGGGCGCGATGATTTTTTGTTGTCGTTTTGGCGATTAACACAAAGCTTCGGGCTCTCGAGCTGAACTATTTTTTTACGCTTCTGTTTTGCCCTGGGACACACACTCCATTCACTGTTTTTTTTAGTGTTTGCTACATTATAGTTGGCATACTGATGTGTTCAGAAGCCAGAGGAAAAACCAAAACTTGGTGTACTATACCATTCAAAGACTGTGTCACCAGTGGAAGACGAAAGTATCCGCGTGATTTCAGGGTTAAAAGGAAATCGTTTCTATGACCGGGTGATCAAAAATGGGTTGTCAGGAAGGTTATCGTAAGGTTGAGTGTTGAAGAGGGCAGAGTTAGGCACACTCGCGACACTGGATTCTGGATTGGCATTTCCGGAGCTATCACAAAGGAAAATGGCAATATGTTCCAGCAGCTTAATTTTGTTCCAAAACCTCCTGCAGTTATTTTGTAACCTGGACGACAGGTTGGAAAAAAGATACATTGGGCTTCTGTTGCCTGTGCGGTGTGGTGTCTTTGGGCATTGTAGTATTAAGTCCATGCTGGGGGAGAGTTCGTAAGCTTAGCCATTCGAAATAAGCGCTTTTTCTTCTTGCTTAGTCCAGTTAGCCTTAAGTTAAACCATGGAGGGCCAACTCGCTGGCTTCGAGTTATTATTTTGTTTATGAAGTTTTATAAACCGCTGTAGTTCTGATCTGAAAAAGATCCAATTTTACCCGACGAAGTGAAGTTTTGGAATACTGTTTGTTAGTCCGCAATTTATGGTTGCGTAATTGCCTTTTTTCGTAAAGGGCGCATGTCTTTTGTGATGAAGTATGCTGCAAGAAAATGTAAAGTCAACTGCCAGATGATCGCTGTGGCCATGCATCAGTTATCAAATAAAATTTCACAGGATGAGCAGTTTACGAAACGTCCACAATTTCGAGAGAGCACTTAAGCTCCGGCTCAAAGGGTTAAAGACACTTATTTTTTTTATTTATAAATACTGCGGTCTTGAACAACAAGACCATCGCAGGTGGGTACATAATTTGTGTTACACCAAAGGACAAAAAGAAAGGAAATACAGCAGACAAGGCGTCACAGCAACGAAATTAGTGCATCACACTGTACTGTATCGTTTCACAACCTCATAATATATATACTGCAGTCATAGAGCCAAGCATAAAATTAAGTAAATCTCAACAAATTACTCATCAACCGAACATTCAAAATTTCGTCACTTGTTGCAGCAGCGCCTCAAAATGGGACAAATTATTCTCTTCGACTATATGACCAGCAAGGTTGTTCCATTCGGTAATAGTTCTAGGAAAATAGGAATATTTGTAGCAGTTCGTTCTTGTGGATAAAGGTTTTACGGAAAGAGAATGTCTCGGGCGTGTTGCATAACCACTAGAGTAACTAACAATTTTCGAGATGTCAATGTTGTATTGCCCATGAATTAACTGGAAAAAGAATTTCAAACGACAGATACGGTTTCTATCAGTAACGGATGGTAAGCCACTCTTTTTATAAGATTAGTGATAGACCATACGAATTATAAATAAATCTTACTGCTTTCTTTTGAATCCTTTCTAATTTGTTAATGTTAATCTTGGTATAGGGGTCCCAGATCATTACGGCATATTCTAAGATTGGCCGCACAATAGTGTTATACGCAAGGAAACGTGTTTCAGGAGTAGCGAACCGTAGTGCACGCCTCAAGAAGAATATTTTGCGCAGAGCATTTGCCGAGATGGTATCAATATGTTTGTTCCAGGAAAGATTATTGGAAATCCATAGGCCGAGATATTTGTAGCATGTTACCTCTGAGAGTGCACTATCGGAAGTACCATACTGGTAGAGAAGAGGATTCCTTTTAAGCGTTATTCTCATATATACTGTTTTATCAAAATTTATCACCATTTGCCACCTATCACACCAGCGCATTACCTTCCGAAAGTCATTATTTAGCCTGATTTGATCTTCACTTGAGTTAATTCGTTCATAGAGGACACAATCATAATAATAATAATAATCTTTATTTTGCCATCGTACATTTGGATGGGAGGACGGCGGGAAAAAAGCTGCTCGCAGGCAGCTTGACCAGCCCACAGCCCCTGTTTTTTTTTGTTTTCTTTTTTGGCAGAAGAAGCACAACAATACATCAAATCTGTACACAATTTGGCACAGTAAATTAACATTCGCTGCAGTAATCGCGTCTTGATCAAAAAAAAAATTCCAGTCACAGTACAAACAACAGAATAACATGAAATCACAGAAAATGAAAGTATCCGAAATCATGAACTATACATAAGGCGGAGATTTCTGTAAGGACATGAAAATAAATCAAACCCATCTAATTTGTAGGTGTTCAAAAGAGAGGGTAACGTGTAAGATAGGCGCTGTTTCCCGGTGTTCAGACGAGGAGTAGGAACTAACCACCGTTCTGCATATCTAGTGGGGTATCGTGGCAAATTGGTTTGCAAGTTTGCAAGACCCTGTAAGCTATTCAGATTGTGTCTTAATTCTGTTTTGATCTTCACGCTGAGTCGGTATTTATATAAGTTGTATATACTAATTACCTTGGCATTGTGAAAAAGGTCTGCAGTGTGGGATCGGTGTGATGTATTATAAACATGACGTATGTATTTTTTCTGTAAAAGATGTATGCGCTGTAAAATAGACGGTGCTGAGGTTCCCCATACGAGTTGACAATAGTTAAGGTGCGAGTAAAAAAGTGAGTTATATAAAAGCAATTTGGTTCTCGTTGATAGCTGATATTTTAAACTGCCTACCAAGCCGGTGATTTGAGCTAACTTTGTTAGGAGATAGTTTATGTGATCATTCCAAGACATATGGCAGGAGAAAATTACTCCAAGACACTTGAAACTCTCCACAATTTCTACGTTACGGAAGTTTAGTACTATGGCATGATGTGGCGGGATGATTTTGTTTATTGGCCGAAAAAAGATTGCTTTGGTTTTCTGTTCATTTATACGCATGGAATTATTTGTTGCCCATTTTCCCAACGCTATCATTGTGTCGTTACATGCGGATATTATTTCTGAGATATTTTTTCCGGAGAAGAAGATGCTCGCATCATCCGCGTACATAATAAATGTTACTTCAGGGTTTATGTTTATAATATCATTAAGGTATAGATTAAACAGCAGTGGTCCTAGTATACTACCTTGTGGTACACCAGCGTGGATAAATTTAATTGCAGAACGGGCATTCTTTAGCTGAACCACTTGCTTTCTCTGAGATAAATACGACCTTATTAGTTGTAAGGCAGTTCCGCGGATGCCATATCGCTCTAGTTTTAGCAACAGAATATTTTAATCCACCAAATCGAAGGCCTTTGAAAAATCGACAAATACACCAAGTGCCAGAAAGTTTTGTTCAAACTGTTCAAGAATAAATTCTTTTTGTGCAAGAAGTGCCAGTTCGGTTGATTTGTTTTTAGTAAAGCCATACTGATGTGAAGTAAGAAGATTGTATTTGTCAATGAATTTGGATAAGCGTATGTGCAAAAGTTTTTCAAAGACCTTCGAAAACACAGGTAATCGGCATATAACTTAAGATTAACAGAGAGTTCTTGGACGATATCATTAATATAAATAATAAACAAAAGCGGTCCAAGCACAGATCCTTGAGGAACTCCCGATTCAGCTGGAATGCAATGTGAGAGGGCACCATTTAGTGTAACAAACTGGCGCCTGTTTGTCAGGTAAGCCTTAATCCAGGTTGATAGTTTATCGTTTTTTATTACAGAACTCAATTTATATATTAGCTTGTTATGAGAAACCGTATCAAAGGCCTTGCGGAAATCTAAAAATATTACGTCAGTTTGTTTTCCTTCGTTTATGCTTCTGCAAAATCATGAATTGTTTGTATTAGCTGTGTACATGTCGAATATCCTTTTCTGAAACCATGTTGAGCTTTCGATATTACGTTATGTTCTTAAAGAAAGGTAGATAAATGTTTATGAATAATGTGCTCAAGCATCTTACACGCTGTGGAAATAAGTGAAATAGGGCGATAGTTTTGCACCTGTGTTTTGTCACCAGTTTTATGTAAAGGTTTAACTCTGGCAACTCGCCAGTCATCGGGTAGGGCGCCTTCCTCTATAGACCTTCTAAAAATGACACATAAATACCTGGAGCACCATTGCGCGTACTGCTTCAGAAAGGCATTTGGGATGTCGTCTGGGCCAAACGATTTCTTAACATCAAGATTTAGAAGTAAATTGAACACTCCATTTTCAGATATGGTAACATCAGGTATAGGGGGTAAAGACAGACTGAAAGATGGGAGATGACCATTGTCTGCGGTAAAAACAGTTTTAAAGTGGTTATTAAAGGCTACACAGGCTGCATTATCATCGCGAATATATTTTCCATCTATTACAAACATGTCGGCACTGCGGGAACTCGGGGTAATCGTCCTCCAGAATTTTTCAGGACATTTTTTAATAAATGACGGACTATGGAAGGGGTGGCTGATCTCGCTCGCTTTTTAAGACGTTTTAGTCGACGTTGCAAGTGCAGCGTCTCTCTGCTGATCCAAGGGTTGCGGCTACAAGACGGCTTAGATATCTTCGGAACGAAACACCGGATACATTCATGAACCATGTTCTTGAAGATGAGCCACAAGTCATTAATACTGCAAGGATTCGTTTGGAAATCGTCATAACGAAGGTCAAGAATGTCAATGATGGACTCATTATTTGCTCGTGAAAAATTTGGAAAGGAATGAAGAGCATCTTCATGCTTTAAAGAAACATCATTTAGTGACAATAAAACTGCCTTATGATCTGATATACCAGTAGCAACATCACAAGAGATGTTTTCCGTAATGTTGCCACTTAAAAAGAAGAGATCTAGGATGGACATCGAACCGTGCTGTATTCTTGTAGGCTCATTTACAACTTGCAGCAGATCAAAGTTTAAGGCAAGGTCCAGCATTTCGTTTTCCATCAAATTACAGGACTGTGAAGAAAAAGTGCACCAATCAATATTCGAGAAATTGAAATCACCAGTCATAATTATTCTGTCTCCCGGTTTTACATGACACTGGATATACTCTTTTAAATGGTGCAAGACAGGGACAGGAGAGTTAGGGGGCCTGTAAATGGCGCCTAGTAAATACTTGATGTTATCAGCATAAACTTTGCAGAATATGCCCTCGACTCCGGTGACATCAGGTAATCTTATAAGTTGTAGAGATGCTTTGTATAGTATCGCAACTCCCCCACCTCTTCTGTCACGATCTTTTCTAAAGACCTGGTAGTTATTTGGAACAAATTCACTGTCATATATATCTTCACTTAACCACGTCTCAGTTAGCACTACTACATCAGGGTCATGCGTAAGTAAAAGACCTTCCAACTCAACGACTTTATTAACAACACTGCGACAGTATTTAAAACTCGAAAACAACCTTTTTTAGTTTTGTTCTGTCAGGTGTGCTTGGTAATCCTGTAACGCTTGTTTTCAGTTTTGTCCCAGGCAAATAAAGTCCCGTTCGCACTTAATTTATCGAAGAATAACTTGACCTTCGCACCGTTCGACCTTTCCTCTGCAGAGCTTTCCCATAGTTTTTGCCTTATCTGACGAACGCCAAGAGAAAAATCCTCTGAAATCGATATTTCAGAGCCCTTGAGTTTGGGACAGGCTTCCATTATCGATACTTTTTCACGGTAGTCTAAAAATCTCAAAATCACTGGACGATCACCATCTTTCTTCTTTCCCAGCCTATGACAGCGTTCAATTCTACTGATGGTTAAATCAAGCTTTTCAAGAAACACACACTCTTTTATCTTCTTGATAAGATGATCAAATGTTTCAGTGTTCTCTTCTTTAACGCCATAAATTATCAGATTATTCCTTCGACTCCGGTTTTCTAACTCATCAACCTTATTCAAGAGGCTGGAAACATTTTGTTCTAGTTCAGCTATAGTTGATTTCAGGCCATTTACCTCTGTCTTCAATGTACCAAGAGAAGCCATTTGAGTTTCTATGCCACTTATTCGTTCATGTAAGCTAGCTACATTTTTTTCAAGCTTTTCTTGTCTAGTCAGGACATTGTTGATTGAAACAGTTATGTTATTTTGCCCCAAGAGAAGTTGTTGCAACATTTCCTGATCTGTAGACCCCGGATTCGACTCAATGTCACCACAGATCAAAAGGCTTATTTTGAAAGAAACAGCACAGACAACACTTTGTAAGCCAAGTGGGCATGGCAGCAGCAATAGAAAGCGGTCATCACTGCGAAAACACTTCATTCGAGAATAATCACTAACCTGCGCGATAAAGCAGAACTGATTGAGGATCATGTCCGATGTGCTGCTGCCTAGCCCACTGGTTGAGATGGCCGGGGGACAACTTCTTATAGCCGCAGGTATGTTCACGTGACTTGACGTCACCGATGGGGTGGCAGAAGTTGAAACTAAGAAAGGCTGGACGATCTCGATGACGGTGCAACGGCTGGCTCGTGCGAATGACTTGATGTCTGGTTGATACGGAAGAGCAGCAGTAAATCCTTCTTCAGCGCAACCAAGGGAAGGCTGAACTTGAAGAAAGAGCGCCAAGGCCTGCACGATAAAGCAGAACTGATTGAGCATCATGTCCGATGTGCTGCTGCCTAGCCCACTGGTTGAGATGGCCGGGGGACAACTTCTTATAGCCGCAAGTATGTCCACGTGACTTGACGTCACCGATGGGGTGGCAGAAGTTGAAACGAAGAAAGGCTGGACGATCTCGATGACGGGGCAACGGCTGGCTCGTGCGAATGACTTGATGTCTGGTTGATACGGAAGAGCAGCAGTAAATCCTTCTTCAGCGCAACCAAGGGAAGGCTGAACTTGAAGAAAGAGCGCCAAGGCCTGCACGATAAAGAAGAACTGATTGAGCATCATGTCCGATGTGCTGCTGCCTAGCCCACTTCTTGGCTTAGTGGGTAGCTAGTGGTGCACAACTAAGAAAATTCGACCTGAAAAGCTTGACGGCGCCATGAATGATTACAAGGTCATTTAATATGATGTGTTTTCGTTTGGCTTTCGGACAGAATGGCCATGGCGTGGCGTCATGTTTTACGGGCGTCGCAAAAGCGCCCCTAACGGCAAGGCTGTGATCCCATCTGCACACAATCCAGTCACGCGCGGGGTTATTTTCCTCGGCTTGAGAAAGTACGTGTCGAAAAATGTCGTCATCGTCTGACAGCGATGGGGATTTTATTGCCCGTGATTATGCCGATGCTGACGACCGGGCGAACCACTCCGCTTTCGATCCGCTGGTAAGTAACAATTCCGGCACCGACGGGTCCAGCGGCAAAGAAAAAAGCATGGAAGACGCGCAGGCTGGCAATGTCTACGTTTGAGAAGCTTCTGACGAATTCAGTCGTGAGAGTACGTACTTTTCTCGCTCAGGTAGTCGTAAAGGCTACGAAATGTGTTTTATGTTTTCTGGAGTTGTGCGCGCACTTCTGTGTAGCGTGTAACAACAGATAACGTTGTGCTTTATTTTAGGTTTACTGCGCTGAAGCGCAGTTACTAGAAGATTTAGTTGTGTTTGCCACATAAGTGCAGCCATTAAGAGGGCCCTGCCCAACCCCACACTGTTTTACTTTTCTTCTTTCGCGGTTTTTCTTCTCTCTGTGCTTTGATCAGTGAACGCTATGGACGCGCATTAAACATCACCTACGCCGGTCCGATCGCGTGGCAAAACGTCTGCTTCTTGACAACGCCCGCAAACGCGTCGCTCCGTTCGCTGGCAAGGACGCTGGGCAGTGATGACGACGTATTCAGCTAGGCCAGAAATACCACACCTAGGCCAATGTATAAGTCACAAAAAATAATTAGGCATTACATCTTGCAGTGTGGATGTCAAAAAAAGAGCTTTAATGCAAAGTATTCAGGAGTGTGCCACTCGCCGGCAGCATGTTAACCTGGCATTTTTTTTCACAGGTGCCAATGTGGCCACTGCCTCCACGTATAGACAGCAGTGGATCCCTGTGCTGGCCGGAAGTGCAACTAGCAAAGGCGCTTGTGCCAGAAGGCGTGACGTGCGTAACAGAAAACCGTACTTTAGCGGTGGCATGCTTTGATATTAGCGCACCGGAAGCGACGCATTATGGCCTAATGGAGGTGCGGCCAGTTCTCGCGTGCAGGCACCAGACATCCACGCTTAAATCTTGAATTTTGGTTTGGCTGGGTATATGGGGGTTTATCGTCCCAGTGACTCAGGCTATGACGGACGCCGCAGTGAAGCGCTCCGGAAAGTTCGACCATCTGCGGTTCTTTAACGTGCACAGGCATTGCACAGTACATAAAAATCTAGAATTTCACCTCCAACGAAATTCGACCGCCGCGGCCGAAATCGAACTCGCATCTTTCGGGTCACCAGCCGAACGCCATATCCACTGAGTGAGTGCGGCGGCAAATCGTGAATTTTGTTTGCGCCCATGCGACTGGTACGATACACAGCGCAAGTTGTGCCGACTTTCGATACCAACTTTTGAGACCTTTTTTTTTGTTATTGCTGCCGGTCACGCCGTTTTTTGAGGCTGCAAATGGGCGCATAAAAGCATTCATAAAAATGCAGATGGCTGACTGTTCAATTTTCAGTCGGTGCAAACACACAGCCTGTAGGCAATTCGTTCGATGGCATTGCGCTGCCTCGCGAGGGGCAACAGGACTGTGCTACCAAGCTTTGCGTTGGAAGCTATCTGGGAGGCCTTCCAATCTGAAGACTACTGTAGTTTTCGAAACTCAGAATATTGAAGACTAGAAACGCCCCCAACTCTTATTGAAATGCAGTGAACATGCACACAGTGTATGTTGTGTGTTTCATCTTCAAACCACTAAAACACTGGAAGGTGACCGCTGATGTAGCATACAATTGGGTATGAACCACCAAACCTTCATAGCTCATTAGCACTTAATGACAAACGGTAACAAAGTATCCGTTTAAAAAATAATCATCATGACGAATATGCAGTTAGACTTTTCGTTACTAGTTTTCTTGAATAATATTGATTCCAATGAAAAAGATCTTGAGTGCAGAACTGGGAACAGAGATCGAATGCCACACAAAAAATTTTATAATCGAAACCAGCCCACAGATAGTGCACTATTGCACTATGTTAATGCTGCAAAAATACAAATGTGAAAATGATGTTCGGACATGGATGAATTGATGCACAGCCAAAACATGCTTCCGCACACTGGGCAGCACGTGAATTGAACATAGCCTTGAAAACAAAAATATTCGACATTAATGTGCTTCTCCAGTCGGTGTTCTTTGTGATTAGTTATTCTGTGCTCATAGTACACTGACAATAATTAATATATTTTTATTCCTTTATATTCCTTTCTTTAAATTTCTTTAAAAATTATCGATATTAGTCACCTAAGCATTTTTTTTGTACTGTTTATTGCTCCATACCGCAGTGTATTTTGCAACATTGTAGCACTGGTCCACTCGTTTCGATTTCATATTTTCCACACGCTTTTGTGCAGTAGCCCCACAGAACTGCAATATGTGCATTTCAACATGCAACACCGAAAAAACTCTCTCAGAGTATGAAATCCGTTTTTAAAGATCCAAATAAATGCTGATAACGCTCCAAACTCTGCTTGATGTAGACATGTACAGCCAGTATTCACATTTGTTTTGCAAGCATAGCCCTCATGTATAAAACTACTGTGACCAATAGTGACAAAGAAAAAAATGTCTAGTCATGCCATGGCCATTCTTCTCTACTGCTCTCTCTGGTTTGTACACTTGTAATGAAAACTGTGTATCAGTTAGCAGCTGGCACAGGTGCACAGTCCTTACAGTTTCCTACATATCTCCTTCAGGCGCAGGTTATTATCCAGAGGATGCAAAATCTCAAATGCTTCAGATTTTAATGATGAAGATTCTACGACAGCGCAAAAATTCTCATCCTATCACATGACTCGTGATTAACTAAATAATCTGTTTAGACCCTCATATCTGTGCGCCGTGATACAGCACAGGTTTTGGTCATTGTTGATCCTTAGTGACATGGGACAGGTTTTAAGGTCTCAATGCTTTTTCCTCATCCTTGTCATAGAAGACCAACCTGTAAACAAACCACCCCATTTTAAACATCTGAAAGCACCTGTATCTGGCAAAGAAAATCTGCACTGGCCGCATGAAGTTCCTGTGTTCAAATACAGCCGGTAAACAGCGTTGCCGATGTCAGCTACCATCATTGGCCAAGTTGTTTCGCTTGGGCTGGCTTAACCAGTTCCGCAAGTGGCCATCCCGGCATACAAAAATGACAAAAGCTAGTGAGCTAGACGCCTAAAAATGAAAAATGTTTTCAATTACACTGTTCTCCCACGCTTCCAAATGCTTCAGATTAACACTTATTTAGACTAGCGATGCAGTGCAATACTATCGTTGTAACAAACACTGTTGGCTATGGAAGTCCCAGTGGATGGCAGCTAAGGAAGAAGACGATGACCAACTGGCTGGGCACTTCAATACTTGGCCACTCCCCGTAGTGGGTATGTGCCAGCTTTATTTGAGACCGACCGACCGACCGACCGACCGACCGACCGACCGACCGACCGACCGACCGACCGACCGACCGACCGACCGACCGACCGACCGACCGACCGACCGACCGACCGACCGACCGACCGACCGACCGACCGACCGACCGACCGACCGACCGACCGACCGACCGACCGACCGACCGACCGACCGACCGACCGACCGACCGACCGACCGACCGACCGACCGACCGACCGACCGACCGACCGACCGACCGACCGGCCGACCGACCGACCGACCGACCGACCGACCGACCGACCGACCGACCGACCGACCGACCTACTGACTGACTGACTGACTGACTGACTGACTTCAGTACTCCTTCATGCTCTCAATAGCTCCGACTGCTCACAAAATAATCTGATAAAAGAGTGACGTAGCACGCCATCAGAGCACCTGTATTAGAAGCGGAAGTGCGGGTTGTTCTGTGATCAGCCTTGATTCTCGAGAGCGCACGTGACCATCAGAGCGTCCCGTCAGTTGTCGTTGCTTTGATAGGCGCTGGGCACTGGGGCTTGCAAAGCTGATGATCTTTGTTACACTAGAAATAGTTAAGCAGAAACTTCAGGTAAGTCACAGGAAAATAACTTTTTGCCTGAAAGCGTAGAAGGTAACCGCAAGAAAGAGCTGGCACACCGTTGCGTGCTTAAACATCAAACTGAGAAACCAAGCTAACAGTGATAGACAGTTACATAAAGGGTAATAAGAAATACTTATCTGCTAAAATGTTGAATGCACCGAGCTTTCTTAATAAGGTTGTGTAAAGAATCTTCTGCAAGAACACGGACAGGTAAATCACCTCCTCAAACAATACGTGCTACATCAAGCTATATTGACATCTCTGTTAGCCCTGATAGGAACTTTTGCTTTATTGATGTCGGCAGCTTAGGGTACACAGCTCAAGAACTCACACTCCTGTTGTTTTCGTTGTGGGCATGTATGTTTCATCATGAGGCTCGTTTTCAATGTCTAGTGACGACTCTGGCTCTAACGGCACAGGTGAACCGCACCAATCGTTTATGCTGTCAAACAGCACCAATTTGGCAGCGTTGAACTCAGTCTGCAAATCTGTATAGGCAACTATATCATAAGCATCCAATCAATCAAAATGCGCATTGTCTACTTCCTCAACTGGCTGTGAAATAGTCTACTGCTCATCATAAGATTGCATGTTCAATACCAGGGCACAGAGACAGCGTTTTGATGGTGGCACAATAAGGAAAATAAATGGCCTTTTACGGGCTCGTGCTAATAAACCCAGTTTCAGCTTGCATACAGTAGTGTCTTATTGTCATGACCCTACTTATTACCGATGACTCGAATTATGAACAGTTTTAATAGGCACCTTATTTCCGATGCATTTGCGCATCTTTAATGTAAGAACTCACGGTACAAACAATAGAATGAAAATGCACCCAGTTGATTGGGACCCATGAATTTTTCCCACTGTCGCTTCTAAAGGTGAAGAACTTTGTTCGAGGTGTGCATGGAAAGAGCCGCATGCCACAGGCAGCGCTCTTACAAGCTACTCTCGCCTAATTAATCGAAGAGTATACACAGCATGTCCACATTTTCACCGACGGTTCAACTACTCAAGAAACTTGCTGTGCCATTTATGTGCCCTCACCCAGCCATGTCCTTTTTTACCGACAGCAGCAGAAGAAATCTTCTGCGACAGCGGAACTTCATGGCATTAAAGAAGCTTTTTCCTACATCCTCCGCCTAACCCCCGACCGATGGGTAACCTTAACCGACTCCAAAGCGTCTCTGCATATCCTGTGCAACCTGCTAAGGAAAAATAATAAGCTCGTTTCCCATGACATCGGTTATCTGCATCTCTTGGCTATTGCCGCAGGCCACTGCATAGCAGTTCAGTGGATACCAGCACACTGTGGCATTTTAGGGCAATGAAAAAGCAGATGAAACGGCCCGTAAAGCCCACCAACATCGGAGACACATTCGAGCCTATTTCAGAACATCTGATCCGTCCCAAATGGCTAAAATATTTACTTAAGAAAACATGTGTCGGCCCAGGGGCTTGCCGACAGATCTCTAATAAATTCTTTGCTCAGTCGACCCATATCTCAGACCAAGACTCAAATTCCTCGGCACCCGGAAGCACTTCATCACCGACTTCGCCTGATTGCTGCATTTACAAACGACTTGCGATACCGCTTCATTCTAACGAATAGTCCGCTTTGTGAAAACTGCGGCTCGATTGAATGTGCGGAACATATCCTGCTTCAGTGCACTGCATATGCTGTCGAGCGTGCGCACTACGAACAGTGCATGTAAAAGCTCTTCCCTGTGCTTCTAACAATGTACAGTGCTATAGGCCTCTTAGCCTGCCCTAGGCAACAGAGTCATGCAATCCACTTTTTGTTTGCGTATTTAAAGGAAATTGGGCATTTCGACAAGCTCTAATTTCACCTAGCAAGTTGCCCTCATGCATTCTTTTTGCAGTGAACTTTGTTAGCCCATATATCAGACTATGCATTTCATCATATATGTTACATCGTTTTTCGCCGATGCACTTTAGTAGGCATTTATTGGCCGCATTTTATGTTCTCCCCCTTGTTTTCCTTTCTTTAATTTAAGCTTTCCTGCACCACTCACCTTCTGTATTTTTCTTCTAAATTCCGCTCCCAACGAAGAGTATCATGCCAGCGATTTTTAGAAGTCGGCTAAAATTACTGCTTTTCCATTGAAGGGTTTCTCTCTCTCACGCGTTATTATGGGCACTGTCTAGAAGAGAACCTCGGCTGTACCAACCAGATGTCTCATTTCCTGCGTTTTCATTGGCGGACACCAGTTAATGACAATACGGTGAGGTCAAAGAGAGCCCATGCCCACATGACTGTTGTAACGCGGCATTTGCTTGAAATAGTGACAAGCATCGACACACACCTGTTTCCTTATTTTCAAAGTCACTCTGTGTGCCAAATGATTATGTTCTTAGTTTTGAAGCTACCTGTGTCGGCTTCATTGAAACCTGAACCTTGACCTGAATCCATCTTTTCTTGGCATAGACTCACTCAGGCCAGGCGCAGTTGCATTTGCGGTCCGTAGCAATATGTATGCATATTGTGAGACTGTTGACGGAGCGAGCTGTTATTGTCACTCGCAAGTATATGGCGGCCACTTCTCCGAAGACAAAGATGCGTGATGATGAATATTTACAGATGAAGAGGAAGGTCACGCACTGTGCTTACACTTGCTCGCCCTAGTGACGAAAGTGACCGGCCCGGGTGCACGTTAGAGCGAAGTAGGGCGACAGGCGAAGGGCTTAAAGCGCGACATGTGAACAATCTCTACACCGCGACAACGTCAGCCATTGACAGAATGGGCAGGGGCAACAGATAGTTCACGGGGGACATTTGTTCGAGCATAGTGTACGGACCAATAAAGTGGCTGAGGAATTTTTCGCACAAGCCGAGGGTGCGTACTGGAGTCCACAGGAACACTTCGTCACCAAGAAAGAAACACACTGCACGGTGTTTGAATTCATAGGCATTTTTACGGGAGGCTTGGCAAACGTCAGTGTTCAGGCGGGCAGTGGCGCGGCAATAGGCAAGACGGGAAATATAGGAAAGTCCGGAAAAGGTTGTGGGGGCAGAGAAGAAAGATGTTTCGAGAGTGAAGGTAGGGGGCGGTCATACACAAGAAAACAGGGGGAGAAGCTGGTTGCTCGTTGCATGGCAGTATTGTAGGCAAATTTGACAAATGAGAGCATGGCGTCCCAGTTGGTGTGGTCTTGGTGAATATACGTGGACAGCATATCTGACAGGGTGCGATGAAACCGTTCAGTGAGCCCATTGGTCTTGGGGTGATAGGCTGAAGTTGTTTTATGGGCGGTTCTGGAAGCGTAAGAACTTCGGCAAGGACGGTGGAGAGGAATGACTTGCCGCGGTCGCTGTTAAGGACACATGGGGCTCCATGGCGCAGAAGAATGGCGTTGAGGAAGAAACGGGTGATCGCGGAGGCAGAGCCGGATGGAACGGGGGCCGTTTCAACGTACCTGGTTAAGTGGTCGATGGCTGTCACGATTCAACTATTGCCCGATTGCATTAGTAGTAAGGGACCGTAGAGGTCAATCCCAACGACTTCGAAGGGTGAGAAAGGACAGGGAAGAGGTTGTAGAAGGCCCGCAGGAAGAGACGTGGAGCGTTTGTAGAGTTGGAAAAGGATGCAAGCTACAATATATTTGGCGCCAGAGGTTGAGAGGCCAGGAGAAACGGCGCTTGATACGATCATACGTTTTGTCGAATTATAAATGGCCTGGCATGAGGTCGTCATGAAGCGCCTGGATGACTTTACGGCGAAGAGAACGGGGAATGACAGGTACCCAGGCGTGAACCAGGGGGCTATGGCTGTGCCAGGGAAGGGTGCCGTCGACCAGCTTGAAACAGTTAAGTTGGCAACGGAGGAGGGCAGTTGCAGGCCACATAGAACCACTCAGGCGATTGATAAGAGTACGGCAGTAACGGTCGGTCCGCTCTGCTGAGGCGAGATGGCCGAGAGCGGAAGCGGGCATCAGATCATTGACTGCGGCTGTGAAGGCTTGGGTAGCCATTGAATTACCATTTGTGAGCGATGAAACAGCAGGAGGAGAGCCCGGAGGATCTGTCGAGGCGAGGGGGCAACGAGAGAGTGCATCGGCGTCTTGGTGTTTTTTTCCTTATTTGTAGGTGACTGTGCAATCATACTCCCGGAGGCGGAGAATACATCGGCCGAGGCGTCCGAACAAGTTCTTCTGTGGCGACAACCAACACAGCGCATGATGATCAGTGACGATGATGAAGTGAAGGCAGTACAAATAGGGACGGAATTTCTGAACGGCCCTGACATTGGCAAGGCACTCTTGTTCAGTGATCCTGTGGTTCTTGTCCGCTGCAGTCAGGGTACGAGTTCCCTACGCAATCACGCTCTCTGTCGAAGAATGCTGGCGCTGCGAAAGAACAGCATCAAGGCCGTG
The DNA here is from genome assembly GCF_052857255.1 of Amblyomma americanum. Taxonomy (NCBI): domain Eukaryota; kingdom Metazoa; phylum Arthropoda; class Arachnida; order Ixodida; family Ixodidae; genus Amblyomma; species Amblyomma americanum. The sequence goes on along the minus strand of NC_135501.1, from coordinate 45,588,309 downwards.
TCAACTGGCATCACTGTGTAAAATCGTCGAGGCATTGTGATCAAAACGAGCCAGTATCGGATCAGATGTGAGAGCCTGCTTTAGAGTCGTAAAGGCGGCCTCGCAGGCTTCAGATCAAACAAAGGGCGTGCTGGCACCAAGAAGCTTATTCAAAGGGTAGGCGATGGAGGCGAAACTGCGGATGAAGTGACGAAAGTATGAGGCCAGAACGAAAAAACTGCGCAGGTCTTTAATCCGTGACGGGCGAGGAAAACGCAAAACTGCAGCAACTTTATCAGTGTCAGATTTTATGCCCTTCCGACTAACGACGTGTCCGAGAACTTTGGTAAAAGTGGAAGTAAATCGACATTTCGCTGTTTTTAACTGAAGTCCGGCCGCGGAAAGAGCACTTAAAACTTCATCGAGGCGAGGATGGTGCTCAGTAAAAGTTGGGAAAAAAATTACGGCATCGTCCCGGTAAAATTATGACGTCCTCCAGGTTTTGCATTTAAGCCCGCGAAATAGGGTGTCAATCATGCGCTCGAACGTGGCCGGAGCATTGCACAAACCGAACGGCATAACTTTAAATTCATATGTCTTCTGGTGTGGCGAAAGATGTCTTCTCTTTGTCCTTTACATGCATGGGGATTTGCCAGTAGCCGGATCTTAGGTGTAGACTAGTGAAATATTGAGCACCTTGGAGACAGTCGAGGGCGTCGTAAACCAGAGGAAGTGGATAAATATCCTTCAGACTGATCTTATTAGGGGCGCGATTGTCGACACAAAAGCGTGCTGAACTTTCCTCTTTTTGTACCAGCACAACTGGTGAAGACCAAGGACTTTAAGAAGAGCGTATGATGTGGAGCTGGAGCATATCGGGTACATTATCTTGAATAATTTTGCGCTCACTTGAAGAGACACGATACGGGCGGCAGCACATGATGTGCGAACCGTCAGCGTGTATGTGATGTGTAGCCGCCGAGGTTTGGTCGAAAACTTTTGACTGGGTATCAAAAGAAGCGGAATGCTTGTTCAAGACGGCAAGGAATTCTGCTTTCTGAGCAGGCGTGAGATGGTTGCTGATAGTAGCGGAAATAGGTGCAGGAGAAGTAGCTTGGAACGAAATGGTGAAGCTTGATTGGGGCGTGGAAAGAACGGTGACAGGTTGAGTGGTAGACACAGAAGCGACTTTAGTGCTTTCGCGCAGATTGGGCTCCGACATAGTATTGAATCGCATTCAGAAGCGATGTCCCATTGACGAAGCGAAGAAGGGATGCGACGAGAAGAACGCATCTGGAGAGAAGACGGGGGCCGGGTGTTGCAAAAACGTCCCCACCATTTACGTGAGCAGAAGCAACGGAGAGGACATCTTCGGAGCCGGGATAAAGTAAATGGTCTGCGGTATTAATCAAGTGATGAGAAGGCACTCCAGGGGCATCAGAAGGGTTGGATTCAGCAACTTGCAGAGTAGTAGGGCGCGGAGTGGAGGAAATCTCAGCCGATGATGAGGGGGTGAGCACAGGAGGGAATTACAGAGAACTCTATGTTGTGCAGGATGCCACTGATAGTGACGCGTGCTGTACGCAGACCAGAAAGATCCGTCGATTCTTCATTACCTGCACGGAGAGAATGACCGCAGTAAGGAGTGCTCACTTTGCGAAGATGGGAACACAGAGCAGAACTGGTGACGGAAACAGCGGCGCCGGTATCACTCAATGCTTCTACAATACTGCCTTCAACATCAACGGTTAACGTGTTAGACTGTGGCGCAGGAGGAATTGAAGGGAGGGTGGGCGGTGCAGCTTTACCTCCGGAAACTGCACAATTTTGTTTTTTCTATGGCGACCAGGCGTCTGAGAGGTTGGACGTAGAGGCGACGAGTAGCAGCGGAACGGTGATATGGAGACCAGGCGTCTGAGAGGTTGGACGTAGAGGCGACGAGTAGCAGCGGAGCGGTGACGGGGAACAGCGCCGCGACGACCGTACGTTCGACGAGCGGTCGGGAGAGGGCGACGGAGAGGAGAAGCGGGGAGAATCGTTGGGGAGAAACATCGGCCGGTAAGGATACGATGAGTTCGTGTCGTCGTGATGAGGAGCAATAGCTACAAAAGTGGGGCGGTAATCATACGATGAGTAGGCTTCTTCCTTGCGGAAGTGACCAAACTGGTCACGTTCACCGCGCTGATGCCGACGACAAACACGGGCAACATATCCACGAATTCCACAGTAGTAGCAGATAAGACGAGGCGGAGGCGGGCGCCAAACCGCTGGATACATATCGGCTCGCTGGAATAAGGAGGCGACAGTCTGCTGGACGGGCGGCGAATGTCAAGGATAGACGGGAGGAGCTCGAGACGCAGCAACCTGGGCATACGTGGGCACATAAAGGGGTACGGATGTTTCAGCTGCCGCGGGTTGAGTGAGAGAAGCGAGCTGGTCCTTGATGAGATCACGCAATGGCGAGATCGGAGGCCAGTGCTGATAGGATTCCACCGGCGGTAGGGTGGAGCCGTGGAGTTCGTCTCAGATAATAGAGCGAATGAGAGGGCTCAAGTCCACATCGGTTGAAAGGCGTCTTGCAAGCTGAGCGATTGAAGACCGTCAAGACGGTCACATGTGGTGCGGACATCGTGGACTGAGGTAGGATTTTGTATAGCAAGCGTGTTATAAGCAAATGAGCCGATGCCTTTAAGAAGGTTACGGCTCCAATCGTACTCAGAAAATGAACTGTTAACACGTCGACTCAGGCCTAATATATCTTCAATACAAGACGTGTAGAATTTGCCGGATGCTGGACACGCGCATCTAATTTTTTTTTTGTAGATGGCAGGACTGTCATCAATAGTTTCAAAAATTTGCCGAAGCTGCGAGTTAAAGTGAGTACGATCCGAGATAGCATCCTTGTGATTGCTGAACCAAGTCTTTGCCACAACGGTTAAATAGAATGAGACGTTGATGACTTTCATGGCAGAGTCCCGGCAATTGTATGCACTTACTAGGTTGTATTGGTCGAGCCAGTCCTCGATGTAATCACCACGAAGACCCGCAAAATATTGGAGTCTCGTGCTGAAGGGTGGTGACGATCTATGTCGGGTGGCCAGGGGACGGAGGCGCTGCGGGTGCGTTGGAGTTAGGACAGCTGGCGGAGGGTTCACCATGAAGAAGAAGCACACCTGCTGAGGAATCGGCGAGGCTAGCGAAAGCGTCACTGCGATGTTGGTCGATGGTCTCGACGATGGGAGATGGTCCGACCAAGTGACGACCGGAACCTAGCTGCAGTGTTCCGGCGGAGAAGCCACAGGATCGAGAGCAGCCTCCACCACTTTTGGGACTGTGGACGGAGCGAGCTGTTATTGCAGCTAGAATGTTAAGGTTGTTGGTTGGTTGTCTTCAAACAATTCTGGCACACACTCACTGCGGGGGGAGTGGCCAAGACACAGGCGGTTACTTGCTGGATGCAGGAACGTTTTGACAAGAAAAGGAGTAGCAATAGTGTGTAGGCTGATAGATTAGAAGATGCAAGGACAGTGGTCATGGTAACTTGGAGATCGAAGACGGGACAATGGCATAATGTGCGCAATAGTATAACGATGCCTTTAATGTCTCAATTTCATACAGACTGAGAGTGGGAAAAATAAGTTAGAATGGTAGTCTCTGTGTTTCTTGAAGTAAATTTCGCTCCGACAGAGCGCGCACTCCGGTCGCTTTGTCCAAACAAAGAAGCGCCAATAGAAAGAACAATCGCAGGGGACACAGGCAAACCCAGTTGGTGAAACAGAGTTTGCAAAAGACGCTTCCTCAAATGAGAGAAACGGCGGCAAAACAACAGCAAATGATCTATTGTCTCAGGTTCGCCACAAAAAGGGCACAATGGGGAAACCGCCAGGCCAGATCTGTGAAGGTAGAAATTTAGAATGAGAACCTGGCAACGCAAACGCGCGATAGAGACCTCTATTGGGCGCGAGCGCCAGTCTTTGCTACTCAAATGATGCAGAAGACGCTGATATTCGGGAGGGGGTGTAAGAACGGAGGCAGCAAATTTCTGAAATATTGTGTAGGTGTGAATCCTCACCGAAGCGGTATATGCACAGATTGGCAGGACAGCAAAAATTAGGCAGGCACAGACAGTGTCACGGATCTCCGCGAATAACACTCGGACCGAAAGAATGGACAAAGCGACAGGTGTACCGACACAAATGCACATTTAATACACCCTACGTGGCACGCTCACCAACACACGAAACTAACAAAATTAACACAAAACACAAAGACTATCAATACACACGATCCGGTAACACTGCTACTAGCGTCTACTATTAGCGTTCTACTGGTAGCGGTCAGCGTTCGTGCTCACGGTTGGTTCAGTGCGGCTCCGGCGTTGTATTGATCCAGTAGACGGCGTCGAGGCGGCGTTCGACGTGTTTGGGCTGGCGTCACTGGCTGCGTCGTACAAGCTCCCGGTTCAAGCGCCCGTGGAGGTGATACCGGTGTTGTTGGCCTTGGGGGCACCACCCGGATGGGTGGAAACAGCGCTGGAGACACCCCTGGCCGTAGCAGGTGGTAGCGTCCTCTGTTGACTCCACCGAACGGGCTCAGGCATGGCAGGGAGTCCACGATGCGAAGCCGTAGAACGCGAGCTCACCGAAGCAGTAGCCGGCGTCGCTCTTTTCCAGCCGAAGCGTCCCTGACCCGCCGGAGCCTCCGCTTCTCTGTTATTCCCCACCGTGCCTCGCTCTCACTCGCCCTTTTATAGCCTTAGCGTTACCCCACGTAAGCCTTGTCGTCGTCTTCTCATTCTTCTCTTCTCCACCTCACCGAATGCTTCTTTATCTTCGGTTAATCCACGTCGTCTTCTTCACACCTATTTCCTTCATAATGTTTTTTGGATTCCTTAATATATGTGACAGAGAGGCCATTGCTAAGGAATCTGCAACCTCATTTAAGTGAAAGCCCATGTGACCTGGCACCCAAAGCAATCTTGCCGAATTTTGGTGGGGCGGAATTAGACACTTAAAGAGGCGTAATGCACGAGACTCAGAGGGTGAGGATAATAAAGAGCAAATGGACAGAGAGTCCGTCATAACCGCGACCTGGGAAACGGTAGTTTATAATTTTTGTAAGGCTAAGATTACTGCTAATAATTATTAATTCAGACAGATAAGTTGGAGTGAAGTCAGGAAGACGGAGAGAAAAGGGCCAACCCAGTGAAGGCGAAAAGACTCCCACACCTGCCTTTTCGCGCTCCTGCGAGGCTTTGGTAGTAATAAGAACATGAGAGGGAAAGGATCTGATGTGGTCCTGCAACAAACCCTGAAGAAGAGAAAAGGCCTGCAGCTGTGCATTAGATGAAAAAATGTCATCGAATTCAATCTGGACAGAAGATGAGTCGTTATTCATTTGGCAGACATCTGTGAAGTGAATGTTTAAGGAATCAAGGAGGCACTGCACGTAACATATCTGCGCAGTATGAAAACCAGACCAGGCGGCACTAAAGAAGGCGGAGGGTTGACTAAGAAATATTATACTGGAGGCGTGAAGAGGTGAGCCGCACAGTTTTAGAAATGTTTGAACTGTTAAAATGCGTAACCTAGCTGATAAAGATGGGATTCGCGCCTCAAGGTGCAGAACATCCAAGCCCCAGACAGAAGCCCCAGACAGGAAGCTCCAGACAGAGGCGCAACGCCTCACGCTCCAAGAGCACAAGAGGGCTTAGTTTATAGGCAGGAGTTCCTGAGAATAAACGAAAGCCAAACTTCAAAATTGGGCTGACGTAAATTTTATAATTTTTAGACCCATCGATCTGCTCTGCCTGTCTAACTCATTGATCAAGATTTGCAGTTCACCTCCTGAGTGACTCAGCAAGGCAACGTCATCAGCAAATTACAGATTATTTAGGTATTCTCCATTTATTCTTATTCTCAACTGTTCCCAATTCAGTCCTCGAAATACCTCCTGTAAACATGCGGTGAACAGCGTTGGCGAGATCGTGTCTCCTTGCCTAACACCCTTTCTTAATGGAATTTTATTGCTGACTTTATGGAGGACTATAGTAGCTGTGCAGTTCCTATATATATATCTTCCAGTATTTGGACATAAGGCTCTTCTGCCCCCTGATTACGCAATGCCTGTATGACTGCGGAGGTTTCCACTGAGTCGAATGCTTTCTCGTAATCAATGAAAGCTATATATAGAGGTTGGTTATATTCTGCACATTTCTCTATCACCTGATTGATAGTGTGAATATGATCTATTGGGGAATATCCTTTACGAAAGCCTGCTTGATCATTTGGTTGATTAAACTCTAATGTTGCCCTGACTCTATTAGCGATTACCTTAGTAAATACTTTGTAGGCAACGGATAGTAAGCTGATCGGCCTGTAATTTTTGATGTCCTTAACGTCTCCGTTCTTATGAATTAAGATAACGTTCACATTCTTCCAAGCTTCTGGTGCAGTCGAGGTCATAAGGCATTGCGTGTACAGGGTGGCTAGTTTTTCTAGCACGATGTCCCCTCCATCCTTCAACAGATCTGCTGTTACCTGATCCTCCCCAGCTGCTTTTCCCCTTTTCATTGCTTCTAAAGCTTTCTTTACTTCATCTTTCGTTAGTGGCGGGATGACGCATTGCCGTGCACTGCTGTCTTTCTCATTAGCGCTCTGATTACATTGGCTACTGTACAGGTCTGTACAGAACTCTTCGGCTACGTTAACTATCTTATCCATATTGCTAATGACATTGCCCTGCTTGTCTCTTAATGCATACATCTGGTTTTTACCTATGCCTAGTTTCCTCTTCACTGCTTTTAGGCTACCTCCGTTCTTTAGAGCATGCCCGATTCTCTCCAATTTAAAGTTCCTTATGTCGGCTACCTTGCGCTTATTTATTAACTTTGATAGCTCGGTTAGTTCTACTCTATCAATAGGGTTAGATGCCCTCATGTTTTGGCGCTTCTTAATAAGATCTTTCGTCACCTGAGATGGCTTCCCGGTATCGTTTCGAACTCTCCTACCGCCTACTTCTACTGCGCACTCCGTAATTATTGATGTCATATTATCGTGCATTGAATGAACATTAAGATCGTCTTCCTCAGTTAAAGCCGAATATCTGTTTTGCAGCGCTATCCTAAACTCCTGTGCTTTCCCTCTTACGGCTAACTCGTTAATGGTGTTCTTCACTAGCTTCTTCCTTTCCCTCCTCAAGTCTAAGCTAATTCTAGACCTTACCATTCTGTGGTCGCTACAACGCACCTTTTTGAGAGCGGCCACATCCTGAATGATGCCAGGTTTAGCGCATAGTATGAAGTCGATTTCATCTGTAGTTTCACCATTGGGGCTCTTCCAGGTCCACTTCCTGTTTTCTCGTTTGAGGAAGAAGGTATTCATGATCCGTAAATTATTTCTATCCGCGAATTCGACTAATAACTCTCCCCTGCTGTTTCTAGAGCCTATCCCATGGTCACCTACCGCGTGGTCGTCAGCGTGCTTCTTGCCCACCTTCGCCGTTGAAGTCGCCCATCAGTACAGTGTACTGCGATTTTACTTTATTCATTGCCGATTCTACGTCCTCATAGAAACTTTCAACGGTCTGGTCATCATGGCTGGATGTGGGTGCGTAGGCCTGCACCACTTTCAGCTTGTACCTCCTATTCAGCCTAATTACTATAGCTGCTACCCTCTCGTTAATACTATAGAACCCCTCTACGTTGCCTGCTATATCCTTATTAATGAGGAATCCCACACCTAGTTCTCGTCTATCCTCTAATCCGCGATAGCACAGTATGTGTCCATCCCTTAGTGCTGTATACGCCTCACCTTTCCTCTTAACTTCGCTAAGCCCCATCACATCCCATTTAATTCCCGCTAGTTCCTCGAACAGCACTGGTAGGCTAGCCTCACTAGATAAAGTTATGTGTGCCAGAAATCACCAGAAGTGTGTGCCTTCTCATTCCTGACTGAGCACTGCAAAACATCCGCAGGATGCCAATTGCTCGAACTCCTTTTGCAGAAAACTGCTCATTGTATGGCCGCTAGGATGGAGTCGTATATTTCAATATACTTCGCCGTCTGTACTGGAGGAATTATGTTAATTTTATAGAGCAGCAGATATTTCCTCACATTAAGGGACAGATGAATTCGTCGTAACCAGCTGTCAAGAGCATTGAGGTATCTTTGCAACGTTTGATACAAATTGTGAATATCACCAGCTCATGCAAAAATGCAATATCGTCGGCGCACACAGATGTTTTCACATTTTGAATGCATGGAATTGAGCTTAGAAAAATGTTAAAAACAGGTGATAGAACTGATCCTTGCGGCACAACTCTTGTCTGTTGAAATCTCCCAGAAGGGAGGAAGGAAGGAAGGAAAACGTTTATTGAGCGCTAGAGAGTAGGTGAGCAATTTGGCGGAGTCAGGTGTGTCGTCCGTCTTCTTAGCAATGGTCGTCTGCCCCTAGTCCAGGGCTCCGCTGCATACCGCTGCCAGCTGTGCTCACCGGATTAGCCCAAGTTGGACGTCCTGACGGTCGCTGGAGAGCATTCCTTCCCATTGCTCCGCACTCGGGTTAGGTATTTTTGTTGCCGCCTCTATTTTCTGACAGGCCCCATTTATGTGATAGAGCTTGGGTGTTTCATGGCACCATGGGCATTTGTCTGTGTATTGCGTGGGTTGTATTTTGTTGATTGTATTTATATTCGGGTATGAGCCCGGGTAGCAGCCTCCAGGCGACGGCGTCTTCCCTGGAGAGAGATTTATGTGGTGGGGGGTACCGTTTCCTGCAGCCCTTGTAGTGGTTTAAGATTGCCGAGTAATCTCTAGGGACAGGTTAGGCTTCCTCGAGGTCGCTTGTGGAGGGAGCTCGGTAGAAAGTGTACCCTCGAGCTACCCTGTCGACCGCTTGGTTGCCTTCCACTCCTGCGTGTCCCGGCGTCCATACCATCGTATGTTTTATTGGTTCTTCTTCTGTGCTTTGTTTGGGTTGGTCCCCAGAGCGGAGTATGCGGAGCGCTTTGTGACCTATTCTGCCTAACATGAAGTTTCGGCATGCCGTTAGAGAGTCGGTTAGTATTGTTAAGGATCGCTTAGTCCGGTAGACCTCCGCTGCCGCTAGAGCGACGGCCACTTCTTCAGCCTCGACTACCGTGCAGTCCCGTAGCGACGCGCTGATGATTTCCCGCATGTCCGACTTTATCACAGCCGCTACCGCGTTGGGGTTGGTTTGTCCCGTCGTTCTGGGGTATGTGGCTGCGTCCACATACACCGTTGTTGTCTGGCGGGCTATTGATTTTTGGATGTACTCGGCTCTCGCCTTTCTGCGTTCTTCGTGTAGGTTGGGGTCCATGTTCTTGGGGATGGGGGTCACTCTAATAGTCGCGGTTCGCTGGATTTCTTGTATTTGTTCGTTGCATCCCAACGTCTGCAGAAGCTCTCTGCCAGACGGAGTCTGCTGTAGTCTCTGCAACTGGTCGACGTGTTGTGCCTCTCTCAGTTCTTCAAAGTTGTTATGAAGTCCTAGTGGTAAAAGCTTCTCTGTGGATGTGCATTGCGGTAGATGGAGTGCTGTTTTGTATGCTTTGCGTATAATCGCATCAATCTGTTGGATTTCGCTTTTGATTGGGTTGTAGTATGGAAGACTGTAGGTGACTCGGCTGTTCACCAGGCTCCTGACCAGCTTTAGCGTGTCTTCTTCTCGCATGCCCGAGCGTTTATGGGAGAAGCGCGTGATCATGCGGGCAACTTGTAGGGTGGAAGCTTTGAGTAGAGCAAGTGCATGTGTACACCGTTGGTTTGATTGTATCCACATGCCCAAGATTCTTATCAGTGTTTTCTATGGTATGGGTTTTCCCTCTAGGTAGACGTTGAGCCTAAGCTCGTCGCTGTTCGGGACTGTGCGGTTTTGTTTCGCTCTCCAGACTCTGAGCAGTTCTGATTTTTCGGTGGAGCATGCTAGCCCTCTCGCTTTTATGTAGTTCTCTACGCAGGTCGCGGCCTCCTGTAGCCTTTCTTCCCTTTCTTTTAGTGAGCCCGTATTTGTCCAGATGGTGATGTCATCGGCATACATGGCATGGTGTATTCCTTCGACTTCCTTAAGTTGTTTTGCAAGGCTGATCATTGCAACGTTAAAAAGCGTAGGTGAGATGACCGAGCCCTGGGGAGTTCCCATGTTAGGGGTGTGGAACTTCTCCGAGCGGAGTTCTCCCAGCCCTATCGTCGCTGTTCTATCTGAGAGGAAAGCTTTGATGTAACCGAAGACCCTCCTGCCGCAGTTCAGATCGTCCAGGCCTGTCAGGATGGCTTCGTGGCTTACGTTGTCAAAAGCTCCTTCGATATCCAGTGCCATTATTACGTTCTCTCCGTCCCTAGGGACGTTACTTAGAACTCTTTCTTTGATTTGTAGAAGTACGTCTTGGGTCGACAGCTTCGCCCTGAATCCGAACATACTGTGGGGATAGAGTTCGTGATCCTCCATGTACTGTTGTAGCCTTAATGTTACCATTTTCTCGTACAGCTTTCCAAGGCACGATGTGAGGGAGATGGGTCTTAGGTTTTCAATTTGTAGCTTTTTACCCGGTTTTGGAATCATAACCACCTCTGCATGCTTCCAATCCTCGGGAACGGTCTCCACTGCCCAGTGCTTGTTGAGGAAATCAGTTAATTCTGCGACTAGCTCGTCACTGAGGTTGCGGATGAGTGCGTTGTTGATTTTGTCCGCACCCGCTGCCGTATTCCTAGTTGTGCTTCGAATTGCTGCATAGACGTCTTCTCGTGTAATGGGTCGATCTAGGTTTGGATTTTCTTTCCCCCGATAATCTCTTGCATAGGTTCTCGGGTTTGTGTCCCCGAAGCACTTGATGCGCACTTTGTCCAGGAGTTCCTCATCGGTTCCTTCGAACTGGTGGTTTAATCGGTATATTGCTTTATTGTTTTCTGCTTTGGTTTCGGTCGGATCGATGAGCGCTTTCAGTATATGCCATGTCCTAGCTGTGCTCAGAGTTCCGTTGAGGGAGTCACTGAATTGCTGCCAGTTCGTTTTCGCCAACTGTACTTAGTACTCCTCTGCTTTCGTTGTAATTTCTGTTATTTTAAGTTCGAGCCTACTGTTGTGTTTCTGTTTCTTCCACCTCTTGATTAGACCACGTCTGGCTTCCCATAGCCTAAGGAGCCGGGCGTCTACTTTGGGTGTCTGTGTTGTTCTCTTGATCTATTTGGTGTGTTCACTTTGCCTTTGCTTAAGTATGTTTTCCCAATCTTCTATCGACTGAATCCCGCCTTTGATGAGGTGTTCATCGCATGCTTGTCTAAAGGCGTTAATAATAATAATAATAATTGGTTTTTGAGGAAAGGAAATGGCACAGTATCTGTCTCATATATCGTTGGACACCTGAATCGCGCCGTAAGGAAAGGGATAAAGGAGGGAGTGAAAGAAGAAAGGAAGAAGAGGTGCCGTAGTGGAGGGCTCCGGAATAATTTCGACCACCTGGGGATCTTTAACGTGCACTGACATCGCACAGCACACGGGCGCCTTAGCGTTTTTCCTCCATAAAAACCCAGCCGCCGCGGTCGCGTTCGAACCCGGGAACTCCGGATCAGTAGTCGAGCACCCTAACCACTGAGCCACCGCGGCGGGTCTAAAGGCGTTCCAGTCTTTGATTTTAGCCGTGCCTAGTTGCCGCTTTAGTCGGTCGGAGGCCACTTGGGTTTTGATTATGTAGTGGTCACTCCCCAGATTTTCTATCAGGTTTTCCCATTGCGCCTGTCCCGGACCCTTAATGAAGGTGAGGTCCGGACAGGTGTCGGTACTGACACTGTTGCCTATTCTGGTCGGAGTCTCTGGGTCTGTGACTAAATTGTAGCCTGCAGGTTCTGCCGCTTCCACTAATATCTTTCCATTAACATTGAAATTCTTGTATCCCCAGCTTTTATCCCGGGCAATAAAATCGCCTAAGACGACTAGCGTGTTGCCCTTTGCCAGTTATGTGGCGCCTTGAAAAAGCTCTTGGAATTTGGCTTTCCTCTGTTTCGGCGGGCTGTAGGTATTAACAATGAAAATGCTGCCCCTTTTAATCTGTTTCTGTGAAATAATTTCTATGATCACAAGCTCTATGTCCGTTTCAGCTATCCTGTCGTGGCTTATGGCTATGATCGCTTTGTTGACTAGGATTGCCGTCCTTCCTTTTTCCTGGGTTTCGTAGCACGTGTATCCTCCTAGGGTTGGGGTGATGCCCGTTTCCTGAAGCACTATAATGTCGGGTGGCGTTTGCTGTGTGTGAATGTACTGTTGAAGTAGGTCTTGCTTCCTCCTGTAGCCTCTGCAGTTCCATTGCCAAATTTCTAGGGAAGATTTTGGCAGCAATAAGATTCTCTAATCTCCAAAAAACAGAAATCCAGGCTACAATATAGTTTGGGAAAATGAGTTCACTGTCGTATGCTTTACTGAAATCCAAAGTGACAAGCCCAGCAAACTGTTTTCTGTTCCGAGCTAACTTAATAGGACTCTCAAAGTCAGTATGAGCACAAGAAATTGAGCAGCCCGGCCTGAAAACAATTTGACACGGATTCAAGAGATCATTTTCAGTATTGATAGACATGACACGGTTGAGATGGACCCTTTCCACTAATTTCACTAGGTTCGATGTTAATGAAATAGGGCGTATCTTGTCGAAAGTAAAACCCTCCCCATGCTTTTTAAGCAATGGAACTATTTCAGCAAGACGCCGCCCATGGGGTATTCAAAGTTCTTTAATGGAACGGTTAACTAGAGTTAAAAGGTCTTCAGGAGATTCATTGAAAAAAATTTTGATCATAGACGAAGCGATCTTATCGGGGCCAGGAGCCGCTGTGGATAAGCGCAGAACAATTTGCGACAGCTCAGGAATAGAGATCTCAGTGAAATCACTTGAAGTGTATTTGAATATAGCTGGAGAAGGTGGAGCCGATGTTAAGCGAAGCTCTAGGCCAAACGCAATATCGCCTAAGGCATTGGCGATGTCAGCAGGGGACTGAACGAGAGATTCAATGCTGACATCCGGAGGAATCACTTTTTTGCGCCTCATGAAATTAAACAAAGCTCTTTCATTTCCTGATTGCGAAAGGAAATCAAGATTTGTAGTATGGTCTTCCTTTGGGCGGTACACAGTGCCCTTAAATGTTGCTGCAACATACTTATATTGCAACCATGATTCACCATTGATTCATGAGAAGTTTCTTCGAAGCTGCTTTCCGTCGTCTATATGCAGGCGTGCACTCAGCATTCCACCACTTGCCGGCGATTGCACCCTTGGTTCCCTTGACCAAAAATTCAGATTTTGCATTGCATGTTCTAGTACTGAACATAGATTTGTAGCCTTGCATTCGGCCGTAGTCTCAGCGAATGGGTCTGAAGTTATTTTTAGAGCTGATTTTAGCGTGTCTTTAAAGCAACTGTAATTTATTACCGTGCGCTGATGTCACTCGCAAAGAGTTAATTTACACGCAAACTTGAAACTAATCGGTAAATGATCATTGTTTGTTGCACAGTCAACAGGCGCTCAAGACATAACATAGACTCCCGGGGAGGAAAAAGTTAAATCTAAGGCAGAGCGGCATTGACTCCGAACACACGTAGGCAGTCCGGAATTGTTGCAGATTAAGTTGTTTTCAGAAACCCAATCAAATAGCCCAGAACCAAAGCTGTCTGTTTTAGCCCCCACGTCACATGGTGCAAATTCATGTCACCAAGTAATAAAACCGGAGGACGGCTACTAGACATGAGTGAGTCAAGTCGCCGAGTGTCATGCACACCTGACAGGAAATATGCAATAGCTACCGTAAAGGGTTGTTGACCTGGGACATTGATGTCAACCGCAAATATTTCACATTCATTGTCCCGTTTATTGAAAAGAAATGCATGCCCTGTGAAAAAACTACGCAGAGAATAACACTAATAACCCTCCCTCTCGTGATGGCGGGTCAATATAGAACGTACTGTAAATTTTCAGATGGTATTGAAATATGTAGTTTGCCATGTTTCTAGTAATGCAATTAAATGTGGTAGAAGCTGATTGCATAGGCAATTTAAATATGTTGAAGCTGAGGATATAGAACGGCAATTCTACTGGAGCACACTTAAGCACCCTATCTTGGCAGGAGTGCCGCAGCCGTGACTGCCTTTTCTAGAATCCTGGCCTTTGGACTTTGACTATCGCTATTTTTCTGTGTCTTCAACTGGACAAGGTAGACCTGCAATATTCTAAGAAGAACCAATTCGCCTCTGGGAGTGGGTATCTGACTCTATATCCACACAGTCTCTAGAGGATGCGTCTGTAACGCTGTTCGGAAGAGAGACCTCAGAAATCTTTTGTTGCTCATTTTGTTTTTGACCCTGTGGAGCGCATTTGATAACCACAGAAGGAGGAGCAGCTTCCGAACTCAAAGAAGGCAAGAGCGGAGCGGTGGCCACCTGCAGCAGATTGGTCATCTGGGCAGCTATGACCTGCGAGATGCACGTGGATACGGCTTCTATGTTGCGATGCATTGCATTTTCCACAGCTTGCTCAACTGCTCTTTGATAGCATGGGACCAACTGGCATCCATTATGGGTGGGCATTGGGCGGCCACACTAGAAAAGACTGAGGATCTCTCATCGACTGCGGCAAAAGCTTCTCTCCGCGTCCATCTGCGTTTGTCCATAAGCTCGAGCACCTGAACTCCTTGTACTCGTGCAGGACAGTCAGGCAAATCAGGAGGGAGAACACCGCTGCTCAAACAACATTTCTCCTGCTGTTCAGGACATTCCTCTCTGCCATGACCCTCCACACATGCACAGCAGCGTAAGGCCCATTTGCAGGCTTTGCGGCTGTGGCCAAATCTCCGGCAGTTTTGACACTGAAGGGACCGAGAGTTGCAAACATCTACTCGAAATACCAATGACCATACCTTAATCTCTGACGGGTAGAATATTCGTGAAAATATAGTAATGACGGACTCTGTAGGCATTTTTACTCCGTCGACCATTCTGCTGCATCGATTTACAGCAATTACTCCCGCAGACGAGTGGTTTTCAAGCTTTTCCATACGGCTCAATCGAGAGTCGACCCCTCGTACTAAGCGCTTGGAACACGCTAGATGAGGCGGAATGAACGCACTCGCCGGGTGGTTGGCAAAGGACGTACACTTCAGCAGGTCTTGCACAAAATACCACCCCTGCCGGACTGCCGGACATCACTAATGCGCATGAAGTGTTTCGAAGTGGATTGAAGAGCCCCCTGTACTGCCTCCGGGTTGTTCAGTCGGACAGCGCCTCCATCGGAAGGAACTAAAGTAACTGGAATGCTGGAAGCGGCACTGCTGAAAAAGAGATCAATTGGGAGCTGGCCTTGAGGAAGAAATTCCCACAATTTGGAAAACCCCTCGCCGTGAAAAGAAGTAGACATTGTTTTCGTCCCACGCCCAATCACCCTAGAAAAGGAGCAAGCTGGCACAGGCAAGAAGGAGAAATTGAGAAAGCTATCGCAACACCGCCAGGTACTTAGCCGCTACCCCGCAATCCCGTGTTCGGCAGCCAGAGAGCCCGACGCGTGCCGACGTGTGGCGCGCGTGGTGTTAAGATAGGGTAGGATAGGATACACTTTATTGCTCTAATAAGGTCTTTCGTTCAGACAGAGGTCTTCATCTTCAAGGAGATGTCTCCCTTCTTCTTGCAGAGGCCGGCGCCCCTATTCCAGGGCACCGCTGAGTTTGGCCGCTCGCTGGGCAGGGATGACCAATCCTCTTTGGAGGATTGGGTTGCCGCTGGGGAACACGCTCTCCCACTGCTCCGCACTCTGATTTTCTGAGCCATGGGATCCTTTATTTCTGTCACATTCCAAAGTAATATGGTATAAGGTGGGTGTTGCACCGCACCATGGGCGGATGTCCCTGTATTGGTTCGGGAACATTTTGCTAAGGATGTGTAAATTGGGGAAAGTTCCGGTATGCAGCTTCCTCCAGTAAACTGCTTCTTGTTGATTTAATTTGTTGTGGGGAGGAGGATATTTTAGTCTCGTCTCTCGGTAATAATTTAGATTGTCGGAGTACATCGGGAATACTCTCAAGATGTCCTCCAGGTCTTCGTTCAAGATTGCTCGGTTAGTGTACTCGCGAGCGACTCTATTGCCCTTTGGTTGCCTTCTATCTCGGTGCGTCCCGGTTTCCAGAAAAGGGTGTGTCTAATGTGATCTTCGAGTAGGCCTGCGAGGAGGAGAATTTGGAGCGCTTTATGACCTATTCTGCCGTTACTGTAGTTACGGCATGCCTCTTTTTAAGCTGTGAGGATTGTTAAGGATTTATTCCCGCGATAACGCTCCGCGGCTGCTAGAGCAACAGCCATTTCCCCTCCCTCGGCTACCGTGCAGTCCCGTGCCGACGCACAATTGATTTCCTTATAGCCTGAGCCGATTGCTGTCGCGACGACTTTTTGCTCTGTTGTTCCCCGTCTCTGGGGGTACATCGCGGCGTCCGTGTAGATCGTGTTCGCCTTGACTGCCAAGTATTTTTCTACATATTTCGCTCTGGCGTTTCGCCTAGCTGCGTGTAAATATGGATCCATATTTTTGGGGAGCGAGCCTATTTTGATGGTGCTGCGGAAATTATCGGGCAGACTCGCTGTTCTCTGCTCTGCCCTTAGCGTTGCTTGATGCCCCAGTCTTATGAGGAGCGCTCTGCCAGTGGTCGTCTGCTGGAGCCTGTCTCGTTGTGACTCTAGTTGCGCTTCTTTGAGTTCCTCGAACGAGTTGTGAAGTCCGAGGGCCAGCAGCTTCTCCGTTGATGTGGTGGCTGGAAGGTGGAGGGCTGTCTTGTAGGCTTTCCTCACGATGGCGTCGGCTTGGTCCCTTTCACACTTGCTGGTGTTGTAGTACGGGAAGGAGTACGTGACTCGGCTGATCACGAGGCTTCTGACCACCTTTATCGTGTCCCCCTCCCTCATACCACTTCTTCTTTGCGATACTCGGGTGATCATTCGGGTGACTTGCGTTGTTTCTTGTTTGAGGAGGCCGATTGCCTGTGTGCATCGCTGGTTGCTTTGCACCCACATTCCCAACACCCTAATTAGTTCTTTCTCCGCTATATTTTGCCCTTCGATGATGACGTTGAGATCTTCCACCGATCGCCTTCCTCGCCTGACTCTCAGGAGCTCAGCCTTCTCCGTTGAACAGGCGAGGCCTCTTTTCTTGACGCATTCTTCTATGCACGTTGCTGCTTGCAGGCGTTCTTCTTTTTCGCTGAGCGAGCCTTGGTTGGTCCAGGCCGTGATATCGTCGGCATACATGGTGTGTTGTATGCCTTCGATGTTTTCTAGTTTACTGGCCAGTCCTATCATTGCGATGTTAAACAAAATCGTTAAAATGAGGGATCCCTGCCGGGTTCCTTTGTTGGAGGTGTGGAACTTGTCACTTCGCAAATCTCCTAATCCCACTGTTGCCGAGAGATTTGAGAGAAATGCCTTCACATACCTGTGTATTTTCTTGCCGTTGTTTAGACAGTCCAACCCTTCCAGGATGGTTGCGTGGATAACGTTGTCGAATGCGCCATTGACATCCAGAGCCTTAATGAACCCTACAAAAACCAAATCACAGAGCAACAAAGCTATTCAAAGACTAGTCCATCACTATGAAGGAACAAATGAAGAACTTTTGGAAAAAGTCTGCGTCAAGTGCTACGGAGTGGAGCGACCCGAAGCGTACACGAGTGAATACCGCGGCCGGGAGAACTCAAACCAGGACCGGCCAATTACCAGGGAAGAGGTCTTGGCGGCCATCAAGGCATCAACCCCGAACACAGCAGCGGGCGCAGACAAGATTAGGAGCGCACTGATCCGCAATCTGAGCGATGAGGCAGTCACGCAGCTGACGGATTTCCTCAATGCGGACTGGGTTGCGGGAACAGCGCCGGAAGAATGGAAACAAGCGGAAGTAGTGATGATACCCAAGCCTGGGAAGAAGCTGCAAGTAGAAAATCTCCGACCGATATCACTTACGTCTGCCTTGGCAAGCTTTACGAGCGGGTGGTAACAAGGAGATTGCAGCAACACATGGAAGACGAAGATCTGTACCCTCACAGCTCGTTCGGATTCTGCACCAAATTATCTACGCAAAACATCCTCCTACAGATCAAAGAAGAAGCACTCAGCAACAGTCTATACAACGGAGAGAGCGCGTGGTATTACTTCTCCGAAGACAAAGATGCGTGATGATGATGAACATGTACAGAGGAAGAGCAAGGTCGCGCACTGTACTTAGAGTATTTTTGATATTGTTAGGCATTTATAAATAAAAAAAAATACCGAGGTAAAAACTTTGCTGTCCGCGGCATCTGCCATTGAAGCCTGAAGCACAACGCTGATTTAGTGCGGCGTACATAAAGTTTAAAAACGCTCTGATCAGGCGTCATGAAAGAGTATCTCGCGAAGTTCTCACCACGCGCGGTCAAGTCATAAAAGGCGTCCTGATTGTAGGAGTCCTATTTTCATTTGGTCAATAATATGGAACATACTTGCGCGCTATTTACGCGTTTTCAGCGGACATCTCACATTCGTGCGCGGCGTTGATAGATTTTCGTGTCTTTAGCGACACCGTTTAGCACACGACGGCCCTCGTCGCTGTCAGTGGGCCGACCACCTTGAATGCGTGGACTGTGAAGGCGTATTCTCGCGAGGGCAACGAGTAAGGAAGCTATAAGCACTTGGAAAATCGTCCGGGGCTCACTTGCACGTAAGAACACGAACACCTCCGAAAAATACGCGCACCCGAACTTCCAGACTGCGGTGTGGCGCCAAGTTGCCAGCTGCCGGCCAGTAAACTAGTTTTCATGCTCTGCGACTCATTGCTCACCTGCATTAATTGATCCAAAATAGCTGTCAAGCGGTGCATACAAGCTACACGCAAAGTACAGGATGACGTACAAACCTGGCGGTTTAGTTTCTTCGGCACTCTCATCACGCTTTTGGCATCAGGTCTTAGGCGCGACTTCTTCGTTGACAACCCACACTCCACCATTTACGCCGGGATCAGGTTGGATAAGTCCGGAGAAAAGTGATGGGAGCAATTTTTTCGATTCCTATGTGGGCTACAATGGAAGCGTCCAGTGACAAGTACAAAGTTTACCCGTGGCCTTCGTTGCGTTGCATCGCTAAAAAAAAAGCATGAAGCACAGCAGCATCGCCACTTTTATTGGAGCAGAGTTCGTCCACCAGTACACCACCTTGACTAGTCTCATAATTACTTCGGCTGTACTATCAACGTCAAATCAAATGCGAACCGCGGAAAGCCTGGCCAAAGGTTGCACTTACGCATCAGCCTGTCAACAGGAAACCCAGGCGCGCCCATCCAGTTTGCGATACTTTTCCTCCAGTTTTCTATGACGTTCTTTTTCGCCTTTCGCCACTGGAGCGCCACAATCATTCTTTCAACGTATGAAAACTTGCACAGTGCGACCAGTTTTTTATTGTTCGTCTTGCAGCCAGGCGCTGATAATACGGCGATGACGGAAACAAAATTATACTGCTGCAGGCAAGCGAGCCCAGAACCTCGCTTCACTGAACTACGCAGGCCAGAGCCGCTGCCGCCAGCGAAACCGCGCTTCGGAAGTTTTTTCTTTCAAGCGATGTTTATTGATTCAGGACATAAAGGTTATAAAATGAGAGATCAGCAAGATGCTTAAATAAATGAAAAAAGGTGGGCTGATCAATTGAAATCAAGCAGTGAACGATGATAAGGACCCTGTGTCCAGGCAATATAGGAATCCGGATTTTCTGGTGAGAGACTCACCGCCGTCAGGTGGCGAATTCTCGTCGGCTTCAGCGTCGGGCAAACAAGTTTTCATACGCAGTATGAATGGATGTGGCGCTCCAGTGTCAAAACGCGACAAAGAACGTCAAAGAACACGAAGCAAAAGTATCGCAAACCGGATGGGCGCCTATGCTTCCTGTCGACAGGCTGAAGCATAAGCTGAGCCAGCTGCCGCCCTTTCCGCGGTTCGCTTTTTATCTGACGATGACAGTACAATCGATGAGAAGGCACACCAAACGCCGCAAAGCTGCAGAATTACAACCGCCAGCAAAGTCGCGAGCACGGACAGCACGAAGTACGCAAAATTTGCGGAGCACTGATCAAGAAGGTCGCGATTTGCCAGATCGTCGAGCGAGGTCCAGCGTTCTTAAGCATCACCGCGCTCTGCTAAGCCTCATAGGTATCTGCATTACGTCATGTTCCCCAGTAACTGCTCGTCGTGGAGATGTCGCTACCGATCGGTTTGCAATTGTGGAGTCTGTGCATCATGTGACAAAACAAAATTTGAATAGTTTTTTGGCCAAGGGAAATGTTACTGTTGCCCGGGGGGGGGGGGGGGGGGGGGGGTCATTTCTGTGTAGCCAGGAAGGCGGTCGCATTCCTTTCTGAACGCCGCAGTTTCGTGTCTGACGCCCTTTAAGTGTATGATGCGATAGGGTAATGAGTTAATTCCCATTTATGCCGAAGGTCATTCCGCACTTTACACTCACATATCAATGGGAATTCTAATACACCCCTGGCACATGGCACAGTGGTGCAGACGTTGAGATGCACTACAGCCTTGCGATGGCAGTGCGGGCGTTGTGGCGATGGGCGCAGTGTGGGCAGTTGTGGGCGTTGTATGGCCAGGTTGCTGTTCTCGAGCGACCAATCATTTAATAATTTAACTAACACCTGCCACAGAGGGCAGTTTGCTAGCTATCCGGCCGGCAGGATGTCATGACAGCGCGGCCGCGTGGCCTAAGTGCCTCACCTGCCTCCAAGGTTCTTCTTTGGGCGCCACCCGCCAGAGTCATACTCGTGATTTTTCACTCACAACGCCTACGCCGTTAACACCGACGCCGATTTTTGCGGGACCGGGTGCTTTAACGCAATGCCGTTAACTTAAGTGCTGACTGATCTGTGAAAATGAGTAGGCGTGGTAACTAACTGCGTTAAACCAAAGGTAAAGCGCTTGTTTACGAATTCTCTTGATGGATGGCATTTCGTTAACCTCGATGTGAAATCATAAAAAGCATGATAGCTGTGATAGCTAGTGCGCCACGAAAGAGGAGTACATAGGTGCGGTAGCTGATGGCGGATGGAAGCAGTCACCAAAAAAGGACGATTGAGAAAGCTACCACGCAAAGAAGACACAACACTACAAGCCCGGATGGAACGTCCAGGCGAGAAAAATGCAATTCAGATTTCGTAGCGATAGGTACACCACCACAGCACCAGCCATCGGTTCATTCTTTGCATACAATATCAAACCAGACAAGGAATGCAGAATTTCAGATTGGGGAGTGTTTGAATTAAGGCATTTTTAGGGTAGCAGAACAGCATTGAAAGGTGATGAAGATATTAGCCTGGGTAACCGATCTCGTTTATCACTAAGTACATTGGCTAATAAAAATTACAAATGAGCTGGGTCAGGATGATTCGTTTGGCGCTAAGCTGCGACTGGCTCCAATATTTTAGCTGAATAACCTTGTCAGGAGCATAAAAAATACATAAATCTTGCTATCCGCACAATTTTTCAGAGTATATTGGTATAGCTATCATTTTACGTGAAATTTTTTTACAGCGCATTTTTTTAGTTTTTACAACCCGTGAAGACTTCAGCAACAGTAAAAACATGAGACGACATGGCTGCGGTCCACCGCAATTCATATTTTGTTTAACATAACGGCTTGATGTGGCACAGTAAACGCGCTGCTTGGAACGCAAATTATGGGCGGATTTAATATAGGTTCATGAATTGACTCATTTATTCATCCAAGTAAATAACCTTTCACCCGATGTGAATTGCACAGCCACATAATCACCGTCGTCATATCTGATTATGCTCACTGCCGGAAAAAGGCCTCTACTATAAGTCTCCAACAAAAATTGTCTTCTGTCAGCTGTATACCTTATACCCGAAATGTTCCTATTCTTGGGCTGCCACAGTGTGTCAGTGGTTATGGTGCTCGGCTCCTAACCCGAAAGACACGGTTTCGATCCTAGCCGCGGCGGTCGAATTTGATGTAGATGAAATCCTAGAGGTCCGTGTACTGTGCGGTGTCAGTGCATGTTAAGGAACCCAGGCGGACGAAATCTTCGGAGTCCATCCCTACGCCGTCCCTCATAGTCTGAGTTGCTTTGGAGCGTTAAACCCCCATAAACCATCAACCGTTCCTAATCTCATCCGTCGACCTAACTTTCTGCCGCTAGTTCCGTACCGTTACGACACAGTGGTGTCGTGAACCCACCACTTTCGTGGAAGAGTGGTGCCAGCTACACGGCCCGTCATCGGCCTAGGAAGCAACGAGATCTAGACCACAATCATTCTCTGCAGCGCCACCTCCGCAACCACCAAACTGCGCGACCCATTCGCACTTTGCGTCACTGGCAGTGTCGCTATAAATAAGGATCCCCGAAATCAGCAGCCACATATGTGGACTCGGTAAAACTTTTCAATTCTTATGGGCACCTTCTATACTGCTGACGCGTAGTCTGTGGTCTCACTTTCCGATCACATATTTTTGTTGCAGTTTTTCTACGCCCATTGCGGGGCAATGGCCTCTCCCATGTCATTCCAATAAACGCTGTTCTTTGTCAGCTGAGGCCACCGTACCCCGCAAGCTTCTTAATCTCATCCGCCCACCTAAAGTTCTGGCGCACCATGCTACGTTTGCTTTCTCTTGGAATCTACTCCGTTACCCTTAAGGACCTGCGGTTACCTCACCTTCTCATTACATTCCCTGCCAAAGTCCATGTCTTCCTCTTGATTTCAACAAGAATGTCATTAACCAGCTTTTATTCCCTCGTCCACTCTACCCGCTTCTGGTCTCTTAACGTTACACCTATGAGTTTTATTTTCATAACTCGCAGCGTTGTCCTTAACAAAAGCTGAATCCTTTTCTTTGGCCTCCACGATCCTGCCGCATATATGAGTACTCGTAAGACACCGCTGCTGTATACTGTTCTCTTGAGGAATATTGGTAAACTGCCATTCATTCCACCCCAATCTTTCCACTCCATTCTTCCCAGCCCACTTTTAATCATCTAGCTGTTTCCTCTAATGATCCGGATCAGCTGTCACTACCTGCACTATGCGGACATATTCTGTTACCATTTTAAATACCTCGCAACCAATTGTGAACTGCTGTTCTCTCGAATGGCTGTTGCACATTACTTTGCTTTTCTGCTTGTTAATTTTTTGAACCCCATTCTGTTCTGCCTCTTTAACTCAATGGCATGTTTTTCAGTTCTTCTCCTGAGTGACTTAGCAAGGCAATGTGATCAGTGAAGAGCAGATTACTTAGGTTTTTTTTTTAACTCTTATCCCTAGCTGTTTCGAATCCAGGCCTCGGAGCACCTCCTGTAAACGAGTGGCGAATTTGCACTGGTGGGGCCCTGTCTGCCTGCCTGACACCCTTCTTTATTAATGTGAAATCACTCAATGGTTATGTCGCGTCAGCAAAAAGTGTCCGCAGATTTTGTCCACACGATTTTGTCGTTCTCTGGAGATAAGTGTGCAAGTTTGATTCTGTTAGGTAGTGCCTCAGCAGACCTTGAGATGGAAAAAGTTTGCCTGATGAATTTAAATTAGGTAATATTTAAACTAATGTAATGAAAATAATGCTCTGTATGAAGCAGGTTTTGTGTGATTGATGAGGTGAAAAATGATGTAAAGCTAGAAGGCTTACTTAGTATGAAAACACATTAAAACAAAGAAAAATTAAAATAGATAAAGATAAATAAAAATAAAACCACAAAACTTTAATGAAAAATAAAGAAAAATGGAGGGAGAGAGATGAAAGCGAAAATTTTTTTCATTTCTGCTTTTAAGAATATTTAAGAGCAATCCTGTAATGTTTGGAATCTTAATGCTGATTAACGAATCACTATGGCAGCTGTGCAGGAGTTGCAGATATCTTAATGAATTGTTGCATAACTCTTCTACACCCTCCTTCCGCAATGCCTACATAACTGCCGAAGTTACCTGTGAGTCAAAAGCTTTCTCATAACCAATGGACGGTATATACATGCACACACACATATATATGTATATATAAACTTCAACTGTGGCACCAGCAACGTTGTCTACCTTCTCGGAGGCGTTGTATGCCGTGCGCAGTACATTGGGCGAACTGAAACTCAATTCATATTGAGAATAATTGACTACAAAGCACACATACGATCACTGCCAGATCTGCCTCTTTCAAGACACGTAACCACAAAAGGCCACCCATTTGGAAGCTTCAAGGCCACCATTCTGCAATCTAGCTTCCAGACACATTACGAGCGGGAAGCCTGTGAATCATACCTAATATATAAGTTTAACAATTCGTCTGGTGGCATTAATGAGAACGCAGACAAACTGTCCTGCCTTTCAGGCTTAATTTCCCTGCGATGCTTTTGTTCTGTGTTTTTCTTCTTGGGCATCATTTTGCAACCAAACGGGTGTTCCTTAAATTTACTATGGTGACTTTTTTATGATACTTTCTTCTATGTTTCACTGTTTAACTTCCTGTCGAGGTACTGAAATTCTTCTTGTGGTTAAACGCTGTCTAACTCTGTAACGCTCGTGTCCCGTGTATTCATCCTACAATTATTATTGTTGTGTTTTTGATGGTCGCCGCATTTTAGGTAACACTTGCTTTTTAGCACACTTTTTATTCACACTAGTTTTGTATTTTGCATTCATTTGTGCCCTTTTATGATTCCGCTTGTCATCTGCATATATCCTATTATTAGTGTGTTGTTGTGAGCACTGTTCCCTGGAATTCATGCAATTCTGTTCTTCGGGCACTTTCTAACACTCTGGCGCTGTCCTTTCGTGAGCTTCTATGGTTTCCCGCATATATTCTGCTCAAAGATGCTACAGCAGGGACATATTTGTGTGTGTGTGTGTGTGTGTGTTTTGTGTGTTCGTGTCTCATGTTTTTTTTCTTTGCTTTTCTTTTTTTCTCTTGTTCTCGGCCATTGCTCTGCAGTTTTTTCTGTGCATTATTTCTTTTTTGCTTTCCTGTAAGCAAGCCTTTCCATGTGGTCCTCGTATAGAAAACTCATGCGGTTTTAGCGGCTCACGTGTCACCATGTGGGCAGTCGCAGCCTGTGCCGCCTCCTTGGGTCATCATTTGGAGTCGCAAGGGGCCCCACAAACGCGGTCAGAAGACGCCCACAATTGACGGACGCTTCCCTTCATTTGTTAAGCCTTCGCAACGTTTTTTTTCTTTTTTTATTGGTGATTTATTTTCTCTCTATTTTTTTTGTATGTAACCGTGTGCCAACCCAGCCCGGCCTCCCTCTTACACCTCGTGTGTGGGCAGTGAGTTCATCCGTACGCGACATGGTGCCTTTCTTCCCGATTATGTGGTAGGTGCCTGTGCTGCGTTCCGCTCCTCCCCCCTTTTTTTCTTTTCTTTTTAAGCCCACTGTGTCCCATGCTTTAAGAAGACGCGTCTATGCACTGTATGATCATTCTTGACAAAGACCAGTCCCTGGTCGAAACGTTGAATAAATTCGTTACATTTTTCAATGTGACTTCCCCAACAACTCTCTCTCTCTCTCTTTACACACACACACACACACACACACACACACACACACACACACACACACACACACACACACACACACACACACACACACACACACACACACACACACACACACACACACACACACACACACACACACACACACACACACACACACACACACACACACACACACACACACACACACACACACACACACACACACACACACACACACACACACACACACACACACACACACACACACACACACACACACACATATATATATATATATATTGTGGTTGGTTAAGTGAGAGAGTGAATATTGTCTATTACCGAGTATTCTTTACGAGAGCCTGCCTGATCATTTCGTTGATTGAATTCTAAGGCTTTTCCGACTCTGTCGGCGATAATCATAGTAAATACCTTGTATGCAACTGACTGAAAGCTGATTGGTCTGTAATTTGTCAAGATCTTGGCGTCTTCTTTTTTTGAATTAAGATAATGTTAGCTTTCTTTCAAGCTTCTGGTATGCTCAAGGTAATAAGGCATTGCGCATACCGGGCGGCTAGTTTTCTACCGCAATTACCCCTCCTTCTTTCAACAGACCTGCTGCTACCTGATCCTTACAAGCTACTTTTTTCTTTCCATTGCTCCTTATGCTTTCTTTACATTTATCTTTCGTTACTACACAGGATGTCCCATTGCAATGGTCTACTGCCTCTCTCATTAACGTTCTCATTGCATTGACTATTGTTTCGATTTGCACAGAAATCTTTGGCTACTTTACCTATCTTCTCCATATTACTAATAGCGTCCCCCGTTTAGACTCTTACGCATGTATGTGGCTTTTACCTTTGCCTAGTTTCCTCTTCATTGCTTCTCGGCTGCCCCCGCTCTTTGGAGCAAGCTCGATTCTCTCCATATTGAACTTCCTTATGTCAGCTAACTTGCACTTATTTATTAACTTTGGTAGCTCTGCTAGCTTTGTTGTGTCTCTATAATTTGACACTTTCATGCTTTAGCCTTTCTTAATCAGATCTTTCGTCTCCTGAGATAGCTTGCCGGTATGCTTTCGAAACTTCCTACCGCTTACTTCGACTGCACACTCGGATAAAGATTGTTGTCAGATTATCGTTCATTGTGTGAACATTAAGTTTGTCTTGCTTAGCTAACGCCGAATATCTGTTCTGCAGCGATATCCTGAATTCTTGCAAGTTCCATCTTACCGCTAACTCCTTGAATGGCTTCCGCTTCACCAGTTTCTTCCACTCCCTCTTCAAGTCTTACCTAGTTTCAGACATTGCCATTCTGTGGTCGCTACAACGCACATTCCCGACGTTTTTTTTTTCTTGTGGAATCCATCCTTCTGCTATACGGCGCCCTTGATGTGCCCATCACGAACAAAGAAAGAGGGTTCACGGCGGAGTTGACGGAAACCATTCTGCGCTACATTCAAACCGGCCACTCTACGACGACTGCTTTCTATACGCAGACCAATGGTTTAAGAGGCACTTGACAAAGACTAAAGCAAACATGGCTGCCATTTATGTGAACGTCGTGCAAAACACTAGAGACGTCATCCTACTCTACGTGGTCGTTGTCTATAACACCGCAGCGCAAGAGGCCACACAGACGACACCTTATAGGCTCGTGTATGGCAGGCAGACAACGACCATACACGACGTCATTTTGCACAGCGTTAATGGAGGATATACCAATGACGTCGCCGCCTACCTTCAACACGCAGACGCCGGGCGACTTGCACGATTACGGACCAGAGACCAACAGGGCCCCGACGCCCAATGTCACAACCCAAAGCGACGCCACGCAGCATAGAAGCCTCGTGAACGTGTATGGAAATAGACGCCAAATCTCTGCCGCGGACTTAGTGCACAGTTTCTGCTCAGCTATGTCGGCCCGTACGAGATGATTCGTCGACTTGGAGAGCATGACTACGAACAGGCCCCGGATGGAGCGTCAGCATCACAAGGTCACCGCAAAAAGCCTAGAGGTTGTACATATTTGAAGTTTGAAGGTTACTGAGGCTGTCATGTGCAGAAAAAACATTACTCAGGCAGGGGACATTCGAAAAAAAAACTTAAATAGTCAGCTTGACTGGCCCTCAGTCCCCTACTGTGTAAGAAGCAGGGACAACAAAAAATATGAGGCAGTGCAGCAGCACATACGTAATATATCCGTATCAAGAAAAAATTAACAGTCAGTAATATAACAGTAGTAAAGAACACTTATGGTTGGCGAAAGACATTCAATAGAAAAGAAAGGTACGAGTGTATTGCGAGGTAATACAATTGAAGAAAGGCAATAATTTTCGAGTTCTAAAAATTGTAAGTGATTGACTAAAAGACGTGGACGAATAGACAAGGGATCAATGTTCGCAATTTGTAATTTGTTTAGCAACGCTGCTCTTGTGTTACCATAAATTAGTCCTTGGTCGCGAAACAATCCGTCTTTCTTGTCGACGTGTTGAATATAAGGAATTTCTTTGGACTATGTGGGTGTGTTGGACCACCCAAATGGCGCCAATTCAGTGGGCGGACTCGGAGTTCGCACCGCTCATTGATTGTCTCGAAGGCGTCGACGCACGCATCTCGCGTGTTTTTCGTCGTGGGCTCCACACCTTGACTTTACCATCTGGTGTTCCCTACAAGCGCAACTTTGCCAGCAACAAAGAAGTGTTTCTGCTTGTCGTACCATCACAGTTGCGGCCAAAGATTTCAAGCGTCTGTCATGATGCACCCTCCGCCGGCCATCTCGGAGTAAGTCGTACACTCGCGCTGATTAAACAAAAGTATTATTGGCCCAGGTTACTCAAATTGGTGCGGGCCTACGTAAAAACATGCCATGAGTGCCAGCGTCAGAAGTCTCCTCCGTTGAAACCAGCCTGATTTCTTCACCCCGTCGCTCCCCCGAAGACTGCTTTTCACCAAGTGCGCATGGACCTCCTGGGTCCCTTTCCGAAGTCTTGGTCTGGAAAGCGTTGGATCGTCGTTGCCACCGACTACCTGACCCGGTACGCTGAGACCACGTCCCTTGTAAAAGACACTGCTGCTGAAGTGGCGCCGTTCTTTGTCCACACCATAGTCCTGCGTCCTGGAGCGCCCGCCGTTGTTGTTACTGACCGGGTAACTGCTTCCACTGCCCGCTTAATCCAGTCCGTGATCACTCTGAGGCACACCAGCCATCGACATGATACGGCTTATCACACAAAGACAAACGGATTGGTAGAGCGACTCAACCGCACACTAG
Organism: Amblyomma americanum; assembly: GCF_052857255.1. Taxonomy (NCBI): domain Eukaryota; kingdom Metazoa; phylum Arthropoda; class Arachnida; order Ixodida; family Ixodidae; genus Amblyomma; species Amblyomma americanum. The sequence goes on along the minus strand of NC_135501.1, from coordinate 45,559,527 downwards.
CCGACATGCGTTCTATGTAGGTTGACGTAGAGCATCGAACTTGGGACACCATTCTGCCGCACGTAACGTTTGCGTACAACGCCGCCCTGTAGGAGACAACACGACTGACACCCTTACAACTTGTCTTCGGTCGACAAGTGACCACTCCGTTAGATGCTATGTTGCCCGTTGGCCCCTACTGCGACTCTGACGCAGACCTCGAAGCAGACAGCTTCGTTCAGCGTGCTGAAGAAGCGCAGCAGTTGGCACGCCTGCGAATTAACCGTCAACAGGAGACTGACGCCGCTAGGTACAGCTTTGGATGCCGCTTCGCCAGTTACGCGCCTGGCGACTTGGTGTGGGTTAGGACACCTGTTCGCCGCCGCGGCCCTTCTGAAATGCTGCTGCGCAAATACTTCGGCCCTTGCAAACTAGTGCGCCGCATCAGTGATGCGTAACGAATCCAGTTGCCCCCGCACAAGCGGCTTGCTCATCCCGCCGGTCGCACCGTACTGAAGTCGTCCACGTCGTTCGCATGAAGCCTTTCCACGACATACTACCTTGCTGAACAGCGGTTCACTGCAGCTGTGTTTTCGAGGACATTTCCCTCCTAGTCGCATCGTGGCGATGCTGCAGAAGAGGGGCAGTGATACGTGCCACTGTAGAACTAGAAGCGCCTGCATTCGTAGAATAAAAAATGGTTCTCTCTCGCTCGCGCTCGAACCACTTAGGGACCACCGCAGTTTTAAGGGTCTTCTCCGGAGGGTCTCCTTCGCATTGCTCATAACAATATATATATATATATATATATATATATATATATATATATATATATATATATATATATATATATATATATATATATATATATAGATCCGCTAGGTGGCGCCGCCCTGTTTAGCTGGCTGCCTATCGAGCTCCGCTTTCACCGCATTGCTCATAACAATATATATATATATATATATATATATATATATATATATATATATATATATATATATATATATATATATATATATTAAGGAAGCCAACATTTACCGAAACCAAGGTGCATAGGGGAATGTTTTCTATTTTTTTTAATTTCTAATGCCAATGAATTGTTTTTTTAAAGAAATATACTTATAAACCAGCAGAAAAAACAACCATTCCGCCGGTGGGATCCGAACCCACGACATCCGAATATCGCGTCCGGTGCTCTTACCAACAGAGCTACGGCGACAGCTGTCCAATCCGCTGCTTTCGTGGGTATTTATTTTTTGCCTGTAAGCGAACCTTGAGAGTGTTCACCAGCGCCACCCTCGTGCATAGCGGTGGACGTAGCACGTCCTGTAATACCGCAAGTGTGACGTAGAACGTCTTCTAACGGCGAGGGCGTAAACTGTGCGAGAGCCCTCTTATGCTACCTATGGCATCAAGACTGCCAGAACCGAGACCCCCGTTAAGCTATTAGCAGACTAGGCAAATGAAATGAGGGGCTCGTTTGACAAACATATTAAGGAAGCCAACATTTACCGAAACCAAGGTGCATAGGGGAATGTTTTCTATTTTTTTTTTAATTTCTAATGCCAATGAATTGTTTTTTTAAAGAAATATACTTATAAACCAGCAGAAAAAACAACCATTCCGCCGGTGGGATCCGAACCCACGACATCCGAATATCGCGTCCGGTGCTCTTACCAACAGAGCTACGGCGACAGCTGTCCAATCCGCTGCTTTCGTGGGTATTTATTTTTTGCCTGTAAGCGAACCTTGAGAGTGTTCACCAGCGCCACCCTCGTGCATAGCGGTGGACGTAGCACGTCCTGTAATACCGCAAGTGTGACGTAGAACGTCTTCTAACGGCGAGGGCGTAAACTGTGCGACAGCTCTCTTATGCTGCCTATGGCATCAAGACTGCCAGAACTGAGACCCCCGTTAAGCTATTAGCAGACAAGGCAAATGAAATGAGGGGCTCGTTTGACAAACATATTAAGGAAGCCAAAAGTCACCGAAACCAAGGTGCATAGAAGAATGTTTTCTATTTTTTTTTAATTTCTAATGCCAATCAATTGTTTTTTTTAAAGAAAATTACTTATAAACCAGCAGAAAAAACAACCATTCCGCCGGTGGGATCCGAACCCACGACATCCGAATATCGCGTCCGGTGCTCTTACCAACAGAGCTACGGCGACAGCTGTCCAATCCGCTGCTTTCGTGGGTATTTATGTTTTGCCTGTAAGCGAACCTTTGAGAGTGTTCACCAGCGCCACCCTCGTGCATAGCGGTGGACGTAGCACGTCCTGTAATACCGCAAGTGTGACGTAGAACGTCTTCTAACGGCGAGGGCGTAAACTGTGCGACAGCCCTCTTATGCTGCCTATGGCATCAAGACTGCCAGAACTGAGACCCCCGTTAAGCTATTAGCAGACAAGGCAAATGAAATGAGGGGCTCGTTTGACAAACATATTAAGGAAGCCAAAAGTCACCGAAACCAAGGTGCATAGAAGAATGTTTTCTATTTTTTTTTAATTTCTAATGCCAATCAATTGTTTTTTTTAAAGAATATTACTTATAAACCAGCAGAAAAAACAACCATTCCTCCGGTGGGATCCGAACCCACGACATCCGAATATCGCGTCCGGTGCTCTTACCAACAGAGCTACGGCGACAGCTGTCCAATCCGCTGCTTTCGTGGGTATTTATGTTTTGCGTGTAAGCGAACCTTGAGAGCGTTCACCAGCGCCACCCTCGATCATTGCGGTGGAGGTAGCACGTCCTGTAATGCCGCAAGTGTAACGTAGAACGTGTTCTAACGGCGAGGGCGTAAACTGTGCGACAGCCCTCTTATGCTGCCTATGGCATCAAGACTGCCAGAACTGAGACCCCCGTTAAGCTATTAGCAGACAAGGCAAATGAAATGAGGGGCTCGTTTGACAAACATATTAAGGAAGCCAAAAGTCACCGAAACCAAGGTGCATAGAAGAATGTTTTCTATTTTTTTTTTAATTTTTAATGCCAATCAATTGTTTTTTTTAAAGAAAATTACTTATAAACCAGCAGAAAAAACAACCATTCCGCCGGTGGGATCCGAACCCACGACATCCGAATATCGCGTCCGGTGCTCTTACCAACAGAGCTACGGCGACAGCTGTCCAATCTGCTGCTTTCGTGGGTATTTATGTTTTGCGTGTAAGCGAACCTTGAGAGCGTTCACCAGCGCCACCCTCGATCATTGCGGTGGACGTAGCACGTCCTGTAATGCCGCAAGTGTAACGTAGAACGTGTTCTAACGGCGAGGGCGTAAACTGTGCGACAGCCCTCTTATGCTGCCTATGGCATCAAGACTGCCAGAACTGAGACCCCCGTTAAGCTATTAGCAGACAAGGCAAATGAAATGAGGGGCTCGTTTGACAAACATATTAAGGAAGCCAAAAGTCACCGAAACCAAGGTGCATAGAAGAATGTTTTCTATTTTTTTTTAATTTCTAATGCCAATCAATTGTTTTTTTTTAAGGAAAATTACTTATAAACCAGCAGAAAAAACAACCATTCCGCCGGTGGGATCCGAACCCACGACATCCGAATATCGCGTCCGGTGCTCTTACCAACAGAGCTACGGCGACAGCTGTCCAATCCGCTGCTTTCGTGGGTATTTATGTTTTGCGTGTAAGCGAACCTTGAGAGCGTTCACCAGCGCCACCCTCGATCATTGCGGTGGACGTAGCACGTCCTGTAATGCCGCAAGTGTAACGTAGAACGTGTTCTAACGGCGAGGGCGTAAACTGTGCGACAGCCCTCTTATGCTGCCTATGGCATCAAGACTGCCAGAACTGAGACCCCCGTTAAGCTATTAGCAGACAAGGCAAATGAAATGAGGGGCTCGTTTGACAAACATATTAAGGAAGCCAACATTTACCGAAACCAAGGTGCATAGGGGAATGTTTTCTATTTTTTTTTTAATTTCTAATGCCAATGAATTGTTTTTTTAAAGAAATATACTTATAAACCAGCAGAAAAAACAACCATTCCGCCGGTGGGATCCGAACCCACGACATCCGAATATCGCGTCCGGTGCTCTTACCAACAGAGCTACGGCGACGGCTGTCCAATCCGCTGCTTTCGTGGGTATTTATTTTTTGCCTGTAAGCGAACCTTGAGAGTGTTCACCAGCGCCACCCTCGTGCATAGCGGTGGACGTAGCACGTCCTGTAATACCGCAAGTGTGACGTAGAACGTCTTCTAACGGCGAGGGCGTAAACTGTGCGAGAGCCCTCTTATGCTACCTATGGCATCAAGACTGCCAGAACCGAGACCCCCGTTAAGCTATTAGCAGACTAGGCAAATGAAATGAGGGGCTCGTTTGACAAACATATTAAGGAAGCCAACATTTACCGAAACCAAGGTGCATAGGGGAATGTTTTCTATTTTTTTTTTTAATTTCTAATGCCAATGAATTGTTTTTTTAAAGAAATATACTTATAAACCAGCAGAAAAAACAACCATTCCGCCGGTGGGATCCGAACCCACGACATCCGAATATCGCGTCCGGTGCTCTTACCAACAGAGCTACGGCGACAGCTGTCCAATCCGCTGCTTTCGTGGGTATTTATTTTTTGCCTGTAAGCGAACCTTGAGAGTGTTCACCAGCGCCACCCTCGTGCATAGCGGTGGACGTAGCACGTCCTGTAATACCGCAAGTGTGACGTAGAACGTCTTCTAACGGCGAGGGCGTAAACTGTGCGACAGCCCTCTTATGCTGCCTATGGCATCAAGACTGCCAGAACTGAGACCCCCGTTAAGCTATTAGCAGACAAGGCAAATGAAATGAGGGGCTCGTTTGACAAACATATTAAGGAAGCCAAAAGTCACCGAAACCAAGGTGCATAGAAGAATGTTTTCTATTTTTTTTTAATTTCTAATGCCAATCAATTGTTTTTTTTAAAGAAAATTACTTATAAACCAGCAGAAAAAACAACCATTCCGCCGGTGGGATCCGAACCCACGACATCCGAATATCGCGTCCGGTGCTCTTACCAACAGAACTACGGCGACAGCTGTCCAATCCGCTGCTTTCGTGGGTATTTATGTTTTGCCTGTAAGCGAACCTTTGAGAGTGTTCACCAGCGCCACCCTCGTGCATAGCGGTGGACGTAGCACGTCCTGTAATACCGCAAGTGTGACGTAGAACGTCTTCTAACGGCGAGGGCGTAAACTGTGCGACAGCCCTCTTATGCTGCCTATGGCATCAAGACTGCCAGAACTGAGACCCCCGTTAAGCTATTAGCAGACAAGGCAAATGAAATGAGGGGCTCGTTTGACAAACATATTAAGGAAGCCAAAAGTCACCGAAACCAAGGTGCATAGAAGAATGTTTTCTATTTTTTTTTAATTTCTAATGCCAATCAATTGTTTTTTTTAAAGAATATTACTTATAAACCAGCAGAAAAAACAACCATTCCTCCGGTGGGATCCGAACCCACGACATCCGAATATCGCGTCCGGTCCTCTTACCAACAGAGCTACGGCGACAGCTGTCCAATCCGCTGCTTTCGTGGGTATTTATGTTTTGCGTGTAAGCGAACCTTGAGAGCGTTCACCAGCGCCACCCTCGATCATTGCGGTGGAGGTAGCACGTCCTGTAATGCCGCAAGTGTAACGTAGAACGTGTTCTAACGGCGAGGGCGTAAACTGTGCGACAGCCCTCTTATGCTGCCTATGGCATCAAGACTGCCAGAACTGAGACCCCCGTTAAGCTATTAGCAGACAAGGCAAATGAAATGAGGGGCTCGTTTGACAAACATATTAAGGAAGCCAAAAGTCACCGAAACCAAGGTGCATAGAAGAATGTTTTCTATTTTTTTTTTAATTTCTAATGCCAATCAATTGTTTTTTTTAAAGAAAATTACTTATAAACCAGCAGAAAAAACAACCATTCCGCCGGTGGGATCCGAACCCACGACATCCGAATATCGCGTCCGGTGCTCTTACCAACAGAGCTACGGCGACAGCTGTCCAATCTGCTGCTTTCGTGGGTATTTATGTTTTGCGTGTAAGCGAACCTTGAGAGCGTTCACCAGCGCCACCCTCGATCATTGCGGTGGACGTAGCACGTCCTGTAATGCCGCAAGTGTAACGTAGAACGTGTTCTAACGGCGAGGGCGTAAACTGTGCGACAGCCCTCTTATGCTGCCTATGGCATCAAGACTGCCAGAACTGAGACCCCCGTTAAGCTATTAGCAGACAAGGCAAATGAAATGAGGGGCTCGTTTGACAAACATATTAAGGAAGCCAAAAGTCACCGAAACCAAGGTGCATAGAAGAATGTTTTCTATTTTTTTTTTAATTTCTAATGCCAATCAATTGTTTTTTTTTAAAGAAAATTACTTATAAACCAGCAGAAAAAACAACCATGCCGCCGGTGGGATCCGAAATCACGACCTCCGAATATCGCGTCCGGTGCTCTTACCAACTGAGCTACGGCGACGGCTGTCCAATCAGCTGCTTGCGTGGGTATTTATGTTTTGCGTGTAAGCGAACCTTGAGAGAGTTCACCGGCGCCACCCTCGTCCATAGCGGTGGACGTAGCACGTCCTGTAATACCGCAAGCGTGACGTAGAACGTCTTCTAAGGGCGAGGGCGGAAACTGTGCTAGAGCCCTCTTATGCCACCTATGGCATCAAGACTGCCAGAACCGAGACCCCCGTTAAGCTATTAGCAGACAAGGCAAATGAAATGAGGGGCTCGTTTGACAAACATATTAAGGAAACCAACAGTCACCGAAACCAAGGTGCATAGGGGAATGTTTTCTATTTTTTTTAATTTCTAATGAAAATCAATTGTTTTTTTTAAAGAAAATTACTTATAAACCAGCAGAAAAAACAACCATTCCGCCGGTGGGATCCGAACCCACGACATCCGAATATCGCGTCCGGTGCTCTTACCAACAGAGCTACGGCGACAGCTGTCCAATCTGCTGCTTTCGTGGGTATTTATGTTTTGCGTGTAAGCGAACCTTGAGAGCGTTCACCAGCGCCACCCTCGATCATTGCGGTGGACGTAGCACGTCCTGTAATGCCGCAAGTGTAACGTAGAACGTGTTCTAACGGCGAGGGCGTAAACTGTGCGACAGCCCTCTTATGCTGCCTATGGCATCAAGACTGCCAGAACTGAGACCCCCGTTAAGCTATTAGCAGACAAGGCAAATGAAATGAGGGGCTCGTTTGACAAACATATTAAGGAAGCCAAAAGTCACCGAAACCAAGGTGCATAGAAGAATGTTTTCTATTTTTTTTTAATTTCTAATGCCAATCAATTGTTTTTTTTTAAGGAAAATTACTTATAAACCAGCAGAAAAAACAACCATTCCGCCGGTGGGATCCGAACCCACGACATCCGAATATCGCGTCCGGTGCTCTTACCAACAGAGCTACGGCGACAGCTGTCCAATCCGCTGCTTTCGTGGGTATTTATGTTTTGCGTGTAAGCGAACCTTGAGAGCGTTCACCAGCGCCACCCTCGATCATTGCGGTGGACGTAGCACGTCCTGTAATGCCGCAAGTGTAACGTAGAACGTGTTCTAACGGCGAGGGCGTAAACTGTGCGACAGCCCTCTTATGCTGCCTATGGCATCAAGACTGCCAGAACTGAGACCCCCGTTAAGCTATTAGCAGACAAGGCAAATGAAATGAGGGGCTCGTTTGACAAACATATTAAGGAAGCCAACATTTACCGAAACCAAGGTGCATAGGGGAATGTTTTCTATTTTTTTTTTAATTTCTAATGCCAATGAATTGTTTTTTTAAAGAAATATACTTATAAACCAGCAGAAAAAACAACCATTCCGCCGGTGGGATCCGAACCCACGACATCCGAATATCGCGTCCGGTGCTCTTACCAACAGAGCTACGGCGACGGCTGTCCAATCCGCTGCTTTCGTGGGTATTTATTTTTTGCCTGTAAGCGAACCTTGAGAGTGTTCACCAGCGCCACCCTCGTGCATAGCGGTGGACGTAGCACGTCCTGTAATACCGCAAGTGTGACGTAGAACGTCTTCTAACGGCGAGGGCGTAAACTGTGCGAGAGCCCTCTTATGCTACCTATGGCATCAAGACTGCCAGAACCGAGACCCCCGTTAAGCTATTAGCAGACTAGGCAAATGAAATGAGGGGCTCGTTTGACAAACATATTAAGGAAGCCAACATTTACCGAAACCAAGGTGCATAGGGGAATGTTTTCTATTTTTTTTTTAATTTCTAATGCCAATGAATTGTTTTTTTAAAGAAATATACTTATAAACCAGCAGAAAAAACAACCATTCCGCCGGTGGGATCCGAACCCACGACATCCGAATATCGCGTCCGGTGCTCTTACCAACAGAGCTACGGCGACAGCTGTCCAATCCGCTGCTTTCGTGGGTATTTATTTTTTGCCTGTAAGCGAACCTTGAGAGTGTTCACCAGCGCCACCCTCGTGCATAGCGGTGGACGTAGCACGTCCTGTAATACCGCAAGTGTGACGTAGAACGTCTTCTAACGGCGAGGGCGTAAACTGTGCGACAGCCCTCTTATGCTGCCTATGGCATCAAGACTGCCAGAACTGAGACCCCCGTTAAGCTATTAGCAGACAAGGCAAATGAAATGAGGGGCTCGTTTGACAAACATATTAAGGAAGCCAAAAGTCACCGAAACCAAGGTGCATAGAAGAATGTTTTCTATTTTTTTTTAATTTCTAATGCCAATCAATTGTTTTTTTTAAAGAAAATTACTTATAAACCAGCAGAAAAAACAACCATTCCGCCGGTGGGATCCGAACCCACGACATCCGAATATCGCGTCCGGTGCTCTTACCAACAGAACTACGGCGACAGCTGTCCAATCCGCTGCTTTCGTGGGTATTTATGTTTTGCCTGTAAGCGAACCTTTGAGAGTGTTCACCAGCGCCACCCTCGTGCATAGCGGTGGACGTAGCACGTCCTGTAATACCGCAAGTGTGACGTAGAACGTCTTCTAACGGCGAGGGCGTAAACTGTGCGACAGCCCTCTTATGCTGCCTATGGCATCAAGACTGCCAGAACTGAGACCCCCGTTAAGCTATTAGCAGACAAGGCAAATGAAATGAGGGGCTCGTTTGACAAACATATTAAGGAAGCCAAAAGTCACCGAAACCAAGGTGCATAGAAGAATGTTTTCTATTTTTTTTTAATTTCTAATGCCAATCAATTGTTTTTTTTAAAGAATATTACTTATAAACCAGCAGAAAAAACAACCATTCCTCCGGTGGGATCCGAACCCACGACATCCGAATATCGCGTCCGGTCCTCTTACCAACAGAGCTACGGCGACAGCTGTCCAATCCGCTGCTTTCGTGGGTATTTATGTTTTGCGTGTAAGCGAACCTTGAGAGCGTTCACCAGCGCCACCCTCGATCATTGCGGTGGAGGTAGCACGTCCTGTAATGCCGCAAGTGTAACGTAGAACGTGTTCTAACGGCGAGGGCGTAAACTGTGCGACAGCCCTCTTATGCTGCCTATGGCATCAAGACTGCCAGAACTGAGACCCCCGTTAAGCTATTAGCAGACAAGGCAAATGAAATGAGGGGCTCGTTTGACAAACATATTAAGGAAGCCAAAAGTCACCGAAACCAAGGTGCATAGAAGAATGTTTTCTATTTTTTTTTTAATTTCTAATGCCAATCAATTGTTTTTTTTAAAGAAAATTACTTATAAACCAGCAGAAAAAACAACCATTCCGCCGGTGGGATCCGAACCCACGACATCCGAATATCGCGTCCGGTGCTCTTACCAACAGAGCTACGGCGACAGCTGTCCAATCTGCTGCTTTCGTGGGTATTTATGTTTTGCGTGTAAGCGAACCTTGAGAGCGTTCACCAGCGCCACCCTCGATCATTGCGGTGGACGTAGCACGTCCTGTAATGCCGCAAGTGTAACGTAGAACGTGTTCTAACGGCGAGGGCGTAAACTGTGCGACAGCCCTCTTATGCTGCCTATGGCATCAAGACTGCCAGAACTGAGACCCCCGTTAAGCTATTAGCAGACAAGGCAAATGAAATGAGGGGCTCGTTTGACAAACATATTAAGGAAGCCAAAAGTCACCGAAACCAAGGTGCATAGAAGAATGTTTTCTATTTTTTTTTTAATTTCTAATGCCAATCAATTGTTTTTTTTTAAAGAAAATTACTTATAAACCAGCAGAAAAAACAACCATGCCGCCGGTGGGATCCGAAATCACGACCTCCGAATATCGCGTCCGGTGCTCTTACCAACTGAGCTACGGCGACGGCTGTCCAATCAGCTGCTTGCGAGGGTATTTATGTTTTGCGTGTAAGCGAACCTTGAGAGAGTTCACCGGCGCCACCCTCGTCCATAGCGGTGGACGTAGCACGTCCTGTAATACCGCAAGCGTGACGTAGAACGTCTTCTAAGGGCGAGGGCGGAAACTGTGCTAGAGCCCTCTTATGCCACCTATGGCATCAAGACTGCCAGAACCGAGACCCCCGTTAAGCTATTAGCAGACAAGGCAAATGAAATGAGGGGCTCGTTTGACAAACATATTAAGGAAACCAACAGTCACCGAAACCAAGGTGCATAGGGGAATGTTTTCTATTTTTTTTAATTTCTAATGAAAATCAATTGTTTCCTTTTAAGAAAATTACTTATAAACTAGCAGAAAAACAACCATGCCGCCGGTGGGATCCGAACCCTCGACCTCCGAATATCGCGTCCGGTGCTCTTACCAACTGAGCTACGGCGACGGCTGTCCAATCTGCTGCTTTCGTGGGTATTTATGTTTTGCGTGTAAGCGAACCTTGAGAGTGTTCGCCAGCGCCACCCTCGTCCATAGCGGTGGACGTAGCACGTCCTGTAGTACCGCAAGTGTGACGTAGAACGTCTTCTAACGGCGAGGGCGGAAACTGTGCGACAGCCCTCTTATGCTGCCTATGGCATCAAGACTGCCAGAACTGAGACCCCCGTTAAGCTATTAGCAGACAAGGCAAATGAAATGAGGGGCTCGTTTGACAAACATATTAAGGAAGCGAACAGTCACCGAAACCAAGTCAAAGTCAAAGTCAAAGTCAAATTTATTTTTCTCCGAGAGGAAGAAAGGGGGCAACGGAACAAAGCTCCACATGCGCAGCTTGACGAAGCCCGGCCCCCTTGGGTACAGTTCAGCAGCAATTCAAGAAAAATAAACAAAAGACGCTCAATGACAAGCATTGTACAAGATATATACATATGGACGACAATGTCAGGGTTTTATACGTGAAATGCAAAAAGTAAGCGGCTGACATAATACAATGCACGTGGTACAGGGCGTAGTTGCAGCAATATGTAAGCAAAAATGTCGTTAGCTGCACGATGTAAAGAAAAAGGAAGGGATATAAAATCAGACAGGTGGGCAATAGCGCAGCGGAGGATAAGAAATGAAGCCAGAGACAATGGTGAGGGTATTAACAGAAAGCGGATGCATTACGATCTAATTTTTTGAAAAGTGAGCGTGCAGATTCTGTATTTGTATCAACACCAACGCGACTGAGTGCGTTCAAGAGGACGGCGATGTGGTACGATAAAGATTGATTGCCATATGTTGTGCGGCAGAAACGTTCGACCCATGAATTATTGTGTCTGGTGTTATGACTATGAGTGCGCGTGTCAAGGTTGAATAGCTGAAGAAAATAGTGATTATTAGTGCGAACAGCAGTCTTGTACTGGCAAAGAAGGCGGAACGAATACATGGTTTCAATTGGAAGTATGCGATAGGATGCGAAGTATGCGGACGTATGATCACGGTATGAAATATTCGCAATGGCTCGAATTGCGCGTTTTTGACATATTTTTAGTTTATGAATGTTTTCTTCGGATGTGGTCGCCCATACAAGATGACAAATAAGTGCAGATAAAAATAAGGCGTTGTACACCATCCTTTTTACTTTTGTAGGTAATATATGCCGATTCCTACTCAATATTCCCGCGATTCTGTTTAATTTGTAGCAAACGTGTTCAACGTGCTTATCCCAGGTTAGGGTTTCTGAGAAAAAGACCCCAAGTGATTTAATGTGCGTTCGTATATCAATTTCATCATTCGCTAGAAATAGCTTTTCTGTGGGAGTGACAGTGGTGTTTCTTGCACGAAAAAGTATTGCTTGAGTCTTTTTTGCATTAATTCTCAGAAAGTTATTTTCGGACCAACGCTTAACAAACTGTAATGCTATATTTGCTGTGTGTATCAAATTGTTTGGGTTATCTCCGGTGATGAAGAGCGCGGTATCATCTGCATATCCAATCCATTGTACCTCGCTTATAGTGGAAAAGATGTCATTTATGTAAAGAACAAATAGGAGGGGACCGAGAATACTTCCTTGAGAGACACCGGAAGTAAGTTTTTTGACGCTGGAATTTTTATTTTTATGGCTAACATACTGAGAGCGGTGTTGAAGGTACGATGATAAGAGAGCATTAGAATTTCCCCGTATGCCATAATGCTGAAGTTTCATTATTAACGTTTTGTGACACACGCAATCAAATGCCTTTGAAAAATCTATATATATGCCTAAAACTAGTTTCTTATGCTCTAGAGCGTTAATAATGATTTATTTTTGCGTTAAAAGAGCTGATTCTGTGGATTTTTGTTTCAGAAAACCGTGTTGGCAAGGTGAAATGAGTGAATGTTTGCCTAAAAATGAATAAAGACGAATGTGCATAATTTTTTCTAAACCTTTAGAGATTACTGGGAGAATTTAAATGGATCGAAAGTTATTTATATTATTTTTGTCACCTCCTTTGTGTATTACAGTCACATTGGCTATTTGCATTAGCTCTGGAAATGTATTTAGCTCAAAGGCTAAGTTATACATGCTAGTCAACACTGGAGCGATGATATCAATAATGTATTTAATAGGGGCAATTTGCATGTCATTTGCATCACGAGATTTAGAATTTTTGAGGTTATTATATACATAAATCACTTCACTTTCATTAGTGGGAAAGAATACCATACTTCCAGAGATATTAGGGATGCAATCTGCAGTGGGAGAGTAAGCTGTGCTTGCGCAGTCAGTTTTCCCAACGGAGACAAAATGCGCATTGAACGCATTAGATAGATCAGTGCCGCTTATGTCTTCATTGTTGATTTTTATGCTGGTGATGTTGGAATGACTGATTGGTTTAATGATCTTATTTAGGCGTTTCCACAACAGTTCGACGTTCCCGGATGCGTCATGCAGATAGGTAGCAAAGTATTCGTCCTTGGCAACTTTGAGCTCTTTATTTACCCTATTTCTATATGTTTTATACGCTTTAATAAATTTATGTCCTTGCTTTTCACAAATTTCCAGTAAAGATGGTTTTTTATGGTAATTTTATTGACCAGATCCCGTGTTACCCACGGTTTCCGTGATTTCCTGTTCCTTCGTCGCGCTACAGGTGGAAAGTGCTTTTGGTAAAGATCTGTAATTTGACATACAAGGGCTTTGTACATTGCATTTACATCAGTGCTTGAAAGAACATGGCTCCAGTCATGACACTGAAGATCGGCTCGAAAAGATGCCAAGGAAGATTGGGTTATGTCTTGTCTACAAATCGGCGGATCGTTTGAAGGTGCAGGATAATCTTTTACATGAATGAAGGCGAAAATGGGCCAGTGATCACTGATGTCGCTAGCATGCGCACCGCAAGAAGAAACACTTTTATCAGTATTAGTGATGAACAGATCGAGTAGAGTTGCTGACACTGATGTAACACGTGTTGGTTCATTTATAATGTTTAGAAACCCATATGACTCTAGAATGGACAGGAAATCATTTTTAGCCTTAGAAGTTTTGAGGATATCAATGTTTAGGTCACCGCCAAGAAAAAGAGAGTATTTGTTAAGAGATATAAAATCTAAAAGGCTTTCAAGAAAAAGTAGGAAATTTTTCAGATCACCCTTTGGAGGACGATAAAGAACCGAGAAAAATTGTGAATTGTCACGCGCTGTCACTATTTCGTAGTCGTCAGTCGACTCAGTAAACTCAGGAACAAGGTTCACGTTAAAGCTGTTTTTCATTATTAGCATAACGCCGCCACCATGTTGCAGGGGGCGATTTAACGCAAATGTTTGGTAGTCGTGCGACAAGAACGGGACAGAACTATTTTTGTACCACGTTTCACATACCATAATCGCATCGAAAGAAATGTCAGTTGCATTAATTAAATAATGAAGGTCATCGTGCTTGTTTTCTAATGAACGTGCATTAAGGTGAAGAAAAGATAAAAGACCTTTATGATGAAAATTTTTCAGATCCGAAGGTTGTACTGCCATGAGGGCGGTAGAAAACTACTAAAGACTGCAGGTACAGGGCCACGGACCGGATTGCTAGCCTGATCATAATGTGTCGGTTCGCCTAGCCAATTTTTCGAAGTCGTCCAAACAGTTCATTCGGAGTGCAGTGCTGTTTTCAGCTTGACGTGCTAAGATTTTTCCATCTTTCGTCCATGCAAATTTCCAGTTAACCTGTTTTTTCTTTGTGATGGCAGCACCTAGCAGTTGCTTGTTTTTGCGTGTTAGATGTTCAATAACAAAGACGGCGCTTTCGGGGCTGTAGCCGAGGTCTGTTGTTGTTATTCGCGTTTTCTTCGCCTTTGCTAATACTAAATTGCGTTTCTCCCGCCGGGCAAAGCGCACAATGATGTTCTTTTCATCTTCTTTTGAGGTGGGTACTCTATGGCAGATATCAATGTCAGTTTTTGAGATAGGTTCGCCAACGAGTGTTCCTAGTTTGATCACAATGTCTGTTGCGTCACCGTCCTTAGGAACCCCTTTTATTTCAAGGTTATTTATTCGGGCATATTGTTCCAGTTCATCTACTCGCCGAGCAAGCTTGCGGTTTTCCTCTTTCATTGCATGATTAGTGTCTCGTAACGCTTTGACTTCCTTGATGAGTTCCTTAACATCAACCTTTCTTTCGGATATGTCATCACATGATTCGCTACAGAAGTCGACGCTTTTCTTCAGCTCCTGGAACTCAGCTAACATTTCTTTTCGGAATTGTTTAAGTTCCTGCCTCATACTGGTGCACTGTGTACATTCAGTGCATTCTTCCGCGTCCTTATCCTTCTTTCCCCTGGTTCCTGTCATGACTGAATGGGATCAGAAGAAGGCTACGCACACAGGGCAAACAGCTGTAAGCACAACTTGGCTCTGCACAGCTCGTAAGGCACAACAACTCGTAAGGCACAACAACTCGTAAGACGCAACAACTCGTAAGACACAACTCGTAAGACACAACTCGTAAGACACAACTTGGCTCGGCAGCAGCGCGGAAAAGGCCTACAATATTTTAGAAGTGGAAAAAAACGCGGGCTTACCAAGGTGCATATGGGAATGTTTTCCATTTTTTTAATTTGTAATGCCAATCAATTGTTTTTTAAAAGAAAATTACGTATAAACCAGCAGAAAAAACAACCATGCCGCCGGTGGGATCCGAACCCACGACCTCCGAATATCGCGTCCGGTGCTCTTACCAACTGTGCTCCGGCGACGGCTGTCCAATCTGCTGCTCTCGTGGCTGTTTATGTTTTTTGCGTGTAAGCGAACACTGAGAGTGTTCACCAGTGCCACCCTCGTCCATGGCGGCGGAGGTAGCACGTCCTGTATTACCGCGAGTGTGACGTGGAACGCCATCTAACGGCGAGGGCGGAAATTGCGCGAGAACCCTCTTTTGCGACCTGTGGCATCAAGACTGCCAGAACCGAGACCCTGGTTAAGCCATTAGTAGACGAGGCAAAGGAAATGAGGGGCCCGTTTGACAAACGTATGAAGGAAGCCAGCAGCTGCCGACACCAAGGTCCAAAGAGGAATCTTTCCATTTTGCTTTAATTTGTAGTGTTGATGAATGGGAGAATAATACTTAGATGAATCTGTAGCTGAAAGAAAATTACTTATAAAGCAGCAGAAAAAAGAACCCTTACTTTAAACTTATATATACTGCTCCATTGCAGAAGGTCGCGCACAAATGCAAAAAGAAAAGCTACAGAAATAGCAGCGCACATTGTTCACCGCTGACGGATCTGACTTCGTAGTCACAATTGAACACAAACAAAAAGTACTACTGCATACCTGGCCTCAAGAGGACCTGGGCGCCCAGCAAGAGTGGCCGAACAGTCGGATGGCGCCAAGCTTAGAGTCGGGTCCAAGCATAGGCGGTAGTTATACGAATGCCATAAACACCTGATACTCTCCCTGCCCCCTCTCTTGTGTAAATTTAGACGCCGATAAGTCAGGTCTGTCGTCTCTGGTACCTTACCCTTCTCTGTTCTATAGCAGCTAGCTAGTGCTTCGTGCTGCGATAGTTCAGGAGAAAAATGCTCTGTGGTCACTCAAAGCCTGGAGACGTGCTGTCAGGGAGGCTAATGAGGTTATAAGGTAAGAGGAAAAGCAAAGGGGCTGAGGGCATGCGCATTGACTTGGTCGCAAAAATGTCGACGTGTGTCGCGAGTCGTAAAGAGTGAGTGAACAGTGCTGAGACAGCAGTCGAAATAATTGAGTGCACAGATGAGTTGCGAGTGCTGGCGAGTGGTTCAGGCCGGATGAGTCGTAAGTCAGAGTGAGACCACGAGATTTTGCAGCCTAAAAAAAGTTGAAATATATTTAAATTTGACTAAGCCCATGTCTCTGCGAGTTTGAGTGAGCCCGCATGTTGACCGAACTTGTGCCAGCAAGCCTGAGACAGCATTCGTGAGTTTGACGAGGTATAAGTTTAAGGTAGTGCTATGTCTGAGCTGTACGTGTGCGTAGGCGCCGGTGCCAAGGCCACTTTTAAAGTGGATCGCAACCATACCCTGGCAAAAAAATAGGTTCTGTTCAACTACTGCTAAATATGGTTAGAGAGCGAAAGTTGTAGTGTATCGGGTAAGTAGACGCGGCTTGGCCTCTAACATTTAGTGTGCGTTCCGCACACTGGATGGGCAACGTCCCACCCTGTCACCCTGGGTTGATCGGGGGAGGTTGGTCACCCAATGAGAGCTTCGGCCTATTGGTGTAGAGCCGCGTGTCTGCCACGACGCTGTCAGTGTTAATGTACGCAGCCCACATCTCTCTCTCACCACGACTACGTGCCTCAAAGGGCGATTGAGGAGTCCACTGTTCCTGGGAAGCCAGTTATACGCCTCTATTTCCTCATACGCCTTCCTTTCCTAAACCTGGTTGGGCGGAAGGTCTTTCAAGGTCATTCTCCGACGTACGCCACGACTGCTTCACCTAGCGTAGTGAAGCTTTTCGCTTCCAAAGCACGTGTCGGCGAGGGTTGGCGCAGCGTGTGCACGGAGCTCTAGTTGCGGCAGAAGCTTCAGGAGACTGGCTCTGAAAAGGCGACCTCAACCAAATGCAGCGGTGTAGTAATGACGAAAGCATCGCTGGTTCCGTGCGGGGCCTGACCAGCCGGTTAGAAAAAAACATACACGTAGCTGAGGAGGAGGCCTACAGGCGTAGGCCAGGACGAACGGAAGCGCTACAACGCGGTCTTCCGTTTTGCAGCGTAACAAACCGTGGTTGCCTGCGGAAGGTGGTGGTTTGTGTCTGCGTGCAGTGGCCTACGTGCAGGAGGTCGGGACTGTAGGGTGCCGTGTGGAAAAAATGGCAATTTGTATTCTTTGACTGCTGCGTGCCCGAAGAACACGAATGCCCTGCCAACGGATCTAGGGACACCGAATGGCTTAAAACCTGGAGTTCAACATAATAAGGGGGAGGGGATTCTTCTGAAATTTCAACGAATGTGTATAGACGTAAAAAAGATCATCCTAATTAGCCTACGAGGGCTCCTCGTCTGTGTGGTTGCTCGACGCCTCGCTGGTCTTCGCTACCCTCAGCGCCCACCCTACGTCCGGTGTCGCGACAGTAGCCTCCAGGGGGGTGCCCTCAATCTGGGACCCCATGGGTTTCCCCCATAGCCTGGGTGCGCTCTTCTAGGCATTCCGGACGAGCTGCAATGACGCAGGTCAACAGCTATATTAAAAGACAAGGGTTCGGTGGCTTGCACTCTTAAGACGGGCCAGCATTGCCATATCCAGTCTAACGCTTTAAGAAGGCCTTCACATCAGGCTTAAACAAAGGACAATGAGTGCTCTTACGTGGTTTGTTTCAGCAAAAATGCTGATAGAAATAAATTAATTTTTCTAGCAGAAATAATCTGTACCGTGCACTTATTTGTTCATTGCAGTATAAGCGAATATCATGCCAGAAAATCTATACTAGTACATTTTCTCAGAAACGAGTGCAATGAGCTTCACATAGCGAGAGACGATTACTGCAGTGCATGCAGTGGGGTAGCCGGTAGCTGTATAAAATGATGAAGATATGGGCGGAAAAGTGGGTGGGAAAGAGTCAACGAAGGATTAGTATTCAGAGTCTGAGTATAATGTATGATTTATAATTGTGTTGCCTAGAGTGTTTGAGTGTTACAAATCTGCTGGGTAGAAGAATTCTCGCGCTTATGCTTGCACGCACAATTCATCATCAGCATGATCAACCTGACTGCGCCCACAGCATGGCAAAGGCCCCTCCGATACCTCTCCAATTAACCCTGTCCTTTGCCAGCTACGTCCACTGTATGCCGACAAACTTCTCAAACTCATCCGCCCGCCTAACTTTCTGCCGCCCATGCTACGCTTGCTTGCTCTTGGAACCCAGTCTGTTACCCATAAGGACCACCGGTTATCTTTCCTTCGCATTACATCCCCTGCCCAAGCCCATTTCTGCCTCTTGATTTCGACTAGGATGTCATTAGCCCGTGTTCGTTCCCTCACCCACCCTTCCCGCTGTCGGTCTTTCAACGTTTGTGCGCATGTTTACCCGAGCAGCTTATATCTGTAGTGAGTATCCGGGTTTAAACCAGTGGGCGACGGCCGCTGTATCAATGGAAGTGAAGTGTATAAGGTGGCACTCTGCTGCGCGATATCAGTGCACGCTAAAGGCCCCAAGGTGATCGAAATTATTCCGGAGACCTCCATTACGGCACCTGTTTCTCTCTGTTTTCACGACGACCTGCCTCCCTTCACCAACGGCGTGGTTGAGCTGTCCACCGGGAAGTGAGGAAGTTATTGCGCAGTTTCCTTTCCTCAAGAAACTAATTGTATGAGTGGCATCAAATACAGCTGTGTATCGCCACTCCACCTTTCCAAAGTGCCTCATGTTCTTCCTTGCCAGCTCTCATTCTCAGCCACACTTTCTGTCGGGCTCACCATTCTGCACCAATCGGAAAGTTTGCAATAATCTAATATTTTAAGCTGGCGACTGCCCGCATTACGCTGCCTTCCTACGGAGCGAGACAATTCCCGTTCACTTTATTCCGCATCTCTTCCGCTGCAGAACAATGCAAGGACAAGGACTAAAACCTCCGATGTAAGCAGCTTGACTAAGGTCTATGCCCCCTTTGCTGGCAGCGTACAGCGATGACAGATAATGCAGCAATGAAACATCATCGATCTGTGTAGTTGCAAGGTAGATAACTACTATAAATGCAAGAAATAATTCTGCATAATATTAATGCAAGTTGCATATGGGACGCTTGTGTTCACAGTTTGTAAATGTTAACATTGTGTTCTGCAGCAGTTGCTGCACTATTTTATCAAAAAACCAGCAAACAAGTACATGCACATTCACTCAAAGGAACCCATACCCAGTCAGCGCACGCAAACACATATTTAAAAAAGTGTATACATTATGCACAGAAAATCTTTTTAAAGAAAGCACAGCGTATTCGCATTTGGCAAATATTGAATTTTATGCTTGACTGCATACCTCTAACTTATTATTTCATACCGTAAGCATGGTTCTGTTGTTTATTATCGAAAAACTTCTCTGTTTTGAAGTATTGCATAAGTGTGAGTCTAGATCCTGTTTTCGTAGCGAGAACTACACTACGCTACCCAGTCGAGCATTTTGCTGCGAGCCTGGGAGGCCGACAGTGCGCATGCGCGAAACCAGAGAGGAGCAGCAGTTGCGCGACACATGACGTCAGAGGTCGCCACCACCGCCGCTCCAGCAGCGGCGCAGGCCCGGCTAAGCCCGCCGGCGCCACGCGTGAATGCGCATGCGCGGCAACCAGAGAAGGGCAGCAGGTGCGCAGCGCATGACTTCAGGGCTCGGTCGCCGCCGTGGGCGAGTGTGGGGTCTTGTGGATAAACTGCGCATGCGCGGCTGTGTCTATAAAAGCTGAGGTGATACGACTTGCTGTATCACAATCGCTTCGGAAGGGCGACGAAAAGGAGACTCCAGCCGCCGCTATGCGGCGGTATCGTAAGGAGAACATCAGTTTTTCGGACCCAGAAGTCATCGCTTGGCAATTGGCCGCTCTGCAGAGAAAGAATGAGCATCAGAGGGCTAAACGAGAGGCGGAGACGCCTGAGCTACAGTGTTCTAGAAAGAGTTGTCGTGGCAAGTGCTAAGCGGTTTTCGATGGGAGGCGCTGAAGCAAAAATACCAGTTGGTCACGCGCGGCGCTGTCGTCGAATCCTGGAGGGGACATGCCGGCCGTCTGTGTTGCTGCTTCGTGGCATTCAGAGAGTTTGACCATTGTCGTTAAGAAAGGGTGGCGGTTTAAGATCGTTTGGATAATAATAGCGGGTAATCACGTCCCTCGGAGACATAAACATATGCAGAAAGTCTGCAAAACGCGGGTACTTCTCCCTACCCAGCCGACCGCGAACATTTCGCCTGAGTAGAGCACTCTTAGGATGCATTGCCAACCAAAGGCACACAGAGAAAAAAACCATTACGGGGCAGGGAAAGTGCACTGCAGAGCTTGTAGGCGGCCAGCGAACGCGGGCAAAGTTGATGAACAATTACAAGCGATGAGCAGTGAAGCTCGAGGAGGAGGTGACAGAAGATTGGCTAAATGAAATTGAGATGAAACAACTCGGCAATAGCACGAAACGACTGTAAAGCAAGAATGAAAGGCTGTGGACGAAGAGTAAAAGGATCAAACGGGGTTTTGTAGAAGATAAAGTGAAATGTTTGGATCAGTTTTATGGGGTTTAATTTAGGGTTTAACCTCTTAACCTCAGTCGCTATTGGGACAAGTGACTCGGGTTACTAAGGACGTCGTAGTGACTGGATAATTTCGAGCCCCTGGGGTACGTCCTTTATAATGTGCACTGACATCGCACAGTACACGCGTGCCTTTGTGCTAGGCACGCGTGTACTCTCCAAGCACTCCGCCTCCATCTAAATATGCGACCGCTGTGGCCGGGATAAAGCCCAAATCTCTCGGGCCAGCAGCCGTGCGCGCACTACAACCATTAGTCAGTCATCACTGCGGCGAAAGAAAATGGAAGCGAAAAAAAAAATACAATAAAGCAAGTGCTCATTAAGAAGGATAAAGAAGGCAATAAATAAAACTATGTGAAGAGGCAAAGAGGTTAGAGACCTACGTACGCTGACGCGGACAGAAGCGACATTTCCATTTCGGTGAGAATGAGACAGGGCTCGCTGATGCGGCAGTAGTTTGAACGGTTTCAGTTACTTCTTCGGTAAGGCGGCCACTATTCGTAATCACTGAGCAGCTCTCAAAGACTGGCAGGCAGCTGCAGTCCCTACACTGACACCTTTAAGGCGTCTACCACGCTACCTTTGAATCACTCTTTCCAGCGCTTGAGCACCAGTACAAATTGGAAACAGGGCAGTTTTCTGCATATATGTATCATGGGAACATAACAGCTGTTATATTATCGTTCAATATGTCCCATCTCAGAATGTACGTACAAGTTCGAAATAAATGCTCTATCAAATGCGAAAGTTCGTTGCGTTGTTAACTGCATCAAAATTAGCATATTATAATTCTAAAGCTGCATTCATTTGGCTTGTGGTTGCGTTAAAGTTAAACTTAACTTTGAAATAAAGTCATTTCTAAGATAAGGAAGGAGCGACATGGAACACAATTATAAGGTCTGCATTAATTAATTAGTAGTGAAAAACAAAGCTTTGAGAAGCGAATATTAGAAGAACCAGTAACAGGATGGGTTCGCCATTGTAATTATATGCGAGCCGATTTAAGTGAACTTAAACAAAGAATAACCACTGACAGAATGGGTAGAAAATCGCGCACTATAAGGAGATTTGCATGAATGGCCTTCATTAAAAAACTGGCTGTGGTTTAGCTCTGGTTAACCCTAGTTAAATTGCGAAATCTTCGTTTCCTCGGCACGTCGTCTACGCAGCGTCTCATTCTGACGCTCTTGAAAACTCACCCCGGACTCTTCCGCAGTTGAAGAGTCACTCCAGGACACGGCACAACTTCTTCTAGCGTCATCTCCTTACGACGCTTCTCGAGTCGTGCGGCGCGTTTTTCTGGCATCTCTTGAGCGCGTTGTCTCTTCCTCGCTTGGTTCTGTCGTTGTTGCATATCTTTCGCGCTTTCCATAACGACTGCAATACACTGAGGCGAACCGCTTATATATATATATATATATATATATATATATATATATATATATATATATATATATATATATATATATATATATATATATATATATATATATATATATATATATATATATATATATATACCCACCGCGAGGCGACACCACCTCTCCCTCTACCCCTGCGTAGCGCACATGGTGGAGCGAGCAATGACGGCAGCGGCGTCGACGGCGGCGCCATCTGTTGGAGCGCGGCGGCGGCTTTGCTAGGTTACGGCGGCTTTGCTAGGTTACGGCGGCTCAAGGTCGGCCACGGCATACAGTATACGACATACGACATACGGCGCGACGAGCCGAAATGGCTCGCTAGCTGGCGTAGTAAAGCTTTCGCTTAAATAGTGAGCGTCGTACTCCCATGCAGCTGATGCTACATCCGCCCGTTCCATCAGCCAATAAATGTCCGACAATAAAATTGTAGCTGCAAAATCTCCTAGTAGCGTTATAAGAACGCCTTGAGCGCGTGATAATTTAATATCATTATAAAATTTTCACGAATAGAACTACACTGAGAACGGTGGTGAATTAGTGCATAGGAAAAAAATCAAGGATACGGTGTCCTGTGTTGTGAACCTCCACGAATGAGCGCAACAGTAAAAGGCACTTGTGGACTCACCGTTCAAGCGCTATCCTATTTCGTCTGGAAGATATTCCGCCTGACCTTTATGAAAAAAAATAATGAACAAAACTCCGGAAAAACAAAGACTGGCAGTTGCCTTTTATTCAAATAGAACGAACTTGCTGCCAAAAGTTTACGTTATGGTTTTACCATTCCAAAGGCTGCCCAGGATATCCAATGAGGGTGGCGTACGTCGAAGGGGGAGTTAATATTGGGGCATTGTTCCTCATGAAGACAAAATAAAAGAACATATTGCGGCATTGAGACAGCGATATATTGGTTTCGCATAACGCAACGCAAAGATTAAGGCTGCGAACTAGGGGTGTGCAAGGAGTAAGCTAATTAGGTACTAGTTAGCGAAGAAAATCAATTCTTCGACTGACAGAAAGCAGCGCCGGGCTAATTTTCGAGGTAGCGGCCGAAATCCGTTTCCTCCCGCCAGCGCCGTTACTGAAACATAGCCACTGATTTCCCTTTTAAAGGTTTTTTTTCTCAACCATCTCAACTATATCCAAAATAATTTTCCATTCGTATTTTGCATCTTCATTGGCAGTGAAGCGGTGATGCAATAAAAAGGTGAGATACTTATGTGGTAACGCCATAAAAAAAAAGCGCGAATGTCCTGTCGGCCCCTCGTAGCCGCGTAGCGAGCGTACCGACAACGAGCTGTTCCTGCTCCAGGAATCTACGCCAGCGCAGCGGCAACCGCTTCTAAAGCCTCACGGGGAGAGCGCCGCTTTTGCAACTACAAAACCTTCTAGAACACTGTACCTGAGGAAAGAGCAGAACGTCTTGCCAAGCGGAGACGCCAAGACGCGAAGCGTAACAAGCGGCGCATAGCAGCTCGCAAGGTTCCTTCGCAAGAAAATCAAGATGAAGCAATGGCAACATCATCAAAAACATTTGAAGAGGAGGATGTAAAGGCTAGTCGTATAACTGGCACGCAATCAGACCAGGAGAGAGGTGCAGCTCTTGCTACGTATATCCTGGCATAGCTGAGCTAAGCCATTGCCAGTTTTTTGCAGCGGAAGCTACACAGGCCCAGGTTGAGCAGTGTCGCGTGGCTCCTGAGGCCGCGCTGCTTACGCGCGAGGGGCATTGACGTCACACGGCGCACAGCTGGCGTGACAGAGCCGCCGCCGCGTGAGCCTCGGCGGTCTGCGCATCCTCTGTAAACCGCACCACGTGTCAAACCTCGCGCTGGTCACGCGACGAACCGCGAGACGAACCACGTGACCAGCCACGGCGCCGGGCTGCCGGAAGCTGCTCCGCACCACGTGACCGACCACGTGGCCAACCACGTGGGGAAATTGGTGTGTGGGAAAAATAAGGCATCATAGAGCATTAATTTAATCCTAGGAAGAACGAAATGACTAAGTCTACACAGAATACAACAGGCCTTCACCAAGCTTTGAAGCACATGTGTTACATGTGAATCCCAAGTTAATTGTTCATTAAATATTGCATCTAATTTTTTCACCTTATGTATAGAACCTATTATTTCAGAACTCATTCTTAAATTAAGGCTGCGGTCAAGAAATTTTTCTACAGGTACAAATAAGGCAGCCTTGGTTTTTTCGTGTTTACTTCAATTTAACTTTACCCCATTGGAACATTTTATTAATGTAATGTTACCTATGAATGATAATTCACTAGTGTCTTCTGACTTGAAGGAAAAAACTCGTGTCATTGCTCAGGCCATGAAGAATGCGCGGTCGCTTACTCTCAACATATCATTTATATAAATTGTAAATTGAATGGGTCCTAGTGTACAACTTTGCGGCCCTCCACACGATACATTCCGTACAATTGAGTCTATTTTTGTAGTAAAATGCATTCATGGGTCGCTGTCAGATATAATTGTAAAAGCGTGAGAGGTATACCACGGCAGTCATAGTGTTCTAGTTGAGGAAATAGTGTTATGCGGTTAGTTCTACCAACAACATTAGATAACTCTATAAAGGCATCTAGAGTTAAGTTTCTTTGTTCAAAACCTTTATTTATAAATACTTTTTATGTGATAAGCGCCAGTTCTGTAGAGATACCTTGTCGGAAACCAAATTGTTCGGGCGATGTAACGCAATGCTTGGCACAAAACAACAACTATTTTGCAAATTACTTTTTCCTATTTTTTGGACATGACAGGCTTCACAGACATTGATCGCTAATTTGAAAACTGATGCTTATTTCCTGATTTAAACAAAACAGTGAATCTGGCGAGCCGCATTTCTTGTGGAAAAACATCAGCAGCGCAAAAGATGTTAAAAATATGTGTGAAAGCATGTACTAGGAGGTCAAGAAAAAACTTTATGGGGCGGATGGTAAGACAATCAATATAGCGCGCTTTGCTGTTCTTCAGGGAAATAAAAGTAGAATAAACTTCATCTGGTACCTAGATAAAAAACAAAGCAGTGTCGGCGTTCGTCAGGCCCAAATAGGGCTACGCTTTATCGCTGCGGTCGCTTTTCTCTATATTCGTAAAATAGTCCTTAAACTTATTTGCTATGTCTTTCCCTTTTAAAATTTTTCTATTGATTGCAATATCTGTGTCCTCTCTTTACCGTACTTCGAATTGAAAGTTTACTCAACTCGCTCGTGAGAGCATCTCCCTCGAATGGCAACACGACCAAAAAGATTTTCAAAACAAGTGTTTTTCGTCGCGCAAAATCTTTTTTTACACTGTTTCTGTATTTCTCAAATGCTGAGATACCATTGGCGCCTTATGTTTCGATAAACTGCAAGTACGTAGCATTATTTGTTTTTCAAATAATTCTAATGCATTCTTCAATGAGCCAGGGCTTACGACATATTTTAGGCTCTTTGATATGTTTCTATCTAAAGAAATCGGTGTAGGCCCATATAAGCACACTCAAGAAGGTGTCATAGGCACATAGGCATCAGTAGTAGCACACACAAGCTAGATGTAAAGTCGATTTCTTCAAATACAGTTCTAAAATTGTCACGCGTAGTTTGTTTCATTTCTTGAACTAAAACTGATTCGCTATGCTCTTCAAGTTCCTTGCACAGCTCACCCGGTTTCAGAAAGATAAAAATAGGCAAATAATCACTCACATTTGCAGGGATAACGACTGCTTTGATGCAGCCTTTCGGGTTATTTCTGATGTTGATGTCAAGGGAACTTCAACAGCGACAGTCGATGCTTGTAGGCTGTGTTATCGCTGTAGAGTAATGAAATGTATCCAAAAGGAAAGTAATATCTTGAGAAATTCAAGTCGGCTGGAGGATGCTAATATTGCAGCCCCCACCGTGAGTAATCTGCAGCTTATTGAAACACGCAAAATTCAGGAGCTTCTAAAAGTAGACAAACAATTTTTCCGTACCCCCTTCATGAGTCGTATGCTACATCGCCAGATTCGACAAGGTTAGCCGCATCGACCGATGCCAAATTTGAACGGGTGGGCTACCATCCGGCCAAATTTTGGCCAGTTCAGACTTCAACGCGTGCGAGAACGGGTTAGGCGTAACCGTGACATCGGACGCCGGAGGCCCGCCGTCGTGCTCGCGGGCCCCCACAACTGCTGCCATGGAGGTATACGCCGTGGAAGGCGGGACGATCACCCCCACAGCCCTCTTCGAGGAAGGATGGAGTACCATCAGCGCAAAATATGAAGGAGCACGCCAAACCAGGATCCGGGAAAGAGCGGAGCAGCTTGGCCTAACGCAGCAGCACGCCGGATCGACCAACGCCGGACGCGCCCGAAGCACAGACAAGTCCTCAGTAGTGACCGATCATAAAAAGTCGTCAACGAGACGTAGGAGGTCACCACTTCCACGCCTACCGGAATATGACCGCAAGGTCGTAGTAAAGCCGAGGAAAAACCTTCGCACAACTGCCCCGGGGCAGTTGCTCAAAGCGCTCTGCCAGCAGCTCAACCCCCCGCCTCAAGCAATCTTCACGAGCGACAGGTTGCGGATCAACCCATACAACAACACCTTCACGATCAGCACCCCCGTAAAAGAACGAGCAGACGCCTACCGGAGCATGCCAGGATTCACAATGAACAACGAAGACTGCCCAGCAATGGCGTACTTTCCCATGCCAGAGCGATCCGTAGGAGCAGTGATTTACGGAGCCCACGGCTAGGAGACGCTGGATGAAATTCTTCATTAATGCATCAGTGAAAATCCTCAACTCCCCATCGTTAACGCATGCCGCATGGGACGCCCGAGAGCGGCTGTCATCACTTTCGAGGGCACCAAACCGCCGAAGGAAATGATTTTGCAAGCAGGCCTTTTCACCTGCTATCCGTATAAAGAACGAGTAGAAACATGTCTCAAATTTCGCAGGGTCGGGCACCGAGCCGATGTGTGCTACAGACCGAAAAGCCAACGTTGCCGTCACTGCGGGGAGGAGCACCCGCCACCGGAGGAAGGCGAGTCCCCCAGCTGCGAGGCAAATGCATCATTTGTGAGGGTGAGCACGCTACGGGAAGCCGCAACTGCAAGCACCGTTTCGTCGAGAAATCGAAGAATCTCCAGGCCAAGAAGCCACCGACCGGAAATCGGTACCCCCTGCTCTCGTCGGAAGACGACGACAACCCCGGACGACGCTCGAGATCCAGAGAACGGGCGTCTAGCCGACGCCGCAGCGAAAGTCAGTCGAGGGACAGGTCTACCTCCTGCCCGCCCCTGGACGACCGCGGATCAAGCATCCCGAGAAGCAAGTGCAACGAGCGCAAGAAACCTCCCCTCTCAGGAAGCAGCAGCACCACCCAGAACGCCGACAAACAGGTGAGCTGGGCGGCCATTGTCTCCCAAGCGGACGCTAGGGCGTGCGCGTCTCTGGAGCAAAATAGAAATCTAAAAGAAGAGAATGCTGCACTCCATAGGCTTATAGACGAGCTTGAAAAACTGGTCAAAACAGGTCCCAATTATATCCCCTTCAACAAACCGGTAGCCGCGTGACCGGCTCAACCTACTCCCACCCAAATCGTAACCGAGGATGCGATGGATACGGACGCTAACCGCGGAACGCTAAAGAGAGAGGCGTCGACAGACATAGATGCTAACTCGAAGAGAGTAGCTGAGGCATCTCCAGAGGGTGAGCCGCAGCCCAAACCAAAAACCATCGTCACCTCTAAAGGCACTGCGCTTATAAACGAGAGGTTAGACAAACTTGAAAAAGACAACCAGAAAACCAAAGACAATCTCTCACTAGTCGGACAGACCCTCCAACAAATCCTACAACGCCTAACAGCACTAGACCGCCTCGCGGCTCTAGACGCTACCGTGCAAATGCTCGTGCAGCAACTGCCACGAAGCTTCCCTCAAACAACTCAGTATGGTCCCTCGACCTCAGAAAATTAAGATCTGGCAGTGGAATTGCAGGGGCTACAAAAACAAACGTGGCAACCTGCAGCTCCATATTCAACAGCTATCCGAAAAACCGGATGTCATACCGCTACAACAAGCCTTTACCCGATATAATTAACGGGTTACACGTCTTACATTCCCCCAAGCACGGATCCGAAAAAACGTATCTCGGTCACCGCGACTTTCGTTCAACGCAACATCGCAGCCATACAACACGAAATCGAAGACACAAAGGTCCAGCACAAGGTATTTGAAATCCCTCCGCGCAGAACAGGGGCTGGAGACGTCTATATTCTTAACATCTATAGTTCACCGAAGGACAGAACTAAAGCAACCTCCGACATTATCCGTAAGGCCGTAAAACTAACAGGGAAATCCCAACTTGTAGTGGTAGGCGATTTCAACGCGCAACACACGGCCTGGGGATACCGGATAGCGCACGTAAAAGGAACGGCGCTATGGCAGTCCATACAAGACGAGGGTATGACGATCTTTAACGATGTCAAAGCGCCTACTTTGATAGGCAATAGCATGGACACAACCCCCGATCCTGCCCTTAGTAAAAATATTAACCCAGCCATATGGATAAATACAGGCCTCACGTTAGGAAGCGACCGCTACATATTGAAAACAACCGTCGAGACGGCCCCATACAAATCTCCCCCGTTAAAAACGAGACTCACAGATTGAGGCAGCTTCCGCAAAATTCGAGACAAAACCGCTCCGAATGAAATCGGTAACCTGAACGAGTGGACCCGCTCCTTGAAGGAATATGTAAAAGCCACCACAGAGGACACAGAGGCGATAACCTCGCAACACACAACCGACCCCAAAATGAAAGACATGTGGGAAGCCAACCTGAGCTTACAGCTAAGGTGGAAAAAACAAAACACAATCGCGCCCTCAGAAAGAGGATATCACAGCTGCAAAGGAAGACAGAAGCGTACGCGTTCGAGCTGGAAAGACAGCAGTGGGGACAGGTATGCGACCTCATGAACGGGCACCTGGGTAAGAAAAACACGTGGCTTCTGCTGCGATACTTACTCGAACCCACACAGTACAAATCGGTTCAACGCAATAGACTTGCTCAAGTAGCACACAAATGGGCAGGTAACACAGAAGGATTGATCAAAGAACTCAAGGATAGATACCTAAACACCACGAAATCCACCAACCCCCTTCCCTTAGGGCGAGCCGAACCGAGAATTAGACCAGGAATTCAGCACGGCGGAAGTATGGCAAGTCATGAGCCAACTAAAAACGACATCAGCCGCAGGACCCGAAGGCGTAGCAACAAAATGTTGAGAAATCTAGACCTTACGTCAGTGACTGCCGTAACTGACCTAACCAACAAACTCTGGCAGGAGGGCGAAATCCCTCAAGAATGGAAACACGCCAAAATAATCTTTATACCTAAACCAGGCAAGAAGTAACAGCCGAAAACCTAAGACCCATCTCCCTTACATTTTGTTTAGGGAAACTAATGGAACACGTGGTTCTAAACAGACTCCAGGGATACGCGGAGGATAACGACTTCCTACCCCCCTCCATGCTAGGCTTTAGAGCCCAACTGTCCACGAATGACGTCATGATTCAACTTAGTGAAGATCTAATCCCCAAAAGCAAGAACATGAGAGCTATCCTCGGATTAGACTTAAACAAGGCCTTTGACAACGTGTCACACGAGGCCATCCTCACTAACCTATCGAGACTAAATCCAGGATTCAGAACCTTGAATTACATTAGATCGTTTCTGGACCAAAGGACGGCAGAGATATCGTTCGGTGGAGTGATCTTGGATCCTATACGCATGGGCTGTCGGGGGACCCCGCCGGGCTCGGTACTCTCGCCGTTCTTATTTAACCTGGCCCTCGTAGAACTACCGGAACGCCTCGATCCCTATCCTCAGACACACTTTCTATGCCGACGATATTACCCTCTGGATAACGAAGGGAAATGATGAGGAGATAGAACCAACCCTACAAAGGGACGTCGATACCATAGAATCCTACTTAAAACGGTAGGACTAGAATGTTCTCATCCCAAATCGGAGCTCGTAATTAAAAGAGCCATTCCGAAAGGACAGAAATCCAGCCTCCCGCCAGCCAACATAACCATACAAGTGCACGGAAAAGTAATTAGACAAGTGAGTTCTATCCGAATCCTTGGAATAATTATCCAAGAGAACCTCCAAAATACCAAACTAATAGAAAAATTAAACGCCTCAGTTCACCAAACCATTAGACTGATCCGACGCATAGCGAACAGGCGAACAGGAGTTAAGGAAAACGATATGTGTTGGTTGGTGGAAGCCTTTGTCATCAGCAGGTGAATTACGCCCTCCCCTATCTACAGTTATACAACGCTGAGATACTCAAAATTGAAGAACTCATCAGGCAGGCCTACAAGGCAGCCCTAGGTCTACCAATCAACACCTCCACTGAGATTTTACTGCAACTCGGCCTACACAACGCGCTAGACGAATTGACTGAGGCCCATCGTAGAGTGCAAGAGCTCAGGCTTACTAGAACCAATGCGGCTAGAGCAATCCTAGAAAGGCTCGGAATAAACGCGGAAGCGCTCAACGCGGATACTTGAAAAATCCCGTCCAACCTCTGAAAGACAATCATGGTAAAATCGTGCCCCGCCGCGGTGGCTCAGTGGTTAGGGCGCTCGACAACTGATCCGGAGTTCTCGGGTTCAAACCCGACCGCGGCGGCTGCGTTTTTATGGAGGAAAAACGCTAAGGCGCCCGTGTGCTGTGCGATGTCAGTGCACGTTAAGATCCCCAGGTGGTCGAAATTATTCCGGAGCCCTCCACTACTGCACCTATTCTTCCTTTCTTCTTTAACTCCCTCCTTTATTCCTTCCCTTACGGCGCGGTTCAGGTGTCCAAAGATATATGAGACAGATACTGCGCCATTTCCTTTCCCCAAAAAACCAATTATTATTATTATTATTAAAATCATTATCGAAAAATATGCACGCCGCCCGTCACGAAGGAAGACGCAAGGCAAGAGTAAAAGCCGTAGCTAAGAAACATGAGGGCCAAAAGGACGTAGTCTACGTAGACGCGGCAGTTTACCCAACACCCGAGAAAGCATTCACGATAGCCGCGGTGACCGAGGAAGGCCAACTCATAGCAAACGCGACAGTACGCCCCAACTCTTCAGAAAAAGCCGAAGAAGCGGCAAGCTCCTTGGCGTTGACAAACCCGCGAGCAGAAGTGATTGTCAGAAATTAAAAACCAGTCATTGGCAATTTCGCCAAGGGCGGAATATCTGCCACCTCCTTGGGAATTCCAAGGAATTACCTGAAAGACAGGAGAGAAGTGAAATTGGTTTGGGTACCGGCTCACTCGTCAAAACTGGGGAATGAGGCAGCCCACGATAAAGCTCGAGGACCTATCGGCCGAGCTGTGGACGCTAACTCGGACGTCGAAATGACGAGAGATGGCCTAAATACCTTCCATTAGATTACTCAGCATTACAGGCTAGAAAGGCTAACCTTCTCTGCTCCGCATAAAAGCATAAATAAAGAACAGGAGGTACCGTGGCGACTACTTCAAACAAAAACTCTCCCTAATCCAGCGGTCCTAAGCCATGTGTACCCGGATGGATTTAAGCCGGAGTGCAGCAAATGCGGCGGCAAAACCACCGTAGACCACATATTCTGAGACTGTCCGAGAGATCCCCCACCAATATCGCTCAAGAGGCTCGCGCTCCCGGACCCGTGGGAGACCTTGTTGCTCAGCTCCGACCTGAAAACCCAAGTACAGGCGGTGACGAGAGCCGAAGAGGTCGCCGCCAGTCTCCACTGACGGCCACGTAACAACATCAACAAACCCATTTATAACTCAAGCCGATAATAAACGTTTTCCAATCCAAAATGTACTCCCGTCAGGTCGACGATAAATAACAGACTTGGCATTGGAGCGTCAGTGAGTAGTAA
Source organism: Amblyomma americanum (assembly GCF_052857255.1). Taxonomy (NCBI): domain Eukaryota; kingdom Metazoa; phylum Arthropoda; class Arachnida; order Ixodida; family Ixodidae; genus Amblyomma; species Amblyomma americanum. Next base: position 45,527,197 of record NC_135501.1, on the reverse strand, counting down.
TCCGGAGTAATAGGCGAGAAGTCGGGGAACATTACACATGACTACTGTTGTGATACCACTTGTAATGCTCCCCCCCCCCCCCCCCCCGCGCCTGCAGGGCCTGTTTAGGTAAAAACTGTAACCGGGCAAACAAAGCACTTCATCGTGTGTTTTACACAAGTTTTCGTGATGATTACTAAATGAAAGTTGAACTTAAATTCATAAATAAATGTTGTTACTCCGTCGTTCTTATTCAGTGCAGACAGTGAATTAGTATATAGAAGGGCAAAGACACTATTGTTAGGACAAGCAATATTTGTTGGAGTGTTCATAGAGACGGGGAAAGAGAATGCGATATCGAATTTTTGTGTTCGGGGGCTCTTATACTATCTTTTTCAAATCAGCGTCCCATCAAATCCGGATGACTCCAGAAGTCTGTTTTCAGTGCGAACACTTTGTACATGCAAAACGCCAAATAAATTCCTTCTTTTGTGCGGTAGTCATTCTCACCAGAAACTTAAACTGTGTGTTCAACAAAATCGACGCGTTTGTGGAAAATGCTGTCTACTCTGTACAGTTCAATTATTCGATCTCGTTTCGCACAGCGGTTAGAGGCAACAACAATGTTCTTGCTTTCTGTGTCGTTCTTTACGAGAACACGGTGGCACACTTCGATATCTTGCTATAAGGCTCGCCCACTGCGCTGCCCACTTGAGCAAGCAGCACTTCCAGGTTTTCGTTATCCTCGTACGGAAACCCCTTATTTTAACATTCATGTTCTTAGAATACTGATCTTGTTCTGTCACTCTTAGACAGTTGTCATGAACCTCTTTTTTCAGTTTTTAAAGCTGTCATAGCAAGTGTTCTTGACATTCTCTAAGCGCAGCATTCTCGTTTACTTCGGCACACTCTTGCTTGATCTCTTCTTAGTCTTTGTTTATGTATCCTGTGCAATTATTCAGCTGAGCTGTTTTCAGAATTTGCGCTTTAGGTAAGCAATATCATTCATGTATACTAAGAAGTACAGAAAACACACTACAGGTATCAAAGATAACAGGCAGCAGAGGCAGCGCATAGAGCAGTACAAAAGTAAGAATATGTGCTTAATCTAAAGAAGGCACGCTCTTTTTGGGAGCAGAGAAATCATGTTCCTGGGCTTGATTTGACAGATGTCAAGGTAACGCAGTGATGTCACCATCCAAGAGAGAGGGAGCAACAGCAATCATTTCGCGGTGTGCACAATCTCTATGAGAGATTTTTCCACGGCGAGTCGCACACAGTCAAAGCCGGTGGCGCCGGCAACCCTTTGAGAATGCTATGAAGAACGTGCGAGTACATTACAGAAGTAATGGAACATAGTTTCTCTGCAAGTCATTATGTCTGATGATTCACGAGAAATTTCCGTCAACCGAGTGATAAGTAATTAGAAATCGCAAAGAAAACATTACTCTTTGGTACACAGTAAGTAGTTCATATTGGTGGACATTAGTTGTGGCGGAAGAGCATACGCATATCTACACGAAAAGGAAATACATGTTTGCGAGCGCTAAAGTTCGCCCGCGAATGGCGCCGTCCGCATCATGTTTCTGTTCCCGTGGCCGCTGATTGCTTTTGAAAAGCGCGGGCAGCGGCAAGTGGACATCGGCAGGTGCAAATCCTTTGGGACGACCCTGGAGCATCAGGCGAAATCTTCTGTAGCCGTCACGCCCGCAATAAACAGCGACATCCCTGCATAGAGCAGCAACATATGCACCGCCAGTTCTTCTACAGATAGCGTCTGGTGATCGCTTGCGTTTCTTGCGTTCTGTTTCAAACCAAACTAACCTACTGACAAATAAGCAGGCAAGGAAAAGGAAAGGAGAGACCCGTTATAACGTGAATATGAAGGAAGCAAACAATCAAGAGTCAGTGAAGCGTCGAAGAATGTTTTTAACGTTCATTTATATCGTTCTGTTTATGAGTGAGAGATCAGTAGTCTAATTATTTTACCACTGAAAAATAACACATCAGAAAGCAAACGAAAAACTGACAGCCGTTGGTTAGATTCGGGGCCACGACCTCAGAATTTCGCGTCTTGTGACCACTTAACCTACGGTGACAACTGCCCCGACTTCTGCTGTCGGGAGTATTTAACTAAGCCTGATAGTGTTCACCAGCGCTACCCTAGGCCATAGCGGCGGACGTAGTACGTCCTTTATTGGCGCTAGTGTCTCGTGGAACGTGATCCTGCGGGGAGCGCGGAAGCTGTGCGAGAATCCTCTTATGCTGCCCATAGCATCATGACTGCCGAAGTACTCGCTGTTCGGCTAGTTGGCTCATCATTAATTTGAATGGCGTACAGGAACAAACAGAGGAAGACACGTAGACAGAAAGAGCGCCTACTACCAACTGAGTTTATTGCAGAAAACACCACCTTTATACACAAGTACATAATCATCATCAGCGCGTTGTCATAGCCAGAACAAGACAAAAGGTAAAAATATGTACAGAAAAAGATCACGTTTGTGCGCAAAAGCCAGTGAATTACTCCTCACAAAACAAGGGATAAAAAATTTAGGAAATTCATGATCTGTTTCTGTACATATTTTTCCCTGTTGCCTTGTTCTGGCTACGATAACACCCGTATTACGATAATGTGCTGGCGTATAAAGGTGGTGGTTTTCCGCAGTACACTGAGTTGGTATTAGGCGCTCTTTCTGTCTCCATGTCTTCCTGTGTTTGTTCCTTTGCGCCATTCAAATTCATCATGACAGCCACCCAACCTACCAGCGGAATGCGGTTGTTTTTTATTCCGCTTTCTAAACAGTTATCTTTCAGCGACAAAGTAATTACACTGTGCTTCTCCAATTGTTCAACGCCACAAATTAAATAATAAATAGAAACATTCTCCTATGCTCCTTGCTTTTGCTGATTTTCGGCTTCCTGATCTACTCACAAATCTTTTTACGGGGCGGGGCACACTCAGGGCGCTTACACACACACACACACACACACACACACACACACACACACACACACACACACACACACACACACACACACACACACACACACACACACACACACACACACACACACACACACACACACACACACACACACACACACACACACACACACACACACACACACACACACACACACACACACACACACACACACACACACACACACACACACACACACACACACACACACACACACACACACACACACACACACACACACACACACACACACACACACACACACACACACACACACACACACACACACACACACACACACACACACACACACACACACACACACACACACACACACACACACACACACACACACACACACACACACACACACACACACACACACACACACACACACACACACACACACACACACACACACACACACACACACACACACACACACACACACACACACACACACACACACACACACACACACACACACACACACACACACACACACACACACACACACACACACACACACACACACACACACACACACACACACACACACACACACACACACACACACACACACACACACACACACACACACACACACACACACACACACACACACACACACACACACACACACACACACACACACACACACACACACACACACACACACACACACACACACACACACACACACACACACACACACACACACACACACACACACACACACACACACACACACACACACACACACACACACACACACACACACACACACACACACACACACACACACACACACACACACACACACACACACACACACACACACACACACACACACACACACACACACACACACACACACACACACACACACACACACACACACACACACACACACACACACACACACACACACACACACACACACACAGGGAAAAAATAGGGCGCGGCACGGCCCTCGGCCGCATGCGGAAGCGCGTCGAACTCAGTGAAACTGGCTTCGAACCGGACACCGCGGACGAAGTGTGCACCAACGCTGTCGAGTCAGGATAACGGCATGCGAGAGCGAAGACGTGAAACCAGTTCTGCTTTCTCCCCGTTATTCTTTCGAGGCTATGTCTGCGAGCCGGGGTTTAGACCTCACATCCGACGTAAATATGCATCCTCCCTAACCAACCCACCCTTCCCTCCATCTCAAAAAAGCTGCGCTGCGGCCACGGCTCGATAGGTAGGCTAGTGCCCAGGCAATGGAAATGCGCAGGCGTCGATTCCAGGAGATCGGACTTGCCAACGGCCACTTAGTCCAGTCCATGCTAGATGCATCGAATCAAGTCCATTGTACCCATACGGATAAGCACGTTCTAAGCGTCACGTATTATTGAAAGAGAAAGCAAAGAGGCCTTGCTTGTAGTTTAGGCCGTTTACAGCTAGGGGGAAAACTACTGACGTTCGCCATCAAGTGCTGTTCATTGGCGGCCGCTCAACAGTGTAATTGAGAGCGATAAATTTAGGGGCTAAGAGCCTTCGAACATACAAAATAAATTGCATGGTATTCTTACCAGACAAGAACGCGTACGCGTTGAGCCCTCGGCAACTTACGACCAGAGGATAAAGGGGGCAAAGACAGAACTTCTAGGTAAAGGGCAATGAACAAAGGTTCAGCATTGGTGTGCAGAATTTTCCCGCGGATAATTTTTCCGATTCACAAAAACAAAAGAAGGGCACGACTTGAGAGGGTTAAAGGGCTAATGTCCATTTCTGCGGAATTGGTAATTCCCTACATTACATTAATAGATCCCTGCTAGTCCTCCTACCCATCCTAGCGCAATGGCGCCGAGGTTAACCGATGCGCCACTGTCCTGCGATTGCAGGGGCTGTCACCGGTGGGGCTTGTGTGACTCATCCTGCTCTTCCCGAGCAATGTTTCGTGAGCGATCATTAATTTAACCGCCACTAGCGAACGAAGGGCAGATTTCTCCCAATCTGGTGGGCAGGTTGTGATGACGCCGCAAAGTCACGTTACATCGGCGCCTCACCTGCCACATACGCTGCTTATCAGGGGATTTTTCGCTTATGTTTCGCTCAAGGTCAATGACCTCGACGCAGAATTTTCAGCGACAGGAGACTGTTGATGTTGTCCCGTTAAAAAAAAGAATGCGAGCTTATAATTTCTAGAAACTCCAACCGTGTATGCGTAAACGATCGCTCTTTGTAAGGCGGCGAGAGGGACGCAAAGGAAACTGCACTTCCGACACATGGTCTTGGCTTGTAGTTAATTTCTTATCTGCTCTCATAATGAAAGCTAAGAAAAAATGAAGTTTGCCAACATCGATAGATCAATACGGTCTAATTAAGAGCGGGATACTTTCATCGAAAATTTAGGAGCTAACGAAGAAATAAAAATCATTTAGGGGTGATCGATCGGATTGGTGCGGTGGAAATGGGTTAGCAATTTTATATCATTGGTCAATCTATTCCAATACTGATTTATTATGAGTCTATCCTATGCTGATTTATTCCAACCTGGAACCTTTCTGGTTAACATCCCTGCCTTTCCCCTGTCCCTTTATCTATCTCTGCTGAGCCGTTCTTAGTCATTTTTATTTCTACTGAGTCATTCTTAGTCCGGTCTCTCTCTTCTCTACGAGTTTTGCGAGGGAGGGGAGGGGAAGGGTTAAAAGTGGCAGGTCGGCAAGTGGCAGGCAGTTGGAGGGAAATCACCCTAAACACCACCTCCTGCAGGCCATGGTTGGCTCGTGGATTCTTCTCAGCACTGCCAGTCATTCTTAGTTGTTTTTGTTTTTGCTGAGTCATTCGTTGTGTCGCCCCTCGTTCCACTCCGCTACACGTAGAGAAGCGGCGAGGGGGGGGGGGGAGGTTGCTTGGCAGGTGGCAGGTGAAGAGAGAGAAATTACACTAAACGCCGCCTTCCACTGTTCGCAGGTTGTAGCTTCACACAAACATCGACGCGGATCATTCTTGGACAGTTTAATTCATGCCAATTCAATCTTTCTACGGCGTTTCCCTCCTCTCCTCTAATTTGACGGGGACGGTTGCCAGGTGGAGCATGGAAAATGCCCTTAAACACCACCTTCCAACACGGACGCCGACGCCGGACAGTTTTCCCCGTTATGGCCCTCTCAATGGTATGGCATTAAAAACTGAAATTCCTGTAGCTGCAGAGAATGCCGTTCTTTTAAAAAAACTGCGATAATGTGAAGAACGATTAAAGCACGGATCCCTAAGGCTCGACGGCAACATCATGCCCTGCTTGTTGGTGGCCATCGCTTTCGTTTTGAACGTAATGGAGTCAAGTGGCGAGAAAGAAAAAAAAAAAGAAGCTTCCCTACTAAAGTTCAGTTCCCCATTGATAAAGGGTCTTTTACTCACCGTGGTGACTCGTGATGGCATTAACTGGTTCGAATCCTGGCCGCGGCGTCCGCACTACGCTGGCGGCGACATTCCAAAAATGTCAGCATGCTGCGTGATGTCAGCATATCTTGAAGTGCGCCAGGTGGTCTAAATTAATCCGGAGCCCTTCACTATGGCGTTGATCATAGCCCGTGCGTCGTGTCGGGATATGAGTGCCCACAATTAACAATTCTTCGGTGTTCTTTCTTCTTTTTTTTTTGCTGCCGAACAAACAGCGACACAGGCGGAAAGAGCCACAGAAATTATTTTTTACTAAAAGAAAAAGTTGGATGAAGCTCTGCATTTTGCTGAAGGCGTTGGAATAAAAATAAAATAAATGCTTAAACAAATGCTGAAATTTTCACTTGTTTACGAGGTCATCAGGTTTCTATAGTCACAATTTTAGGCTATACATCTCTGCCATGCTGCACTGGAGGTTACACATGCTGGCGAGGAGTAATAATTGCGATCCTTTTGCCTCGTCCACAGCATAGCGAAGGCGTCGCAATCTTGGACATTATTAACTAGGATGAAGGAACACCCCAACGGTAAGCGATTCTTCACACCACGAAGAGGTTACAGAGCGCGCAGATGAGTTGACAGTGTTATGTGCATTCTTCAGTTTACAGATGGCAACGGAAAGTGAAAGATATGTGGAGTGAATGAGCAATAGTATTTTCTCGCACACAAAGCGTTAATGCGGGCAACTGGATCCAATTTCTGTGCATTGTACAAGTCAATCGTAGGGCTGGCTCTATGTGGTAGTAGCCATTTTTAGCACAACTTAGACGTACAGAGAGCAAACCGCTTGTGTAGAACACGTTATGGACGTGTATCTGGCAGAACACGCCATATCTACCAATAACATTTCGTTAAGAATGGGCTTGATGCCAGCATGTGCCGCTAGGACAGTTATCTAGACAACTGTTTTGCCATCTGTGCTAGCGTAGACGTACACCGGCTGCGCACGCGCAGTGGCCCCACCCAGCTACACCCCGGCCACGGGCTTGCGAAGCCGGCGTCCGCAATAGACAAACGTGATGTCTGTAAACAAAGGTGGCGCTGCCGTGGGCTGCGACGCGGGGTCTAGCAAGCAACAACGCATCCTTACACTGCGCCAAGCGACGCTTCCTTCGAAACCAACTCACGTATGCGAATATTTCACACCATGCGCGTTCCATTGCGCGGTCGGATATGCGAACCCGACCGCGGCGGCTGCGTTTCGATGGGGGCGAAACGCTAAAGCACCCGTGTGCTGTACGATGTCAGTGCACGTTAAAGGTCCCCAGGTAGTATAAATTACTTCCGGAGCCCACCAATACGGCACTTCTTTCTTCCTTTATTCTCTCAGTCCCTCCTTTATCCCTTCCCTTACGGCGCGGTTCAGGTGTCCGCCGATATGTGAGACAGATACTGGGCCGTTTCCTTTCCCTACAAACCAATTTTTATTTTAATTTTCGAAAGCACTCTTACGATCGTCAGAGCCAGTAAAAAGAAATGGCTGCGGCTTAGCTCTGCTAGGCTGGGCTCTTCAAGCGAAAGCAGGATGTTCCGACGCAGTTTGCCGCTTTCGGCACTGGGACCGCGCAGACAACTTCGGCACATACGGGCCAGCGTCCCCTCTCCCTCCTTCCGTCGCATAACGGCTGAACTGAAGCTCTGGCCCTGCTACAGCGAGAAACTGCGTGCGGCAGAGAGAGCTGCGCTGTCTCCCTTCCAAGCGATCGGTGAGTCACGTGGTTAGTCACGTCTGGCGAGGCAGCGGTCGGTGCACCGCCGGCGGCGCCGTGCGGTTGCGGCGTGTCACGTGGTATCCCTCCTTCACTTCAAGCTGAAACTGTCACGAGCGGAGGAACTTGCTGGACTAGGCCAGTAAAGCTTTCTCTTTAGAATCTTGCTCGTGCCGTAGCAACTGTGATGGCAATGTTAACCCTATATATTATAGCTACTGTGTGCATCTTGCTTGTGCATCTCTCGTTGCTGTACTGAGTGTGACGCCAAGAGCAACGAATTTTGCCCAGGCCGCCCCGCAAATTTCACCTCGTCCGATCTGACCAATACCGATGCCCTAACACTATTTCCTGTGTCCGACACAATGGCGACCTCCATATTTGGCACGAGTCACTTCAAAAATTTGACCCGGGCTACCCCCGAAATATGACCTTGAGTGAGTTGGACCATAATCTATATGCAAGCATTACTGAGGGCGCCCAAAATGATGGCGACCTTGAATTTAACCTAGATTATCTCCAAAATTTGGCCCGGGGCACCCCCGAAATTTTACCTTTGCAATTTGGACCAAATCTATGTCCAAACATAATTGGGCGTTCCCGACACGATGACGACCTCCGAATTTGGCCCGGGCTATTTCCATAAATTTGGCCCGGGCCACCCTCGTAAAAGTAGTCACGGCTTTATTTGCGCCATCTCGTTGCTATGGTGTCACTTGTGGCGTCACCCTTTACGTCACAGCATTTTCGCACGTCACACACCGGTTGAACCAGAGTTAAACCCCGGCTAATTTTCTGTTGAAGCCTGAGGATTAGCTGCGCATTTTTCTACCTTTAATTACTAGGCGGAGCGCTGCGTCGACTTTCTTCCCTCCCTCATATCTGGCGTTGACTGATTAAATGAAACAAAGAAAGCACGAGGTATGGAGAGAGAAGCCAAGTTCTCTAAAGTTCTGAAATTCTGGTCCAATACAGCGTACCCGATCGCTAAAGTGCGAGAAGTAGGACGATGCGTTCCACGATGCGAAGCAGTTTCTTTGCGTGCTAAACCTTGCGTTGTGCTTCCTACTTCCTCTAAGCCCCTTAAAGGGGTCGTGAAGTGTTTTCCGAAAATTTTGGACGATTTGTATATTTGGAATTTTTGACCCTTCATTCTATAGCGTGCAGTGATTCGTTTCATCGTCCGGGTTGATCGAATAGCGAAAAAAAGTTAATTTCGATTTCCCGGCACGCGTCCTCCTCAACTCTACAGGAAACGTCATCATAAGTAGCCAATCCGAGACTTCTGTCGCCGACACAACATGGCGGCTTAGCGAGGCCTGCTGGCCCATAGCTGACAGAGGTCAGAGCACTATATGTACTCAAATGTGGCGTCAAAATGACGTCACGCTGCATCACGCGCAGAAGGTAATTTAAAAATTGCCGATCTTCCCGAGCTGCAGCGTCGCTTGCTGGAAAGGAGTCGGCTGTTGGGGTTTTTCAAAAATTATATAAAGCGCACTTAGGACAACAGACAAGGGAGACCAAACAACACAAGCGCTTACTCACAACTGCGCGTTTATTCGAGAAACACACAAAAGGAAGAACAATCACAAACAAAACAAAAGCCATCGCGCAGGCGTGACAGGAAAAGTGCTCACACAGGTGCGTCAAGATAACAAAACTCTCTTTCATGCAAAACCACCATAGGGTTTGTGATTGTTCTTCCTTTTGTGTGTTTCTCGAATAAACGCGCAGTTGCGAGTAAGCGCTTGTGTTGTTTGGTCTCCCTTGTCTGTTGTCCTAAGTGCGCTTTATATAATTTTTGAAAATGAAAAACCAACTAGCTCAGATGTCAATTCTGCTTCGGTTGGGGTTTGAGCCGTACGGCGACACACCTTTGCGGGTGCCAGATCAGCCGTCGTCAGAGGACGACAGCGGTGGCAGTGACAATGGCTGCGAAGACGGAGCGTGCGGCCAGCAACTAGCGGTCGTAGCCCGCGGCACAACCGCTGCTTGCGGAAGCCCCGACCGTGAGCCTCCTGAACCCGGTCGTGTCGGGAATACACACTGGTATGTCCGAATCTTGTTGCTTACGTTGAGCAGTTTTCGAGAGAGTGCAATCGCTAACCGAAGCATTCGAATAGGTGTTTCTGCGGGCGGTGCGTGTCGATGCCCACTGCACTCGAGAGCACCTGCTGCCGCGAGATCCCGGCAGCGACTGTGAAGCAGCCGTTCGGGTGCATCACGGAGCACCCCCGCTTTTACACCCTGTGCCTCGACGAGGTGGTGCTTACGGTGGCGCTGCAAATGCTTTTGGATCATTGGCTACACGTCGAGCACACAAAGTAAGAACAATGCTCAAAGGGAGACGCAGCATGAACAAGCGACCGCCTTTTTTTGCTCTTTTCTCACATGCGAAGCGCTGTAATCAAACGGGGAGCCAGTGCTCATCAAAGACTTCAACCTAGCGATAACTTCTGGGATGACATCCCTCCCTAGGAAAATGTGTAAATGCGCCGATGTGTTTGCACTAGGTGCCACGGTGTGTATACACATCGCGGCACGCGAGTGCGAACACGACTTCGGTGGTCTTTTTTCATATGCGTGGACGGTCCCGATGTTTTGCTACTCAGGCGGTAAAATATTCTCGAGTAAACGAGCAAGCAGATGAGACGTGTCTTCTGGCATGTGTGAACTTGGATAATGCAGTTGAAGATCATGCACATAGTTGTAAGGATTCTTGCCAGACACATTTCTGTTTTATTGACTGAGTTTACATCTTTAACAGGCGCAGCACTAGAGAAGCCGATTGCAATGGAAAGGATTGTGAGAACTGCAGTAAAATCAGTACAAAACAATCAATCCTTTATTTCGCAGGAGACTGTACAAAATGGAATTTCATAGCAAAGTAACCTAGCCCCACTCACTGCCAGAACAATCACCATCACAGCGCTGTCCTCATTGCCATCTTTTTTTTTGCCAACGTGCATTAGGTGGTAACATTCTATAGTGTGCTATACAAATTGTTTCGATTAAAAAGAATTTGCCGATAGACTTCATTGCATCCATCATCACTTCTACTAATGTGTGGATGCTTGTGCCACAGCATGGTGTATAAAATACGCATCTTCAGCAGTCACACAGTAAACCTGTCTTAAATGTGTCAACACTGGCATCTTGCATGTGCTGACGGTGCAAGGCATACCTCTTTGAAACTCCCAGCTGTTCCGCAGCTCCACCCACCAGCTCTAAAGTTGTAAAGTGGTAGGGCCGACCAGCGTGACAGAAGAGGTGGTATCACAAAATCAAACAGAATTATTTAATTACACAAATAGCTTTGCATTGAACACCGCACAAAAAGTGCTTGCCTTGGTTTCGATGACTTTTGGTTTCCCTCGTTTGTAAGTCATAATAAGCCCCTCATTTCCCTCACTTATTTGCTCAGCAGCTTCAGAAGAGGTCCTAGCAATCTTGATGTCACAATCCGCATGAGAGAGTTCTCTCACAGCTTCTGCCCTCGTCACTCACATTCCTACGTGACACTTTTAGTAACCGCCATGGATGAGAGTGGCACTGATGAACACTCTCAAGGTTATGTTACATGCAACATAAAAATCACCGATAGGAGAAGACTGGGCAGCTGCTACCATAGCTAAGTTGGTAGAGCATGGGGCGCAAAATTTGGAGGTTGAGGGATCAGACTCACTGGCAGCATGTGGTTGTTTTGTTCTTTTGCTTTCTGATTCATCACATAATTACACTAACAATTTTGCATTGATGAACAGCACGAAAAAATAGAAAAATTCCACTATGGTTGCCTTGGCTTCGATGACTGTTGGCTGCTTTAATTTGAAAGTTGCAACTTGCTATGCGAAATCTGTGAAACACTTCACTCAATAAAGACAGATTCTTCAGAAGACCTGCACAGCAACCGGGTGCTGCAACCTTTAGTGTCGCCCAATATGTGCTCTTACCAGCCACGGCAGTAATGTTCGTTCCTGTTCACTCTTCCAACATTTAGCCGCCGCGGTGTGTGAGTGGTTATGCGCTCGGCTGCTGACCTGAAAGACGCCAGTTCGATCCCGGCCGCGGTGGTACAATTTCGATGGAGGCGAAATTCTAGAGGCCCGTGTACTGTGTGATGTCAGTGCACGTTAAAGAAGCCCAGGTGGTCGAAATTTCCGGAGCCCTTCACTAAGGCGTCCCTCATAGCCTGAGTCGCTTTGGGACGTTAAACACCCATAAATCAAATCTTCCAACATTTACACGGGCACCCGCCACTTGCTTTTTGAGCCAGATGTGAACAACACTGCGAAACAGATAGTTCTCGTGCCACAGGTCGTTCTTATCGTAGATGACGGTTGCGCACAAGTGTGGACAGTGAATGCCTCATCAGAACCTGTTCTGATCATGTTGGGGCTTAAACTCGCTTGATTTGATGCTTATGACATTCATACTATCAGATCTATATCTAAGTGCGAGCATTCCAGTCGAGCCACAGACTTCACCGTCAATATCGATCGCATGATTAACAAGTCGCTTTTGTCGTCCGAACTGCTTGCATTACAGGCTGTTCTTAGCCAGTATGTGTCAGTGTTTGATTTTGCTCAGCCAGCCACTTCCTCTCCGCTGCCAATTTATGGCATGCAACACTAGAGTAACTGGTACCGCTCTGGCCATCAGACAGAAGCCTTGGTGCGTGTCTAAGGCCGAATGGACTGGCCGAATGGCCTGGCCGAATGGCCTGGCCGAATGGCCGAATGGACTCACATAGCCTCCCTCAAGTGCTGCCATCACAATGCTGTCTAAATTGCTTGAGGACAAGCTTCAACTGACCTGGGGCGAAATGCTAAGCCGCGCTATAGTGCAGTGAGAAAATGACGACAGACTCCGTGGGCGCAAAAATGAGCTATGGTGCTCGCCACTGACTGTTCAGTAACGTGCCCAATCCCCGCTTTGGCCTTGTAAATAAATGCTTTCCTGCTCTCGCAACTTCGTATGAATATAGTAGTTCAGCAACATTTGCCTGTGCTGCCTGTGGAGAACCGTGGCACCATGAATAAAAAGTTTCAATGCTGCCACGAAATTGTAGTCATGCCACTGTAGCATTTTTGTTGTCTACCATTCTCTGTCAGTAACTTCAAAATGTTGAAATAGAATTCTGAGTTCACAATGCTGCCAGGAAGAACACACAGTGACAACCACATGATCTAACTTGCAAACAATGACGTTGGAACTAACTGTACAGACACTGATAACATGATTAGCTTTCAGCATTGTAAAAGCCTGAAACTGAACTTTCATTTTGCTATGCTGAAAAAAATAGTGACTCTTGCTTTTCTTTTGTCAACAGGAGGTACCGCTACATCAGCTACAGCCAGCTTGCGCACTGGCTTTGGGAACGCCTGGGCAGACATCACCGGATGGTCCTCCCTGCTTGTGCTGTACGCCAAATAAGGGAGAGATTTCCATCGGAAGGTTACACTGGTTTCCAGTATGCACGAGGGCTGTAGAAGTTTGTTCAGCAATCCTTGTGAACTTGCAGTCATGTCTTGTTAACATGGACACCTTGCTATAAGTACAATTTTCAAGGACTGATCTCCTCCCATTCCATTCTGCCTTGGTGATATAGAAACTCTCTGCCTGGACTATGGACAGCTTATTTGGAAACCAAAAGCAAAAAAGATACATTTTGTCTCAGTTTTGCAGACATTGCTTTAGTGCTCTGGGACCTTGCTCATTGGGTATAATATGCAGTCGAAAATTGGTTGTTGGGGAAAGGAAATGGCGCAGTATCTGTCTCATGTCTAGGTGTCCAACCATGCAGTAAGGGAACGGTTAGAGGAGGAACTGACAGAAGAAAGACAGAAAGAGGTGCCGTAGTGGTGGGCTCCAGAATTATTTGGCCACCTGGGGATCTTTAACGTGCACTGACATCACACAGCACACTGACGCCTTTTGTTTTTCTTCCATCGAAATTCGGCCGCCACGGTCAGGTTCGAACAAGGGTACTCTGGCTGAGTAGCTGAGTTTTGACCTTCATTCGTTATTTTTGACCACTCACATTATAAATAATTTTTTCTGGGAACAAAAGTGTCCATATTAACCGCACATCACTGTATTATGCAATTCACAAAGTGTGGAAGAGGGGAATGCACCTTTGGGACAAGAGACTTCAAAGTGTGAAAGTTTCGCTGCAGATGGGAGCATTTGAAAGAAGTAGCACCCCTAGGTGTTCATTATTTTTGTGAAAGGGTTGCTTTTAAAAATCCTATACTTGTATCCATCCATTTCTGAATAATATTTTTATAAAGTTTCATCTGCATCCACTTTGTTATCATGTTATTATTTTTAATGTGCTGATGTTGCGTACAAGGCATAGGTAGGGACAGATTGATTTTATTTTCGCACTCTATCCCAACCTATGCTTTTGTGAGATGGAGAGTATTTCTTTTTTTTTGTCTGAGTGTGTGACGACCTACACTTCAACCTCTGCCATGCTTCATGGCAGACATCATGGAATCCACGATGTCTGATCAAAAAACAACTATCCCATCAACACGCCCTGCATAAATTCATGCGCATTAACATGCGACCAGACTACAACTTGTTTTGAAAGTAATGGGCCTATCCTTCAACACTGATTTGGTAATTTTAGGGAATACGCACCTGTACTAGACAGTGGTGCTCCCCATGCTACTGGCAAACCTAGACCTTCTTGCTGCCACGAGTTCATTCTTAGAGGGCCTCGGGAAAGAGTGACTCATGGGGGGTGGGGCAGTCGAAAGGTTTTCCGCAAAAGCTGCCTTGAAAGACGGCCACTGTTCAGAGCAATAGACTGTCTCCTTCAGAAGCAGGCCAACATAATCTGGAAAACAACAAGCGTGCATATAATAACATCAGCATTATTAATGCCAACATTCCTGACACTAACCAGTTATACAAAAAGAGCGGACTAAAGCGTACTAAAGAGGGTATAGAAGATACTGCTTTGTTTATCCCCATACACACCCATATTTTAGGTTTTCTTGGAAACGCCTACAATAGAACTTGGTGGCTGAAATTGAATACAACCTTTGTCCGTAATGTTCCGAGAATGAGTCCATTAAAAAAATGCGTTTAACATTGAAAGCATTTGTGCAACACCCCTTCGAAATAGTCTCCCTTGAAGTCTATACACAGCTCCCAACGCTTCTTGAGGTCTTGGAAACAGTTGGAAAATGCCTCTTTTGGCAGGGCTGTCAGCTCCTTTGTCGTGGCGTCTTGAATGGCCTCCACGCTCCTAATTCAGTTACCTTTTAGGGCGCTCTTCACAGGAGGAAACAGGTAAAAATCGCATGGAGAGAGGCCAGGCGAGTATGGCAGATGGGGAAGTACAGTAATGCTGTGCTTAGCAAGAAATTTTATCACGCTGAGAGCAGTGTGCAGCCTTCCGTCATCGTGGAGAAGGCTCCATTGTCTACAAGCGACGGCGTCGCAGTGCATCACGCCTGTGTTGGAGCATGCGAATATAAAAGTCCCAATTCACCGTCTGCCCTTGTGGAACGAACTGATGGTGTATGACACCTCTGGATCGAAAAAAGCTATCAGCATCGTCTTTGTTTTGGTCTTCTGTGGCCGCACCTTTCTCTACGCCGGAGCGCTTATGGACCGCCATTCAGCGCTCTGCCTCTTTGTTTGAGGATCGTTTTGAAAACGCCATATTTCGTTTTCAGCGATGATGCTGTCGACTAATGCAGCACCCTTCTCTGCCTCGGAGACCAAATCAGTGCTCACTGATGCCCACATGTCCTTCTGGTCCTGTGTGAGGGAGTGCGGCACAAGTCTGGCATTCGGCTTTCATTTCCCCAAGTTCTCGTGCAAAATTTGGTGGCATGTTGTCTTACTAATGTCGAAAGCATCTGATAGCATGCAGACTGTAATGGTGCAGTCTTGCGGTACGATTTCCCTGATCCGAGCCACGTTGTTTTCAGTCCGTGAGGTTGAAGGGCGTCCCTGCCTTGTGTCGTCTTCCACCGATGTTCTCCCCGAAATGAACCTCTTGTGCCACTCGAAAACTTGCGCCCGCGAAAATTTCTAGTTGCTGTAAACGTCATGAAGGAGCTCATATGTCTGTGTGGCTGTCGTGCCAAGCTTCACTCAGAATTTAATGTTTGCACGCTGTTCGAGGTGGACGTCCATCTCCACATTTCGTCACAGTAGAATGCACAGACGACCAGTGACAACGTATTTTCCTACATGTAAATTGCTCAGGTTTGCTTGGAAAGATGGCACATACACACCAACATTTCCTTTCAGGAATCATTTCTAGAGAAGAAAATAAATCAGTCTCAAAACGTTACGGACAAAGGTTGTACTTTGATTGGTTGGTTGAATATGCCACCAAAATGCT
This sequence comes from Amblyomma americanum, assembly GCF_052857255.1. NCBI lineage: Eukaryota > Metazoa > Arthropoda > Arachnida > Ixodida > Ixodidae > Amblyomma > Amblyomma americanum. The sequence continues at coordinate 45,510,701 of NC_135501.1, read as the reverse complement.
GGCCAAGCCTATATTCTAAATACAAAATTGAAAGTTAGATTGTAGTAAAATTTTAATGTATATACATAAAGCGAGGCCTGTAATGTACTCTATATAGTAGCGTGGCCCATGGCCATTTTCAAGTTTGGTGTCATTGGGGTTGTCTGGTCCCAGGCTGCATCAACCCACGATATTGTGTTGCACTGACACCACCAGGTGGCTTAGAGCAGTCATGCCCATATATGATGGATATCCTGAGGCACGCTGTGCTTGAAATATGGCTTCACAATGGTTTGGAGCATATAGACTCAAATATTAAAGAAAAGAATTTGTTGCCGATATTAGTAGTTACACTTCAGTTACTTCTGTATTTGTTTTCTTAGCCCACATTTTGTTTTCTATCCCTTTGAGGTCTTGCACCTTAAAGAGTTTACAAAAAAATGTTTTTGTAATGCTAAGTAAACTGCTTACCATATGTAGGCTCCGCTTTCACGGGACAAGCAACGGCTGTACCCTTCCTTGCTTTTGGGTGGTTTATTTTCCATCTGGACAATCCTTCAGCTGTGGTGGCCTGTCCTTTGATGGCATTCTCATTGAAATGGAGTATTGCCAGTTGTGTTCTGAAAAGCCAGACAAATAATTCGAGCGGGTCATCAGGTGTAAATTTTCGCATAATAACATTCACTACTTAACTTGCACGCATGCCCTCAGGTGAGAAGCATACAGACTTTGGTGCAAAGCCTATCAGTGCAATTGTGAAAGCCTCCAAGCTGAAAGTGTGTGTACAGGGAGCCAGTTGCCTAATGTCTTTCAGGCGACGAGGTGAGCTCACAACCTCTACAAACTTGTGTGCAGTTGTCCCTGCATTTACAAATCAATTTCCCAGGAAAGCCTTCTCCGAAAAAAGCCTTCTCCATCTTTTTAGGCGGGCATAACTTCCAATGACAACAGCAAATAATTCTTTGGGAAAGGTTCAAAACTAGCTGGATGCCAGCAACTTCGCAGTTTCACGAAGCATGTCGCATGCCATACTTCATCACAAGAACATGATTCTAATGTGGAAAGCAAATAAACATTTAGGAAACAAATTCAGTTCTTTGCAGAAAGCATATCTTGGTTTCAAATAGTTACATTACTCACCAGGAACTAGCCATTCCCTTTCTCCAAGGTCATCGTGTGCACAATACGTGTAGAGGCCTGGATGTCCCGTGTGCATATTTGCAGCGTGCCGCTCCATGCTTTTCCACATGTCTGTCAGTAGCTCTGCACTGCCATCGCTGAGGGCTGCACACCAATATAGGTGATTACTGGCTGGCTGAATCCATATTTCCAGCACACTGCACCCAGCACGTTTTGCATGGGCAGCCAGCTTCTTCTTGATGCCTGGAATGGAGGTGTAATAATTAATGAAGATTAATCCTTCATTCATTATATGTTAACCTGCCTCTTGAGCTTCCACCCCGAAACACCCGCCTTCCCTCCTCTAGCCTGCAGAACTCAAGGAATCCGGTTTCACACCACAGTGCCCATCCGCAACCTGTGCATGCATGGCTGGCCTTTCCCTCATAGTCATTGACATAAACCACAGCCAAAAAGGACAGCAAACAGATAAAACTTCCCCCCATCTTCTTGCCTCTTCAAATTCAGGAACTTCTCCCACTGCTTCACTATATTCACTACAATTTTGCTGTCCGCCCCGCTTTTCTTGTAGTAAAGTCTGCTTGGAACAATGAAATTTAGTCTAAAATTTCGCCGCATTCTACAAAACATGATGCAGGAAACAGTCTTATCTGCGAAGCGTAGGTTCATTCGGTTCTACCTTTTGAGATATGCCAACAATCATAGTAGTGTCGGATGGTGGGCTCCTGCGTCCGCATATACTTGGTGACTTGGCCGTGCCGGTCAGTTGTCACTGACGCCACCTTCAGCCCCCGCTCCTTCACCATGTTGAGGCTCTTCACAAAGGCGAACTTCTCCATGGAAGTGCTTGATTGTACATCTGCACACTTTTGTCGGGAAAAAGCTAAGTTACATCACAGAGCCATTTTATTAAAAAGCTGTGACCTACCTCCCCGACTTGCACTTGCTCGAAGTGAAGAATTTTGTTTAGCTGGGCAACGTGCAAAGAGTAAGTTAAAAATTTTGCACAAAATCCTGGCGAATCGCAGCGTCCATCGCCAGCCAAGTCCACAGTGCAGCCTTCCAACTGACGAAACAACTCCTCCTGTTGTTATTGCCAGATCTGGTATGACAAAGGTGCAGTTTTTAAACATCCCATCAAATGCAGAACACTATTACGCTGCTTCCTCTGTTCTTGACAGGTACCATGAAATGATTTTGAAAACCTATTTTCAGAACTCTTCCTTATTTAAGATATGAGGGTGAAGAAACATTGCAATTCGCAACCAAACGCAATTAATGTGTTATACATAGTTGAATAAAATGGGACATATAGAAATCGCTGGGCAGTACTGTACGCATGCGTGAAGAACTTTAATTGCTTCACTTGCTTTGCAGTAGATGTTGCTAACAGCGTTGCTCTTTTATTTTGATTATTGTGCTCGTCTGGTGCTACCTATGTTCTAGATGTGCACTGTCGACTTCAGGACTTGTCACTGTTGTGACGGTTTGGGCCGCACCATTCATTGGAGAGTCGAGGAGAAAAGGCGTCTGGAATTTTCTACCCTGGTTTTCTTGTAAAGTGAGTTCAGTGGATCGAAAATGAATAGCTGTTGCTGAGTCTTTTGGAAATTGAAGCTGCTTTGGGGTCAATCTGTCAGAAAATCATTTCATGGACCCTTTATGTAAATTCACGATCAAAATATTATGAGACACGTGTTCAAGAAAAAAAATTTATTCCAGCTCTGTCTTTTGAGGCAGCTGCGTGGTATTGCTGCCAGGGTTTAGAGCATATTTGCCCCCACATACCGTGACACATTTCAGGCGACTGGATTACGCAACAGAGCCACAATTTTTTTCCCATGTACTCGTGTCCAATAAACTTTTGATTGCGATAGTATGTGGACCCTCCAGAACACATGCCTCACAGACCAGATATTACATCAGGACATACAGATAGAACCCTGTGTCTTAAAACGAGAGGGGTTTTTGATGTTTACAGGCACATGTGCAGACCCAGGGTCTTCACCCGAGAGGGGGATCAGCTCATGAGAGGTTGTTCGATATTATAAGCAAGGTAGAGTGATCAAGTTTCTCAGTGCTTTGACTCCAAATGATGACTTACTGGATGACTTACTGCTTGAACTGAAGTAACTAATTGTGAAATATTGGTTCAGCAATTCTTAATTTTACAATGCACAACCTTTCTCCTACCTTGTCGATCGCAGGAAGCAGGTAGCCTCGTTGGTAATTGTAGAATGTTCGTGACGTGAACACCTGCACGTTCACATAGTTGAACATCCGGGGCACTGAGGTGGGACTGGTGCCAGCGAACAACATAGCTGCTGACATCAGCACGTTGCCCGCCGCCTTGTCATTGATCATCGGTTGGCTTGACCATGTGAGGAACTGGTGGTTGGCACACAGTGTCTGTATTTGAAGCCAAGTCCCAGACACACGACTTACACTTTTGCAAGCGGCAAAGCACTTGCGGCACACTTGAAATAGTTCTTTCAGGCAACTTTCAAATATTATAAATTTTTTATCATCCTGTGGAAGGACTTCCTCAGTGCTGGAGTCAAGTCTGAAACAAAGTAAAGTGAGTTGCAATGGTTAAATAGTCATGTGATGCTGCCGAGATAACTGAAAGCTAGAATTTAACAGCATTAAAGAGCAGTAAATGTAATGGTTGCCCACACCGACACTGCGCCTTGTGTGTTCTAGTGCGCATGTTTGCATTCTGTGCATTTTTTTTGCTTGTAAGTAATGTTATGACAGGTTTGCAAAGCTTGCAAGATTTTTTGTCTCATTGATGCTGCATGAGCAGCTGCTTGTGACATGGAATATTGCAAAAGCATTTCAGTAGATCAAGAGCTGCTTTATGAATATTCATAGGGTGCGAAGTTGGCCAGCTGGAGAGAGGACATGTGCACCACCACAACGCAATTATGCGAGCGCAGACAGTACGATACTCATACCTGCCCCTGCCCGAGAAAAGGGAGGACAACATTATGTGCTCTTATACCTACTAAATGACTGATTTGATTTTTAGTCACGCCATCATAATGGAACGGCATTCAGTGCACATGCTAAAGGGGTACGTATTAAGTCATAATTATTACCCCAAGAAGGTCTCGTTAAGTGATGGGAAAAACTCCGAGCTCTGCAGAGTGTTATGCTCCTCTTCACAGTCTGTGGCTTCGGAATCTATGGGGCTGGATGACTGTCGTGGAGCGAATGAGATGGGAGACGGTGCTCGACCATCAATTGGTAGTGAGGCGACTGTTTGGGAGGGAGGAGGTGGTAGAGGAGAAGAAAAGGTTGCGTTGTGGAGGCTGGAGCTGTGCTTGTATTGGTGCAAGCTTCACAGTGTGCGCTGGTGGTCTGCCCGGCATCTGTCTGCACGTGGATATCCTTTCTCACGGAAATGTGGAGGTTCACCTGTGCATCTGAAAGTTAATGAAGAAAATGAAACTCATGCAATGCCAAGAGCTGTTTGTTTATACAATGTTAATATCGCACAGTTATGGATTCCTCATTATCAACCAATAGGCATGCGACTGCCAAACTTGATGTCAGCTATGCTATCACTACCTGCATGTGAAATACGTGATGGCTTCCTTCGGAGGCCCAAAAAATTTTATACATTATTCAAGCACTTCCCCAGATTGGAACTGACAACACGAATGCCTCCTCCAGAATTTGTCAAGCATTCAGTGGTACCAGTGAACAATGAATGCATCAAACAGTGCTCCTTCCCTCTTCCTAAACCGCGAAAAAACTATTGCGACCCAATTTATTTTTGTGGAATATGGGTACAACACGAACGCGCCACTGCTGCAAGGAAAATCTTACATCGTGTTTGCACATCACGGCCGTCAGTCTGGCAGGCAACAGTGAAGGTGTTTCTTGGGGTCTGTGTGCAGCTGTCAACCATTTGAGGCGAAGTTTGCGCCTCTTCGGCTGTCAAAATTACTTCCACATCCTGCGGTTCGGGTAGTTCCTAAAAAAGGAAAAGCTGTTAGGAACCGAAAGAAAGGACAATAAACTGTAATAAAGTTCATCATTTTCGTCTCGCGAACTTACCTCGAACCTTCTCCGCTTTTTTGGCGGTGCGCCGGGCGAGAGGTTTTGCGTCGGTACGGCGTCTCGCTTGATGCGAGCATTCTTGAAATCCATACCGAGGCTTCGAAGGACACCCAGGTCTGTTTCCTAGTCGCCCGGTAGAAAGTGCTCGGAGCACACGTACCCAGTCTGACGGCCCATATCGCGGTTAATGGCTCGAAGCCGCAGGGCTCTTCGCTGCGGGTCTCCGGGCAACTTGTGAAATCTAACATTGCTTCCATTCTGGTAAGTCGTGCGGCACTCTCTCACAAGGCACACAGTTGGCATGGCGTGCACTGAAACGCGGATAACACGCTGAAAACCACAGCCTGGAACTGCCACGACACAAAGAGCAGCGAGCTACTGTAGCGTGCAGCCGGAGGCCTGGGTTGGATTGAGTTGTTTGGTCACAAACCGGTTATTGGGATCGTGAAAACGCCGCGAGTCGTGTCGGACTGGACTCGACCCTTCCACTCCACCCGAAGGGTGCGTTGACAAGCAACCGCCTCCGCAAAATACACAATCATTCACGCTTTGGTTTCCGAAAACATTTGTTTTGCAGGTGAGGACAGAAGCGGGAGCCGGTTGACAACTCGTGTAGTCGCACCTCGCAGGGCGCGCCACGAGAGTTGACTCACTCGTATTGAGCGCATGTAAACCGAGAGTCGTCGAGTTTGGCCGGCCTTGCTCAACTCGATGCCCTGACAGAACCAGCCGCTATCGAGTTCATGTAAACGAAAGACCCCACGGAGGACGAAGAAGCGTAACCAAAACCGAAACTGATCCCAGGTCAATGACTGATCTAGGATCACGTGCTGTTCTTTGCCGAGTAAAGTTCCGTGTGCAAATAATTGTTACACTTTTTTTCGCTTTCTAACTTTCATATAAATCTATTATTTTGGGGTAAACGAAACTGAAAGGTATATCTAAGTTTCTAAGCGTCTTGATGTGACGTAGTTGGGTAGTACTTCTGTCAGCCGCCGGGGCCGCATGGTCGTTTCATGAGCGCAAAAGGGCAACGATTTCCAACGGGCTTTATTAAATGCAGACTGAATATTGCGCTGAAATATTTCGGAATCGGCATGTACAATATATATTGAATCAATGAAAATTTCAACCGGGCGGCTTCATTTTCTTTTCACAACCCCTTTAATCCGGAGAAGCAGAAAAAATTAGACAACACTAAAGTCATACAGCCACTTTAAACAAGGCAAACGTGATCCCTCAGTTGTTTGGAACTTTCGAGTGCGCGAAGCACAGTTGGACATTTGTGACAGGATTCCTGGTCTGGCTCCACCGATAATGTCCGCATTAATGCGCTCTTTTTGCGCCCTTGGGTTTGGAAGAGCTTCACAAGAGCATGCATTGAAGTGCTCGAATTCAACTTGACCAGAGTGACTTTCGGGATGGTATTTGCTGTGTTCGCCAGGTTGATAGGCCTGGAATGGAGAATCCTATCGGCGAGATTCTGTTGGACTGGTGCCCAAAGGCACACTTGTTGGATCCCGCGAAAGCAAAAGTATGGAAACAACTACGCGTCGTAGTCAGTGGTGCTCACAGATTCCGGTGCTACTTGAAACTCCGCGCTTAGCTGCCCGCTCTGAGCGCTTAAGGCGACTGGCACAAGCCGCTTTGCCTTTTTCGCGCGAATAGGAGGTGCTCGGCACGTAGTCAGGGCTAATGTCATTTGAAAACGGCCACTTGCGTTCAACTTATGGTCACACGCACGCAATTAATATCGCGCCTCATGCCGAGAGAACGACAGAACACAAGTGGCTTGCAAGCCTTAATTGCCGCACTGTTCGTCGCACGGCCGAACAGAATCCACAAACATTAAGAGACGCAAACTAAGTGATCAGATTTTGATTCCGAATTGCAATGCTAGCCGCGAAGCCGATCCTTCGTCGAACTTCTCCCGCTTCACGGCGGCAGTTCCTCGCTTTTGTTCCTGTATGACCATAGTAAACCCGTGGAAACTTATGCGGCCTTGCGGCTCAACCAACCCCACTACAATTTACAGGCAGGTGGTGACTTATGGTCAAGAACACGAAAATGTGACACATGCACTGCGGACGATCTTGCACTTTGTCTGCACGGTGAATGTGACTGTCGGCACCAGCGCCGCCACGCTCCGTTGGATGGATGGAAGGTATACGAGCGTCCCCCCTGAAACGAGGTGATGACAGTTGCCACCATGCATGCTCAGCTTTTTTTCCTTTATTTTTGTTTAACTTCATGTGTAACAAGTTGCTATTAAAAAACTCGCCATTTTCTTTTAATTTGTCTTCGTACACTTCTAACCTTATGTTACATCTCTGCTCTTGAGCCACCAATCCTCCAATCGCTTTTAGCTAATTTCCACTGCAGATTTATTTACATGACTATAGTTGTCTCTAAACCTTAAGGCCTCAGGAAGAGTGACTGTGCCTGCATCGAAATCGCTATGGATACCATCATATTTTAGTATGAGGTGTTCTTGGTCTCTATAGATTTACCACAAAAAGCACATGTGCCATCTTCTTCGTTAAATTTCTTTTTGTAGCTGCGCATTATAAGACGTCCTGATCTAGCTTCAAAGAGTAGGGCACTGCCTCTTGAGTTACCATAAACCGCTTCCTTCCTGATTTGCCTTCTCCAGTATCGGTATAGTTCTACTCTATGCTTCTTTTCCATTGAATCTATCCAAGTTTTACCTTCCGCGTTTTTAACCTGTCGTTCAATGCTTTTTCTTTCTTCGTCCTCGTGTCTGGCATGCTTACTGGTTAGCTACCTAGTTCTTTTTCGCTGTTGTGAGTCAACGCTCTTTCTGTATAGGTATTTAAATATCTTAGCAGCCCACCTGTTGTCGTCCAATTTCCTCAGGCGTTCTTCGTATAGTACTTTACTCTGAGCTTCCCGTGCTTCGAACGATGCCCAGCCCATATCCACCTGTATTACCTCGTTTGTGGTTTTCTTTTGGACACCTAGGGCTAATCTTCTAACAGTTCTTTGATTGACTTCTAATCGCGACTGACCATCTTCCCTTAGCCATAGAACCACATTCCCCAATGTAATGCATGGGTGGGAGGTACGAGCGTCCCCTTTGAAACAGGGTGATGGCAGTTGCCACCATGCTCAGCTTTTTTGTTTATTTTTATTTAAGCCCCCCCCCCCCCCCGTGTCAGCGAATTCCGTGGAGAGATCGGAAAACTGTAGCGCGTAGTGAACCCCATTACAAAAACTTGTGAGTAGTTCCTGATAAAATAAATAATTTCAGACATCACACTCATTAGGTATTGCTGATGACTTCTGCGTTAAATTTCTGATGAACTGGTTATTAATATTGGCCACCAAGATAGATTAATACGTGATGTATTTTTCCTTTTGATCTTTTGTTCATGTCTTTTGCATGCATACTGAATTCATAACGCATTTCTGAATGTTTTATGATGGATTGTATCTAGTGTTATGGCTAAAATAAAAAAAAATGTAGTGACTTTTACTTTTTTCGTAGCTTTTTAATATCACAGAGAAGCCTCTGCGGTAAACTCCTCTTTCAAATGATGTAAACATCCCCTAGTTTACTATATACTTCCCTTTCGCTGAAACGAGAAACAGTGCAGTGCCGTAATCTGCCGATCAGTGCTGGAAACTGCTTCCATCGACCTTCTGAAAGGAGCAAGTAACAAGATCAAAAATGCGGCATTACAATTTCAGGAACTACATGCAGCACCACTACACTCACTTCATATGTACTTCTTCATGCCAAGGGCTCATGCTTAAATAGACTCGATAAAACACCGCCTTACAAGTGTTAGAGAGCAGCTGCTAAAAATTAGAGATCACTGCTGCTGGCCGCATTGGAGGAATGCGAAAGCGTTAACGCCTCCTCGAAACCGATCGCCTTTCAAATTTGGCGCCATGGTTGCTTTCCCGTTCACTTAAACCTTAGTTATTTCCCATTTCCATAATTACTCTCCAAATCGATTAATTATAGATTTATTCTAATTATACCCTTTTCACCTCCATCACCCATTTTGACTTTTCAAATTTGGCGCCGTAGTTTGTTCCGCTGACTCTCTATATACCAGTCCAGACTATTAAACCGTGAACTGAATTTTGCCTATGATTAATTCCTCAATCACTGCACATGAATCAAACTTTTTAATTGATGACAAACTTGTTAATTGACTGCTTTTCATTCGTTAAACACTTTTCAGTTCAATTCACACTTGATTACGTTTTTTTGCACAATTTTCTCGGATTTTACCATTGATTGCTGCTTTCCAGTCCACTCACATTATCGTCGTCCACGCTATTGCAAAGTTGTTTTGATATTTTTTGCTCTATTTAATTAACTATTCATCCTATTGAAAACTATTTTGAGACATCATCCTCATATCTTCCTCTATCGATTGCAATCATTCGTTTGACGCTGCCTTTTCTGAGAACGTCACAACTGCTACGGACACGTTTTGGCGACACGACCCGACCGACATAGCCTAGAATTGCTTTCGCATTAATAAGTAGAGTTTTCCCAGATAATTTTGGCGTCATACACGCAATATACGGCAGGTATAAATGAAGAGATTTATCTGCAAAGTCTTGTTGATGTGCATCATTGTAGCAAGAGAAATTAAAAAAATGTTTAAAGCGGCGCTTTAAAAAGACATTGCTCTCATATCGTGAAGACACAGCTTTTTTTTCATCTGGGAAGTTCATGGAAAAACACAAATATTTGTTCTTAGTCATGTCCTAAAATTTAATGCGAAAGTAAATCAATAATTCATGATGTCACTGGGGTAGAAAAGCTAATGCAAAAACTGATTAAGAGTTCTTGATGTCAGGATTATACGAAAGCACAACATATGTGGTCTTTGTGATTAATTTCAGATCACTCACTAGAATTATTCTGTAATGATATCAGAAATTCAATGCCCATTTGTGTAAGGGGCATTTCGGTGTTTGTGTGCGCGCGGTACGTGTTCTCTCCCTTTCAATGCACTGCTGCCCCTCCAGTCCGCTCGTGTCCTTCCCGAGTCTTCGACAGCGTAGCAGTCCTAAAAAGGAAACAGCCATGGCCAAATTACCGTGGGCTTTCAAAAAGATATCGCACGTGACAGCTTCCTCTGCACCTCAAACCTGAAGAAACGCGAATTGCCTCCTTCGCACGTTTTTGCCGTTAGGCAGAAATGTAGTAGTCGCTTGGACGCCAACAATTAGTGGCGCTGACCTTGTCGGGGCTGCTCCCGAAAATGACTGTTGTTAAAGTGAGTGCCAGTCCGCCCTCTCCAGCACTCACCGTTGTTCCCTACGCACTTGCCAATGGCGTCTGTGAGTAAAGACGGCACCTTTCCCTTGTGGAAAAGTTAGACCAAACACTTCACCGCTGTCTCGGCATTTAAACAAACTGCTACGGGCTGGCGCATACTTGTTGGCCCCTCTCTGCCCTGACAACACAAATGATGCCACCTCAAATTCTCCAAACAGCCAAAAAGTCTCTAACCTTTCACAGGAAGATTCGTCATGTCATCCTGTGCTCATCCCTCGGTCCGCGTCCATTCCCCTTAATCTTGTAACTATAAGCCAACTCGCCCAGCTCTCTGATCTAGCCAGTCTATAACCTGAAGAAAAAACAGCAGGCGGTTTAACAAGGCTAAGCGCGAAATTGCATCCAGTCGCAATAGTTACGTTCGGATCATGAGGTCCTTGCGTGTTAAAGCAATTTCACATAAAGTCATTTACCCGGAAGACATTTACCATGAAGGCTTTCACCCTAAAGGCTTTCACCATAAGACCTATACCCAAAGGCATTTATCACAAAGGCCTTTGACCTAAATGTCTTTACTAGTGTAAACGCGAAGGCCTGTGAGAAAGCTTCACCTCAGTGAAGGCCTTGAAGTAAATTCCTTCGGGATAAAGGCCTTCACATCGCACTAGTATGTCTTCGCTATGCTAAAAGAATTTAATGCTGATGTTTGTCCGGCAGCAAAAGGCGCATTTTGTCGTAATGAAATTGGACTGAAAAACAACAAATTTTCCTACCACCAGAACCACAAAGAGACAAGTTCAAATGGGCTTCAAGCTAAAGGTTTGTAGATAGGCGTGGTAATTGTACTTTGTCCTTCGACTATCTCTAGCTTATGGAAGCTGCGCTTTAGTGCAGTTCGCCTTCTTCTCATAATGGGACGCTAAAGCGTCGACGAAGGCCAACTTTAGTTTATCCTCAGGGACAATCCAAGAAGATAAAGTGTGGGATAATTACCTTATTAGGTGGTTATTATGACGCGCGTACCATATGATTTATGCTTAACATGCCAGATACAGCATTTCTGCGTCCCGTAGGGCGGGTAAATTATGTTTTTTTAGCTCCTCAGGCTCTCACCTTTTATCGTCCAGGCAACCGTGATAGTCAAGATGATGAGTAACAATGCAATCAGCGCTAGCACCGTCAACGCCAGCAGAGTTGCATCGCTGGATGTGCTGGGTGAACGACAGTGTGCATGTAACATATGAAAGATTGCCACCAGACCTTCACGTTTGAAACAAATTCGCGACATCCAATGAAATAGACTGAGGTATAATAAACACGAGTTTGACTTGGAGGTTATTCAAATGCTTCGAGTGGAAAGTTCTCCAGCATAAACAGCAAGCGTTAATAACAAGATTTCGTAACGTTAAATATCAAGAAATATATGTACCAAATTGAGGATAACTGCGGCGGGAACGTGTGCATTAGAGAAGTTGTGAAATATTTTAGATAGTGAATTTTTCTCTATTCATTAGCGAATAACCACATTTTTTTTACGTTTCCACTGTCCAGATTTTAAAGAAAACAGCACTCTTATTTTTACTTTATAATCTTGCACGCAGCGACGCCCACTTGTTGCGCTGTATACCGTGGTGCATTCACGATGGAGTCCCTCCTATCGGGTCTTGCGCGCTTGCCTCGGTTCTTCGAAAAGCTAACAGAATACAACTGAATTGTTAAAATTGAACTGTGCGAATTTTCAGTTCATACTGCACAAACATGTAAGCTTATGCTCTTTGCAAAAATGATCAAGTATTCAAATGAAAAAAACAACAACAAACAAATCAGTCTAAATAACTACTGAAATCGAAAGTCACCACGAGATATAAGCATGAAATCCACTGCAGGAGTGCTGCAGTTCATTCTAGGGTGGCTCATAGGTGGCAGTAGCTGCTGTCTAGATTTGGAGATAGCCTACGTTATCAGCCGCCCTTATTTCGTTTTCTTAGCAAGCGATGGCGCGCTCGGCTAACTTTGCTGCTCTTTGTGGGGTGGCGACCGCATGACCAAAGGTCGCCACGCCTCGACAAACAGTATGGGTGCCAAAGCACTCGCTAGCGCCGTGCTAGTGCAAGCCAAGTATGCACGCGAGCATATAGACGCGAAAATGGGCCTGAGAGACGCCGAACCGCGCAGTCGCATGCAAAAGACCAAAATGAGCTGGCCACTCCATACCACTCGGCCGCTAATGCCAATAAGCTTTCGCTGATTAATCCATTGATCCAGTAGGCTTAGATATAATAGTTTTTGTAGAAAATGATTACTTCATTTAAGAATTGAAAATGAGCGTTGTATTGCTGAAAATCTTCCTTAACACCGTGCTTGAGCAGCCCTATATGTAGGAGACTAGGAAAATGGACTCCCCCTATTGCTTATGGTAAAACACAGATCATTTGACATGAACATCGTTGCTGCAACTCTCAAAATGCGTGAACGCTTTCTCCTTACAATAAGCCCAACTTTTGCATTTCTTGCGGGCCCCCAGTGTGCTCAATGTGGCCGAACGTATTCAAGCGTCCATTACGTCGCGAAAACTAAACGCACAAAAAGCAAGGCTTGCAGAACCACCTGGACTTAAGGCAAGAGGCGCAAGCTTATATGCAATGAAATTCTGGAGCAGCTGCGAAAAAGTGAGATGCCCTACATGTCACTGCAGTTGGAATTTTGTTGTTTAATCAACGAGTTGTGCCAACCACAGTTTCATTCAGCGAACCAACAATAGAGATGTGTGGGCAAACGTTTTTACATGGTCTGTTTATGACGGGAAAAGAGTTGCAATTTTGTGCCGTGTGGGTCTCTGTTTCGTCTACTGCAAGACGTCTGGGATGAGAATACTGCCTGCAGCGAACTCCTAGCGTGATGGAGGAATGCGGTGTAGCTTCTAGGATTTGATTTCCACAAGACTAGGAGCCAATCTACAGACTCAAAGCAGGTCTTTTGAACGGTGGGAGGTTCTGCTGACCGGCGACCACCTGGCGAGCCAACGGGCCTTTATACAACAGGTCTGCGGGGCATCTCAAACCAGTGCAGCCCTGGAAGAAGAACCCCAGCCACAAGCTCACGCAACTCCTTTTTATCGTTGAGTGAAGTTTTTCCTCCCCCTCCTACAAAAGACTTAAATTATTTTGCCTGGACGAATGGCAACTGTTGGAAAACAGCCTCGGTTCATCAATAAACAAATAATTTACGCATGTGGGAATCGCAGTGCAGCTCCTTGAAGTTAAAATTTCAAAGTGTCTCAGCAAGAGAGTGATGGTGTGCCGAAAGGTGCATTGGTTGGTTCATTAGCTGCCATCGTGAACCTCGTTCTAGAAAGCTAGCTGCGCTGGAGTCGTGAGAGTCACTCATGAACTACGCTCAGGATATCATCGTCATGCGAGACACGAGATGCAAATCTATCGTACTCACTCGCTGTCCGTGTTTACGGGGACTGAAAAGAAGAAAAACAAACAGCAATAACGGTCGTGCTAAAAGAGACAGCATTAGTGGATGTTTTTGCTAACCCGTATATTGGTGCGTGTGCCAAATCCCGAAGGTGGCACTTATGGCAGTCACAAGCGTTTAATTTTAATTAGTCATTAATACGTCACTACAAAAAGAATCGATGTAAAAAGGATCTTTAGGTGAGTTAGTGCAGTTTACAGAACGAGAGGAAATATTTCGAAATCCAGGTTGATCAAGCAAGCAAACAGTAAAACACTGCAACATCGAAAAAAAATAGCAGCAAACTACAACATAAAATTTTGAAAAACTTTTCTGATGTTTTCGTAAGTTGAAAATGAACCTTTCTCACGCTGCTCTTCTAACATGCACCAACAACACATCCTGAAGAAATACAAGTTTCAAGGCACAGATTGTGGTCTCCAAACTTAAATTTCGGTCAGCCTCATCAACATCCTGTGAAGTTGAATTCTTCGCACAGTGTAGGTTCATCAAAAATCGAATAAATTACGCATGTGGGCATCGCATGTGCAGCACCTTGAAGTTCAAATTTCGAAGTGTTTCAGCAAGAGAGCATGCTACGGTATGGGACCACTGACTGCGGCATTGAGGTTGATGCACGGGCGGGAGACGATTACTTCCGCAAGCGTGCTTTTTCACATGCCCAAGCCCCACCAAATGGTCTGCAACCTGCCGGCATAAGCTCGTAGCTACGATTGCAATTGTAGGCACGGTTGTCTCCAGTGTAGCCTAAGTGTTTCATGTTTGAAAGGACGCGCTTTTACCAACTATATCAATTACAAGCTCAAACATGGAACCAGTTTACTCAAGTGCAGGATGAGAAAGATGGCTAAGGGCAGAAGAAGTACGGACAGGAAGACGCTGGGAAGCGCTTGTATGCGTAGCCCTGTCAATCTTTTGTCTTCCCTTCAGGCAATTTTTTATCGTGTATATCAAGTATAGGCACGAGATATGCCGCTGGCATTTTTTTTGTCGACAATAAGCACCCTTTACAATAGCCTGGAGGATACCAGAATCCGTTAAAAATGGTTGAATTGAGAAAATGGTGTAATATTTCTGCAAAAAAATCCGTTCGCCATAGCTCACCTGTCTTCTACGTTGACACTAGTACTCTCAGATAGTGTAAGAAATTTCATGCGCCGCCATCTGCAAAACTCGGGGCGCTATATATAAAAAATAACAGAAAACCTATTGCACAAAGAGAATTTGCTGGATCTCACACATAGCATGTACGCCCACCCTCCAACGCTTTCAACGGCCATTTCCAGTTTGTGTTCACACTTTCTTCCCTTCGAAGCCACGTTGCGTGTGAATCTGCTTCAGTGATGAGCGATGTCGTTATAACAGAGCCTGGTATGCGGCAACTCTACACAAACATCGGCACGAAAAAGGTGTCCGGTCTCGATGACCGTTCCGATAAATTCCTAAAAAGATACGTCGAACAACTGGCCTAGTTCTTAAGCACCATTTGTATGGCGTCGGTTCCAGCAGCCGCACAGCCCTCAGAATAGCAGGCCGCAATAGTAATCCGGATTTGCAAACGGTCTCAGATCGTGTTCCCACGGTTTTTCTGGAAATCAATGTAGAAGTTTAGACTCCAGTAGCCCCATAATATGTTTATTATTTTTATGCACACAAAATTATGTGATTACTGGAGTCTAAACTACGGCAGCCATTTTCAGAAAAACCGACGTTAAACAGAGGACATTTTAATGTTAGCGAAACACGGATCTGAGGCCTCAACCCATTTGTCTCGGAACTTGATTCCTTCCACTGTAAAATTAAATTTACCGTGCATTACTCTGCTTCTCAAGTCAATTTTCTCGACACTACGGTCCGTTTACAAAACAGCCAGGTTAAAACCACTCTCTAGAGAAAGCCCACAGACCGACAGCAGTACTTGGATTTCACTAGCCATCATCCAAAACACTGCACGCAAGGCATATTTGCAGGACCGACAACGTGCCTGAGCAGAATATCTTCCGACGACGACTATTTTAAACACCTCCACTCACTAAAGAACGCCCTAGTTAGTAGGAACCATCCAAGAGAAATAATGCTTTGCCACCAGCAGAAGCTAACAGTTATTCTGCGTCTTGGACATTTAACAGAACACTAGAACGCCCTTCCGAACCTAAAGAATATTCTGCGAAAATACGTATTTTAACTGGCAATGATCGTCTAAAAATTATTTGCCGACGCAGCAAGCGTGGAATATATAGACGCAACGCAAACCTGATACATTCTCGTACACGCTTGGCTTTATAAGAAACACCCGCTACACTTATTCCATGCTCTCGTTCTAGATGCAGGACATGCAAGCATTTACAAATCAATACAATGGTAAGGAGGACGGCAAGCGACTTCAGGTTCGGTATAAAGGCTAGCTTTAACTGTGCGCCGTCTAATGCTATCTACATGCTTTAATACTCCTCTTGTCAGAGACAATACATCGGAGAAACCGGGCAATCAATGAGCACCAGACTAAATGTTCATCGAGCTGACACAGCAAGCCATCTATAGAAGGCGGTGCTGGAACATTTTTATCAACACGGTCACAACTTCCATGAACTTAATGTGGTCATTCCTCAATCGTTCTTCAAATCTGAATTGCACAAAAAATATAGAGAGGCATTCCTAATTCACAAATTTAAAACCTAACAAAATTAATGGATAGACATATCCGAAGGAAACTTAGAATCTATTAGGTACATTCCGTCGCTCGCGTAACTCTTAAAACAGGGCTAGCACATGGTCAGAGCATTTACCAGCATTTCATGATCATCATCGGCCTAACTACGCCCACTGCAGGGGAAAGGCGTCTCCCATGTCTCTCCAATTAACCCTGCCCGTTGCCAGCACTGCTCACTGTATGCCCACACTCTTCTTAATCTCATCCGCTCACATAACTTTCTGCTCCCCGCCCCCTAAGCTTGCCTTATCTTTGAATCCACTCCATTACCCTTAAGGACCAGAGATTATCTTGTCTGCGCATTGCATGCCCTGCCTAATCCTATTTCTCCCTCTTGATTTTGACTAGGATGCCATTAAGTCGAGTTTGCTCCCCCACCCCCTCTGCCCGCTTCCAGTCTCTTGTCGTTACACCTATCATTTTTCTTTCTATAGGTCGCTGCGTTGTCCTTGACTTAATCGGAACACTTTTCGATGGCTTCCATGTTTCTACCCCGTAGGTAAGTACCGGTAACATACAGCTGTCGTACACTTTTCTCCTTAGGGATATTGGTAAACTGCCATTCATGATCTGCGAGTCTGCCATATGCGCTCCATCCCATTATTCTTCAAGTTATTTCCCTCTCATGAGCCGGATCGGCGCCCAAAGTAGATGTATCTTTACCCCTTCCAGCACCTTGCTACCAATTGTGAACTGCTGTTTCCTTGCTAGATGGTTGAACAGGGCGGATTTGGCCACCCTGGAGTAGTACTTGGCCACAACGTCCCACATCGGAGGGATGGCCCTCAGGCCCCAGCTGCTGCGGAGACACTAATCAAGGCAGTGGTGAGACTTGTGACCCAGGGGAGGGTGCTAAGAACCACTGGCTCCAGACAGGCCTCCATTGGAATATAAACCTGGCAACGTTTAACGATAGAACCTTTTCCAGTGAGGCTAGCCAAGCAATGCCGTTCGAAAAACTAGCGCGCATTAAGTGGGATGTCATAGGGTTTAGTGAAGTTAGTAGTGCCTCGACATCACTGCATACAGCCACTTAATCATTTCTTCCACCCTAGGCCCCGACCAATCCTTTAAATTTTCAATAACAATTTTTTTGTGTCTTCTTTGGTAAATTTTTATTTTTCCTTGTGCCCTGCTTCTGCTGCCATGACTTCTCAGCAACACTTTTATTCCGCATGCCTTACCGCTGTCACAAAATTCGGCGCATCTTCAAAAAACCGGCTCTGCGCGTGAGCAATCGCGCCCGCGCGCGGTAAAATAAAACAAAAACAGCGGGGAAGAATCCCCGGAGAGCGGGTAACTTTGACTGTGCTGCTACCCTTTCCACTCGGCTCGCCGCCGCGGCGCCAACGTAAACATAGCCACGCGCGGCGTCGATTTCTCTAGAATGTCTGGGTAGGGTGTCTGAGTAGAATGTCTGAGTAGTTTCTACTCATCGTCGACGGAGAGCGCGTGACCTTGACCTCGCTAAAGTGACACCCTCTCCCCTTCACTCTTGCGCCGGTGACTCCGCGTGGCGAGATTCACCTAGATATTTCTGGAAGGCGGTTTCCGCGCTCGACCAATGGGGTCGCGCGCCCGGCACGAGAGGCAGAAGGAGCTTGTGCAGTTGATACTGTGTGTATGTGCGCGCCTGCATTGGCGCGAAGAACAAACAGACGCGGACTGCGCCTATAAATGAGGGGCTTCAACCGCTGTCTTAGCCCGAGCAGCCGTTTAAGCTTCCTTAAAGCGCGCCCGCTCGACTTCCGGGAGAACACCACTCGCTCAGCCAGGGACCAGCGAGACAACGTGTGCCAGACTGCGGATCGGCCCCGCCGTACTCCTCAGGTTGTCGGAATGCTGCAGTGCCCGGTGAACAAATTGTGTTTTGTTTTTTTGTCTCTCTATTTGATAGTGAACTTTGGGTGCAAAGATTTTGTTGTATTGTGATCTCTCTCAGGTGATACGTTGCACGAGTAGCATTGTACTTGTTAATCAATTCGTATGTGCTCGTACTAGTGATTGTGAAAGCATCCGTATCGTATCTGCTGTAAAAGCTTTGTTTTGTTTTGTTTTGTGAACTTTTGGCTCCGACCCATTCTCTGGCTTGCGACCGGCGGAAGCTGGGCACCGAATAACCAACCCCCTTGTCACTTGGTAACTGGTCTCCGGCTGAGCTTGCCACGCTGAGTCGAAGGCATCTTTATTGTGACCGAGACCGCTACTCACACACGCTCTAAGGGTGTCTGGGAGCGCACGCAAAAGTGAGGGGTGTGCTGACATATTCTGGCGTCCGCGACAGGACGTTTGGCGCTTTGTGAGCTTAGAGAACGGAGAAAGAGTCGGAAGGAGTTTACGAAGAGGTCGTAAACGAGTATTTGGCTGCAGAGCGATACTGTGAGGTGCCGCGCTGAAATGGTTATGGAGGTTGACCATGTTGAGGTAGTCTTTGCCTTTAGAATTTCAGTATGCGAAAATGAACTTGAAGGAACTTGTTGAGGTTGGCACCCAGATGGGTATGTCTGGGGCGGAACTACGGAAATGGGTGAACCAGGAGAGAGAGAAGGCTGAAAAAGAAAGGCAGAAGGCTCTAGTAGGAGCCGAAAAAGAGGGAGAGACGGGGTTGAAAAGGAGAGACAGAAGGCTCGAGAAGAAGCCGAAAAGGAGAGACAGAAGGCTCGAGAAGAAGCAGAAAAGGAGAGACAGAAGGCTCGGGAAGAAGCCGAAAAGGAGAGACAGAAGGCTCGAGAAGAAGCCGAAATGGAGAGACAGAAGGCTCGAGAAGAAGCAGAAAAGCCCAGAGAGAGGGTTGAAAAAGAAAGGCAGAAGGCACGCGAAGAAGCTGAGAAAGAACGAGAAAGAGAATTCGAACGGAAAAAACAACTGCTTGCCATGAAGCTTGAGCTTCAAGGTGCTGCGAACCGTTCAGCGGAAGTTCATAGCACTAGAGAAGAAGGCAGCGGCCTGCGGATAGATGCAAACAGATTACTTCCCAGGTTTGATGAGAAAAAGGACGATCTCGACGCGTTCCTCCGGCGATTCGAAGGGATCGCGAGAAGTCATAATTGGTCAGACGGTGAATGTGCTACCATTCTTAACACCTGTCTCAGCGGGGAAGCTCTGAGCGTAATCGGGCGACTTTCTCCGGAAGACGCTGCAAGCAACAGCAAGGTAAAGGCCGCCTTGCTTAAGAGGTTGACTCAGCACCGAACGTATTCCAAGAAAAGTTCAGAACAGGGAGGCCCACAGATTGCTAAACGGCGACCCAGTAAGCGGCAAGATTAAGCCACTACTTTGATCTGGATAGAACTTTCAGAAATTGCACAGGAATACAGTAAACTTCGCGAGCTACTCATCAAGGAACAATTCCTGAGTAGCTGTCAACCGAGCTTGTCGCTGTACCTGAAGGAATGAAAAGCCGAGACTCTCTCCGAAATGCTAGATCTTGCCGACAAGTTTCTTGAAGCTCAAGGAGGAACGAATGTGACCAAGATTAAGAATACGAATTCGGAGAGCGCGGGGAAAACCGACAGCCGCGATTCCCGATTTAGACAAAAGGCTCCACCAAAGTGCTGCCTGTGCAACAAGTCAGGCCACTACGCGTCTAATTGCCACAACAGCGCTACTAACAGTAGCCCAACAGCTTGTTTTAAGTGTGGCCGGAAGGGGAACAGAGCCGCGGTTTTCCCGAACACAAGAAAGCCCATTCCCCAGGTATCGTGCGTACGGGCCTCCTCAGGTCTCCACATGGAGGAAGAAGATGAAAATCGCTTTGTAAAACTGAAGCACGGCAAGAAGGTACCAGTCGTGAACGCCGTAGTTAACGTGCTACCGGCAGCCGAAATCAAAAGAATGCCTGTCCTGAAAGGGAGATAGGGGAAAAACAATTACAGTGTTGCGAGAAACGGGAAGCAGCGCTGTAATCATAAAACGAAGATTAATGAGAGATAAGGATCTCACGGGAACGAAGAGCCTTGTGCGGCTAGTGGACGGCTTGTTTCAGCGCTTGCCGGAAGCTGAAGTACATGTGCGGACTCCGTACTACAGCGGGAAACTAACTGCAGTGTGCAGAGAACGCCCCATATACGACCTCATATTGGGCAACATATAGGGGGCAAAATTTCCAAAGGACCCAGAAAGTAGCCACGAGACAGAGAAATCCGAATCCTGCTCTTCGGAACAGCGCAGTTATCGCCAAGAGAAAAGGAAGTGGCGAAGGAAGCGCGAGCGAGCTAGCTCAAGCAAAGGAGCAGTCAAGCAGAGAGCTAAGAACGAAGGACGGAAGAGTCCCGCGGATGAACGCTCCGAGGGAGAAAAAACGTTTTCGCTGGAACGGACGGGGACTGCAGTAGAAAGCCGTGCGGAACCGAAACAAAGGCCACCGAATGGTCACACGGAAGCACGCGAAACTCGAAAGACAGCACAATCCAGAATTTCTGCTAACCTCATCTTAGGCCAGGTTGTAGATATGTTCATCGCGCTGTTGGGCACTTCAGCTGCATTTCGATCGGACAGAAAATTCTGGATTGTGACCAAGCGTGCATTCACACTGTTCAATATTGTGAGCCTGTGCGTTTTGACGCAGGTGCCCTGAAATCCATCGATTTCTTTGTTTGTGTGTGCATACTTTAACGCACAATGCTTTTCCGAGTCGGAAAATTTATCTGGAGGGTTCAGGTGGGGCAAAACAGACGCCCATGTTGACCGAGAAAAAGACCCGCGAGTCGAAGAGACTCATTTTAAAAACTTTCGAAAGCGCTGCTACGGGGAACACCAAGAGAAAGAAGACGGAGGACAAGCGCTACTATCAACTAAAGTTTATTGGAAAAAACACATAAGGTTAAGTAGCTCACACAAGGCAGCCAGCAGCGCATGCGCCTACGCTCAGAATGACAAAACAAATCACTGTGTTGAATTAAGATACCGAATTTCACAATCGTGGATGGCAACAGATGGTGTGCTCACGCACATGTCGGAGTTTTTGTGAATATGAAATGCCTCAGATAATTCCCTTGTTAGCTGTATGGAATGCCTATACAGAACTTTTGTACTATTGAACAGAGGTACACATGCATTTTTTTCTAATTGGTTAGAATGGTTAAGTTCGCAGTCTCTGTAATGCAGGGCCAAATTAGAGGAAGGAGCCACCTTTAAAGGCGAATTATGTTGGCGTAGCCGTGTGTTTATACATTTACTAGTTTGGCTTATATAACTCTTTCTGCATGTGAAGGGTACTTCATATAACACTCCTTCGGCACAAGGTAAAAACAGCAACTCATGTCTTATATTGCACTGTTTTTTACTTTCTTTTGACTTTTGTTTTTCTAATCTGGCTCTCCTATCGACCATAGCGCAAATTTTTCCAAGTTTTTGGCGAGGTGACAACAGTACCCTTACCCCATGTCTAGTGCCTACGAATTTTAATCGGTGGGATCATCTGTGGATATACAGAATTACTGCACACTTTCTCTTCTCGTTACTGGGAGGCTCTGGTGAATCTTGTTTACCGAATGACTTAAGCTTTTTCAGGAGTTTATTGCAGGCTTGTGTGATCACGTCATTAGGAAAACCTGCTGACTTCAGCTTCAGGACTTGTTGCTTGAAACTGTTATCCATGGCGTGAACACACGACTTTGCAATTGCTGATCCTAAGCACGACACTGCTATGCCGCACTTTACCAGCTTGGAATGCCCTGAGTGGAAACTAAGCAAAGGCTTCTCCGAACGCTGCAGAAAGGACCAACAAACGTGATCCAGTTTTAGTTCCAGTCTGATATCCAAGAACTGTAGTTGATTGTTGTCCTGGGTTTCAAAGGTAAATTTTAAACCATAACTATTGCCGACAAAAGTTTTTAAGATATCTTCTACTTGTCTCTTAAAGTCACCACTTTCAACAAAAACCAAATAATAATCTACATACCGGAAGACGTGTTTAACAGTGTCACTTAAACTAACCTTTATAGCTCTGTCAACGTAGTATAAAAAGATACTACTTAGCACAGGAGCCACCTTTCAGCCAATGCACACCCCAGTTCTTTGGATGAACAGTTTTCCTTCCCAAGCAATAAAGGTGGATTCTAAATAAACAGACAGAAGCTCCAAAAAAGACCCAACAGATACCCCACACTTCAAAATGAATGCTTTTTCATCATTATCTTCTAATATACATCTATTAACACACTGGAGGAGCTTGTCATGAGGTAATGAGTAAAATGGGTCCTGTACATCAATGCTAAACATACCGCCCAGGCCTGTGTTATTGTGCTTCAAATACTCGACAACAGCCAAAGAATTAGACACAAGAAATGGGTCTTCAATTGAAAGTGCACATAAGCTACTCTGCAAAAAGTTTGAAACTGCATATTGCCAAGTGGCACGTTCAATGACAATACATCGAAAAGGAATACCGGTTTTATGGGTTTTTGCTGAAAAAATTACTTCCAAAAAATTTTCCTCCGCTTTCAAAACAGACTGACGCAGGCTTTCCAATTTCATTTCACCCAACAACCTTAACGCTTCTCGTTTCTGCTTCGAGGCACTGGTGTGCATAGGTTTAAAGTTTTTTGTAACGGCATGTCTAGCCTTTTCCTGTTAAAGTTTTTTCCGGCAATGTAACAAAATGCCCTTCTTTATCCGATACAACCACACGAAGTTTTTCTGATGTTAGGAAGTTGACCAAAGGCGCAAAACTCCACTTATTACCTGACCCCCGCTCAGTCCATTTCAAGGCATCCACACAATCCACAATGCACCTTGGTTGCTCTTCTTTTCGTGCTTGACGTGAGATGGACCGTCCCAGCGTCAACTTCTCTTCTTTTTGGAGGGTTGGTTGGAAACAAAATTTCGGACCTAGTTTGAGGATCTTCTGAAACTTTTCAGGTACTTCCTGGTTGCCTAAGACCAAAAGCTTGCCGAGGGAGCTGGATCATGCCCTTGAGAAGTCGTCTGCTCTGGTACGGATTGAAAAGTTCGTTCCATAACTAGCGATGTCATTCTCAGTGAACGATGAAGAAGCTTGCGCTTGGCAAGTTATGGCCTCAGCTGCAGCGTTTACAAACATTAAAACAACAACCACTGCTGCTGTTGTTTTTCTCCGTCCGAGATGTGCAGGCACCATGCTTTCAGGCTTATTTCAGGCTTTGTATATTGCTTTTTGAGGACACAGCGTCGCTTCCACTTCAAATGTTTTTAATACCGACCGCACAGGTTGAAGGGTTACACCTGACCTTAAAAGAAAATGAACGCGCGCGTTGTCTGCAAAGAAAAAGCTTCAAGGTCAAAGCAAGAATGCGGATTATTATTTCTGCCTTCATAGATTAAGACAACGTCGCAGGCGGAGACGTGAACGCTATAAAAATGACGCCGATCTCGTCGACGCCGTCAGTGAAGCGGCCAGAAAAACAAACATCGAATACAGACAACCGTTGTTAGCATTACTAACAGGCAACTTTCAGACTCCCAGAGAATCACTGAAAGTATTAATAGAAGTGTATTAGAACTTAAATATCAAAAGAAATCTTTCAAGAGCTCAAGAAAGTACTCATTTCACGGCCCGTATTGCGGACGCCTGACTACACAAAAGAGTTTGTAGTTCAGTGCGATACGAGTGATAGGAGGATGGGCGTTGTATTGAGTCAGGTCGGAAAAGAAAACGAAGAGCATCCCATCCTGTACGCAAGCCGGAAACTGACGCTAAGGGAGGAAGCTTACAGCGCCTCAGAAAAAGAATGCGCATGCTTAGTCTGGGCAGTACAAAAACTGTCATAATACCTATACGGATCAAAATTCGTTTTTGAGACGGATCACTGCCCACTCACGTGGCTGAGGCAGATGTCTCAAAAGAACGGACGCTTGCTGCGGTGGAGCCTCATCCTTCAGGAGTACAACTTCTCTGTGAGGTATAAGAAAGGAAAAATGAATAGCAATGCCGATGGTTTAAGCAGGCTATTCTGAAGTGCTTAAGGTGAAAAGGTTCCTCCAGCTTTTATGAGTGCGTGTGTGTGTGTGTGTGTGTTTTACTAGCGGACCTATGTATGTTTTTGTTTTCAAGTTTATTCATCTACTTCGATTCATTTCATGCACGGCTCTGACTTTGTTGTGGCCAAAATATCCATGATACGTTGAATTAGATGGCGGAATCACTCGGAGTCGGAATTTGTTATGTTATTACCTTATCTGTTGGGATAAGCCTGGTGGATCAGGGGCACAGACTGGATGCTTTCGCGTCATGTGGAGCCTTGTTGCTGGGGCCGAAGCGGCCGCTGTTTTCCATTGTGGGAGGTTTGGGGGTCGTTTTGGTTCTCGCAGAAGATAACCGGTCATCCTATTCCCAAGACTAGCCCATCTCTCATCGGCAAGGGAGTGCTACCACTGGCCGAACGAGATTTTCCTGGCCGGGGAGGAGTTATTAGGAATGGCCGCCAGCTGGTATTAGGATTGGCGCCAGCATGTCTCGAGGATTGCCACCAAGACAGAAGCTCTCGCCAGGTGTCTGCGGGGTGCATTTACCGCGCTCGCCCGGTCGTTGGCTACGTGGGACAAGCGGGGAGCAGGGTTCTGCGAAAATCTCTTTAAGGAGTCGCTGCCACGGGCCGCGAAGGGGTTCCGGCTGTCTCCCGATTTTCCCCGACGTCTCCACCGACCCGACTACCCCTGGCCTCACGGGCACAACACCAGCGTGGGAACAACATATCGCCACAGTGGCTTGTCTGCAGGCTTCGCCGGCCATGCCTAATGGCAGAATCACTGGGGATTATCTCCCGACGGGGCTGCGCCCCGGTTTCTTCGAAGTTCACCGACCGGCGGAGAGCAGGCCGAGCACCTGACGTCGCCTACCAGCCTGACGGGGTCCTGGCCGCACACCCCTCTCTCTCGGGCTAAACTTATGCCAGGGGCGTGTCCATGTGTGCGGAGGTGTCTGTTTGTGTGTAATAGCGAAAGTTTTGTCCACACCCACCACGGTGAGGGCGTCCCCTACCTGGGGAATCTAGGGAAGACGCAGTGTATAAAACTGGACTGCAGATGCAGTTGAAGCAGCTCCCTTCAGAACTCAAAAGCTTGTAAATATGTAAAATAAACCAAGTCTTCTTCCTCCACTAACGAATCCTTCACTCAGCGGCACTCCTGTCCTGGACGGAGCGGGCGTCATCTTGACCGAGGTTGTGTCGAGATGCGACCACGATCCCCACCTTCAACAGCCTGTGTCGTCTTCAGAATTCTATATTAAGCAGTAGAGGTCTCTTAACCGACTAAGTGTTAATTTGTCTCCTTTACATGTAACGCAAGCCATCTCTGTTTAATTATACTTTAGACGCTGTACAGCTGTCGCGAGTGAGCGAATGCAAATATTTGTGGGTTTATTTTACATCTAAACTAACCTGGAATAAACACGTCGAATACATATCAGCAAAGGCTTGCAAAATGCTAAATTTTATCAAACGTAATTTCAGAAAAGCGCCTGCCAAAATTACAGAAATACTTTACTAACGTAAAGTCTATTTTGAAGTAGACCTGTACGGTTTGGAATCCCCATACCAAACCACTTTCCGACATGCTTGAAAGGATACAAAACCATGCAGCTCGATTTGTCTGCAATTATTCTAACTTGACGTGTAGCGTTACATTACGTAGGGATGGGTTAGAATGGGAACTGTTAAGCAGACGCAGAAAAAATTTGCGGTTAGAAATGCCCTACAGAATGTATTTCAGAACAGTTCGAGTAGACAGAGAAGCTTAGTTTTTGCCTCCTCGTTTTGTGTCTAAGAGGTGCGATCATCAACACAAAATAAGAGAATTTCATTCTCGGACCAATGTTTTTCGTTATACAATCTCTCCACACACTGCCAGCGAACGGAACAGTCTTCCACAGAAAATTGCCGAATGTCACAGCGAAACAGTGCCAGTCGTCACCACACTCAGTATTCGCCCAGGTTGGCTGTTTCTTTCCCAGTATTGCCTGTACAATAATAAAATTATAGACCATGATATACTAGTGTCACAGCTCTAAAATCTAATGAAAATCTTCGCAATCCAGAAACTCGACGTAAATTAGCCTCGTGTAGCTGCTTGCGCGGTGCCTTCGTTTAACTTGCTCGTTCAATCCTTTCAATTTTTTTCTTGTTTGTTATTGTGGCGTCATTCTACTATTTTCTAGTATTTTCTTTTTCTTTCTTTCCCACACAACGGCTTCTCGCAAACAGAACAACATGTACTTCCCCCCCTGCATTAATGCTTTCGGGCGCTGCAGTTATTTATATACATAACTTAATTAAATATTATGAAACTATACAGCGCCGCAACTAACCTCTTAAATGTCTGAAAATCTCTCTCGAATTCAGCAATTAATTAATACGTGCTGGCGTGGCTCAGTTGAAATGATTCATGTAATTATACAGAGTGTTTCACGTGAGACTTTCAACAATCTTTAAAAACGGGATTTTAAATTGGAAGAGTGCTTTTCTCGGATTAGCATTATCAGCGATGTAGTACATAAAAAAATAGCTTACACTTTCTATAACCGCGAGGCTTATCAATTATTTAGAGGCGTGTAGCTCACCGTAAGGAAAAGCGATATATTTTTATTTTAGAAACGCCGTCAACCTTGGCGCTCTGGCCCGACAAATTTGGCAACATCGCGCCAAAATACACACGCTTTTGAGAAGCTTCAAGGCAAAGCAACCCGTCCAGTTCACGTAACTCGTCGAAATGGCAAAAGTTTGTTGTAACACAGCGCCGAGGGTAACCGCATTTACTAAATTACAAAATAATATATGAATATTACCGTGTGCTGAACGCCCCTCAATAATTAAGGAGGCTAAAAATAAATGCTAAACTTAATTATTCAATACTTGTGCAACCACCTGGCAGTTCCATATCTCAGCTCTATTCTCATGTACTACTCCGCTGACAATGCTACGCCGAAAACTGCGCTCTTGTAAATCAAAAGTGCTATTTCTAAAAATTGAGTAAAGTCTTATGTTAAACAGCCTGTATATGGCACAACCAGTCTGGCAACAAAAAAAAATTATTCCTAGAGGTGCACAGACACATCTCCAGCTAACGCTGTTGCCCTTGTCCATGTTTTGGGTATAATGACCCGTCTACATTTCTCATGCAAGGTTATGCTTTGAAAGAGTTTTTGAAAGCTCTGCACACGCCGTATATGGAGACCTGCCCAAAGGCTCTTCCTTTTTAGCCTGAAATAAGGTTCATTTTATTAATGTATTTACTAAGACACTTTTTTTGCTTAATTCTAGAGAATTCACTTCTACGCTGCCCAGCGGGAACCTGTGTTAGGGAAGTCCTGGGTCAAACGTGGTAGCTGCAGGTGCATTGGCTCAACCGACTGTGAGCAGTATCAGCAATGGCCAGAAAAGAAGCATTGGCCTCCTAATATACCAATATTCGTTGCCCACTGCAAAATATTAGGCCAATGTCGTAAGGAAGGTTCGGAAGAGCGTCGATTTGGGCTCGATGGTGCATACTACTTGTGATGGCGCTTGTCCAGCGTCGTTCTTCCGTTGTGGCTTCATAAATTTACGCTGCCACTTGCTACTAGGGGATTCCTGCGCTGGCGCGCTTCGTGCCCTTTGATCACACATTTTCCAGTGTTCTTCAACCATAGCATAGGACGTAATCTCAATGTCCTCCTTTAGAATAATTTGAGGACTGTCCCATAAAAACCCGGAATCACGACAAACACAAAGCAATGATAAACAATTTCTGGCGGCGGACACAGGATACAGTTCACTGATTAAGGTGCAAATTTCTCCATTTGAATAAAGCCAAGCTTTGACAGGTAAGGTTGACGGCGAATCATTGTGGCCGATTGAACACACATCAGTTGCACCCGCTTTAATGCACTGTTCTCTAGAAAGGGGAGATAAGGTTGCCACTACATCGGTGCTCGAAGGGTAGTTTGTTCAAGCGAAGGGCACCTAGAGAATGCGTTGTGGTGTGCATGGCTTAGTAACGTAACTTGTGTTTGGGACGTGTAGTGAAGTTATACTAAATTTAAAAATAAAACCAGTTATAAATATGGTGATGAGACGTTATAACTTTCGTGGAATGAAAAGGAAGTGTTATGGTTCTTCATTGTATGGAAACAAATCGTATGTATATATATGAATATGTAGTGGCGTAGTACAACGTGCAAAGTAGCCTAGATGGTGATTGGGTATTGTTAATCTGCAACGTGGTCGGTAATTTTGATTGTAATCTATGACCTTGATCGGTAATGTAATGGTGGATTGGGAATCGTTGAGAAATAAAAAGAAAAGGAATGAACACACAGAGAAGGCGCTATCCAGTCTACTCTTACGGCGAAGCTTAAGCGTCGCCCTACTGTTTCGTCCTTATTTGTTTTTATGTGCGTTAAACTTCCAAACTAGACAACTGCATCTCGTCATTAGGAACTAGCTCTTGTGCGCAGACGTACTTGATCACCATGGCTCTGTGCAACCTATCTAGCGTGTTGTGTAAGAAATGATTTATGGTTTATGGGAGTTTAACGTCCCATAGCGGCTTAGACTACGAGGGACGCCGTAGTGAAAAGATCCGGAAATTTCTACCACCTGGGGTTCTTCAATGTGCTCTGAGATATTGTGTAAAAAATAAGCAAATGATTCATGGCTGTACTTGAGAATGAATCTGATTACGACTAGTGTGATGGACGTGTGTTACTCTCATAGTGCCACGGGTGGGAACTTAGCGAGCAGGCTATGTTACCTTTGCCCACGGTAGTACATACATACATTCGCCTACGTGAAAAAAAATCGGTGCTTTATCTCGAATGCATGCGTTGCTTGTGCAGCAGCTCATATCTATTTCAGGAGGGTTGCGCAGCAACTTTCGCTTGTCATGATCGGTGGCGACCGAACTTATAGCCGGTTTGGAAGCGTCCCGCATGTAGCCTCCAAACAGAACCGCCCAAATCTTTAGATGACAGGTTAATGCTAACTTCTTCCTCCCATTTTATAACACGAGCTGCCGCCGCTCCAACTCAAGCATGATCTGGGCTCCTGGCCATCAGGAACTACGAGATAATGAGGCCGCTGACGCAGCTGCCCAAGCGCTTAAACACTGGGCTCTTCATCCTTGCTTGCTCTCCTTGTTCAGAACCTCATCAACCGCTCCTACCCTGCCCCTGCCAAGGGGCTGAGTGAGGCGGAGGAGCGAACTCTGCGGCGCCTGCAGACAAGCACTCTTCTCTGTCCTGCCTTAGTGAAACACTTCGTCGCGAATAGGTAACGCGTCCCCGATTTTCCGAAGCGGAACGCTATCGCGTGCAGGCTCGAACAAGAGGACAAGAAAACAAAAAGATCAAGGAAAACAAAACGGAGCCGTATTTATAATTTAAACGAAAAGTAACCGATAAGAAACGCACACGCCAACAAGAAAAACACACACTCAAAAAGCGTACAACATTACAGACTAAAAGGAAAGAGTTCGCCAGGTACTGAGAGTGCCAGGTGAAGCGGGGATGCTTTGCAGACAGGGCGAACGCGGGTCGATGTAGTGCGACGCGTCGCTGGCGATGCGTAGAAGGAAGCGGCGGATGGGAGCAAGGTGATAGTTGGATCAGAGAGGAACACAGGGAGACTCCGCTGATCTCCCGCCAACAGACCGAAGAACTTGGCAGCAGCAGGAAAAACGTAGCCAGGTCCCGTCAACGGCGTCACGAAACGGGAGAGGCTTGAATCAGGCTATCCAAGAGTGCCTTTCGGCAACACGGACCCTCAGTCCATCGGCTGCCAACTCCACACTTGTAAATAACGCAGGAGGCTTACTTCAGTGATCCAAGGAATGTCACCACAGCACGGTGCCAACGTCCGACGGCTGCCACCTCCACGCTTGAATGACACGACCTCCGCTGCGCTGTCTCCCTTCACACCTCGGTTTTCTGACACGTCAGCTCTCCGCTCCTCGGGCTCGGCGCCGTCGCCTCGTGCACACCATTCGCACGCGCACACGCGCAACGCTGAGCTGGCACGGGCAGCGCTACACTGCCCGACGCACCACTGTCGACGCGCCGCGTTCACAAATCCTCCGGGGATCTTTTGTGCACCTCACACGCTTTGATTCCTACATAGATAGGCGTTACCCGCACTGTGGAGAGATCTGCGATATCTTTCACGTGGTGTGGGGATGTACTCAGAATCCTCACCTTCCCCCTTCCCCTACCCCTACCCGAGAGGCATGGGAGACTTCCCTCCTCAACTGCCCCACACTCGAGTCCCAAATGACTCTGCTAAAGCGGGCGCGAGACGGGGCCTCATCGTACGGTGTCCCGGACTAAGGATGGGAAACAACCTTTTTCTACTGCAGCACCGCAGATGGCTTTGTTCATCGTGAAATTAAACGAAGACAATACTCTATCCTAATGCAGCCAAAAATGCTCGATACAAACTCAAGGAAAACTGGTTGCACCTTAGCAAGCTCCAGTCAGCTGCAGATAGAAAGCGAGGCTAAGACATACATAGGTACAATAGCATCTTCTTGTCTGTAACATCTCCAGAACTGAAAGCTGTACAGCTTTTCTTGTAAAGGCCTCAAACAGCTTTCGCTACCATCGCTTCGTTTACGTTCGCGCCAGCGTTATTAATAATAATAATAATAATTGGTTTTGGGAGAAGGAAATGGCGCAGTATCTGTCTCATATATCGTTGGACACCTGAACCGCGCCGTAAGGGAAGGGATAAAGGAGGGAGTGAAATAAAAAAAAGGTGCCGTAATGGAAGGCTCCGGAATAATTTCGACCATCTGGGGATCTTTAACATGCACTGACATCGCACAGCACACGGGTGCCCTAGCGTTTTGCCTCCATAAAAACGCAGCCGCCGCGATGAGGTTCGAACCCACGCCAGCGTTACGATGGACCCGATTCCGACAACGAAGTTCTCGCAAAGAACTGCAGCCTGCTCTTTACTGACATCAACCACGCACAGCGTGCTATACTTTTGAAGGCTGAGGCGGCGAGTGTAGCAGGATAGTCTGAGCGCCGAGGAGTCGCAAGCGCCGGTAGCGAGCCAAGCTACTGGAGCGGTACCTGTCACCGCCGAGCTAGCGTCAAGATTCATCAGTAAAGACTGGCACGTAAGGATATACCTAATTTCCGTAATAATAATACTTGTAGTGCTGATTATGCAGCCTAGAGACCTGGTACGGTGAAGAAGCGAACACACCGGGCGGTGGGTTTGCCAACGAGGCTCGTGCAACATTAGCTAGCCACAGGTGTTTTCTTCTTTGCAGGTGCATGCTGTGGCATGAACTTCATCCCCAGGGCGCTGAGAGGGGAGCTCCTTTGCCGCTCCGAACCTCTAAATTGGGGCGCGCCTAAAACGAAGCCACGCGGATACGAAACGCGCTTGCTGCGGCGCACCCATACCAATACGAATACCCACAGAAACTCGGCTGGCTGCCTGTTGCGGAGCCAAGTATAGGTTTTGAAGCGGAAAGCTTCACATCGCAGCGGGGCCGCAAGTTTTACCTTGAATGTAGCTAGAGCATAACCATGAGCATAACTAGTGATTGTCAGGTTCTACCCCAAAGTGGTCCATAAGGTCCAAGTCAAAGGTCAAAGTCGAGACCGTTGAAGCAATAGCCGCTGGTGTCGCTGCTGTAGCTGGCGTCATATAAAAGAGGAGTAAGAAGGGAAGGGGTATATAAGCGCGTGTGTGCGCGCTCACTGCCAGGCGCCTGGGCGATGGAAGAAGATGAGCATCCTGCCATAGCCGCGCGCCGAGAAGCCATGGTCGCGAAGTTTGTCGTTTCGAAGAGAGCAAGATAGCTAACAAATAAAATGATGTCTACTACTGTGTGTGTTTCAGAATGGCTATCTATAGGAACCGCCAGTCGCTCGACCAAAAACGTAGTCAGGAAAATGCAGCTTCTCGCTTTCGACCAAGGTTAACCAGAGCTAAACCACCAGCAATTTTTGAAGCGAAAAGCTTCACTACGCTAGCCAATACCGCGCTTCGCGCGAGCCGGCGTATGTCGGAGCACGAGTGACGTCACGCACGGCGCAGGTGGCCGCCGCCGACTCTTTCTCTCTCTCGCGCGCGCACTAGTCACAACTGCGCGTGCGCCACTATTAAAACCGAGCTACAGGTGTTCCGCCGCAGCGCCGCGCCTTTCCTCAAAATCCAACTTTCAATTTTCAGTTTCCTCTTTCTTCTTTCCCTCCCTCCTTTATCTCTTCCTTTACGGCGCGGTTCGGGTATCACCGAGATATGTGAGACGGTTACTGTGCCATTTACTTTTCTCTAAAACCAAACAAAACAAGTGAGCCGACAGCGTTCATAGAGTTCATTGACGTTGACAACTTTGCAAAGGCCGTTCATTTTCACGAAAGGAAAGGCGCACAACAGGCTCCATAGGTAACTGGAGACCTCAATCTCGCGTTCACTTTTTATATCCTGGATTAGCTGAGCTAATCCACATTAATTATTTTTCTTCCAATATTCAGGTTGTCTTCTTCTCCCGCCTTCCTCATGTGATAAGAGTGCACTAGCGGTTTCAAAGCAAAACACATGTACACTCCAATGCCCATACGTGTGGCCTCCATGCACTTTTGACAGCCTGAGAGATGTGCAG
Source organism: Amblyomma americanum (assembly GCF_052857255.1). Classification (NCBI taxonomy): domain Eukaryota; kingdom Metazoa; phylum Arthropoda; class Arachnida; order Ixodida; family Ixodidae; genus Amblyomma; species Amblyomma americanum. The sequence goes on along the minus strand of NC_135501.1, from coordinate 45,477,480 downwards.
CTTTCGGTTATTTCGTCATCGCCCTTGCACTCGTGCAATTGACCTGGGGCGACGATACCCCTATTTTACTACTTGCTTATTTCTACCTTAGCAGAGTCTTGTTTTCAGTAAGAGTGGTCTTTTTGTGGTTAGGAGCTGGTATTCTAATGATATACGCCAACTTCAATTTCTCATCAGTTTCCCTTTAGGCTGCCTGATACACGCTACTATACATACACAACCATGACGCAGAGGGTGCGAACGCCAACGCGGCTCCTCAAAATGCTGAAAGGTCTAGTCTAACAGGAGACGCTAAAATAAGATATTTTACAGACTTCGCGCTGCATCTGAAAGATGACGCCACAACTATGATACTTCGGAAATTTTGCCGTTCGTAGAGCTCTGGCGGTTGCGGCGTGCGTAACGAAGATTATTGTAATGCGAAGAGTTAAGTGGGAGGATTGGATGCTGCGCACTTATTACTGACTGATTGAGGCGGCGTTGTGTTCATCCGAGCAAACTGTAGCGTCGACAGCCAACCAAATTTAAAACATGTCATGTGTCCTGGATGTCGGATCCCAGAGGAAATTACGCAGAAAATCAAGACAGGCGGGCAGTGCCGATTGGAACTGAGAAAAACAACGACGCTTAGGACAACTTATTCTACTTAGCCATTGAGAATACAAGCACAAACACGTATAGATGACTTTCCATTGTTTTTTCGTTTGAATCAGTCATTCCCATACTTTCAAAAAGAAAGCTACCAGAGAAAAACGACAGAGCACAGCGATACACTTTCTAAACAAATATGTAGGCGAGTCTCACATGACTCATACAATCTTTCGTCATGAGCCATAGTGCGTATGTCGCGGCATTCCACAACTGGTACAAGGGAGAAGAAGCCAAGATCAATGTCCTCATCCGCAGGGTGTACAAGATAGCACTGAGTCTACCCGAGTCCACCAGCACGCAACGCTTGCTCCAGCTCGGGCTTCACAACATGCTTACCGAAATCGCCGAGGCGCAGCGCACTTCACAACTAGAAAGATTAGCGGACACGAGAGCAGGACGCCGGATCATGAAAAGTGTCGGCATCCGTTACCACGCACAACAAGGCCAGAAAGTCGCTGTTCCGGACGCGATCAGACATACTCTAATAGTCGACGCGATTCCACGGAACGTCCACCCAGAACATAACCGGGGAAGAAGAGTGGCCAGGGCCAGAGTTCTCCTACACAGCCACGGAGAGGAAACGGGGACAAGGTTCGTTGACGCCGCGGAATACACAGAACGCTCGCGATTCGCGGTTGCGGTCGTTGATTCGAGTGGCGAAGCGCGCATAACGGCAAGTGTAGCGTGCGGGCGTGCAGAAGAAGCGGAGGAAGCGGCGGTGGCCCTCGCCCTCATGAATCCGACGTGCACCTCAGTTCTCTGCGACTCCCGACAAACGGTCAGAAACTTCGCCAAAGGATGGATCTCACAGGCAGCGGCCCGAATCCTGAGCAATCGAAAAGTCCAGTGGGAGGAAGCTTTTCAAACCAGAATCCAGTAATTAACGGCGCATATGGGAGAAGTATCAGACACATTGCAACCGAATAGAGACGGCACAGGCCAAGGCGCGCGAGCTCGCGAACCGCGCCGGCGACCGTCGTCCCTGGGACAGCACGAAAGACTGTTTGACCACCTACAACGAAATTATCAAGGCCCTCTGCCTAGCCCGCCGAACTTTCGCTCCGCCCAACGACAAGCTGGACAGAGCGCACGCGGTGCCCCTGAGACAACTGCAGACGCTCACGTACCCCAACCCGGCACAATACCACAGACTCTACCCCTGAACATACCCGACAAATATATGCAAGGTCTGCCACACTGCTATAGCAACTTTACCCCACATGCTCTGGGACTGTAGCAAAAACCCTGACGGTGCTAACTCAAGAACCCTCCCGCCGCGGTGGGCCGCTGCCTTGCGCAGCCCTAGCCTCGGTGACCAACTATGGGCCATCCAGCAGGCTCGCGAGGCGACAGAGAGGCAATACCTCGACGTCCCGACGTGGAAGACCTAAGGCCCCGTCGGCGCAAGCTCGGCAAGACTTTTAAATAAAGTTGTTACCAAGAAACCAACAGCGATACACTGAGCTGCATGGCGTGCGGTATTTCGCACATAGTACAATACGGCAGGCTTTTCACATTTTCTATCGAAACGACGATATCATTTTTGTAGAGTAACGGTTAAGTTCCTTAGGGGACATGTTCAGGCTGTATACATAGGCAGTTCGGATACGGGCTGCCTTTGAAGCACATTATTCACGCTCCTCGCACGACGCGCCGACATTATCGACGAGCACTGCGAGCTGCACGTAGACTGCGGTGTCCACTGGCACGTGGCGTTGGTTTCAGAAACTCTTGAATTAAAAATAGCGGATCCTTCCTCTGCTCTATGTTTAGGTGTTCTTGGCGTCGAAAGCTTGTCTCCGGCGGTCTCAGAATACCAGGCAGACAAATACCGCGCTACCGACGATGGCAAAGCCCACATTCTCGCGCCTGTACACCTTGAACAGTCGGAGCGAAGAGGCGACAATCCCCCCTACGCGACCACAGGCATACGCTACGCACATGACCGCACATCGAGCGCTCGTCGGGAACAGTTCCGTTGTGAAGACCAAATGCGCAATCATGGTCAGTATGGAGCACTGCTTGGTGATGGTCATGAGGACGTATGGGAAGTACCAGGGACGCACGTACACAGCCACGCTGCACATACTGCACAGACCTCCGAGCAGAGGCAGCATGAACAAGAGAATCTGCTTCCTGCCAGCGACATTGATGGCGATGTAGAGGGCTGTGTAGCAGGGTATCCCCACTCACAAGTCCGTGACCATTACCATCGCGGAGTCTTGGTGCTCCAACATGGACCGCATCATGCGGTAGAAGGCGAGCATGACGACGAAGTTCACAAAGAAGACGATAGCGGCTCACTCGCGAAGTTGCCCAGCGCTCACGACAATAGCCGTTGAGACGGCGGTGTGACTGCCCTCCCGACCTTTTAGCTGCGACCGCAGTCTGCGCACCGACTGCTGGGCTGCCTCGAGCTTCACGCCGTTTACCTTGGCAGCTCGCTTCATGACTTCCTCCGTTTCGCGGAATCGGGACATCGTGATGAGCCAAAGGGCTGACTCGCTGATGACGCTGAAAGCGGAGAGCAGGAGGAGCGTGGGACTCAAGACGACTGTCTGCAGCCAAAACCAGGGCAAATCAAGGCGGACCATGACGAGGATGAACATATTGGTGCAGACAAACGGGATGTTCATGAGAACTAGGTACGATGCCTGGTACTTGAACGGAGTCACCTCGTAGATGAGGATAGACGTGATTACAAAGATGGTGCTCGCACCTCCTGAGCTGACGAACCGTGTGGCCAAGTAGACGAAGTACGCGTCCGCGCAGCAGCTGCCCAGAGCGCTGAAGAGCACAGCCATCACAGCTGCGGTGATTACGGGCTGCCGGCCCGACATGTTAGCCACGTACCGGTCAATGGAACGAGGACCAGTGCGCCACTCCTGTAGACAGCGTCGGCCAAAGCCCGCAGCCACGACCGGTGGCAGACCATGTTCCAGAAGCTGCGGACTGTCCGCCTGAACAGTCCTTGATCGTAGTCCCACGCATCACATGTAAATGTCTCCGTGGGGCCGCTGCCGTTACCGACTGTGGGATGGACGTAGGCTTAGCACTGGCTGTAGCCGCCTCTTTCATCCAGGGGTATGCCCACGTTTTTCCAGGTCTCGACCAACAGATGGGAGAACTGCGGTGGAGGCTTGCACCAGTGGTCCACGGGGCCCGAGATGAGGGTGAATGACTGGCTGTAGCATAGCAGGGCCACCATGGCGGCGATGCCGAATGAGAGCGTCCGCCGTTGGTAGCTGCCGTGGACATACGATCCACCAGTCTGCACTTCGTCGGTCGATGCTACGCCGGTGGCGGGCACCATGGAGAAACTGACGGACGCGGCGGATGGCGTGCCCGACCTCGGACTGCCGGCGCGCGACATGACGGTGGGGACCAAGGTGCTGGGTTGGTCGAAGGGATTCGCGACGGCTAAGGTAAGGGCATACGAAGAGCAAGAGGCCATTTTGAGCCTTAGTATGGCGGACGTGGAAGGGCCTGCTGCTTCGTGATACTGTTCTTTGTGAGAACGTGAATTCGTGGCTTCCTCGGAGATGGTGATAGTGGCAGTAAAGAAGGTGAAGACAGCAGTTGTGTTTCTAAAGGACGAATGAACTGAACAGAAAAATAGTGAAGGCATCCGAAATAAACCCCCGTAACCAATATGCCAGCCGCCGTTCATTGCCTTATGTTGTAGTGAAATAGTGTTTTTTGACCAGTGGGATGCATGCATCTGTGCTTAAGTGGTTGTGAGCTATCTTAGCCAAGGTGTATATGACCTTACTTAATTGCTGTCCTTTTACCGAAAGCGCGTAGCTAAGCATATATGTAGCAAAACTAGAACCTTCAACACCCATATGTGACCTATCGAATGCCCTAGGGAATAAACTGCGTTAATTGATTCGTTATGTTTCTACAGGAATAAGACCAGTCTAATTTACTTTGGGTGAGGAACACTGCAATGAGTTACTCCAGGAGTCATAGCGAGAAGAGTCAGAGGATGGAGGGAAAATACGCTCATCTGCCAAATCGCAGGAATACTAAGCGATGGCCAGAAACGTAAAATGTGCACTAAAGGTTATCAAGAAATCAGGCAACAAAGTCTTCCAAATATGGGAGTGCATGAGTTGTGGTCTGTTTCAAAAAGTATCGCAAACATTTTAAACCTAAGAAGTTCTGCAACGCAGTAAAAGCGCGCCTGAAATTTGAGTAAGACACTGATAGCGACATGTGCGTGAATATTTAGTACAAGCATTCATAGTAAGTATGATTGCATACGCGACTCCATCCCTGAATCTTAGTCGCAAGAGGAGGAGAAAATAGACAAGTTAATACGAAGTGCATACAAAATAGCTCTCGGCATCCAACTGAACTCCTCAATGGAGAAACTGCTTAGTATGGGAGTCCACAATACCTGTGCGGAGATCATTAGGGCAGTACGAGAAGCGCAAAATTGGAGGCTTAGCTCCTCAATAGCAGGCGGGCTGATTCTAAATTCCCCAGGGGAGAGCGAGAGGAATCCCCCGTATACTGCAGAGCTAATCCCCTTAGACATACGGAAGCATCTCAAAATTTCCAGTATGCCTAAAAACATGCACCCAAAGCATGATAAAGAAAGGAGAAGACATAGAGCTTGAAGAATAATAATCTTCCCCGGGACGCGCCGGGGGACATAGCCTTCTGTGACACAGCCTGCAGGACTGATGGCGCCTTGGTCATTGCCGCCGTTGATGGTAATGGGGAGAAAGTGACTGTAGCATCCGTTAATACTAGGAATGCGTTAGTGGCAGAGGCGATTGCCCTAGCGTCTGTCAGTACCAAAGCCAAGATCATCTTGTCTGACAATAAAGTAGCTGTTCACAACTTTCCAAAGGAGTGCAGGGCCTGGAGGCGGCTTCAGGTCGATTTTTTCCGTACTTTATGCTACACGATGAAGATACTGGTGAGCCTGAGCTCTGCAGTAGCTGCCACAGAATGAATTCAAATAATCACTTAATTTGGGAGTGTCAGAGTTCTCCTGGGGCTAAATCGCAAAGCATTCCAGACTATGACGGAAATAAAGTTCATTCATTCTTCCATGTGCGTGAATATTCTGGGGCTGTGCATATGGTAATAAGTAACACTATAAACCACTTTAAACGTTATAAAAAATCTCCGCGCTGGAGATACTCCGCACTGGAGAAACTGGCTGGACAACCACTGGACCACCACTGGAAATGGCTGGACCACCACTGGCTTAGTAATAGCCATTTTGATTTCCAAAAGCGCACGATTTGCCTTTTAAATTGAGGTCAAATCATGTCTCGCCGTTGCTCGGCAACTCCGCGCTCCCCCGACGCCGTTTTGGTCTTGTTCGAAAGCTCGCGTCTCCAGCTTTTTTTTTAATCGGTAAGCAACCCTGGGATTTTTCCGTTCGCGAACAAAATGACAGCAAAGAAAACGTGCCCGCCGCGTTGTCATTGGTTAGAAAAGCCATGTGATCAAAATGGCGCTCTATGATTGGGTAGGCCTCGGGTTAGGCTTGTCTGCTCCAGAACCGCGGCGCCGTTTTGAGAGAGTGCCGCGCGGCTCGTGTGGATGGAGTATCACTCGTTTCATCGGTTCGGCGCCCGGAGACGGCGAAAACGCAAAAGGCACAAGGAGTCTGGACTATCGCAGCCTCCCCGGAGCGAAGATCAAAGTGCGGATGGCGCGCTGCCAACCGCACCGTGAACGATCGTGAAGCGCGTCGCAGACCCGCGCCGTCAACAACGACGCATCGCTAGTGCTGTTACCGGCTCCGCTCCCGAGCAAAAACGAAGAAAACGCTGTTTGAATTGACGCAGCCTCAGCAGGGCGAAGGTGGAAGTGTTATTGGAGCGCTGCCAAGCGCATGGTGAACGGCCGTGAAAGCGCGTCGTGGACGCGCGCCGTCAACAACGACGCATCGCCAGTGCCGTCGCTGGCTCCGCTCCCGAGCAAAAACGAAGAAAACATAGTTCGAGTCGACGCTGCAGTTGACACAGCCTCTGCAGGGCGAAGGCCAAAGTGTGGTTGGCGCGTTGCCAACCGCGTCGTGAACCACCGCGAAGCGCATCGCGGACCCTCGCCGTGGACGACGCCACACCTCTAGTACCATCGCCGGCTCTGCTCCCGGGCAAAAACGATGTGCTGCTCGAGCGTCGCCAGCCGCGTAGCATCGATGCTGGAATTATGGCCGATAGCGATGTGGTGGAAACTAGTGCCCTTGAACGAGAGATACTTCGTTTTGAATTGACGCTAGCGACAACGCGGTAGACGAGCATTTAATCGCGTCTGTTTCTGAGGCCCCACCAAGAGGTAAAAAGTTACCTGTGGGCATCATTATGATGTCAAAAACGCGGCAGAGAGATGAAATGCATCCTGATTATGCCCCTGGTGCATTCCTCTGAGGTTGAAGTTGTTCTTGTGGCATAAAGATGGAAACGTTTATCGTCGTTTTCTCAAAATACCAATTTTGACACAATTGCAATAGTGCAGGGATGATATCTCTGGTTCTGGGTAGGCTAGCTTCATAATTCTTTTTTTGTTGGAAAGATGAACTCACGGAGAGTGAAATAAAACTAAACCAAGACCAGTTGCCAATCAGCATAATTTTAAAACAATACATTTCGCCTGAGCCGCCATATTGAATTTTCCTTGGCAAAGTTTAATGCGCTGTAACTTCTGCTCAAATGGGCCTCAAACATTCATATTACCTTATTTCACACAATGTACATTCTAGACCATGCCTGTATGTTAAACCTCACTAGGGCCTTTACAGTTACATATTTAAATTACCTGCATGTTTTAAACAAGGATTATAAAATATTTTGAGAACAACGTTTCACTGAAAAACTTAAAGGATATTTAAAATCAGCATATAGAAATACAGAAACATGTTAGGTTTTATGAATATCTATCAAGAAATAAGGAAAATAGTTCTGAGAGGGGTGTCCCCCCTTAATATAATTGAAGTGCGTTGTTTGCATAGTGTGGCTTTTCTAGCAAAATAGGGCTACGTATGTAGCTTAAATTTCGGCAATGGGTGATCAGTATGCTGAAATTTGTTTGGTGCTTCAGTTAACTCCAAACTTTGTTGAGCTGTTGTAGCACAGTTATTGCTGAGCCCAAAGTTCTAGATCTACTGACAACAGCAGGTGCATTCCAATGGAGGTGAAATGCATAAACATGCATGTGTTGTGGGAGGTTAGCGCATGTTAAGGAACCCCATGTGGTCAAAATCGCTCCAGAGCCCTTTACGATGGCGACTCTCATAGATCAGGTGCAGCTTAGTGACTTGGGACGCATGTACCACACTTGACACAGTTCGTGAACAGCTTTAGCTTTGCCTACATTCTTGAATCAAGCTACTTACTCAAGGTGTTGTGCTTTCCTGAATAGCAACAATTTATGTGCCAGAACTGCACAGCAGTTTGATCATTCAATCTTGGTGTTGAGACCTGAAAGTAGTAATTCACTTATTTTTGGTGATAATTGGGGCGTACACAATGTTCCAGAATTTCACCGCACACCTCAAAGAATCATGTACATTTTCCTGATATATCACACTTTAGAGCGCGACGGTTTGATTTCCAGGTTGTGAGCGGGCATCGCTGCCACTATCGAGTTGACTTTGCCATCAAGGAATGCACCATTGTGTATTCGGTGAGCAAGATGGGTTGCCTTGAATGGGCATGACAATTTAAGTTCTGCGTTGCTGCCACAGGAGGAAACAAGGCATGCTATTCTTTATGAGGCATTGTGCACCATGGTCCTTTATAGCAGCAGCAATGCAAGAAACACAGCCTATGAAGCCAAGTGCTTGCTCATGCTGATAATGTGATAGTGGAGGCATCCATTGTGGCTCACATGCTGCCACAGAGAATCGGGAGGAGGGGGTTGCTGTCAGTATTCCAATTTGGGAATTTTGCCGGTCTTGGTCATCCCAGCCATAGTTGCACTGGAAATACTCTTTTCTTTTGTCGCACAGCATGCATCTGCTGAAATTGCAGAAAATATGTGCCTGTAGGAAGTCGGTGGAGGGGGGACCATGCACTTTGGCACGTTAGTTCAGGATTACCATGTGTGATGGTCAGGGGCGTTGGCACTCGGTTGGTGAGCCCATGGTGGCAGGGCTGAATCCCAGCCACGGCAGCACAACTTCGATGGAGGCGAAAAACAAAAGGGTCCCAAGTGCTGTGCAACGTCAGTGTACGTTAAGGAACCCGAGGTGGTCTGAGTTAATCCGGAGCCTTCCACATGCCATCCCTCATAGCTCATGGGCAGATTTAAGACGAACATTAATAAAGAATGTCAATAAAGGGGTTTCTTGAAGTTCATAGATTTTTTGTTCTGTTTGATTAGGGGCTGTGATGAATATGTGCACTGCTTTGGAGTTGTGTTATATTCAAACCAAAACTGTTTGAGACTATGCTAGATTGCATGGCATGAAGTGCTTGCAGAAAATGGCTTTAGACTACCTTGAGCTTGGCGCATGATGGCCTTTAGCTGCCTATGAGTCATAAAACCGAACACAACACCAACATGCTTTGGATTAACTATGTGCTTGGCGCATGATACTTTGATGTGAAACAAGTCCAAAATTTCTAATATCCAGCAATCTTCTTTTTTACACTGTTACAAGGAGGCTGTTATGGCATGTGTCTCATGCTACATATGTTCACCATGTGGATAGACTGGATGTCTTAAATGTGATAGTATTCTCGGGTCCCAACAGTATTGGCAAGCACTGCTCTGTCATCATTTATCATGATCTCTCACTTCCAATTCTTCTAGTATGCTCACAGCATAACAGACTTGTGTATCTAATTGCACTGCATGAATTGCTTAGTGCTGTGGCCAGTTATTATTGCATATGATGAGTAAAAGATAGTAGCATGGTATGGTGTTATAGTTATAGAAAGTACATGCAGTCACCGACCGATTTTTCGGACTCAAAGGGACCCGAGAAATTATCTGAATAATCGAACAGTCCGAAAAATCCGTGAAGTACAAAAAATCACTTTATTGAGACTAAATCGGCTTAAAGATGTCACTGATTTTACCTTGCGGCAAATTTCTCTTGTTGGCGACAATTTCCGCCTGTATTTGCACCAAGGTCTTTTCACTGTACATGCAAGGTCACCGCATTTAGTTGGAATACTTCCCTTGCTTGTTTGACCAACCCAGCGAGGTCATGTTGTCCATAGTCTGAGTGTGCACCACACCGCTCGTTAAACACAAGCAAAGATAAGGCACTTTTCTTTCAAAGTGTTGGAACCGCCGGACGCAATCACAAAGCGGCGAACAGATGTAACTTCGTAAGAACTGAGCGCCACTCGCTCAACGTGGTCAGAGATACCCAAGTGACGAAATGGCGATTGGCAAACGTATGAGACCCGCCACGATGGCTCCCATGTTCTGGCGCCCATGTTCTGTGTGATGTCAGTGCACGTTAAAGATCCCCAGGTGGTCGAAATTATTCCAAAGGCCTCCATTATGGCACCTCTTTTTTCCTTTCTTCTCTCAGTCCCTCCTTTATCCTTTCCTACCGAGATGTGAGATAGCTCCTGCACAATTTCCTTCCCAACAACCAACTTTCAACGTATGGGACAAGCGATAACTGCCCGCGACAAGGCGACAAAAGCAAGTTAGCAGCGATGACAATCCGGCTGCCCCCTCGAAGTGTAAGAGATCGCAGGGATCTCTACTGGCAACAACGAGCTACCAAAAGTGTGTCAAGCCAAGCCAACTGCAGCATAAATCCATCTCAGTCCAAAATGGCGCCTTTTGCACCGCCTAAAAGCCAATAAGATGGCCGACTTTGGCCCGCAGGCGACTGAAACTAGTCTGAAATTTCCGTGGTGAATATGTATGGGCTTCTAGGGGGAGACGAACTGTTCCTCATCGGGGTCCGAAATATCCTACAAGTCCGAATTATTGGAGTCCGAATTACCCGTTGGCTACTGTAATATGTTGCTATGTATAGTGCAGTCTACTTAAAACGATACTGAGAAAACGCGAAATCCGATGGTTATAACCGATTATCGTTATATCTGGACGGGCCAAAAAGCTCCCTGCTCCTTACGGGGGTCATCGCTATCGCAGCTCTCCGCACCGCCACAGTTCTTGAAACGGCGAGATTAGTCTGCTGCTCATTGTTGTCATAATTGCCCGCAGCACCGAATATTTGAAGCGGCAAAATTGTGAGTAATGTGGACAGAGCACTCAAGCTCATCTGGAGCATGCAGAACTTCTTTCACGTGTTGCATATTTGTTGCACATTTCAACCTTGTGATGTTCTTTGCTTTCAAGATGCATTTCCTTATCCTTTACTGTCTTTTCAACCCCTCCCTGGTCCTCTACTGCTTTTCACTCTGGTTTACTCTGGAAGTGGAGTCCAGGATAGGAGACTTTTTTCTTCAACATCAAACTTTTGTATTGACTTATGTTTTGCTCTTCCTGCTTTCAGGACATCATCATCCAGCAAGATGACGAGATCAGGCTGAAGATTGTGGGCACTCGGGTCGATGCATCATGCATATTGAGTACTCTATCGATTTGCCTCGCTCGGTGCCTAGTCATTTACGGTTTACACATTTTTACGATAGCACATTTGAGGGCAGATGTGCCATGGACCTCAGTATAGCTGGAGGTGAACTAGGCTAGCGGTGCAGTCCTGTCATCTCATCAAGTCTCTTATTGCTACAACTCTGATAAATGAAAAAACGGACAAGAGGTACATTAGTCAATTCGATTATGGCTCCAGCAAAGTAAGCTGTATGAGATTTTGGTGAATCTTCCAGTTGTGTTCTAGATTTTTCTTTTATTTTGTTCATGCCATGAAATTCAGGTACAGAGGTATAGTAATGACTGGTAGATCCATCAGCGCTCACGTGGGCTACTTTGAATGACATGTAATCATAAGAAGGTATTTTGACATTGTTATCAGCCACGGCTACATTCATGAAAGGACAACGGCATCTCCCTCTGAACTCTATTCACAGCCCATTTGACTTTCTGTCATTCCCTGCTATGTTTGCCTTCCCTTGGGAACCACTCTGTTACCCTAAAGCAGGGGTTCCCAAACTTTTTTGCCTCAGCAGCCTACAGTGTGTGCCAAGACCCCTCCCTCCCTGCATTGTGTTGTGTCACTGCTTCGGTTGGTGTTGCTTGTGATTGGACACTTCGTGGTTTCAAAATGTCAGTTTTTTATGAGCAAGTGTTTCTTTTCTTGAATCACTTTTTTGTGAAATGCCTATTTCTCACCCATGCTGAGACCTAAGAATGGAGAAAATCACAGTACAAGACAAATGTCCCACGGCATTTGCATGCTCGGTTAGCTGGGCTGCACACAGAATCATGTTGTGCCGTGCCAAGAGCTTGCTGTAGCAAAAGCTTGCGCTGCCGCCGCCACACTTAAAAGCCACGCTTAAAAGTTTCGGCAGATATAGGGTGGTTGGTTTTTGTCTTGGGTTCGCTCGGCTAGCTTGGAGGTGCGGCCCACTCTTTCAGTTGCCACACACACATGCTGTGCTATCTGCTGGCTAGGAACAGAAGTGAAAATGCAGGCTGATTATGATGAGGCTGAGCTGAGGTTTAGTATTGGGAAATGAGAGGTGTATTGTTGCCGCTGCAGTGCTGAGCCCTGTCTGGCTGGTCCAACATGCAAGATACTTTAGCTTTTCAAAGTTATGTTATAGTAAAAACTAGTTTTAACAAACAAGTCACTCTCATCTGCACGTGGCCACAAGAAGTGCACCAGAAAATTGGGACTAGCCAGTGTGGGTGCTCGCAGATTTCGAAAAAGCAGCCTGCAGAACTCAGTCTGGGAACCCCTGCCCTAAAAGACCATCAGTTCTGTGTTTTTCACATTGCATTACCCCACCCAAATCTATTTCCTCCTCTTATGATTTAATAAATGAGAGTGTTGTTCCCTAACCCACTCTGTTATCTTCCTGTCTTTTAAAGTTACCGTTATCAATTGCCCTTTCTGTATATCACAGTGCAGTCTGAAAATTTAGCTTTAAGCCTTTCGGTTCACATTTAGGTTTTAGCTCTGTACATGCGTACTGGCTCGATGCATCTGTTCAATACTTTTCTTTTGAGAAACACTGGTAAGTTGCTGTTCACAGCCTAAGAGTGCCTGCCATATGCACTCCAACCGTAAATATTTCACATTCTAATTTCTCTTATGTTGTCTTGGAACTGCGGTTACTTCTTGGTCTAGAAAGATGCACTCGCTTACTGCTTCTTTTACCTGCTGTCATGAACTGTTGTTCCGACCCCACATCGTTGATCATTATTTCTGTGTTCTTCATATGTTAGCTATAGAAGCTTGCTGTTCTACTTAAGCGTTCAGGTGCTGAATCAGGTCTTGCAATTCCTCCCCAGATTTACTTAACCAGACCAAACCAAATATTACTAAGGTCTTCTTTTTTTAAACCGTAAAATGTCGTTGGCTCAACCGCGGCAAATTTGGCCAGCTGAATTGAACTGTCATCATTATCCTGGCTAGCACCCGCGTGTGTCTGTGCTGCTGAGCATCCATTAATTCAGATGCAGCTGTGCTCACACTGGTTAATTCAGGCGGGCCTCAGACAGAGGGTTGTCTTGGTGCAGCAGGCGATCATCAAAATATCACTAAGGTGACAGTTTGGGCTAGTTGATGTAGCATAACAATGAGTATACAACACTGAAGAAACAAGACGCAAGTGACAAACATGGAGGATAAGCACTCATTCATGTCTCCACTTGTGTCCTGTTTCTTCAGCGCTATATATAATTGTTACTATTTCGAAAGGATCCTGAATAGCACAATGTGATGTTGCCCATGCACTCTGATATGCATGCAGTAGCAGGTGTTACACTGTTCGTGGAGCTGAGAAATTGTCTGGCTGCATAGTTTTCACGTCAGTTTTAGGAGTTTTAAGCGCAGCTTCTCTGCGTTTTGGACACTGATTGGCACTTCGCACGTCTTTTACATTTTATACCTGTCGTATTCCGCTGCTGACAGGTGTTTCCCTTGCTTCCGTCAAATTGGCTCTTTCTCTCTTTCTCCCAGTGCACTGAAAACAGTGCACCCATCACATGTCATTTGTTAGTAATGCTGGGGAGCCTCCTCACATGCGACGCTGCCACTTGTGATGAGGAGGCTGTACTGCTACCACGTTTAACCCGTGAAGGAGGCCGCAAAGGCTTTACCATCTAGGAGCTGCTCTGCTTTGATATTCTTGAAAGTGCGTGTGCAGTAAAGCATCAGATTGAATCACGGAAAATCGTTATTGCCGCACAGTTTTCGTTCCAAAAGCAGGCGACCATTTCCCAGCTTCTCACCAAATAAATTTGCTGTATTCATGATGGGAATGTTTTTCGCACTTTTTTTTGGAGGGGTGGGGGCACATTCAATAAATAAAATATTTCTGCAGATTCCTGAAGTACTGAAAGTTTATGATATAGGATTGGCATTTGTAGAATCCTTGCTAAGATTCTTTGTCCGGAAGTTTTTAAAAAATTCTTAAAGTAGTAACACTTGCTTTACATTCGACTTCCATCTAACTCAAAGCGGCTAGAAATCTTAAATTACGCAGAGCGTTTTTAATACACCTGCTTTTGACGGCAAGCACCGTAGTGCCAGTTTATATAAATTGAAGTTCAAATGTGCTCATGGTGCACACATTTAAGACATTCCTAGTACACCGCAGCACACTGCAGTGCTATCATTTACTTTTCTTCTGAATTGTAAACTAGGGTGTCATGGAAGTCGATGCTGTCCTGGCTGAAATTAAAAGGAAAGAAGTTTGGGCAAGGCATAGAGCAGATATCGAGTGCTATTTTGTGGCCAGTTTCAGTCATGAGTCCTGAACATTGGTCTTAATCTGCAAAGAAGCGTGAAATCTGCTTCAGTATAGCGAAATACAAATTGACGACTGGAACGCGAGGCGCCCGGGTTGCGGTGGAAGGATGGAATGAACAACTCCTAGCCAATGATTGCAGCATCTGAATGTGTACCACGATTGGCACAGAGCATAGATAATAGGAGTACAGCCCTTTGCCCTATTGTGGATGTGACGTAGCTTAATAGTGCTTATCTCCAGAGCCTACCAGACTATGCTTGAGATGTGCAGTGGACGCTCACTTAATTGAATTTGAACATCTAGTTTATTCAGTCCTGCACTAAAAATGCGCTCCTTTTTTATTTAAACACTATATAATTTGTATAAATAAAACAGTTGTCTCTTTCGAGTTATAATGAAACTGTGGTCTTATACAGTCGCAGCTGTGTATGTGTTTCGATTGTCTAAGACCGAAGAAACAAGTCTCGGCATCTTAATGGTAGTTCATCATGGCTATCCTGCTACATGCCTTATCCTTTTTTTTCTCTCTGTATTTAACCCTTGGTTCTGTGTTGTAGGCTGGAATCATGATCACTGCAAAAGGTGTCCTAACTCAAATATCCAATTGTCAGATCACTGAAGACATTTATAATACTCAAGTCGACAGATACAGTGATCGACTCAAGTGCTGTCTGACTGTTTAGTCAGCGATTGATAACTGGCATGGACTTAATCTGGTATGAAGTTAATCTTCCAAACTTTGCAGTCTGGATTTAAATAAAGTGTCCCAGTTCTATTATATAAGAAACACAAGTCAGCCATATCCACCGATTTTCTTTTTGAAGGGGCACATTGGGAGACAGGGATAAAATATTTTTTGTTTTGTTTTTTATTTATTAAGGCTGAAGTTAAACAGTAAAAGTGTACTTAACAGAGTGCAGATGTGATCTGCGTACTGTTCCTTGGCTCTTAACTCCACCTATGATTAGATATCTGGGCAACCAATCATTTGACATGCCCTCGACCTGACTGTTCTTGCTGAAACCCCAGCTGATCTGAAGTTGCTGTAGGTACTTGTGCAAATGTGAAACCGCATCTGTGGTATAGTTTGTATATTTTGTTTTTTAACTGCAATTTTAGTTGAAGAGTTGCCACCTAGGTTATTCGTTGTTCGGATCATTCTGTTTCTTATTTTTCTTCGCTTTCTTGTTCTTCTGTTCTGGCTGTTCTGTTTATACTAGATTTATTTTCATTACTTTCTTCTGTTTGCTTTAGTTTTCTGTTCTTTAGATTCTTCTTAATTTTTTAGTTTTCCTGTTTTGCGTGTTGAACTCATCTACATAGGAAAAGATATTGTTTATTGAATCTGTCGGGCAATATGCAGGTATGTATATAAGCCAATAAGCTTCATTTTTTTGCAGTTTGCCGTTGGCACACTTATGGATGACACTCTCGGTAAGTCAGCAAACCAACAAAGAAAATCTCCCTGTGACTCGGGAGATATCTCTATTTTTTACCATTTGTTGTCATTGGTTACTTGCTTGTTCATGTTCATCCTGCAGCTGCTAACGGTTCTGATTCATTGTAAAATGTTAGGTTGAACAAATCAACAGAATTGATTAGTAAAGTGGTGGCTTCTGTAACTAAGTGCTCCCATGTAAATACAGTACTCTTTTTACACATATTTTCAGTGACTGATATCTCTTCAGCAAGGCGGAAATTTTGGCGAGTTGGTAAGTGTTCATTTTCGCTCTCAGCGCAACACGAACGGGACACAAGACGAAGGACTAGCACAAACAGCGCCTGTTTGTGCTAGTCCTTCGTCTGGTGTCCCGTTCGTGTTGCGCTGAGAGCGAAAATGAATATCTCTTCACAACTGCCGTGACTGGATAAGTTCGTGGTGGTGGTGGTAAACACAAGAAATAGATGCTGCTTTACCTGGCTTTTCTGAGGTTGTCTGTAGAAGACGCAAAAAGACGCAATAAATTCCTGGGCTATATCTCTTTCAACAGTGTCAGCACTGTACCTATCAGCAAAGGGAGGTGATAGGCAAAGGAATGTAAACGGACAGCACAGTCCACTTCAGAGCAGTGATCAAGCTATCCAGCTCACTTAGTTAATACTTCATGGGATAGGCCATGAAATTGATATACGCCTAAAGCTGTTCTTTCACCTGTGCATGCATTGGGGTTCATGGAAGCGAATTCATTTCTCGGAAATGTGTGTTTGAGGGCAGTAAGCACCATTGCACTATGTGGCTAGTAGTGCAGCATTTCTCGAAGTCTGGCATACTTTATTTTAAGCTTGGTAGGAACGGAACACATGAAAGCTGATTGGTGAATGCAGTTGAACTGGCTGCATCTGTTCTTGAATTATGCCTAATTCAGTATTCAGAGAGTTGTCCAGTCAGTTGTTCACACTAGTTTAAGCACGTCCTAAGACATGCCATTTGCTTCGGAATATAATTGTGTACCCCACTTGAAGCTTTAGCAGCAGCACGCTTTGAGTCAGTTCACAGGTTGTTAGTTTCATTTCGTGCCACAAACCTATGGAGCAAGCTACCAGAACTGTTGGCTTATTTACATCATTTCCTTCATCTGAATGGGGGCCTTATTTAAGCTCGAACATCATACTGGTGTTGAAAAGATCTACACCTTGTACATATTGTTCTCTAACTTGTCATTGAATTCAACTTTGTGCCTTTTTCTTTTAAGCTTTGTGCTTGAACAGCAAAGGTTTCACTCACTTAATATATATATATATATATATTCACTCTAGCATTTGGCGCATGATAGGCTTAGTTGCTTGTTCACCAGCAAACCCAATTATATCTGACCAGCTTTTTTAATTGTAGGCCTACACAAACTACTGCACTAGGTGCTGCGCTTCGAGGTTGGTATACCTAGTTTTACCCAGGGACTGTCAGCAAATACTTTTTCATTCCATTTGCAGGTGCCTGGCTAGTTAAGCATTAGCCAATACTTCTTGCCTTTGGTAACCTGTTTGCTTTGTAAAATTCATCCTTCAGATTACTTACATGTACAGAATGGTTACTGTAAGTGTTCTTGCTGCACTAATACCACGTGTGTACCCTCTACAGCAAAAGTAAGCAGGCCACCATGAACACAGCTGGGGCAGGCTTGTAGCATGGCAATGGTGGTGTGTTCGGCAGCATTCACTGACACTTGTCGGTTGCCAGGGTAACCTGAGCCCGCACCCACAGCTTATTTCTCTGCGTGATAAAAAGTTGCCTGGTAGCATGGACGGCATCCACTTTCACGCATTGAGAGCATAGCACAGTTCGATGATGGCGCTGTGCAGTGCAAAGGGTGCTTCTTCACTCCTCGGGCCGACACCGTGAAGTTGGAGCACATTACGTTCTTGGCTACAATACCTAGCTCATTTCTTTTCAACCCCCCCCCCCCCCCCCAAATGTGCAACATGTTGCTTTTCCTGTGCATTGAGGCTGTCTTTGGAGTAAAATTGGTTGTGGCTGCTGATATTACAATGCACCTCTCTGCACAACGCCTACTCTGTCCATTCTGTTTTGCAGCCAGAGTGCACATAAATGAAGCAGATTTTAGATCATTTGGAGTGTGCTTCTCATTGCCAACAGGTGTTGTAGGCAAGGCAATATTATTATATAACAGCAGCTTAGGAAGCTCAATGGCTCGTCAAGTTGATGTGCGCCGTAGCGCTTGTGCTAGTGTCGCTGGCCTGGCAACGTATAACAGCGGCATCAGTGCTCTGCCGCTAAGTTTAGCGGGCATGGCGACGCCACCAGAAGCTTAGTGTGCCCTGCATGAATTAGTGGCACCAATCAATTTGAAGCGTCGAGGCATAAAACATCACAATTAATTAATATCGATTTAGGTGTGGAACATGTGTGGTTTTGGTAGGTCATGCTTTGGAAGCCCGATGAGGTCCTTGTGCTATCCCCAAACCAGGCTGGGCACAGTTTATGTCTCCGCAATTTTTTTTGTCTGGCCTTCCTATTGTATGTGTCTTCCAATCACGGTCTCGTCTTTCGAATGTTTTAATTTCACACTGGCTAAAGCTGCATAATATTTCTGCTATTTTTTGCTTTGCACTGTCACATTAAGTGAACTGATATTTTCAGGAGGAAAAGTATCTCACTGTTGCTGAAAAACTCGTTTGGTTTTGCTTAGTGCAGCAAAAACTGCCCTTCATTTCCAGGCAACATAGTGTCACTAATCTGTTTAGCCAGTATCTCACAGAAAAGTGATAAGCAGACATGAAGCGTTAGAAGCGTGCTGAAATTGGTTAATAGCCTGCTTCATTGCCATACACCGCAGCTGCATTAAGTGGATGGGCAGAACAGAAGCAGTCATGGAGAAAAGTGCACTGAATTTTCGGCAGCCGGTCCTCACTTTATTTCGAAGACACTCCATGTATGCAGAAAAGCAGTTCCTTGCCCATTTCTTCAATGACAGGAGCAGTGCACTGAAATTGAATGTGCAATTTTGTAGCTAGAACGCGAAGCTTTTAAGCTTCGCAGTGCTTGCCTGAAAGCAGTGAAGTGTCACCTTTTTAGCGTACAGTGCCCTCGCGCAGCGTTACTGCACTTGAAAATCATGAGATCGCATAATCGGGGGACATTTTATCATCCAGAGGAAGAAAATGAAGGCGCAAATGCATGTCAGCATGGTTATTCTGATAGCTCGCAAGCACCGACGAGGGCGATATACTGTAGCACCGCTGTTTGGCTGTGAGCCCACTCCAGCTTTGTTCATGGCTGCCTGGCTAGTTTTTGACAAAGGCAGTGCATGCATCATTCAGCAATACATGTTGCTGTGTAGCTGGTTCACTGGGGCTAAAGGGAAAAAAATTCATTGTTTTTTAAGTATGAACACAAGACACTCATCACAGGACTAGCGCTGATACCGGCTGTGTTTACACGCCCCTTTATATGCTTGTGACGAAGATCGTATGCACGTGCGCAATGCATGGACATATGCAAAAAAAACTGCTTTAGTTGAGGAGCAAAAATTATTCTCTATCACCTACAGTTTAGCATCTTTCCTTCACCAGCTAGCAAAAAGACTAATGTACAGCGGCGGTGGCCTAGTGGGTTGAGCATCCGCCTTGCATGTGGCAGCTGTGGGGTTTGATCCCCAGTGCTGCCTGGTACACACTGGTGACACAAAGTTCACAAGTGTTCCCCTGACTTGCTGCTTGGCTTCTGAATGTGTGGAAAATGAGTCTTTGATCCCACATTGTAGGGACAAAAATACCTTGCGCCATGACACTATTTTCCATCGCTTCACTTGTGCCAATAAAATTCAGCATCATCATGATTTAAAAGTCTGAATAGTTAATCAAGCATTCATTCGTATGCATCATACCTGTACACCTGGACTGCCATTCCTAAAGAGTTTTATCCCTGATTGTGCTTGTAGTTGATGTGTGGTTCTAAGGTTAGTCACTGGAGGCAGAGTAGTGATTAAAATTGTGTGTACTCTGTCACAGTGAGTTTGGCTGAGCTCTGTGTATTGACCAAAATTTTTTGTCTTTTTGAAATTATTTTCGTAGGTCTCAGCTGAACAGGTGGAGCTTGAGTCATCACCTTATTGCACATCAGTCACTGTTCGCGGGCCTGCCATCTGTGTTTTTCATGTGGCTGCTGGCACTGGCTTGTGCTTGTTTTGAAGTTTGTTGTACAGAGAGATAAGTAAAAACTCTTGTAAGTGTTATGGCTTGACCTTGAATTGACCTACTTTGAAGACAAAGCGGATCGCAATTATACTACTTGTGCAAAAACTGCTTTGGTCCAAAGAGCTGCAGTCCGTAGTTAACACTTCTTTTTTCTGCACCAGTAACATGTAGTAGTAGCAGCAGCTTAACTGTTTCTATGGCCTTTGAAATTTTGTTTTAGTACCATTGCTACTACAGAAGTGGGGCAAGCATTCCAGTCTCAAATCTTGGGCTTAGTATCTGGGAATATTTTATGTCCAGCGTTGGGAGCTTCACAGACAGACACCAGTTATGAAGCGTGCATTGGTTTTTGTGGTGCCCTGCAACTTTTCACATTGAGTACTTCTGAACTGTTCTGCGTACTGCCATACAAGGCAAGATTGTCTGCTGATTTTTAAATTTCAGCCCAGTTGTATTTTCTCTCGTGGATAGTCATGGGCAGTCTACAGTTTCAGGTAGTTAGACATGGGTAGTTTCGTAAGTGATGTGTCAATGAAATTTTGCACAGCAGATGTCAGTTGGAACTACTACTCTTAATTGGAAAGTTTGTTTGCACAGCACTAAGAAACATTCCAAATCGGCATTCCTTTGACATAATGGCCAAAATACTAGGTTTTTATAGAGCTATCGTGCCCCAGTTTTGTGGGCCCTACAACATCCAGCCCCATGTCTGCAGACTCTTTAGCTGCATAGTTGACAAGTGATAACAGTGCACTAGCTTTATATCCGCAGAGAAGCTAAGTCACTTTAGATGCTTGAGACTTGCCTGAGTGCTGAGTTTAATGAGATAAAAACGCTTCAGATGCTTTTCACATAACTTTCATAAGGTTGTTTCATCTCGCAGTCAGTAGTTTCGCTCAGCAAGCTTCATCTCGGGGAACAAACGGCTGCCGTTCCTCTCGTTCCTCTCGAAAGGACGAAAAATTGCTTAGAGTATATAGGCAATCGTATAATGTGGTGTAGTAAATATGAGCTAGGACTATTCATTGCATATTTCGCATTTACATCCATCACCTTTTCATTGCTTTTTGGAATTTTGTTTCACCTTTCTATTTCTATGCTCGAGCTGTCTGTGCCTCGTAACTGTCCGAGCCGCAGGCAGTGGCTATGGTACAGAAACCTTGTCAAAAAATGCTGAACGGGTTGTGTCTGAGTGCATGCTCTTGTCCCAGTTTAAGTTTGGAAAGTTAGTCACCTGCTAACACAATGCGATTATCAGAAAGTGAAGCCAGTGTATCATCTAGTGAGCGATAACTTGTGGTCGCGCGCTGAGAGGACGGTAAACTATTCCCAACGCTGTCATCCCTTTATCAGGAGTGAGGAGCCTGCACCAAACTGAATCGTGATAGCTGTTTTCCACATCCATTGCAGTACCCTGAAAGATTTCCTTAACTAAGCTAGAAACTCCGGGGCCTCTAGAGTTCCTGTATTTTCTAAAGGTCTGATAACCCGAAGGAAACACTTCACCGTCTCTTACTTAGTCGTGTAGCTATGATTCTGTAGCAAAAATGTCTGCGTTGAGCATCTGCACCAATGAAACATCAAGCCAATCAATTTTTTTTAATACTTTGGCAGTGTATTAAGAGAACAGCGCATTCAGAATATTGGGACTTCCTATCACTTGGAACTGGTCGTTCATTATTTAGTTTATTTACAGACTGGGTATCCTCATCTCACCCAAAACCCTCTCCATTTATGGTTAGTTTATCATATGCCAGGGACACATTATCCTTACCGCTAAGATTTCTTGGCTTACCAACAGCCCAGAGCTTCTGACAAATTTCTCTGACACACCGAGAGTAGTTCCGTGAGATAACGTATTCAGAGCTTTTTAGTCTATTGCTGTTGCTTAGGATCAGTTCGATATCCTTGTATGATGCAAATTTTGCTATTGTTAGTCGTTTATGCTCAAGAGTGTGTTTGTCTATCCTATGGGCCCGCTGAATCTTCCCTATGTTAACTTTTAACCTGTCCTGACAAACGGTCCTAACAAAGTCTTCAGTAGTTTGCCAGCTTTCGTGTGGTTCCTTGTCTTCGAAGCTATAGAAAATTAGGCTCATCTTTCTGCTGTTATTTTCCAAGTGATATATTTTTTTGGCAGTCATATTGACTTTTTCCGAAAATATTTGCGTACCGCTATTTATACTAACAGTCTCGCGTTCTTTGGTTTCGAGAATGGCAATCCTTGATCCTTGTGAATCTAACCTTACCATGAAATAACCCGTTATGTTTTCAAGCATGCTTTTTCTTTCTATTATGTCACTTAGCATGTCAAAAATTATTGCCTGACCCTCTTGCAAACTTTGAAAGATAATAGCCATTTCAGGACCGGGGTTTTGTTCAATGTCATCCGACAGCAACAACAGTTTGGCGAAGAACGCCTTCACTGACATAACTAGATCGCTCATCTTTTGTGGGAAAGGCAGCAGCAGCAAAAAGCGATCATCACTCCTATAGCAAGGAAATCTAAGTCTTACCTGCAGTTCGAAAAATTGCTTGGCTAGAAGCATGTTCGTGCCATTGCCGCTGCCTTTCCCATTGAAGTAAAAACTGTACACATGGAGCCTTTCTTGCTGAACGTCTTGTAGACTGCCATGTGGTGTCCCCGTCGATGGATGATATGGGTAATCAAACCATTATTCTTTCGGTTGTAATGAAGGCGGCGAATTCCATGGGCGCTATCTTGAGGAGTGTGTGTCCTTGTCACCGAAAGCATGCCGTTGTCACCAATGGCGGAGAGCAGCAATGGCAGTGTGAATAATCGCCTGGTTAGAAGCATGTTCTTGCCGTTGTCACTGCCTTTCCCACCTTTAGGAAGGGTGTCTTGTTCTGAGCATGTTGTTTGCTCAGTGGAAAAAACTGACAGTGGCTTAGCTCGGCCATGCCAGGATATGCGTAGTGAAAGGTTTGTTTCCCTGGCTGAGCTTGTTGTGGTCACTGTATGTTTAGCATTGAGATACATTGGGCTCTATCTCGGCGGCTATGCGGCGTCTTTTACGCTTGCCAGTCTTGCATCTCCGTTTGGCAAGCTGTTCGTCTCTCTGTTCGGGTGCCTCCGCTGCTCTCCCCACCTTCTTGCGCTCATTCTCTCTGTTCAGTAGCCAAGTACCAGGCAACAAGCTCAGGATTGGAAGAGTTACATCGCTATTACATCGCCTTTTATACGCAATGCTGCGCATGTGACGCACGGCCGCCAAAGTGGCTCAGTGGTTAGTGTTCTCGGCTCCTGATTCACAGTACCCAGGTTTGAACCCAACCGCGGCGGCCGCGTTTCGATGGAGGCGAAACGCTAAGGCGCCCGTGCATTGTCAGTGCATGCTAAAGATCCCCAGGTGCTCGAAATTATTCTGGAGCCCTCCACTACTGCTCCCCTTTCTTCCTTCTCTCATTCCCTGCTTTATCCCTTCCCTTACGGTGCGATTCACATGTCCACCGAGATGTGAGACATACTGTGCAATATCCTTTCCCCAAAAACCAATTTTCGTTTTTGTTGGCCTGTGCAATTTTCTATTCATCCATTCTCCAGTCGCAACAACATCCGATGACAGAGATGGGATATCTGTGGTCAGGTGTCGCATTCAGCTCACGCGTGATGCGCACCCCGGTCTGGAGGGCTTCCCTAAGGAGCAGCAAAGGTCTCCTCCTGTTAATCCCAGGTCACAGAAGCTCCGTCGCTTCCACCCGAAGCACACACGTTCAGCCGAGGCAACACCTTACTATTCCGTCAGCAGGCCGGAAACCATCCTTTACCCCTAACAACGTGGAATTAGATTGTAAGACATTGCGTCGAGAGCAGGTTGCAGGAGACACACTATAAATGGCCGCTAGCCCATGGCTGGCTGCAACCTCACTGCCCTGCTCGATTGCCCGTACTTGAATCTTGGGGTCCGAACTGACCAGCACGGCCTCCCACCGCTCGGGAGAAGGGAGCTGTAACAACGTGGAACGCCCCCGCCAAAATCCAGCACGACTGACAGAGTTAAAAATAAAAATTGGTTTTGAGGAAAAGAACGGACGCAGTAACTCTCTCAAATATCTCCGTGGATATCCGAACCGCGCTGTCAGAGAACGGATAAAGGAGGGAGTGAAAGAAGGAAGGAAAAGGTGCCGTTGCGAAGGTCTCGAGAATAATTTCGACCTCCTGGGGATTTTTAACGTGCACTGACATCGCACAGCACACGGACGCCGTTAACGTTTCGCCTACATTAAAACGCGGCCGCCGCGGTCGGGTAATAATAATAATTAGTTTTTGAGAGAAAGGAAATGGCGCTGTATCTGTCTCATATATCGTTAGACACCTGAATGGAGAGGGATAAAGGAAGGAAGAGCTTCCGTACTGGAGGGCTCCACAATAATTTCGACCACCTGGGGATCTTTAACGTGCACTGACACCGCATAGCACACGGGCGCCTTAGCGTTTTGCGGTCGGATTCAAACCCGGGTACGATGGCTCAGTAGACGAGAGCCTTAACCACTACCATGTCGGGCTCATAAAGTTCGGTGACAAAGTTTGGTGATGAGATATTTGAGGGCTGCTATACGCGAGACCTCCTCGATGACCACGGGTTGTCTTCCTCAAGAACACAGTGAACCTGCCGAAGTACAACGGGGTCTGATACCGGCCTACTTTGGACGGTGGTGGCGGTGAAAACATGTAATCATACACGTGTTGGGGTCGGGTAACGCCCTTACAACCACTATTTGGGACGCCTAGTCAGGCACCCCATTTGTGGTTGCTGCAGCCCGGGCGCACTGCGTTAAGGCCGTTTAGGCCGCGAGTGTGCAGCAGCCGGACAAGGTCGTCTCCCAGTCCTCTCGGGTGGGGTTTGGGATAGGGGGTGCGGATGGGTTGTGCTGGCAGTCCCACACCATGTGGTTTCTCCAAAACGGAGTTTCTCCAACGCGGAGTTTCTCCAGCGCGGAGTTTCTCCAGTGCGGTGTATCTCCAGCGCGGAGTTTCTCCAACACGGAGTTTCTCCAGCGCGGAGTTTCTCCAGCGCGGAGTATCTCCAGCGCGGACTTTCTGCAAGACGGAGTTTCACCAACACGGATTTCTCCAGCGCGGAGTTTCTTCAAAGCGAAGTTTCTCCAACGTGGAGTTTCTCCACCGCGGAGTTTCTCCAGCGCGGAGTGTATCCAGTCCGGAGTTTCTCCAGTGCGGAGTTCCTCCAACACCGAGTTTCTCCAACACGGACTTTCTCCAGCACGGACTTTCTCCAGCGCGGAGTTTCTCCAACGCGGAGTTTCTCCAGCCCGCAGTTTCTCCAGCGCGGAGTATCTCCAGCCCGGAGTATCTCCAAGACGGAGTTTCTCCAACATGGAATTTCTCCAACACGGATTTCTCCAGCGCGGAGTTTCTTCAAAGCGAAGTTTCTCCAACGCGGGGTTTCTCCAACGCGGAGTTTCTCCAGCGCGGAATGTATCCAGACCGGAGTTTCTCCAGCCCGGAGTTTCTCCAGCACGGACTTTCTCCAGCACGGACTTTCTCCAGCGCGGAGTTCCTCCAGCGCGGAGTTTCTCCAGCACGGAGTGTCTCCAACACGGAGTTTCTCTAACACGGAGTTTCTTCAAAGCGAAGTTTCTCCAACGCGGAGTTCCTCCAGCCCGGAGTTTCTCCAGCGCGGAGTTTCTCTAGCACGAATTTTCTCCAGCGCGGAGATTCTCCAGCGCGGAGTTTCTCCAGCGCGGAGTATCTCCAGCGCGGAGTTTGTCCAACACGGAGTTTCTCCAACACGGAGTTTCTCCAGCGCGGAGTTTCTCCAGTGCGGAGTATCTCCAGCGCGGAGTTTCTCCAACACAGAGTTTCTCCAGCGCGGAGGTTCTCCAGCGCGGAGTTTCTCCAACACGGAGTTTCTCCAACACGGAGTTTCTCCAGCGCGGAGTTTCTCCAGTGCGGAGTATCTCCAGCGCGGAGTTTGTCCAACACGGAGTTTGTCCAACACGGAGTTTCTCCAGCGCGGAGTTTCTTCAGCGCGGAGTGTATCCAGCGTGGAATTTCTCCAGCGCGGAGTTTCTCCAACGCGGAGTTTCTCCAGCGCGGAGTTTCTTCAGAGCGAAGTTTCTCCAACATGGAGTTTCTCCAACGCGGAGTTTCTCCAGCGCGGAGTGTATCCAGTCCGGAGTTTCTCCAGCGCGGAGTTTCTCCAACACCGAGTTTCTCCAACACGGACTTTCTCCAGCACGAACTTTCTCCAGCGCGGAGTTTCTCCAACGCGGAGTTTCTCCAGCCCGGACTTTCTCCAGCCCGGAGTTTCTCCAGCGCGGAGTATCTCCAGCGCGGAGTATCTCCAGCGCGGAGTTTCTCCAAGACGGAGTTTCTCCAACACGGAATTTCTCCAACACGGATTTCTCCAACGCGGAGTTACTTCAAAGCGCAGTTTCTCCAACGCGGAGTTTCTCCAGCGCGGAGTTTCTCCAACACGGACATTCTCCAGCACGGACATTCTCTAGCGCGGAGTTTCTCCAGCGCGGAGCTTCTCCAACACGGAGTTTCTCCAGCGCGGAGTTTCTCCAGCGTGGAATTTCTCAAATGCGGAGTTTCTCCAGCGCGGAGTTTCTCCAGCGTGGAATTTCTCAAATGCAGAGTTTCTCCAGCGCGGAGTTTCTCCAGCGCGGAGTTTCTTCAAAGCGAAGTTTCTCCAACGCGGAGTTTTTCCAACGCGGAGTTTCTCCAGCGCGCAGTGTATCCAGCGCGGAATTTCTCCAGCGCGGAGTTTCTCCAACGCGGAGTTTCTCCAGCGGAGACTTTCTCCAGCCCTGAGTTTTTCCAGCGCGGAGATTCTCCAGCGCGGAGTTTCTCTATCACGGATTTTCTCCAGAGCGGAGATTCTCCAGCGCGGAGTTTCTCCAGCGGGAGTTTCTCCAGCGCGGAGTTTCTCCAACACAGAGTTTCTCCAACACGTAGTTTCTTCAGCGCGGAGTTTCTCCAGCGCGGAGTATCTCCAAGACGGAGTTTCTCCAACACGGAATTTCTCCAACACGGATTTCTCCAGCGCGGAATTTCTTCAAAGCGAAGTTTCACCAACGCGGAGTTTCTCCTTCGCGGAGTGTATCCAGCCCGGAGTTTCTCCAGCGCGGAGTTTCTCCAACACCGAGTTTCTCCAACACGGACTTTCTCCTGCACGGACTTTCTCCAGCGCGAAATTTCACCAGCTCGGAGTTTCTCCAACGCGGAGTTTCCCCAGCGCGGAGTTTCTCCAGCACGGAGAGTCTCCAACACGGAGTTTCTCCAACACGAAGTTTCTCCAACACAGAATTTCTCCAGCGCGGAATTTCTCCAGCGCGGACTTTCTCCAGTGCGGAGTTTCTCCAGCGCGGAGTTTCTCCAGCGCGGAGTTTCTCCAAAACGGAGTTTCTCCAGTGCGGAGTTTCTCCAACACGTAGTTTCTCCAACACGGACTTTCTCCAACACGGACTTTCTCCAGCGCGGAGTTTCTCCTACACGGAGTTTCTCCAGTGCGGAGTTTCTCCAACACGTAGTTTCTCCAACACGGACTTTCTCCAACACAGAATTTTTCCAGCGCGGAGTTTCTCTAGCGCGGAGTTTCTCCAACCCTGAGTTTCTCCAGCGCGGAGTTTTTCCAACATGGACTTTCTTGAACACAGTTTCTCAACGCGGAGTTTCTCCAGCGCGGAGTTTCTCCAGCACAGAGTGTCTCCAACACGGAGTTTCTCCAACACGAAGTTTCTCCAGTACGGAGTTTCTCCAGCGCGGAGTTTCTCCAGCGCGGAGTTTCTCCAACATGGAGTTTCTTCAACACAGAGTTTCTCCAGCGCGGAGTTTCTCTAGCGTGGAGTTTCTCCAACCCGGAGTTTCTCCAAAGCGGAGTTTCTCCAGCGCGTAGTGTATCAAGCCCGGAGTTTCTCCAGCGCGGAGTTTCTCCAGCGCGGAGTTTCTCCAGCGCGGAGTTTCTCCAGCGCGGAGTTTCTCCAACACCGAGTTTCTCCAACACGGACTTTCTCCAGCATGGACTTTCTCCAGCGCGGTTGTTTTCCAACATGGACTTTCTTCAACACAGAGTTTCTTCAACACGGAGTTTCTCCAGCGCGGAGTTTCTCCAAAGCGGAGTTTCTCCAGCCCGGAGTTTCTCCAGCGCGGAGTTTCTCCAAGACGGAGTTTCTTCAACACGGAATTTCTCCAACACGGATTTCTCCAGCGCGGAGTTTCTCAAAGCGAAGTTTCTCCAACGCGGAGTTTCTCCAACGCGGAGTTTCTCCAGCGCGGAGTGTATCCAGCCCGGAGTGTCTCCAGCGCGGAGTTTCTCCAACACGGACTTTCTCCAGCACGGACTTTCTCCAGCGCGGAGTTTCTCCAGCGCGGAGTTTCTCTAGCATGGAGTTTCTCCAACACAGAGCTTCTCCAGCGCGGAGTTTCTTCAAAGCGAAGTTTCTCCAACGCGGAGCTCCTCCAGCCCGGATTTTCTCTAATGCGGAGTTTCTCCAGCGCGGAGTTTCTCTAGCACGGATTTTCACCAGCCCGGAGATGCTCCTGCGCGGAGTTTCTCCAGCGCGGAGTTTCTCCAACACGGATTTTCTCCAGCCCGGAGATGCTCCGGCGCGGAGTTTCTCCAGCGCGGAGTATCTCCAGCGCGGAGTTTCTCCAACACGGAGTTTCTCCAACACGGAGTTTCTCCAGCGCGGAGTTTCTCGAGCGCGGAGTATCTCCAGCGCGGAGTTTCTCCAGCGCGGAGTTTCTCCAAGACGGAGTTTCTCCAACACGGAGTTTCTCCAACACGGATTTCTCCAGCGCGGAGTTTCTTTAAAGGGAAGTTTCACCAACGCGGAGTTTCTCCATCGCGGAGTGTATCCAGCCCGGAGTTTCTCCAGCGCGGAGTTTCTCCAACACCGAGTTTCTCCAACACGGACTTTCTCCAGCACGGACTTTCTCCAGCGCGAAGTTTCTCCAGCGCGGAGTTTCTCCAACGCGGAGTTTCTCCAGCGCGGAGTTTCTCCAACACGGAGTTTCTCCAGTGCGGAGTTTCTCCAACACGGAGTTCCTCCAGTGCGGAGTTTCTCCAACACGTAGTTTCTCCAACACGGACTTTCTCCAACACGGACTTTCTCCAGCGCGTAGTTTCTCCAACACGGAGTTTCTCCAGTGCGGAGTTTCTCCAACACGTAGTTTCTCTAACAGGGACTTTCTCCAACACGGAATTTCTCCAGCGCGAAGTTTCTCCAGCGCGGAGTTTCTCCAGCGCTGAGTATCTCCAGCGCGTAGTGTATCGAGCCCGGAGTTTCTCCAGCGCGGAGTTTCTGCAACACCGAGTTTCTCCAGCACGGACTTTCTCCAGCACGGACTTTCTCCAGCGCGGACTTTCTCCAGCGCGGAGTTTCTCCAACGTGGAGTTTCTCCAGCGCGGAGTTTCTCCAGCACAGATTGTCTCCAACATGGAGTTTCTCCAGCGCGGAGTTTCTCCAACATGGAGATTCTTCAACACAGTTTCTCCAGAGCGGAGTTTATCCAGGGCGGAATTTCTCCAGCGCTAAATTTCTTCAAAGCGAAGTTTCACCAACGCGGAATTTCTCCTTCGCGGAGTGTATCCAGCCCGGGGTTTCTCCAGCGCGGAGTTTCTCCAACACCGAGTTTCTCCTACACGGACTTTCTCCAGCACGGACTTTCTCCAGCGCGAAATTTCTCCAGCGCGGAGTTTCTCCAACGCGGAGTTTCTCCAGCGCGGAGTTTCTCCAGCACGGAGAGTCTCCAACACGGAGTTTCTCCAACACGAAGTTTCTCCAACACGGAGTTTCTCCAGCGCGGAATTTCTCCAGCGCGGACTTTCTCCAGTGCGGAGTTTCTCCAGCGCGGAGTTTCCCCAGCGCGGAGTTTCTCCAACACGGAGTTCCTCCAGTGCGGAGTTTCTCCAACACGTAGTTTCTCCAACACGGACTTTCTCCAACACGGACTTTCTCCAGCGCGGAGTTTCTCCAACACGGAGTTTCTCCAGTGCGGAGTTTCTCCAACACGTAGTTTCTCCAACACGTGCTTTCTCCAACACGGAATTTCTCCAGCGCGGAGTTTTTCCAGCGCGGAGTTTCTCAAACGCGGAGTTTCTCTAGCGCGTAGTTTCTCCAACCCTCAGTTTCTCCAGCGCGGAGTTTTTCCAACATGGAGTTTCTTCAACACAGAGTTTCTCCAACGCGGAGTTTCTCCAGCGCGGAGTTTCTCCAGCACGGAGTGTCTCCAACACGGAGTTTCTCCAACACGGAGTTTCTCCAGCGCGGAATTTCTCCAAAGCGGAGTTTCTCCCGCCCGGAGTTTCTCCAGCGCGGGTTATCTCCAGCGCGGAGTTTCTCCAAGACGAAGTTTCTCCAACACGGAATTTCTCCAACATGGATTTCTCCAGCGCGGAGTTTCTCAAAGCGAAATTTCTCCAACGCGGAGTTTCTCCAACACGGAGTTTCTCCAGCGCGGAGTGTATCCAGCCCGGAGTTTCTCCAGCGCGGAGTTTCTCCAACACGGACTTTCTCCAGCACGGACTTTCTCCAGCGCGGAGTTTCTCCAGTGCGGAGTTTCTCCAACACGAAGTTTCTCCAACACGGAGTTTCTCCAACACGGACTTTCTCCAACACAGAATTTTTCCAGCGCGGAGTTTCTCTAGCGCGGAGTTTCTCCAACCCTGAGTTTCTCCAGCGCGGAGTTTTTCCAACATGGACTTTCTTGAACACAGTTTCTCTAACACGGAGTTTCTCCTGCGCGGAATTTCTCCAACACGAAGTTTCTCCAACACGGAGTTTCTCCAGCGCGGAGTTTCTCCAGCGCGGAGCTTCTCCAACACGGAGTTTCTCCAACACAGAGTTTCTCCAGCGCGGAGTTTCTTCAAAGCGAAGTTTCTCCAACGCGGAGTTCCTCCAGCCCGGAGTTTCTCCAGTGCGGAGTTTCTCCAGCGCGGAGTTTCTCTAGCACGAATTTTCTCCAGCCCGGAGATGCTCCTGCGCGGAGTTTCTCCAGCGCGGAGTATCTCCAGCGCGGAGTTTCTCCAACACGGAGTTTCTCCAACACGGAGTTTCTCCAGCGCGAAATTTCTCCAGCGCGGAGTATCTCCAGCGCGGAGTTTCTCCACCGCGGAGTTTCTCCAAACCTGAGTTTCTCCAGCGCGGAGTTTCTCCAACATTGAGTTTCTTCAACACAGAGTTTCTCCAACACGGAGTATCTTCAACACGGATTTTCTCCAACGCGGAGTTTCTCCAGCGCGGAGTTTCTCCGACACGGAGTTTCTCCAACGCGGAGTTTCTCCAGCGCAGAGTATCTCCAGCGCGGAGTTTCTCCAACACGAAGTTTCTCCAACACGGATTTCTCCAGCGCGGAGTTTCTTCAAAGCGAAGTTTCACCAACGCGGAGTTTCTCCATCGCGGAGTGTATCCAGCCCGGAGTTTCTCCAGGGTGGAGTTTCTCCAACACCGAGTTTCTCCAACACGGACTTTCTCCAGCACGGACTTTCTCCAGCGCGAAGTTTCTCCAGCGCGGAGTTTCTCCAACGCGGAGTTTCTCAAGCGCGGAGTTTCTCTAGCACGGAGTCTCCAACACGGAGTTTCTCCAACATGAAGTTTCTCCAACACGGAGTTTCTCCAGCGCGGAATTTCTCCAGCGCGGAGTTTCTCCAGCGCGGAGTTTCTCTAACACGGAGTTTCTCCAGTGCGGAGTTTCTCCAACACGTAGTTTCTCCAACACGGACTTTCTCCAGCGCGCAGTTTCTTCAACGCGGAGTTTCTCCAGCGCGGAGTTTCTCCAACGCGGAGTTTCTCTATCGCGGAGTTTCTCCAACCCTGAGTTTCTCCAGCGCGGAGTTTCTCCAACATGGAGTTTCTTCAACACAGAGTTTCTCCAACACAGAGTTTCTCCAGCGCGGAGTTTCTCCATCGTGGATTTTCTCCAGCGCAGTGTCTCCAGCGCGGAGTTTCTCCTGTGCGGAGTATCTCAAACGCGGAGTTTCTCCTGTTCGGAGGTTCTCTAGCGCGGAGTTTCTCCAGCGCGCGGAGTTTCGTCAAGGCGGAGTTTCTCCAACGCGGACTTTCTTCAACGCGGAGTTTCTCCAGCGCGGAGTGTATCCAGCCCGGAGTGTCTCCAGCGCGGAGTTTCTCCAACACGGACTTTCTCCAGCACGGACTTTCTCCAGCGCGGAGTTTCTCCAGCGCGGAGTTTCTCTAGCATGGAGTTTCTCCAACACAGAGCTTCTCCAGCGCGGAGTTTCTTCAAAGCGAAGTTTCTCCAACGCGGAGCTCCTCCAGCCCGGATTTTCTCTAATGCGGAGTTTCTCCAGCGCGGAGTTTCTCTAGCACGGATTTTCACCAGCCCGGAGATGCTCCTGCGCGGAGTTTCTCCAGCGCGGAGTTTCTCCAACACGGATTTTCTCCAGCCCGGAGATGCTCCGGCGCGGAGTTTCTCCAGCGCGGAGTATCTCCAGCGCGGAGTTTCTCCAACACGGAGTTTCTCCAACACGGAGTTTCTCCAGCGCGGAGTTTCTCGAGCGCGGAGTATCTCCAGCGCGGAGTTTCTCCAAGACGGAGTTTCTCCAACACGGAGTTTCTCCAACACGGATTTCTCCAGCGCGGAGTTTCTTTAAAGGGAAGTTTCACCAACGCGGAGTTTCTCCATCGCGGAGTGTATCCAGCCCGGAGTTTCTCCAGCGCGGAGTTTCTCCAACACCGAGTTTCTCCAACACGGACTTTCTCCAGCACGGACTTTCTCCAGCGCGAAGTTTCTCCAGCGCGGAGTTTCTCCAACGCGGAGTTTCTCCAGCGCGGAGTTTCTCCAACACGGAGTTTCTCCAGTGCGGAGTTTCTCCAACACGGAGTTCCTCCAGTGCGGAGTTTCTCCAACACGTAGTTTCTCCAACACGGACTTTCTCCAACACGGACTTTCTCCAGCGCGTAGTTTCTCCAACACGGAGTTTCTTCAGTGCGGAGTTTCTCCAACACGTAGTTTCTCTAACAGGGACTTTCTCCAACACGGAATTTCTCCAGCGCGAAGTTTCTCCAGCGCGGAGTTTCTCCAGCGCTGAGTATCTCCAGCGCGTAGTGTATCGAGCCCGGAGTTTCTCCAGCGCGGAGTTTCTGCAACACCGAGTTTCTCCAGCACGGACTTTCTCCAGCACGGACTTTCTCCAGCGCGGACTTTCTCCAGCGCGGAGTTTCTCCAACGTGGAGTTTCTCCAGCGCGGAGTTTCTCCAGCACAGATTGTCTCCAACATGGAGTTTCTCCAGCGCGGAGTTTCTCCAACATGGAGATTCTTCAACACAGTTTCTCCAGAGCGGAGTTTATCCAGGGCGGAATTTCTCCAGCGCTAAATTTCTTCAAAGCGAAGTTTCACCAACGCGGAATTTCTCCTTCGCGGAGTGTATCCAGCCCGGGGTTTCTCCAGCGCGGAGTTTCTCCAACACCGAGTTTCTCCTACACGGACTTTCTCCAGCACGGACTTTCTCCAGCGCGAAATTTCTCCAGCGCGGAGTTTCTCCAACGCGGAGTTTCTCCAGCGCGGAGTTTCTCCAGCACGGAGAGTCTCCAACACGGAGTTTCTCCAACACGAAGTTTCTCCAACACGGAGTTTCTCCAGCGCGGAATTTCTCCAGCGCGGACTTTCTCCAGTGCGGAGTTTCTCCAGCGCGGAGTTTCCCCAGCGCGGAGTTTCTCCAACACGGAGTTCCTCCAGTGCGGAGTTTCTCCAACACGTAGTTTCTCCAACACGGACTTTCTCCAACACGGACTTTCTCCAGCGCGGAGTTTCTCCAACACGGAGTTTCTCCAGTGCGGAGTTTCTCCAACACGTAGTTTCTCCAACACGTGCTTTCTCCAACACGGAATTTCTCCAGCGCGGAGTTTTTCCAGCGCGGAGTTTCTCAAACGCGGAGTTTCTCTAGCGCGTAGTTTCTCCAACCCTCAGTTTCTCCAGCGCGGAGTTTTTCCAACATGGAGTTTCTTCAACACAGAGTTTCTCCAACGCGGAGTTTCTCCAGCGCGGAGTTTCTCCAGCACGGAGTGTCTCCAACACGGAGTTTCTCCAACACGGAGTTTCTCCAGCGCGGAATTTCTCCAAAGCGGAGTTTCTCCCGCCCGGAGTTTCTCCAGCGCGGGTTATCTCCAGCGCGGAGTTTCTCCAAGACGAAGTTTCTCCAACACGGAATTTCTCCAACATGGATTTCTCCAGCGCGGAGTTTCTCAAAGCGAAATTTCTCCAACGCGGAGTTTCTCCAACACGGAGTTTCTCCAGCGCGGAGTGTATCCAGCCCGGAGTTTCTCCAGCGCGGAGTTTCTCCAACACGGACTTTCTCCAGCACGGACTTTCTCCAGCGCGGAGTTTCTCCAGTGCGGAGTTTCTCCAGCATGGAGTGTCTCCAACACGGAGTTTCTCTAACACGGAGTTTCTCCTGCGCGGAATTTCTCCAACACGAAGTTTCTCCAACACGGAGTTTCTCCAGCGCGGAGTTTCTCCAGCGCGGAGCTTCTCCAACACGGAGTTTCTCCAACACAGAGTTTCTCCAGCGCGGAGTTTCTTCAAAGCGAAGTTTCTCCAACGCGGAGTTCCTCCAACCCGGAGTTTCTCCAGTGCGGAGTTTCTCCAGCGCGGAGTTTCTCTAGCACGAATTTTCTCCAGCCCGGAGATGCTCCTGCGCGGAGTTTCTCCAGCGCGGAGTATCTCCAGCGCGGAGTTTCTCCAACACGGAGTTTCTCCAACACGGAGTTTCTCCAGCGCGAAATTTCTCCAGCGCGGAGTATCTCCAGCGCGGAGTTTCTCCACCGCGGAGTTTCTCCAAACCTGAGTTTCTCCAGCGCGGAGTTTCTCCAACATGGAGTTTCTTCAACACAGAGTTTCTCCAACACGGAGTATCTTCAACACGGATTTTCTCCAACGCGGAGTTTCTCCAGCGCGGTGTTTCTCCGACACGGAGTTTCTCCAACGCGGAGTTTCTCCAGCGCAGAGTATCTCCAGCGCGGAGTTTCTCCAACACGAAGTTTCTCCAACACGGATTTCTCCAGCGCGGAGTTTCTTCAAAGCGAAGTTTCACCAACGCGGAGTTTCTCCATCGCGGAGTGTATCCAGCCCGGAGTTTCTCCAGGGTGGAGTTTCTCCAACACCGAGTTTCTCCAACACGGACTTTCTCCAGCACGGACTTTCTCCAGCGCGAAGTTTCTCCAGCGCGGAGTTTCTCCAACGCGGAGTTTCTCAAGCGCGGAGTTTCTCTAGCACGGAGTCTCCAACACGGAGTTTCTCCAACATGAAGTTTCTCCAACACGGAGTTTCTCCAGCGCGGAATTTCTCCAGCGCGGAGTTTCTCCAGCGCGGAGTTTCTCTAACACGGAGTTTCTCCAGTGCGGAGTTTCTCCAACACGTAGTTTCTCCAACACGGACTTTCTCCAGCGCGCAGTTTCTTCAACGCGGAGTTTCTCCAGCGCGGAGTTTCTCCAACGCGGAGTTTCTCTATCGCGGAGTTTCTCCAACCCTGAGTTTCTCCAGCGCGGAGTTTCTCCAACATGGAGTTTCTTCAACACAGAGTTTCTCCAACACAGAGTTTCTCCAGCGCGGAGTTTCTCCATCGTGGATTTTCTCCAGCGCAGTGTCTCCAGCGCGGAGTTTCTCCTGTGCGGAGTATCTCAAACGCGGAGTTTCTCCTGTTCGGAGGTTCTCTAGCGCGGAGTTTCTCCAGCGCGCGGAGTTTCGTCAAGGCGGAGTTTCTCCAACGCGGACTTTCTTCAACGCGGACTTTCTCCAGCGCGGGCTTTCTCCAGCGCAGACTTTCTCCAGCGCGGAGATTCTCCAGCGCGGAGTTTCTCCAACACGGACTTTCTCCAGCGCGTAGTTTCTCCAACACGGAGTTTCTCCAGTGCGGAGTTTCTCCAACACGTAGTTTCTCTAACAGGGACTTTCTCCAACACGGAATTTCTCCAGCGCGAAGTTTCTCCAGCGCGGAGTTTCTCCAGCGCTGAGTATCTCCAGCGCGTAGTGTATCGAGCCCGGAGTTTCTCCAGCGCGGAGTTTCTGCAACACCGAGTTTCTCCAGCACGGACTTTCTCCAGCGCGGACTTTCTCCAGCGCGGAGTTTCTCCAACGTGGAGTTTCTCCAGCGCGGAGTTTCTCCAGCACAGATTGTCTCCAACATGGAGTTTCTCAAACACGAACTTTCTCCAGCACGGAGTTTCTCCAGCGCGGAGTTTCTCCAACATGGAGATTCTTCAACACAGTTTCTCCAGAGCGGAGTTTATCCAGGGCGGAATTTCTCCAGCGCTAAATTTCTTCAAAGCGAAGTTTCACCAACGCGGAATTTCTCCTTCGCGGAGTGTATCCAGCCCGGGGTTTCTCCAGCGCGGAGTTTCTCCAACACCGAGTTTCTCCTACACGGACTTTCTCCAGCATGGACTTTCTCCACCGCGAAATTTCTCCAGCGCGGAGTTTCTCCAACGCGGAGTTTCTCCAGCGCGGAGTTTCTCCAGCACGGAGAGTCTCCAACACGGAGTTTCTCCAACACGAAGTTTCTCCAACACGGAGTTTCTCCAGCGCGGAATTCCTCCAGCGCGGACTTTCTCCAGTGCGGAGTTTCTCCAGCGCGGAGTTTCCCCAGCGCGGAGTTTCTCCAACACGGAGTTCCTCCAGTGCGGAGTTTCTCCAACACGTAGTTTCTCCAACACGGACTTTCTCCAACACGGACTTTCTCCAGCGCGGAGTTTCTCCAACACGGAGTTTCTCAAGTGCGGAGTTTCTCCAACACGTAGTTTCTCCAACACGTGCTTTCTCCAACACGGAATTTCTCCAGCGCGGAGTTTTTCCAGCGCGGAGTTTCTCAAACGCGGAGTTTCTCTAGCGCGTAGTTTCTCCAACCCTCAGTTTCTCCAGCGCGGAGTTTTTCCAACATGGAGTTTCTTCAACACAGAGTTTCTCCAACGCGGAGTTTCTCCAGCGCGGAGTTTCTCCAGCACGGAGTGTCTCCAACACGGAGTTTCTCCAACACGGAGTTTCTCCAGCGCGGAATTTCTCCAAAGCGGAGTTTCTCCCGCCCGGAGTTTCTCCAGCGCGGGTTATCTCCAGCGCGGAGTTTCTCCAAGACGGAGTTTCTCCAACACGGAATTTCTCCAACATGGATTTCTGCAGCGCGGAGTTTCTCAAAGCGAAGTTTCTCCAACGCGGAGTTTCTCCAACACGGAGTTTCTCCAGCGCGGAGTGTATCCAGCCCGGAGTTTCTCCAGCGCGGAGTTTCTCCAACACGGACTTTCTCCAGCACGGACTTTCTCCAGCGCGGAGTTTCTCCAGTGCGGAGTTTCTCCAGCATGGAGTGTCTCCAACACGGAGTTTCTCTAACACGGAGTTTCTCCTGCGCGGAATTTCTCCAACACGAAGTTTCTCCAACACGGAGTTTCTCCAGCGCGGAGTTTCTCCAGCGCGGAGCTTCTCCAACACGGAGTTTCTCCAACACAGTTTCTCCAGCGCGGAGTTTCTTCAAAGCGAAGTTTCTCCAACGCGGAGTTCCTCCAGCCCGGAGTTTCTCCAGTGCGGAGTTTCTCCAGCGCGGAGTTTCTCTAGCACGGATTTTCTCCAGCCCGGAGATGCTCCTGCGCGGAGTTTCTCCAGCGCGGAGTATCTCCAGCGCGGAGTTTCTCCAACACGGAGTTTCTCCAACACGGAGTTTCTCCAGCGCGAAATTTCTCCAGCGCGGAGTATCTCCAGCGCGGAGTTTCTCCACCGCGGAGTTTCTCCGAACCTGAGTTTCTCCAGCGCGGAGTTTCTCCAATATGGAGTTTCTTCAACACAGAGTTTCTCCAACACGGAGTATCTTCAACACGGATTTTCTCCAACGCGGAGTTTCTCCAGCGCGGAGTTTCTCCGACACGGAGTTTCTCCAACGCGGAGTTTCTCCAGCGCAGAGTATCTCCAGCGCGGAGTTTCTCCAACACGGAGTTTCTCCAACACGGATTTCAACCAGCGCGGAGTTTCTTCAAAGCGAAGTTTCACCAACGCGGAGTTTCTCCATCGCGGAGTGTATCCAGCCCGGAGTTTCTCCAGGGCGGAGTTTCTCCAACACCGAGTTTCTCCAACACGGACTTTCTCCAGCACGGACTTTCTCCAGCGCGAAGTTTCTCCAGCGCGGAGTTTCTCCAACGCGGAGTTTCTCAAGCGCGGAGTTTCTCTAGCACGGAGAGTCTCCAACACGGAGTTTCTCCAACACGAAGTTTCTCCAACACGGAGTTTCTCCAGCGCGGAATTTCTCCAGCGCGGAGTTTCTCCAGCGCGGAGTTTCTCTAACACGGAGTTTCTCCAGTGCGGAGTTTCTCCAACACGTAGTTTCTCCAACACGGACTTTCTCCAGCGCGCAGTTTCTTCAACGCGGAGTTTCTCCAGCGCGGAGTTTCTCCAACGCGGAGTTTTTCTATCGCGGAGTTTCTCCAACCCTGAGTTTCTCCAGCGCGGAGTTTCTCCAACATGGAGTTTCTTCAACACAGAGTTTCTCCAACACAGAGTCTCCAGCGCGGAGTTTCTCGATCGTGGATTTTCTCCAGCGCAGTTTCTCCAGCGCGGAGTTTCTCCTGTGCGGAGTATCTCAAACGCGGAGTTTCTCCTGTTCGGAGGTTCTCTAGCGCGGAGTTTCTCCAGCGCGCGGAGTTTCGTCAAGGCGGAGTTTCTCCAACGCGGACTTTCTTCAACGCGGACTTTCTCCAGCGCGGGCTTTCTCCAGCGCAGACTTTCTCCAGCGCGGAGATTCTCCAGCGCGGAGTTTCTGCAGCGTGGAATTTCTACAAAACCGAGTTTTTCCAACTCGGAGTTTCTCTAACACGGACTTTCTCCAGCGCGGAGTTTCTCCAGCGCGGAGTTTCTCCAAGGCGGTGTTTCTCCAACGCGGAGTGTCTCCAACGCGGAGTTTCTCAAATGCGGAGTTTCTCCAAAACGAAGTTTCTCCAAAACGAAGTTTCTCCAACACGTAGTTTCTCCAACACGGACTTTCTCCAACAGGGACTTTCTCCAGCGCGCAGTTTCTTCAACGCGGAGTTTCTCCAGCGCGGAGTTTCTCCAACGCGGAGTTTCTCTAGCGCGGAGTTTCTCCAACCCAGTGTTTCTTCCTCGCGAAGTTTCTCCAACATGGAGTTTCTTCAACACAGAGTTTCTCCAACACGGAGTTTCTCGAGCGCGGAGTTTCTCCATCGTGGAGTTTCTCCATCGTGGAGTTTCTCCAGCGCAGAGTTTCTCCAGCGCGGAGTTTCTTCAGTGCGGAGTATCTCAAACGCGGAGTTTCTCCTGTGCAGAGGTTCTCTAGCGCGGAGTTTCTCCAGCGCGGAGTTTCGTCAAGGCGGAGTTTCTCCAACGCGGTCTTTCTCCAACGCGGACTTTATCCAGCGCGGGCTTTCTCCAGCGCGGACTTTCTCCAGCGCGGAGTTTCTCCAGCGTGGAATTTCTCAAATGCGGAGTTTCTCCAGCGCGGAGTTTCTCCAGCGTGGAGTTTCTTCAGCGTGGAGTTTCTCCAGCGCGGTGTTTCTCCAGCGCGGACTTTTTCCAACACGGACTTTCTCCAACGCGAAGTTTCTTCAATGCGGAGTTTCTCCAACACGGACTTTCTCTACCGCGAAGTTTCTCCAGCGCGGACTTTCTCCAGCGTAGAGTTTCTCCAGCGAGGAGTTTCTCCAACGCGGAGTTTCTCAAGCGCGGAGTTTCTCTAGCACGGAGAGTCTCCAACACGGAGTTTCTCCAACACGAAGTTTCTCCAACACGGAGTTTCTCCAGCGCGGAATTTCTCCAGCGCGGAGTTTCTCCAGCGCGGAGTTTCTCTAACACGGAGTTTCTCCAGTGCGGAGTTTCTCCAACACGTAGTTTCTCCAACACGGACTTTCTCCAGCGCGCAGTTTCTTCAACGCGGAGTTTCTCCAGCGCGGAGTTTCTCCAACGCGGAGTTTCTCTATCGCGGAGTTTCTCCAACCCTGAGTTTCTCCAGCGCGGAGTTTCTCCAACATGGAGTTTCTTCAACACAGAGTTTCTCCAACACATTTTCTCCAGCGCGGAGTTTCTCCATCGTGGATTTTCTCCAGCGCAGTTTCTCCAGCGCGGAGTTTCTCCAACACGGAGTTTCTCCAACACGGAGTTTCTCCAGCGCGAAATTTCTCCAGCGCGGAGTATCTCCAGCGCGGAGTTTCTCCACCGCGGAGTTTCTCCGAACCTGAGTTTCTCCAGCGCGGAGTTTCTCCAATATGGAGTTTCTTCAACACAGAGTTTCTCCAACACGGAGTATCTTCAACACGGATTTTCTCCAACGCGGAGTTTCTCCAGCGCGGAGTTTCTCCGACACGGAGTTTCTCCAACGCGGAGTTTCTCCAGCGCAGAGTATCTCCAGCGCGGAGTTTCTCCAACACGGAGTTTCTCCAACACGGATTTCAACCAGCGCGGAGT
Organism: Amblyomma americanum; assembly: GCF_052857255.1. Classification (NCBI taxonomy): domain Eukaryota; kingdom Metazoa; phylum Arthropoda; class Arachnida; order Ixodida; family Ixodidae; genus Amblyomma; species Amblyomma americanum. The sequence continues at coordinate 45,436,934 of NC_135501.1, read as the reverse complement.
TTCTTCAAAGCGAAGTTTCACCAACGCGGAGTTTCTCCATCGCGGAGTGTATCCAGCCCGGAGTTTCTCCAGGGCGGAGTTTCTCCAACACCGAGTTTCTCCAACACGGACTTTCTCCAGCACGGACTTTCTCCAGCGCGAAGTTTCTCCAGCGCGGAGTTTCTCCAACGCGGAGTTTCTCAAGCGCGGAGTTTCTCTAGCACGGAGAGTCTCCAACACGGAGTTTCTCCAACACGAAGTTTCTCCAACACGGAGTTTCTCCAGCGCGGAATTTCTCCAGCGCGGAGTTTCTCCAGCGCGGAGTTTCTCTAACACGGAGTTTCTCCAGTGCGGAGTTTCTCCAACACGTAGTTTCTCCAACACGGACTTTCTCCAGCGCGCAGTTTCTTCAACGCGGAGTTTCTCCAGCGCGGAGTTTCTCCAACGCGGAGTTTTTCTATCGCGGAGTTTCTCCAACCCTGAGTTTCTCCAGCGCGGAGTTTCTCCAACATGGAGTTTCTTCAACACAGAGTTTCTCCAACACAGAGTCTCCAGCGCGGAGTTTCTCGATCGTGGATTTTCTCCAGCGCAGTTTCTCCAGCGCGGAGTTTCTCCTGTGCGGAGTATCTCAAACGCGGAGTTTCTCCTGTTCGGAGGTTCTCTAGCGCGGAGTTTCTCCAGCGCGCGGAGTTTCGTCAAGGCGGAGTTTCTCCAACGCGGACTTTCTTCAACGCGGACTTTCTCCAGCGCGGGCTTTCTCCAGCGCAGACTTTCTCCAGCGCGGAGATTCTCCAGCGCGGAGTTTCTGCAGCGTGGAATTTCTACAAAACCGAGTTTTTCCAACTCGGAGTTTCTCTAACACGGACTTTCTCCAGCGCGGAGTTTCTCCAGCGCGGAGTTTCTCCAAGGCGGTGTTTCTCCAACGCGGAGTGTCTCCAACGCGGAGTTTCTCAAATGCGGAGTTTCTCCAAAACGAAGTTTCTCCAAAACGAAGTTTCTCCAACACGTAGTTTCTCCAACACGGACTTTCTCCAACAGGGACTTTCTCCAGCGCGCAGTTTCTTCAACGCGGAGTTTCTCCAGCGCGGAGTTTCTCCAACGCGGAGTTTCTCTAGCGCGGAGTTTCTCCAACCCAGTGTTTCTTCCTCGCGAAGTTTCTCCAACATGGAGTTTCTTCAACACAGAGTTTCTCCAACACGGAGTTTCTCGAGCGCGGAGTTTCTCCATCGTGGAGTTTCTCCATCGTGGAGTTTCTCCAGCGCAGAGTTTCTCCAGCGCGGAGTTTCTTCAGTGCGGAGTATCTCAAACGCGGAGTTTCTCCTGTGCAGAGGTTCTCTAGCGCGGAGTTTCTCCAGCGCGGAGTTTCGTCAAGGCGGAGTTTCTCCAACGCGGTCTTTCTCCAACGCGGACTTTATCCAGCGCGGGCTTTCTCCAGCGCGGACTTTCTCCAGCGCGGAGTTTCTCCAGCGTGGAATTTCTCAAATGCGGAGTTTCTCCAGCGCGGAGTTTCTCCAGCGTGGAGTTTCTTCAGCGTGGAGTTTCTCCAGCGCGGTGTTTCTCCAGCGCGGACTTTTTCCAACACGGACTTTCTCCAACGCGAAGTTTCTTCAATGCGGAGTTTCTCCAACACGGACTTTCTCTACCGCGAAGTTTCTCCAGCGCGGACTTTCTCCAGCGTAGAGTTTCTCCAGCGAGGAGTTTCTCCAACGCGGAGTTTCTCAAGCGCGGAGTTTCTCTAGCACGGAGAGTCTCCAACACGGAGTTTCTCCAACACGAAGTTTCTCCAACACGGAGTTTCTCCAGCGCGGAATTTCTCCAGCGCGGAGTTTCTCCAGCGCGGAGTTTCTCTAACACGGAGTTTCTCCAGTGCGGAGTTTCTCCAACACGTAGTTTCTCCAACACGGACTTTCTCCAGCGCGCAGTTTCTTCAACGCGGAGTTTCTCCAGCGCGGAGTTTCTCCAACGCGGAGTTTCTCTATCGCGGAGTTTCTCCAACCCTGAGTTTCTCCAGCGCGGAGTTTCTCCAACATGGAGTTTCTTCAACACAGAGTTTCTCCAACACATTTTCTCCAGCGCGGAGTTTCTCCATCGTGGATTTTCTCCAGCGCAGTTTCTCCAGCGCGGAGTTTCTCCTGTGCGGAGTATCTCAAACGCGGAGTTTCTCCTGTTCGGAGGTTCTCTAGCGCGGAGTTTCTCCAGCGCGCGGAGTTTCGTCAAGGCGGAGTTTCTCCAACGCGGACTTTCTTCAACGCGGACTTTCTCCAGCGCGGGCTTTCTCCAGCGCAGACTTTCTCCAGCGCGGAGATTCTCCAGCGCGGAGTTTCTGCAGCGTGGAATTTCTCCAAAACCGAGTTTTTCCAACTCGGAGTTTCTCTAACACGGACTTTCTCCAGCGCGGAGTTTCTCCAGCGCGGAGTTTCTCCAAGGCGGTGTTTCTCCAACGCGGAGTGTCTCCAACGCGGAGTTTCTCAAATGCGGAGTTTCTCCAAAACGAAGTTTCTCCAAAACGAAGTTTCTCCAACACGTAGTTTCTCCAACACGGACTTTCTCCAACAGGGACTTTCTCCAGCGCGCAGTTTCTTCAACGCGGAGTTTCTCCAGCGCGGAGTTTCTCCAACGCGGAGTTTCTCGAGCGCGGAGTTTCTCCATCGTGGAGTTTCGTCAAGGCGGAGTTTCTCCAACGCGGTCTTTCTCCAACGCGGACTTTATCCAGCGCGGGCTTTCTCCAGCGCGGACTTTCTCCAGCGCGGAGTTTCTCCAGCGTGGAATTTCTCAAATGCGGAGTTTCTCCAGCGTGGAGTTTCTTCAGCGTGGAGTTTCTCCAGCGCGGTGTTTCTCCAGCGCGAACTTTTTCCAACACGGACTTTCTCCAACGCGAAGTTTCTTCAATGCGGAGTTTCTCCAACACGGACTTTCTCTACCGCGAAGTTTCTCCAGCGCGGACTTTCTCCAGCGTAGAGTTTCTCCAGCGAGGAGTGTATCCAGCCCGGAGTTTCTCCAGCGCGGAGTTTCTCCTACACCGAGTTTCTCCAACACCGTGTTTCTCCAACACGGACTTTCTCCAGCACGGACTTTCTCCAGCGCAGACTTTCTCCAACGCGGAGTTTCTCCAGCGCGGAGTTTCTCCAGTACGGAGTTTCTCCAGCACGGACTTTCTCCAGCGTGGTGTTTCTCCAACATGGACTTTCTTCAACACAGAGTTTCTTCAACACGGAGTTTCTCCAGCGCGGAGTTTCTCCAACCCTGAGTTTCTCCAGCGCGGAGTTTCTCCAACATGGAGTTTCTTCAACACAAAGTTCCTTCAACACGGAGTTTCTCCAGCGCGGAGTTTCTCCATCGTGGAGTTTCTCCAGCGCAGAGTTTCTCCAGCGCGGGGTTTCTTCAGTGCGGAGTATCTCAAACGCGGAGTTTCTCATGTGCGGAGGTTCTCTAGCGCGGAGTTTCTCCAGCGCGGAGTTTCTTCAGCGTGGAATTTCTCCAACACCGATTTTTTCCAACTCGGAGTTTCTCCAACACGGACTTTCTCCAGCGCGGAGTTTCTCCAAGGCGGAGTTTCTCCAACGCGGAGTTTCTCAAATGCGCAGTTTCTCCAGCGCGGAGTTTCTCCAGCATGGAGTTTCTTCAGCGCGGTGTTTCTCCAGCGCGGGCTTTCTCCAACACGGACTTTCTCCAACGCGAAATTTCTCCAATGCGGAGTTTCTCCAGAACGAAGTTTCTCCAACACGGACTTTCTCCAGCACGGACTTTCTCTACCGCGAAGTTTCTCCAGCGCGGAGGTTCTGCAGCGCGGAGTTTCTCCAACGAGGAGTTTCACCAACACGGAGTTTCTCCAACGCAGAGTTTCTCCAACGTGGACTTTCTGCAACGCGGAATTTCTCCAACACAAAGTTTCTCCATCACGGAGTTTCTCCAACACGCAGTTTCTATAACGCGGAGTGTCTCCAACGCGGAGTTTATCAAATGCGGAGTTTCTCCAGCGCGGAGTTTCTCCAGCGTGGAGTTTCTTCAGCGTGGAGTTTCTCCAGCGCGGTGTTTCTCCAGCGCGGACTTTCTCCAGCGGGCACTTTCTCCAAAACGGACTTTCTCCTATGCGAAGTTTCTACAACGCGGAATTTCTCCAAAACGAAGTTTCTCCAACACAGAGTTTCTCCAGCACCAACTTTCTCTACCGCGAAATTTCTCCAACGAGGAGTTTCACCAACGCGGAGTTTCTCCAACGCGGAGTTTCTCCAACACAGATTTTCTCCATCACGGAGTTTCTCCAACACGCAGTTTCTCCAGCGCGGAGATTCTCCATAGCAGAGTTTCTCAAGCGCGGAGTTTATCCATCGCGCAGTTTATCCAACGCGGAGTTTCACCAAGGCGGAGTTTTTCCAACGCGGACTTTCTCCAGCGCGCAATTTCTCCAGAGCGGAGTTTCTCCAGCGCGGAGTTTCTCCAACACAGAGTTTCTCCAACACGGTGTTTCTCCAACACGGACTTTCTCCAACACGGAGTTTCTCCAGCGCAGAGTTTCTCCAGCACGGAGTTTCTCCAGCGCGGAGTTTCTCCAGTGCGGAATTCCTCAAGCACAGAGTTTCTCCAGCATGGAGTTTCTCCGACACGGATATTCTCCAGCGCGGAGTTTCTTCAAAACGAAGTTTCTCCAACGCGGAGTTTCTCCAGCGCGGAGTATCTCCAGCGCGGAGTTTCTCCGACACGGAGTTTCTCCAGCGCGGGGTTTCTCCAGCACAGTTTCTCCAACACGGAGCTTCTCCAACGCGGACTTTCTCCAGCACGGAGTTGCTCCAGCGCTGAGTATCTCCAGCGCGGAGTTTTTCCTATACGGAGCTTCTCCAACACGGATTTCACCAGCGCGGAGTTTCTTCAAGACGAAGTTTCTCCAACGCGGAGTTTCTCACGCGCGGAGTTTCTCCAGTACGGAGTTTCTCCAGCACGGACTTTCTCCAGCGTGGTGTTTCTCCAACATGGACTTTCTTCAACACAGAGTTTCTTCAACACGGAGTTTCTCCAGCGCGGAGTTTCTCCATCGCGGAGTTTCTCCAGCGCGGAGTTTCTCTAGCGCGGAGTTTCTCCAACCCTGAGTTTCTCCAGCGCGGAGTTTCTCCAACATGGAGTTTCTTCAACACAGAGTTCCTTCAACTCGGAGTTTCTCCAGCGCGGAGTTTCTCCATCGTGGAGTTTCTCCAGCGCAGAGTTTCTCCAGCGCGGGGTTTCTTCAGTGCGGAGTATCTCAAACGCGGAGTTTCTCATGTGCGGAGGTTCTCTAGCGCGGAGTTTCTCCAGCGCGGAGTTTCTTCAGCGTGGAATTTCTCCAACACCGATTTTTTCCAACTCGGAGTTTCTCCAACACGGACTTTCTCCAGCGCGGAGTTTCTCCAAGGCGGAGTTTCTCCAACGCGGAGTGTCTCCAACGCGGAGTTTCTCAAATGCGCAGTTTCTCCAGCGCGGAGTTTCTCCAGCATGGAGTTTCTTCAGCGCTGTGTTTCTCCAGCGCGGGCTTTCTCCAACACGGACTTTCTCTAACGCGAAATTTCTCCAATGCGGAGTTTCTCCAGAACGAAGTTTCTCCAACACGGACTTTCTCCAGCACGGACTTTCTCTACCGCGAAGTTTCTCCAGCGCGGAGGTTCTGCAGCGCGGAGTTTCTCCAACGAGGAGTTTCACCAACACGGAGTTTCTCCAACGCAGAGTTTCTCCAACGCGGACTTTCTGCAACGCGGAATTTCTCCAACACAAAGTTTCTCCATCACGGAGTTTCTCCAACACGCAGTTTCTATAACGCGGAGTGTCTCCAACGCGAAGTTTCTCAAATGCGGAGTTTCTCCAGCGCGGAGTTTCTCCAGCGTGGAGTTTCTTCAGCGTGGAGTTTCTCCAGCGCGGTGTTTCTCCAGCGCGGACTTTCTCCAGCGCGCACTTTCTCCAAAACGGACTTTCTCCTATGCGAAGTTTCTACAACGCGGAATTTCTCCAAAACGAAGTTTCTCCAACACAGAGTTTCTCCAGCACCGACTTTCTCTACCGCGAAGTTTCTCCAGCGCGGAGTTTCTCCAGCGCGGAGTTTCTCCAACGAGGAGTTTCACCAACGCGGAGTTTCTCCAACGCGGAGTTTCTCCAACGCGGACTTTCTCCAACGCGGAGTTTCTCCAACACAGATTTTCTCCATCACGGAGTTTCTCCAACACGCAGTTTCTCCAGCGCGGATTTTCTCCATAGCAGAGTTTCTCAAGCGCGGAGTTTATCCATCGCGCAGTTTATCCAACGCGGAGTTTCACCAAGGCGGAGTTTTTCCAACGCGGACTTTCTCCAGCGCGCAATTTCTCCAGAGCGGAGTTTCTCCAGCGCGGAGTTTCTCCAACACAGAGTTTCTCCAACACGGTGTTTCTCCAACACGGACTTTCTCCAACACGGAGTTTCTCCAGCACAGAGTTTCTCCAGCACGGAGTTTCTCCAGCGCGGAGTTTCTCCAGTGCGGAATTTCTCAAGCACAGTTTCTCCAGCATGGAGTTTCTCCAACACGGATATTCTCCAGCGCGGAGTTTCTTCAAAACGAAGTTTCTCCAACGCGGAGTTTCTCCAGCGCGGAGTATCTCCAGCGCGGAGTTTCTTCGACACGGAGTTTCTCCAGCGCGGGGTTTCTCCAGCACAGTTTCTCCAACACGGAGCCTCTCCAACGCGGAATTTCTCCAGCACGGAGTTGCTCCAGCGCTGAGTATCTCCAGCGCGGAGTTTTTCCTATACGGAGCTTCTCCAACACGGATTTCACCAGCGCGGAGTTTCTTCAAGACGAAGTTTCTCCAGCGCGGAGTTTCTCACGCGCGGAGTTTCTCCAGCGCGGAGTATCTCCAGCGCGGAGTTTCTTCAAGACGAAGTTTCTCCAGCGCGGAGTTTCTCACGCGCGGAGTTTCTCCAGCGCGGAGTATCTCCAGCGCAGAGTTTCTCCAACGCTGAGTTTCTCCAGCGCGGAGTTTCTCCAGCACAGAGTTTCTCCAACACGGAGTTTCTTCAACACGGAGTTTCTCCAACGCGGAGTTTCTCCAGCGCTGAGTATCTCCAGCGCGTAGTGTATCGAGCCTGGAGTTTCTCCAGCGCGGAGTTTCTGCAACACCGAGTTTCTCCAACACGGATTTTATCCAGCACGAACTTTCTCCAGCACGGAGTTTCTCCAGCGCGGAGTTTCTCCAACATGGAGTTTCTTCAACACAGTTTCTCCAGCGCGGAGTTTCTCTAGCGTGGAGTTTCTCCAGAGCGGAGTTTATCCAGCGCGGAATTTCTCCAGCGCGGAGTTCCTCCAGCCCGGAGTTTCTCCAACACGGAGTTTCTCCAGCGCGGAGTTTCTCCAACACGGAGTTTCGAAAACACGGACTTTCTCCAACACGGACTTTCTTCAACACGGACTTTCTCCAACACGGAGATTCTCCAACGCGGAGTTTCTCCAACGCGGACTTTCTCCAACACGGAATTTCTCGAACACGGATTTCTCCAGTGCGGAGTTTCTTCAAAGCGAGGTTTCTGCAACGCGGAGTTTCTCCAACGCGGAGTTTCTCCAGCTCGTAGTGTATCCAGCCCGGAGTTTCTCCAACACCGAATTTCTCCAACACGGACTTTCTCCAGCACGGACTTTCTCCAGCGTGGTGTTTCTCCAACATGGACTTTCTTCAACACAGAGTTTCTTCAACACGGAGTTTCTCCAACGCGTAGTTTCTCCAGAGCGGAGTTTCTCCAGTGCGGAGTAACTCCAGCGCGGAGTTTCTCCAACACGGAGTTTCTCCAGCGCGGAGTTTCTTCAAAGCGAAGTTTCTCCAACGCGGAGTTTCTCCAACGCGGAGTTTCTCCAACGCGGAGTTTCTCCAGCGTGGAGTGTATCCAGTCCGGAGTTTCTCCAGCGCGGAGTTTCTCCAACACCGAGTTTCTCCAACACGGACTTTCTCCAGCACGGACTTTCTCCAGCGCGGAGTTTCTCCAACAAGGAATTTCTCCAACACGGATTTCTCCAGCGCGGAGTTTCTTCAAAGCGAAGTTTCTCCAACGCGGAGTTTCTCCAACGCGGAGTTTCCCCAGCGCTGAGTGTATCCAGCCCGGAGTTTCTCCAGCGCGGAGTTTCTCCAACACGGACTTTCTCCAGCACGGACTTCCTCTAGCGCGGATTTTCTCCAGCGCGGAGTTTCTCCAACGCGAAATTTCTCCAATGCGGAGTTTCTCCAGAACGAAGTTTCTCCAACACGGACTTTCTCCAGCACGGACTTTCTCTACCGCGAAGTTTCTCCAGCGCGGAGGTTCTGCAGCGCGGAGTTTCTCCAACGAGGAGTTTCACCAACACGGAGTTTCTCCAACGCAGAGTTTCTCCAACGCGGACTTTCTCCAACACGGAGTTTCTCCAGCACAGAGTTTCTCCAACACAAAGTTTCTCCATCACGGAGTTTCTCCAACACGGAGTTTCTATAACGCGGAGTGTCTCCAACGCGGAGTTTCTCAAATGCGGAGTTTCTCCAGCGCGGAGTTTCTCCAGCGTGGAGTTTCTTCAGCGTGGAGTTTCTCCAGCGCGGTGTTTCTCCAGCGCGGACTTTCTCCAGCGCGCACTTTCTCCAAAACGGACTTTCTCCTATGCGAAGTTTCTACAACGCGGAATTTCTCCAAAACGAAGTTTCTCCAACACAGAGTTTCTCCAGCACCGACTTTCTCTACCGCGAAGTTTCTCTAGCGCGGAGTTTCTCCAGCGCGGAGTTTCTCCAGCGCGGAGTTTCTCCAACGAGGAGTTTCACCAACGCGGAGTTTCTCCAACGCGGAGTTTCTCCAACGAGGACTTTCTCCAACGCGGAGTTTCTCCAACACAGATTTTCTCCATCACGGTGTTTCTCCAACACGCAGTTTCTCCAGCGCGGAGTTTCTCCATAGCAGAGTTTCCCAAGCGCGGAGTTTATCCATCGCGCAGTTTATCCAACGCGGAGTTTCACCAAGGCGGAGTTTTTCCAACGCGGACCTTCTCCAGCGCGCAATTTCTCCAGAGCGGAGTTTCTCCAGCGCGGAGTTTCTCCAACACAGAGTTTCTCCAACACGGTGTTTCTCCAACACGGACTTTCTCCAACACGGAGTTTCTCCAGCACAGAGTTTCTCCAGCACGGAGTTTCTCCAGCGCGGAGTTTCTCCAGTGCGGAATTTCTCAAGCACAGAGTTTCTCCAGCATGGAGTTTCTCCAACACGGATATTCTCCAGCGCGGAGTTTCTTCAAAACGAAGTTTCTCCAACGCGGAGTTTCTCCAGCGCGGAGTATCTCCAGCGCGGAGTTTCTTCGACACGGAGTTTCTCCAGCGCGGGGTTTCTCCAGCACAGTTTCTCCAACACGGAGCTTCTCCAACGCGGAATTTCTCCAGCACGGAGTTGCTCCAGCGCTGAGTATCTCCAGCGCGGAGTTTTTCCTATACGGAGCTTCTCCAACACGGATTTCACCAGCGCGGAGTTTCTTCAAGACGAAGTTTCCTTAGCGCGGAGTTTCTCACGCGCGGAGTTTCTCCAGCGCGGAGTATCTCGAGCGCGGAGTTTCTTCAAGACGAAGTTTCTCCAGCGCGGAGTTTCTCACGCGCGGAGTTTCTCCAGCGCGGAGTATCTCCAGCGCGGAGTTTCTCCAACACGGTGTTTCTCCAGCGCAGAGTTTCTCCAACGCTGAGATTCTCCAGCACGAAGTTTCTCCAACACGAATTTTCTCCAGCGCGGAGTTTCTCCAGCACAGAGTTTCTCCAACACGGAGTTTCTTCAACACGGAGTTTCTCCAACGCGGAGTTTCTCCAGCGCTGAGTATCTCCAGCGCGTAGTGTATCGAGCCTGGAGTTTCTCCAGCGCGGAGTTTCTGCAACACCGAGTTTCTCCAACACGGATTTTATCCAGCACGAACTTTCTCCAGCACGGAGTTTCTCCAGCGCGGAGTTTCTCCAACATGGAGTTTCTTCAACACAGTTTCTCCAGCGCGGAATTTCTCCAGCGCGGAGTTCCTCCAGCCCGGAGTTTCTCCAGTGCGGAGTTTCTCCAACACGGAGTTTCTCCAGCGCGGAGTTTCTCCAACACGGAGTTTCTAAAACACGGACTTTCTCCAACACGGACTTTCTTCAACACGGACTTTCTCCAACACGGAGATTCTCCAACGCGGAGTTTCTCCAACGCGGACTTTCTCCAACACGGAATTTCTCGAACACGGATTTCTCCAGTGCGGAGTTTCTTCAAAGCGAGGTTTCTGCAACGCGGAGTTTCTCCAACGCGGAGTTTCTCCAGCTCGTAGTGTATCCAGCCCGGAGTTTCTCCAACACCGAATTTCTCCAACACGGACTTTCTCCAGCACGGACATTCTCCAGCGCGGTGTATCTCCAACATGGACTTTCTTCAACACACAGTTTCTTCAACACGGAGTTTCTCCAGCGCGAAGTTTCTCCATCGCGGAGTTTCTCCGGCGCGGAGTTTCTCTATCGCGGAATTTCCCCAGCGCGGATTTTCTCCGGCGCGGAGTTTCTCCAACGCGGAGTTTCACCAGCGCGGAGTTTCTCCAGCACGGAGTTTCTCTAACACGGAGATTCTCCAGCGCGGTTTCTCCAGCGCGGAGCTTCTCCAACACGGATTTCTCCAGCGCGAAGTTTCTTCAAAGCGAAGTTTCACCAACGCGGAGTTTCTCCAGCGTGGAGTGTATCCAGTCCGGAGTTTCTCCAGCGCGGAGTTTCTCCAACACCGAGTTTCTCCAACACGGACTTTCTCCAGCACGGACTTTCTCCAGCGCGGAGTTTCTCCAACAAGGATTTTCTCCAACACGGATTTCTCCAGCGCGGAGTTTCTTCAAAGCGAAGTTTCTCCAACGCGGAGTTTCACCAGCGCTGAGTGTATCCAGCCCGGAGTTTCGCCAGCGCGGAGTTTCTCCAACACCGAGTTTCTCCAACACGGACTTTCTCAAGCACGGACTTTCTCCAGCGCGGAGTTTCTTCAAAGCGAAGTTTCTCCAAAGCAGAGTTTCTCCAACGCGGAGTTTCTCCAGCGCGGAATATCTCCAGCGCGGAGTTTCTCCAACTCGGAGTTTCTCCAACACGGAGTTTCTCCAGAGTAGAGTTTCTGCAGCGCGGAGTATCTCCAGGGCGGAGATACTCCAGCGCGGAGTTTCTCCAACACGGAGTTTCTCCAGCGCGGAGATTCTCCAGCGTGGGGTTTCTCCAGCGCGAAATCTCTCCAGCACGGAGTTTCTCCAGCACAGAGTTTCTCCAACACGGAGTTTCTCGTACACGGAGTTTCTCCAACGCGGAGTTTCTCCAGCGCGGAGTTTCTCCAGCACGGAGTTTCTCCAACACGAATTTTCTCCAGCGCGGAGTTTCTCCAGCACAGAGTTTCTCCAACACGGAGTTTCTTCAACACGGAGTTTCTCCAACGCGGAGTTTCTCCAGCGCTGAATATCTCCAGCGCGTAGTGTATCGAGCCCGGAGTTTCTCCAGCGCGGAGTTTCTGCAACACCGAGTTTCTCCAGCACGGACTTTCTCCAGCACGGACTTTCTCCAGCGCGGACTTTCTCCAGCGCGGAGTTCCTCCAACGCGGAGTTTCTCCAGCACAGATTGTCTCCAACATGGTGTTTCTCAAACACGAACTTTCTCCAGCACGGAGTTTCTCCAGCGCGGAGTTTCTCCAACATGGAGATTCTTCAACACAGTTTCTCCAGCGCTGAGTTTCTCTAGCGTGGAGTTTCTCCAGAGCGGAGTTTATCCAGCGCGGAATTTCTCCAGCGCGGAATTTCTTCAAAGCGAAGTTTCACCAACGCGGTTTCTCCTTCGCGGAGTGTATCCAGCCCGGAGTTTCTCCAGCGCGGAGTTTCTCCAACACCGAGTTTCTCCAACACGGACTTTCTCCAACACGGACTTTCTCCAGCGCGAAATTTCTCCAGCGCGGAGTTTCTCCAACGCGGAGTTTCTCCAGCGCGGAGTTTCTCCAGCACGGAGAGTCTCCAACACGGAGTTTCTCCAACACGAAGTTTCTCCAACACGGAGTTTCTCCAGCGCGGAATTTCTCCAGCGCGGACTTTCTCCAGTGCGGAGTTTCTCCAGCGCGGAGTTTCTCCTGCGCGGAGTTTCTCCAACACGTAGTTTCTCCAACACGGACTTTCTCCAACACGGACTTTCTCCAGCGCGGAGTTTCTCCAACACGGAGTTACTCCAGTGCGGAGTTTCTCCAACACGTAGTTTCTCCAACACGGACTTTCTCCAACACGGAATTTCTCCAGCGCGGAGTTTTTCCAGCGCGGAGTTTCTCAAACGCGGAGTTTCTCTAGCGCGGAGTTTCTCCAACCCTGAGTTTCTCCAGCGCGGAGTTTTTCCAACATGGAGTTTCTTCAACAGAGTTTCTCCAACGCGGAGTTTCTCCAGCGCGGAGTTTCTCCAGCACGGAGTGTCTCCAACACGGAGTTTCTCCAACACGAAGTTTCTCCAGTACGGAGTTTCTCCAGCGCGGAGTTTCTCCAGCGCGGAGTTTCTCCAACATGGAGTTTCTTCAACACAGTTTCTCCAGCGCGGAGTTTCTCTAGCGTGGAGTTTCTCCTACCCGGAGTTTCTCCAAAGCGGAGTTTCTCCAGCACGTAGTGTATCAAGCCCGGAGTTTCTCCAGCGCGGAGTTTTTCCAACACCGTGTTTCTCCAACACGGACTTTCTCCAGCATGGACTTTCTCCAGCGCGGTGGTTTTCCAACATGGACTTTCTTCAACACAGAGTTTCTTCAACACGAAGTTTCTCCAGCGCGGAGTTTCTCCAGCGCTGAGTTTCTCCAACACCGAGTTTCTCCAACACGGACTTTCTCCAGCATGGACTTTCTCCAGCGCGGTGGTTTTCCAACATGGACTTTCTTCAACACAGAGTTTCTTCAACACGGAGTTTCTCCAGCGCGGAATTTCTCCAAAGCGGAGTTTCTCCCGCCCGGAGTTTCTCCAGCGCGGGTTATCTCCAGCGCGGAGTTTCTCCAAGACGGAGTTTCTCCAACACGGAATTTCTCCAACATGGATTTCTCCAGCGCGGAGTTTCTCAAAGCGAAGTTTCTCCAACGCGGAGTTTCTCCAACGCGGAGTTTCTCCAGCGCGGAGTGTATCCAGCCCGGAGTTTCTCCAGCGCGGAGTTTCTTCAGTGCGGAGTTTCTCCAGCATGGAGTGTCTCCAACACGGAGTTTCTCTAACACGGAGTTTCTCCTGCGCGGAATTTCTCCAACACGAAGTTTCTCCAACACGGAGTTTCTCCAGCGCGGAGTTTCTCCAGCGCGGAGCTTCTCCAACACGGAGTTTCTCCAACACAGAGTTTCTCCAGCACGGAGTTTCTTCAAAGCGAAGTTTCTCCAACGCGGAGTTTCTCTAGCACGGATTTTCTCCAGCCCGGAGATGCTCCTGCGCGGAGTTTCCCCAGCGCGGAGTATCTCCAACACGGAGTGTCTCTAACACGGAGTTTCTCCTTCGCGGAATTTCTCCAACACGAAGTTTCTCCAACACGGAGTTTCTCCAGCGCGGAGTTTCTCCAGCGCGGAGCTTCTCCAACACGGAGTTTCTCCAACAGAGAGTTTCTCCAGCGCGGAGTTTCTCCAGCGCGAAATTTCTCCAGCGCGGAGTATCTCCAGCGCGGAGTTTCTCCAGCGCGGAGTTTCTCCAGCGCGGAGGTTCTCCAACCCTGAGTTTCTCCAGCGCGGAGTTTCTCCAACATGGAGTTTCTTCAACACAGAGTTTCTCCAACACGGAGTTTCTTCAACACGGATTTTCTCCAACGCAGAGTTTCTCCAGCGCGGAGTATCTCCAGCGCGGAGTTTCTCCGACACGGAGTTTCTCCAGCGCGGGGTTTCTCCAGCACAGTTTCTCCAACAAGGAGCTTCTCCAGCGCGGACTTTCTCCAGTGCGGAGTTTCTCCAGCGCGGAGTTTCTCCAGCGCGGAGTTTCTCCAAAACGGAGTTTCTCCAGTGCGGAGTTTCTCCAACACGTAGTTTCTCCAACACGGACTTTCTCCAACACGGACTTTCTCCAGCGCGGAGTTTCTCCTACACGGAGTTTCTCCAGTGCGGAGTTTCTCCAACACGTAGTTTCTCAAACGCGGAGTTTCTCTAGCGCGGAGATTCTCCAACCCTGAGTTTCTCCAGCGCGGAGTTTTTCCAACATGGACTTTCTTGAACACAGAGTTTCTCCAACGCGGAGTTTCTCCAGCGCGGAGTTTCTCCAGCACAGAGTGTCTCCAACACAGAGTTTCTCCAACACGAAGTTTCTCCAGTACGGAGTTTCTCCAGCGCGGAGTTTCTCCAGTGCGGAGTTTCTCCAACATGGAGTTTCTTCAGCACAGAGTTTCTCCAGCGCGGAGTTTCTCTAGCGTGGAGTTTCTCCAACCCGGAGTTTCTCCAAAGCGGAGTTTCTCCAGCGCGGAGTATCTCCAGCGCGGAGTTTCTCCAACACGGATTTTCTCCAGCCCGGAGATGCTCCTGCGCGGAGTTTCTCCAGCGCGGAGTATCTTCAGCGCGGAGTTTCTCCAACACGGAGTTTCTCCAACACGGAGTTTCTCCAGCGCGGAGTTTCTCGAGCGCGGAGTATCTCCAGCGCGGAGTTTCTCCAAGACGGAGTTTCTCCAACACGAATTTTCTCCAGCGCGGAGTTTCTCCAGCACAGAGTTTCTCCAACACGGAGTTTCTTCAACACGGAGTTTCTCCAACGCGGAGTTTCTCCAGCGCTGAGTATCTCCAGCGCGTAGTGTATCGAGCCCGGAGTTTCTCCAGCGCGGAGTTTCTGCAACACCGAGTTTCTCCAGCACGGACTTTCTCCAGCACGGACTTTCTCCAGCACGGAGTTTCTCCAGCGCGGAGTTTCTCCAACATGGAGTTTCTTCAACAGTTTCTCCAGCGCGGAGTTTCTCTAGCGTGGAGTTTCTCCAGAGCGGAGTTTATCCAGCGCGGAATTTCTCCAGCGCGGAGTTCCTCCAGCCCGGAGTTTCTAAAACACGGACTTTCTCCAACACGGACTTTCTTCAACACGGACTTTCTCCAACACGGAGATTCTCCAACGCGGAGTTTCTCCAACGCGGACTTTCTCCAACACGGAGTTTCTCCAGCGCGGAGTTTCTCCAACATGGAGTTTCTTCAACACAGTTTCTCCAGCGCGGAGTTTCTCTAGCGTGGAGTTTCTCCAGAGCGGAGTTTATCCAGCGCGGAATTTCTCCAGCGCGGAGTTCCTCCAGCCCGGAGTTTCTCCAACACGGAGTTTCTCCAGCGCGGAGTTTCTCCAACACGGAGTTTCGAAAACACGGACTTTCTCCAACACGGACTTTCTTCAACACGGACTTTCTCCAACACGGAGATTCTCCAACGCGGAGTTTCTCCAACGCGGACTTTCTCCAACACGGAATTTCTCGAACACGGATTTCTCCAGTGCGGAGTTTCTTCAAAGCGAGGTTTCTGCAACGCGGAGTTTCTCCAACGCGGAGTTTCTCCAGCTCGTAGTGTATCCAGCCCGGAGTTTCTCCAACACCGAATTTCTCCAACACGGACTTTCTCCAGCACGGACATTCTCCAGCGCGGTGTATCTCCAACATGGACTTTCTTCAACACACAGTTTCTTCAACACGGAGTTTCTCCAGCGCGATGTTTCTCCATCGCGGAGTTTCACCGGCGCGGAGTTTCTCTATCGCGGAATTTCCCCAGTGCGGAGTTTCTCCAACATGGACTTTCTCCAACGCGTAGTTTCTCCAGAGCGGAGTTTCTCCAGTGCGGAGTAACTCCAGCGCGGAGTTTTTCCAACACGGAGTTTCTCCAGCGCGGAGTTTCTTCAAAGCGAAGTTTCTCCAACGCTGAGTTTCTCCAGCGCGGAGTTTCTCCAGCACAGAGTTTCTCCAACACGGAGTTTCTTCAACACGGAGTTTCTCCAACGCGGAGTTTCTCCAGCGCTGAGTATCTCCAGCGCGTAGTGTATCGAGCCTGGAGTTTCTCCAGCGCGGAGTTTCTGCAACACCGAGTTTCTCCAACACGGATTTTATCCAGCACGAACTTTCTCCAGCACGGAGTTTCTCCAGCGCGGAGTTTCTCCAACATGGAGTTTCTTCAACACAGTTTCTCCAGCGCGGAGTTTCTCTAGCGTGGAGTTTCTCCAGAGCGGAGTTTATCCAGCGCGGAATTTCTCCAGCGCGGAGTTCCTCCAGCCCGGAGTTTCTCCAACACGGAGTTTCTCCAGCGCGGAGTTTCTCCAACACGGAGTTTCGAAAACACGGACTTTCTCCAACACGGACTTTCTTCAACACGGACTTTCTCCAACACGGAGATTCTCCAACGCGGAGTTTCTCCAACGCGGACTTTCTCCAACACGGAATTTCTCGAACACGGATTTCTCCAGTGCGGAGTTTCTTCAAAGCGAGGTTTCTGCAACGCGGAGTTTCTCCAACGCGGAGTTTCTCCAGCTCGTAGTGTATCCAGCCCGGAGTTTCTCCAACACCGAATTTCTCCAACACGGACTTTCTCCAGCACGGACTTTCTCCAGCGTGGTGTTTCTCCAACATGGACTTTCTTCAACACAGAGTTTCTTCAACACGGAGTTTCTCCAACGCGTAGTTTCTCCAGAGCGGAGTTTCTCCAGTGCGGAGTAACTCCAGCGCGGAGTTTCTCCAACACGGAGTTTCTCCAGCGCGGAGTTTCTTCAAAGCGAAGTTTCTCCAACGCGGAGTTTCTCCAACGCGGAGTTTCTCCAACGCGGAGTTTCTCCAGCGTGGAGTGTATCCAGTCCGGAGTTTCTCCAGCGCGGAGTTTCTCCAACACCGAGTTTCTCCAACACGGACTTTCTCCAGCACGGACTTTCTCCAGCGCGGAGTTTCTCCAACAAGGAATTTCTCCAACACGGATTTCTCCAGCGCGGAGTTTCTTCAAAGCGAAGTTTCTCCAACGCGGAGTTTCTCCAACGCGGAGTTTCCCCAGCGCTGAGTGTATCCAGCCCGGAGTTTCTCCAGCGCGGAGTTTCTCCAACACGGACTTTCTCCAGCACGGACTTCCTCTAGCGCGGATTTTCTCCAGCGCGGAGTTTCTCCAACGCGAAATTTCTCCAATGCGGAGTTTCTCCAGAACGAAGTTTCTCCAACACGGACTTTCTCCAGCACGGACTTTCTCTACCGCGAAGTTTCTCCAGCGCGGAGGTTCTGCAGCGCGGAGTTTCTCCAACGAGGAGTTTCACCAACACGGAGTTTCTCCAACGCAGAGTTTCTCCAACGCGGACTTTCTCCAACACGGAGTTTCTCCAGCACAGAGTTTCTCCAACACAAAGTTTCTCCATCACGGAGTTTCTCCAACACGCAGTTTCTATAACGCGGAGTGTCTCCAACGCGGAGTTTCTCAAATGCGGAGTTTCTCCAGCGCGGAGTTTCTCCAGCGTGGAGTTTCTTCAGCGTGGAGTTTCTCCAGCGCGGTGTTTCTCCAGCGCGGACTTTCTCCAGCGCGCACTTTCTCCAAAACGGACTTTCTCCTATGCGAAGTTTCTACAACGCGGAATTTCTCCAAAACGAAGTTTCTCCAACACAGAGTTTCTCCAGCACCGACTTTCTCTACCGCGAAGTTTCTCTAGCGCGGAGTTTCTCCAGCGCGGAGTTTCTCCAGCGCGGAGTTTCTCCAACGAGGAGTTTCACCAACGCGGAGTTTCTCCAACGCGGAGTTTCTCCAACGAGGACTTTCTCCAACGCGGAGTTTCTCCAACACAGATTTTCTCCATCACGGTGTTTCTCCAACACGCAGTTTCTCCAGCGCGGAGTTTCTCCATAGCAGAGTTTCCCAAGCGCGGAGTTTATCCATCGCGCAGTTTATCCAACGCGGAGTTTCACCAAGGCGGAGTTTTTCCAACGCGGACCTTCTCCAGCGCGCAATTTCTCCAGAGCGGAGTTTCTCCAGCGCGGAGTTTCTCCAACACAGAGTTTCTCCAACACGGTGTTTCTCCAACACGGACTTTCTCCAACACGGAGTTTCTCCAGCACAGAGTTTCTCCAGCACGGAGTTTCTCCAGCGCGGAGTTTCTCCAGTGCGGAATTTCTCAAGCACAGAGTTTCTCCAGCATGGAGTTTCTCCAACACGGATATTCTCCAGCGCGGAGTTTCTTCAAAACGAAGTTTCTCCAACGCGGAGTTTCTCCAGCGCGGAGTATCTCCAGCGCGGAGTTTCTTCGACACGGAGTTTCTCCAGCGCGGGGTTTCTCCAGCACAGTTTCTCCAACACGGAGCTTCTCCAACGCGGAATTTCTCCAGCACGGAGTTGCTCCAGCGCTGAGTATCTCCAGCGCGGAGTTTTTCCTATACGGAGCTTCTCCAACACGGATTTCACCAGCGCGGAGTTTCTTCAAGACGAAGTTTCCTTAGCGCGGAGTTTCTCACGCGCGGAGTTTCTCCAGCGCGGAGTATCTCGAGCGCGGAGTTTCTTCAAGACGAAGTTTCTCCAGCGCGGAGTTTCTCACGCGCGGAGTTTCTCCAGCGCGGAGTATCTCCAGCGCGGAGTTTCTCCAACACGGTGTTTCTCCAGCGCAGAGTTTCTCCAACGCTGAGATTCTCCAGCACGAAGTTTCTCCAACACGAATTTTCTCCAGCGCGGAGTTTCTCCAGCACAGAGTTTCTCCAACACGGAGTTTCTTCAACACGGAGTTTCTCCAACGCGGAGTTTCTCCAGCGCTGAGTATCTCCAGCGCGTAGTGTATCGAGCCTGGAGTTTCTCCAGCGCGGAGTTTCTGCAACACCGAGTTTCTCCAACACGGATTTTATCCAGCACGAACTTTCTCCAGCACGGAGTTTCTCCAGCGCGGAGTTTCTCCAACATGGAGTTTCTTCAACACAGTTTCTCCAGCGCGGAATTTCTCCAGCGCGGAGTTCCTCCAGCCCGGAGTTTCTCCAGTGCGGAGTTTCTCCAACACGGAGTTTCTCCAGCGCGGAGTTTCTCCAACACGGAGTTTCTAAAACACGGACTTTCTCCAACACGGACTTTCTTCAACACGGACTTTCTCCAACACGGAGATTCTCCAACGCGGAGTTTCTCCAACGCGGACTTTCTCCAACACGGAATTTCTCGAACACGGATTTCTCCAGTGCGGAGTTTCTTCAAAGCGAGGTTTCTGCAACGCGGAGTTTCTCCAACGCGGAGTTTCTCCAGCTCGTAGTGTATCCAGCCCGGAGTTTCTCCAACACCGAATTTCTCCAACACGGACTTTCTCCAGCACGGACATTCTCCAGCGCGGTGTATCTCCAACATGGACTTTCTTCAACACACAGTTTCTTCAACACGGAGTTTCTCCAGCGCGAAGTTTCTCCATCGCGGAGTTTCTCCGGCGCGGAGTTTCTCTATCGCGGAATTTCCCCAGCGCGGATTTTCTCCGGCGCGGAGTTTCTCCAACGCGGAGTTTCACCAGCGCGGAGTTTCTCCAGCACGGAGTTTCTCTAACACGGAGATTCTCCAGCGCGGTTTCTCCAGCGCGGAGCTTCTCCAACACGGATTTCTCCAGCGCGAAGTTTCTTCAAAGCGAAGTTTCACCAACGCGGAGTTTCTCCAGCGTGGAGTGTATCCAGTCCGGAGTTTCTCCAGCGCGGAGTTTCTCCAACACCGAGTTTCTCCAACACGGACTTTCTCCAGCACGGACTTTCTCCAGCGCGGAGTTTCTCCAACAAGGATTTTCTCCAACACGGATTTCTCCAGCGCGGAGTTTCTTCAAAGCGAAGTTTCTCCAACGCGGAGTTTCACCAGCGCTGAGTGTATCCAGCCCGGAGTTTCGCCAGCGCGGAGTTTCTCCAACACCGAGTTTCTCCAACACGGACTTTCTCAAGCACGGACTTTCTCCAGCGCGGAGTTTCTTCAAAGCGAAGTTTCTCCAAAGCAGAGTTTCTCCAACGCGGAGTTTCTCCAGCGCGGAATATCTCCAGCGCGGAGTTTCTCCAACTCGGAGTTTCTCCAACACGGAGTTTCTCCAGAGTAGAGTTTCTGCAGCGCGGAGTATCTCCAGGGCGGAGATACTCCAGCGCGGAGTTTCTCCAACACGGAGTTTCTCCAGCGCGGAGATTCTCCAGCGTGGGGTTTCTCCAGCGCGAAATCTCTCCAGCACGGAGTTTCTCCAGCACAGAGTTTCTCCAACACGGAGTTTCTCGTACACGGAGTTTCTCCAACGCGGAGTTTCTCCAGCGCGGAGTTTCTCCAGCACGGAGTTTCTCCAACACGAATTTTCTCCAGCGCGGAGTTTCTCCAGCACAGAGTTTCTCCAACACGGAGTTTCTTCAACACGGAGTTTCTCCAACGCGGAGTTTCTCCAGCGCTGAATATCTCCAGCGCGTAGTGTATCGAGCCCGGAGTTTCTCCAGCGCGGAGTTTCTGCAACACCGAGTTTCTCCAGCACGGACTTTCTCCAGCACGGACTTTCTCCAGCGCGGACTTTCTCCAGCGCGGAGTTCCTCCAACGCGGAGTTTCTCCAGCACAGATTGTCTCCAACATGGTGTTTCTCAAACACGAACTTTCTCCAGCACGGAGTTTCTCCAGCGCGGAGTTTCTCCAACATGGAGATTCTTCAACACAGTTTCTCCAGCGCTGAGTTTCTCTAGCGTGGAGTTTCTCCAGAGCGGAGTTTATCCAGCGCGGAATTTCTCCAGCGCGGAATTTCTTCAAAGCGAAGTTTCACCAACGCGGTTTCTCCTTCGCGGAGTGTATCCAGCCCGGAGTTTCTCCAGCGCGGAGTTTCTCCAACACCGAGTTTCTCCAACACGGACTTTCTCCAACACGGACTTTCTCCAGCGCGAAATTTCTCCAGCGCGGAGTTTCTCCAACGCGGAGTTTCTCCAGCGCGGAGTTTCTCCAGCACGGAGAGTCTCCAACACGGAGTTTCTCCAACACGAAGTTTCTCCAACACGGAGTTTCTCCAGCGCGGAATTTCTCCAGCGCGGACTTTCTCCAGTGCGGAGTTTCTCCAGCGCGGAGTTTCTCCTGCGCGGAGTTTCTCCAACACGTAGTTTCTCCAACACGGACTTTCTCCAACACGGACTTTCTCCAGCGCGGAGTTTCTCCAACACGGAGTTACTCCAGTGCGGAGTTTCTCCAACACGTAGTTTCTCCAACACGGACTTTCTCCAACACGGAATTTCTCCAGCGCGGAGTTTTTCCAGCGCGGAGTTTCTCAAACGCGGAGTTTCTCTAGCGCGGAGTTTCTCCAACCCTGAGTTTCTCCAGCGCGGAGTTTTTCCAACATGGAGTTTCTTCAACAGAGTTTCTCCAACGCGGAGTTTCTCCAGCGCGGAGTTTCTCCAGCACGGAGTGTCTCCAACACGGAGTTTCTCCAACACGAAGTTTCTCCAGTACGGAGTTTCTCCAGCGCGGAGTTTCTCCAGCGCGGAGTTTCTCCAACATGGAGTTTCTTCAACACAGTTTCTCCAGCGCGGAGTTTCTCTAGCGTGGAGTTTCTCCTACCCGGAGTTTCTCCAAAGCGGAGTTTCTCCAGCACGTAGTGTATCAAGCCCGGAGTTTCTCCAGCGCGGAGTTTCTCCAACACCGAGTTTCTCCAACACGGACTTTCTCCAGCATGGACTTTCTCCAGCGCGGTGGTTTTCCAACATGGACTTTCTTCAACACAGAGTTTCTTCAACACGAAGTTTCTCCAGCGCGGAGTTTCTCCAGCGCTGAGTTTCTCCAACACCGAGTTTCTCCAACACGGACTTTCTCCAGCATGGACTTTCTCCAGCGCGGTGGTTTTCCAACATGGACTTTCTTCAACACAGAGTTTCTTCAACACGGAGTTTCTCCAGCGCGGAATTTCTCCAAAGCGGAGTTTCTCCCGCCCGGAGTTTCTCCAGCGCGGGTTATCTCCAGCGCGGAGTTTCTCCAAGACGGAGTTTCTCCAACACGGAATTTCTCCAACATGGATTTCTCCAGCGCGGAGTTTCTCAAAGCGAAGTTTCTCCAACGCGGAGTTTCTCCAACGCGGAGTTTCTCCAGCGCGGAGTGTATCCAGCCCGGAGTTTCTCCAGCGCGGAGTTTCTTCAGTGCGGAGTTTCTCCAGCATGGAGTGTCTCCAACACGGAGTTTCTCTAACACGGAGTTTCTCCTGCGCGGAATTTCTCCAACACGAAGTTTCTCCAACACGGAGTTTCTCCAGCGCGGAGTTTCTCCAGCGCGGAGCTTCTCCAACACGGAGTTTCTCCAACACAGAGTTTCTCCAGCACGGAGTTTCTTCAAAGCGAAGTTTCTCCAACGCGGAGTTTCTCTAGCACGGATTTTCTCCAGCCCGGAGATGCTCCTGCGCGGAGTTTCCCCAGCGCGGAGTATCTCCAACACGGAGTGTCTCTAACACGGAGTTTCTCCTGCGCGGAATTTCTCCAACACGAAGTTTCTCCAACACGGAGTTTCTCCAGCGCGGAGTTTCTCCAGCGCGGAGCTTCTCCAACACGGAGTTTCTCCAACAGAGAGTTTCTCCAGCGCGGAGTTTCTCCAGCGCGAAATTTCTCCAGCGCGGAGTATCTCCAGCGCGGAGTTTCTCCAGCGCGGAGTTTCTCCAGCGCGGAGGTTCTCCAACCCTGAGTTTCTCCAGCGCGGAGTTTCTCCAACATGGAGTTTCTTCAACACAGAGTTTCTCCAACACGGAGTTTCTTCAACACGGATTTTCTCCAACGCAGAGTTTCTCCAGCGCGGAGTATCTCCAGCGCGGAGTTTCTCCGACACGGAGTTTCTCCAGCGCGGGGTTTCTCCAGCACAGTTTCTCCAACAAGGAGCTTCTCCAGCGCGGACTTTCTCCAGTGCGGAGTTTCTCCAGCGCGGAGTTTCTCCAGCGCGGAGTTTCTCCAAAACGGAGTTTCTCCAGTGCGGAGTTTCTCCAACACGTAGTTTCTCCAACACGGACTTTCTCCAACACGGACTTTCTCCAGCGCGGAGTTTCTCCTACACGGAGTTTCTCCAGTGCGGAGTTTCTCCAACACGTAGTTTCTCAAACGCGGAGTTTCTCTAGCGCGGAGATTCTCCAACCCTGAGTTTCTCCAGCGCGGAGTTTTTCCAACATGGACTTTCTTGAACACAGAGTTTCTCCAACGCGGAGTTTCTCCAGCGCGGAGTTTCTCCAGCACAGAGTGTCTCCAACACAGAGTTTCTCCAACACGAAGTTTCTCCAGTACGGAGTTTCTCCAGCGCGGAGTTTCTCCAGCGCGGAGTTTCTCCAACATGGAGTTTCTTCAGCACAGAGTTTCTCCAGCGCGGAGTTTCTCTAGCGTGGAGTTTCTCCAACCCGGAGTTTCTCCAAAGCGGAGTTTCTCCAGCGCGGAGTATCTCCAGCGCGGAGTTTCTCCAACACGGATTTTCTCCAGCCCGGAGATGCTCCTGCGCGGAGTTTCTCCAGCGCGGAGTATCTCCAGCGCGGAGTTTCTCCAACACGGAGTTTCTCCAACACGGAGTTTCTCCAGCGCGGAGTTTCTCGAGCGCGGAGTATCTCCAGCGCGGAGTTTCTCCAAGACGGAGTTTCTCCAACACGAATTTTCTCCAGCGCGGAGTTTCTCCAGCACAGAGTTTCTCCAACACGGAGTTTCTTCAACACGGAGTTTCTCCAACGCGGAGTTTCTCCAGCGCTGAGTATCTCCAGCGCGTAGTGTATCGAGCCCGGAGTTTCTCCAGCGCGGAGTTTCTGCAACACCGAGTTTCTCCAGCACGGACTTTCTCCAGCACGGACTTTCTCCAGCACGGAGTTTCTCCAGCGCGGAGTTTCTCCAACATGGAGTTTCTTCAACAGTTTCTCCAGCGCGGAGTTTCTCTAGCGTGGAGTTTCTCCAGAGCGGAGTTTATCCAGCGCGGAATTTCTCCAGCGCGGAGTTCCTCCAGCCCGGAGTTTCTAAAACACGGACTTTCTCCAACACGGACTTTCTTCAACACGGACTTTCTCCAACACGGAGATTCTCCAACGCGGAGTTTCTCCAACGCGGACTTTCTCCAACACGGAGTTTCTCCAGCGCGGAGTTTCTCCAACATGGAGTTTCTTCAACACAGTTTCTCCAGCGCGGAGTTTCTCTAGCGTGGAGTTTCTCCAGAGCGGAGTTTATCCAGCGCGGAATTTCTCCAGCGCGGAGTTCCTCCAGCCCGGAGTTTCTCCAACACGGAGTTTCTCCAGCGCGGAGTTTCTCCAACACGGAGTTTCGAAAACACGGACTTTCTCCAACACGGACTTTCTTCAACACGGACTTTCTCCAACACGGAGATTCTCCAACGCGGAGTTTCTCCAACGCGGACTTTCTCCAACACGGAATTTCTCGAACACGGATTTCTCCAGTGCGGAGTTTCTTCAAAGCGAGGTTTCTGCAACGCGGAGTTTCTCCAACGCGGAGTTTCTCCAGCTCGTAGTGTATCCAGCCCGGAGTTTCTCCAACACCGAATTTCTCCAACACGGACTTTCTCCAGCACGGACATTCTCCAGCGCGGTGTATCTCCAACATGGACTTTCTTCAACACACAGTTTCTTCAACACGGAGTTTCTCCAGCGCGATGTTTCTCCATCGCGGAGTTTCACCGGCGCGGAGTTTCTCTATCGCGGAATTTCCCCAGTGCGGAGTTTCTCCAACATGGACTTTCTCCAACGCGTAGTTTCTCCAGAGCGGAGTTTCTCCAGTGCGGAGTAACTCCAGCGCGGAGTTTTTCCAACACGGAGTTTCTCCAGCGCGGAGTTTCTTCAAAGCGAAGTTTCTCCAACGCGGAGTTTCTCCAACGCGGAGTTTCTCCAACGCGGAGTTTCTCCAGCGTGGAGTGTATCCAGTCCGGAGTTTCTCCAGCGCGGAGTTTCTCCAACACCGAGTTTCTCCAACACGGACTTTCTCCAGCACGGACTTTCTCCAGCGTGGAGTTTCTCCAACAAGGAATTTCTCCAACACGGATTTCTCCAGCGCGGAGTTTCTTCAAAGCGAAGTTTCTCCAACGCGGAGTTTCTCCAAGGCGGAGTTTCCCCAGCGCTGAGTGTATCCAGCCCGGAGTTTCTCCAGCGCGGAGTTTCTCCAACACGGACTTTCTCCAGCACGGACTTCCTCTAGCGCGGATTTTCTCCAGCGCGGAGTTTCTCCAACGCGAAATTTCTCCAATGCGGAGTTTCTCCAGAACGAAGTTTCTCCAACACGGACTTTCTCCAGCACGGACTTTCTCTACCGCGAAGTTTCTCCAGCGCGGAGGTTCTGCAGCGCGGAGTTTCTCCAACGAGGAGTTTCACCAACACGGAGTTTCTCCAACGCAGAGTTTCTCCAACGCGGACTTTCTGCAACGCGGAATTTCTCCAACACAAAGTTTCTCCATCACGGAGTTTCTCCAACACGCAGTTTCTATAACGCGGAGTGTCTCCAACGCGGAGTTTCTCAAATGCGGAGTTTCTCCAGCGCGGAGTTTCTCCAGCGTGGAGTTTCTTCAGCGTGGAGTTTCTCCAGCGCGGTGTTTCTCCAGCGCGGACTTTCTCCAGCGCGCACTTTCTCCAAAACGGACTTTCTCCTATGCGAAGTTTCTACAACGCGGAATTTCTCCAAAACGAAGTTTCTCCAACACAGAGTTTCTCCAGCACCGACTTTCTCTACCGCGAAGTTTCTCTAGCGCGGAGTTTCTCCAGCGCGGAGTTTCTCCAGCGCGGAGTTTCTCCAACGAGGAGTTTCACCAACGCGGAGTTTCTCCAACGCGGAGTTTCTCCAGCGCGGAGTTTCTCCAGTGCGGAATTTCTCAAGCACAGAGTTTCTCCATCACGGTGTTTCTCCAACACGCAGTTTCTCCAGCGCGGAGTTTCTCCATAGCAGAGTTTCTCAAGCGCGGAGTTTATCCATCGCGCAGTTTATCCAACGCGGAGTTTCACCAAGGCGGAGTTTTTCCAACGCGGACCTTCTCCAGCGCGCAATTTCTCCAGAGCGGAGTTTCTCCAGCGCGGAGTTTCTCCAACACAGAGTTTCTCCAACACGGTGTTTCTCCAACACGGACTTTCTCCAACACGGAGTTTCTCCAGCACAGAGTTTCTCCAGCACGGAGTTTCTCCAGCGCGGAGTTTCTCCAGTGCGGAATTTCTCAAGCACAGAGTTTCTCCAGCATGGAGTTTCTCCAACACGGATATTCTCCAGCGCGGAGTTTCTTCAAAACGAAGTTTCTCCAACGCGGAGTTTCTCCAGCGCGGAGTATCTCCAGCGCGGAGTTTCTTCGACACGGAGTTTCTCCAGCGCGGGGTTTCTCCAGCACAGTTTCTCCAACACGGAGCTTCTCCAACGCGGAATTTCTCCAGCACGGGGTTGCTCCAGCGCTGAGTATCTCCAGCGCGGAGTTTTTCCTATACGGAGCTTCTCCAACACGGATTTCACCAGCGCGGAGTTTCTTCAAGACGAAGTTTCTCCAGCGCGGAGTTTCTCACGCGCGGAGTTTCTCCAGCGCGGAGTATCTCGAGCGCGGAGTTTCTTGAAGACGAAGTTTCTCCAGCGCGGAGTTTCTCACGCGCGGAGTTTCTCCAGCGCGGAGTATCTCCAGCGCGGAGTTTCTCCAACACGGTGTTTCTCCAGCGCAGAGTTTCTCCAACGCTGAGTTTCTCCAGCACGAAGTTTCTCCAACACGAATTTTCTCCAGCGCGGAGTTTCTCCAGCACAGAGTTTCTCCAACACGGAGTTTCTTCAACACGGAGTTTCTCCAACGCGGAGTTTCTCCAGCGCTGAGTATCTCCAGCGCGTAGTGTATCGAGCCTGGAGTTTCTCCAGCGCGGAGTTTCTGCAACACCGAGTTTCTCCAACACGGATTTTATCCAGCACGAACTTTCTCCAGCACGGAGTTTCTCCAGCGCGGATTTTCTCCAACATGGAGTTTCTTCAACACAGTTTCTCCAGCGCGGAATTTCTCCAGCGCGGAGTTCCTCCAGCCCGGAGTTTCTCCAGTGCGGAGTTTCTCCAACACGGAGTTTCTCCAGCGCGGAGTTTCTCCAACACAGAGTTTCTAAAACACGGACTTTCTCCAACACGGACTTTCTTCAACACGGACTTTCTCCAACACGGAGATTCTCCAACGCGGAGTTTCTCCAACGCGGACTTTCTCCAACACGGAATTTCTCGAACACGGATTTCTCCAGTGCGGGGTTTCTTCAAAGCGAGGTTTCTGCAACGCGGAGTTTCTCCAACGCGGAGTTTCTCCAGCTCGTAGTGTATCCAGCCCGGAGTTTCTCCAACACCGAATTTCTCCAACACGGACTTTCTCCAGCACGGACATTCTCCAGCGCGGTGTATCTCCAACATGGACTTTCTTCAACACACAGTTTCTTCAACACGGAGTTTCTCCAGCGCGAAGTTTCTCCATCGCGGAGTTTCTCCGGCGCGGAGTTTCTCTATCGCGGAATTTCCCCAGCGCGGATTTTCTCCAGCGCGGAGTTTCTCCAACGCGGAGTTTCACCAGCGCGGAGTTTCTCCAGCACGGAGTTTCTCTAACACGGAGATTCTCCAGCGCGGTTTCTCCAGCGCGGAGCTTCTCCAACACGGATTTCTCCAGCGCGAAGTTTCTTCAAAGCGAAGTTTCACCAACGCGGAGTTTCTCCAGCGTGGAGTGTATCCAGTCCGGAGTTTCTCCAGCGCGGAGTTTCTCCAACACCGAGTTTCTCCAACACGGACTTTCTCCAGCACGGACTTTCTCCAGCGCGGAGTTTCTCCAACAAGGATTTTCTCCAACACGGATTTCTCCAGCGCGGAGTTTCTTCAAAGCGAAGTTTCTCCAACGCGGAGTTTCACCAGCGCTGAGTGTATCCAGCCCGGAGTTTCGCCAGCGCGGAGTTTCTCCAACACCGAGTTTCTCCAACACGGACTTTCTCAAGCACGGACTTTCTCCAGCGCGGAGTTTCTTCAAAGCGAAGTTTCTCCAAAGCAGAGTTTCTCCAACGCGGAGTTTCTCCAGCGCGGAATATCTCCAGCGCGGAGTTTCTCCAACACGGAGTTTCTCCAACACGGAGTTTCTCCAGAGTGGAGTTTCTGCAGCGCGGAGTATCTCCAGGGCGGAGATGCTCCAGCGCGGAGTTTCTCCAACACGGAGTTTCTCCAGCGCGGAGATTCTCCAGCGTGGGGTTTCTCCAGCGCGAAATCTCTCCAGCACGGAGTTTCTCCAGCACAGAGTTTCTCCAACACGGAGTTTCTCGTACACGGAGTTTCTCCAACGCGGAGTTTCTCCAGCGCGGAGTTTCTCCAGCACGGAGTTTCTCCAACACGAATTTTCTCCAGCGCGGAGTTTCTCCAGCACAGAGTTTCTCCAACACGGAGTTTCTTCAACACGGAGTTTCTCCAACGCGGAGTTTCTCCAGCGCTGAATATCTCCAGCGCGTAGTGTATCGAGCCCGGAGTTTCTCCAGCGCGGAGTTTCTGCAACACCGAGTTTCTCCAGCACGGACTTTCTCCAGCACGGACTTTCTCCAGCGCGGACTTTCTCCAGCGCGGAGTTCCTCCAACGCGGAGTTTCTCCAGCACAGATTGTCTCCAACATGGTGTTTCTCAAACACGAACTTTCTCCAGCACGGAGTTTCTCCAGCGCGGAGTTTCTCCAACATGGAGATTCTTCAACACAGTTTCTCCAGCGCTGAGTTTCTCTAGCGTGGAGTTTCTCCAGAGCGGAGTTTATCCAGCGCGGAATTTCTCCAGCGCGGAATTTCTTCAAAGCGAAGTTTCACCAACGCGGTTTCTCCTTCGCGGAGTGTATCCAGCCCGGAGTTTCTCCAGCGCGGAGTTTCTCCAACACCGAGTTTCTCCAATACGGACTTTCTCCAACACGGACTTTCTCCAGCGCGAAATTTCTCCAGCGCGGAGTTTCTCCAACGCGGAGTTTCTCCAGCGCGGAGTTTCTCCAGCACGGAGAGTCTCCAACACGGAGTTTCTCCAACACGAAGTTTCTCCAACACGGAGTTTCTCCAGCGCGGAATTTCTCCAGCGCGGAATTTCTCCAGCGCGGACTTTCTCCAGTGCGGAGTTTCTCCAGCGCGGAGTTTCTCCTGCGCGGAGTTTCTCCAACACGTAGTTTCTCCAACACGGACTTTCTCCAACACGGACTTTCTCCAGCGCGGAGTTTCTCCAACACGGAGTTACTCCAGTGCGGAGTTTCTCCAACACGTAGTTTCTCCAACACGGACTTTCTCCAACACGGAATTTCTCCAGCGCGGAGTTTTTCCAGCGCGGAGTTTCTCAAACGCGGAGTTTCTCTAGCGCGGAGTTTCTCCAACCCTGAGTTTCTCCAGCGCGGAGTTTTTCCAACATGGAGTTTCTTCAACACAGAGTTTCTCCAACGCGGAGTTTCTCCAGCGCGGAGTTTCTCCAGCACGGAGTGTCTCCAACACGGAGTTTCTCCAACACGAAGTTTCTCCAGTACGGAGTTTCTCCAGCGCGGAGTTTCTCCAGCGCGGAGTTTCTCCAACATGGAGTTTCTTCAACACAGTTTCTCCAGCGCGGAGTTTCTCTAGCGTGGAGTTTCTCCTACCCGGAGTTTCTCCAAAGCGGAGTTTCTCCAGCACGTAGTGTATCAAGCCCGGAGTTTCTCCAGCGCGGAGTTTCTCCAACACCGAGTTTCTCCAACACGGACTTTCTCCAGCATGGACTTTCTCCAGCGCGGTGGTTTTCCAACATGGACTTTCTTCAACACAGAGTTTCTTCAACACGAAGTTTCTCCAGCGCGGAGTTTCTCCAGCGCTGAGTTTCTCCAACACCGAGTTTCTCCAACACGGACTTTCTCCAGCATGGACTTTCTCCAGCGCGGTGGTTTTCCAACATGGACTTTCTTCAACACAGAGTTTCTTCAACACGGAGTTTCTCCAGCGCGGAATTTCTCCAAAGCGGAGTTTCTCCCGCCCGGAGTTTCTCCAGCGCGGGTTATCTCCAGCGCGGAGTTTCTCCAAGACGGAGTTTCTCCAACACGGAATTTCTCCAACATGGATTTCTCCAGCGCGGAGTTTCTCAAAGCGAAGTTTCTCCAACGCGGAGTTTCTCCAACGCGGAGTTTCTCCAGCGCGGAGTGTATCCAGCCCGGAGTTTCTCCAGCGCGGAGTTTCTTCAGTGCGGAGTTTCTCCAGCATGGAGTGTCTCCAACACGGAGTTTCTCTAACACGGAATTTCTCCTGCGCGGAATTTCTCCAACACGAAGTTTCTCCAACACGGAGTTTCTCCAGCGCGGAGTTTCTCCAGCGCGGAGCTTCTACAACACGGAGTTTCTCCAACACAGAGTTTCTCCAGCACGGAGTTTCTTCAAAGCGAAGTTTCTCCAACGCGGAGTTCCTCCAGCCCGGAGTTTCTCCAGTGCGGAGTTTCTCCAGCGCGGAGTTTCTCTAGCACGGATTTTCTCCAGCCCGGAGATGCTCCTGCGCGGAGTTTCCCCAGCGCGGAGTATCTCCAACACGGAGTGTCTCTAACACGGAGTTTCTCCTGCGCGGACTTTCTCCAACACGGAGATTCTCCAACGCGGAGTTTCTCCAACGCGGACTTTCTCCAACACGGAGTTTCTCCAGCGCGGAGTTTCTCCAACATGGAGTTTCTTGAACACAGTTTCTCCAGCGCGGAGTTTCTCTAGCGTGGAGTTTCTCCAGAGCGGAGTTTATCCAGCGCGGAATTTCTCCAGCGCGGAGTTCCTCCAGCCCGGAGTTTCTCCAACACGGAGTTTCTCCAGCGCGGAGTTTCTCCAACACGGAGTTTCGAAAACACGGACTTTCTCCAACACGGACTTTCTTCAACACGGACTTTCTCCAACACGGAGATTCTCCAACGCGGAGTTTCTCCAACGCGGACTTTCTCCAACACGGAATTTCTCGAACACGGATTTCTCCAGTGCGGAGTTTCTTCAAAGCGAGGTTTCTGCAACGCGGAGTTTCTCCAACGCGGAGTTTCTCCAGCTCGTAGTGTATCCAGCCCGGAGTTTCTCCAACACCGAATTTCTCCAACACGGACTTTCTCCAGCACGGACATTCTCCAGCGCGGTGTATCTCCAACATGGACTTTCTTCAACACACAGTTTCTTCAACACGGAGTTTCTCCAGCGCGATGTTTCTCCATCGCGGAGTTTCACCGGCGCGGAGTTTCTCTATCGCGGAATTTCCCCAGTGCGGAGTTTCTCCAACATGGACTTTCTCCAACGCGTAGTTTCTCCAGAGCGGAGTTTCTCCAGTGCGGAGTAACTCCAGCGCGGAGTTTCTCCAAAACGGAGTTTCTCCAGCGCGGAGTTTCTTCAAAGCGAAGTTTCTCCAACGCGGAGTTTCTCCAACGCGGAGTTTCTCCAACGCGGAGTTTCTCCAGCGTGGAGTGTATCCAGTCCGGAGTTTCTCCAGCGCGGAGTTTCTCCAACACCGAGTTTCTCCAACACGGACTTTCTCCAGCACGGACTTTCTCCAGCGCGGAGTTTCTCCAACAAGGAATTTCTCCAACACGGATTTCTCCAGCGCGGAGTTTCTTCAAAGCGATGTTTCTCCAACGCGGAGTTTCTCCAACGCGGAGTTTCCCCAGCGCTGAGTGTATCCAGCCCGGAGTTTCTCCAGCGCGGAGTTTCTCCAACACGGACTTTCTCCAGCACGGACTTCCTCTAGCGCGGATTTTCTCCAGCGCGGAGTTTCTCCAACGCGAAATTTCTCCAATGCGGAGTTTCTCCAGAACGAAGTTTCTCCAACACGGACTTTCTCCAGCACGGACTTTCTCTACCGCGAAGTTTCTCCAGCGCGGAGGTTCTGCAGCGCGGAGTTTCTCCAACGAGGAGTTTCACCAACACGGAGTTTCTCCAACGCAGAGTTTCTCCAACGCGGACTTTCTGCAACGCGAAATTTCTCCAACACAAAGTTTCTCCATCACGGAGTTTCTCCAACACGCAGTTTCTATAACGCGGAGTGTCTCCAACGCGGAGTTTCTCAAATGCGGAGTTTCTCCAGCGCGGAGTTTCTCCAGCGTGGAGTTTCTTCAGCGTGGAGTTTCTCCAGCGCGGTGTTTCTCCAGCGCGGACTTTCTCCAGCGCGCACTTTCTCCAAAACGGACTTTCTCCTATGCGAAGTTTCTACAACGCGGAATTTCTCCAAAACGAAGTTTCTCCAACACAGAGTTTCTCCAGCACCGACTTTCTCTACCGCGAAGTTTCTCTAGCGCGGAGTTTCTCCAGCGCGGAGTTTCTCCAGCGCGGAGTTTCTCCAACGAGGAGTTTCACCAACGCGGAGTTTCTCCAACGCGGAGTTTCTCCAACGAGGACTTTCTCCAACGCGGAGTTTCTCCAACACAGATTTTCTCCATCACGGTGTTTCTCCAACACGCAGTTTCTCCAGCGCGGAGTTTCTCCATAGCAGAGTTTCCCAAGCGCGGAGTTTATCCATCGCGCAGTTTATCCAACGCGGAGTTTCACCAAGGCGGAGTTTTTCCAACGCGGACCTTCTCCAGCGCGCAATTTCTCCAGAGCGGAGTTTCTCCAGCGCGGAGTTTCTCCAACACAGAGTTTCTCCAACACGGTGTTTCTCCAACACGGACTTTCTCCAACACGGAGTTTCTCCAGCACAGAGTTTCTCCATCACGGTGTTTCTCCAACACGCAGTTTCTCCAGCGCGGAGTTTCTCCATAGCAGAGTTTCTCAAGCGCGGAGTTTATCCATCGCGCAGTTTATCCAACGCGGAGTTTCACCAAGGCGGAGTTTTTCCAACGCGGACCTTCTCCAGCGCGCAATTTCTCCAGAGCGGAGTTTCTCCAGCGCGGAGTTTCTCCAACACAGAGTTTCTCCAACACGGTGTTTCTCCAACACGGACTTTCTCCAACACGGAGTTTCTCCAGCACAGAGTTTCTCCAGCACGGAGTTTCTCCAGCGCGGAGTTTCTCCAGTGCGGAATTTCTCAAGCACAGAGTTTCTCCAGCATGGAGTTTCTCCAACACGGATATTCTCCAGCGCGGAGTTTCTTCAAAACGAAGTTTCTCCAACGCGGAGTTTCTCCAGCGCGGAGTATCTCCAGCGCGGAGTTTCTTCGACACGGAGTTTCTCCAGCGCGGGGTTTCTCCAGCACAGTTTCTCCAACACGGAGCTTCTCCAACGCGGAATTTCTCCAGCACGGAGTTGCTCCAGCGCTGAGTATCTCCAGCGCGGAGTTTTTCCTATACGGAGCTTCTCCAACACGGATTTCACCAGCGCGGAGTTTCTTCAAGACGAAGTTTCTCCAGCGCGGAGTTTCTCACGCGCGGAGTTTCTCCAGCGCGGAGTATCTCCAGCGCGGAGTTTCTCCAACACGGTGTTTCTCCAGCGCAGAGTTTCTCCAACGCTGAGTTTCTCCAGCACGAAGTTTCTCCAACACGAATTTTCTCCAGCGCGGAGTTTCTCCAGCACAGAGTTTCTCCAACACGGAGTTTCTTCAACACGGAGTTTCTCCAACGCGGAGTTTCTCCAGCGCTGAGTATCTCCAGCGCGTAGTGTATCGAGCCTGGAGTTTCTCCAGCGCGGAGTTTCTGCAACACCGAGTTTCTCCAACACGGATTTTATCCAGCACGAACTTTCTCCAGCACGGAGTTTCTCCAGCGCGGAGTTTCTCCAACATGGAGTTTCTTCAACACAGTTTCTCCAGCGCGGAATTTCTCCAGCGCGGAGTTCCTCCAGCCCGGAGTTTCTCCAGTGCGGAGTTTCTCCAACACGGAGTTTCTCCAGCGCGGAGTTTCTCCAACACGGAGTTTCTAAAACACGGACTTTCTCCAACACGGACTTTCTTCAACACGGACTTTCTCCAACACGGAGATTCTCCAACGCGGAGTTTCTCCAACGCGGACTTTCTCCAACACGGAATTTCTCGAACACGGATTTCTCCAGTGCGGAGTTTCTTCAAAGCGAGGTTTCTGCAACGCGGAGTTTCTCCAACGCGGAGTTTCTCCAGCTCGTAGTGTATCCAGCCCGGAGTTTCTCCAACACCGAATTTCTCCAACACGGACTTTCTCCAGCACGGACATTCTCCAGCGCGGTGTATCTCCAACATGGACTTTCTTCAACACACAGTTTCTTCAACACGGAGTTTCTCCAGCGCGAAGTTTCTCCATCGCGGAGTTTCTCCGGCGCGGAGTTTCTCTATCGCGGAATTTCCCCAGCGCGGATTTTCTCCAGCGCGGAGTTTCTCCAACGCGGAGTTTCACCAGCGCGGAGTTTCTCCAGCACGGAGTTTCTCTAACACGGAGATTCTCCAGCGCGGTTTCTCCAGCGCGGAGCTTCTCCAACACGGATTTCTCCAGCGCGAAGTTTCTTCAAAGCGAAGTTTCACCAACGCGGAGTTTCTCCAGCGTGGAGTGTATCCAGTCCGGAGTTTCTCCAGCGCGGAGTTTCTCCAACACCGAGTTTCTCCAACACGGACTTTCTCCAGCACGGACTTTCTCCAGCGCGGAGTTTCTCCAACAAGGATTTTCTCCAACACGGATTTCTCCAGCGCGGAGTTTCTTCAAAGCGAAGTTTCTCCAACGCGGAGTTTCACCAGCGCTGAGTGTATCCAGCCCGGAGTTTCGCCAGCGCGGAGTTTCTCCAACACCGAGTTTCTCCAACACGGACTTTCTCAAGCACGGACTTTCTCCAGCGCGGAGTTTCTTCAAAGCGAAGTTTCTCCAAAGCAGAGTTTCTCCAACGCGGAGTTTCTCCAGCGCGGAATATCTCCAGCGCGGAGTTTCTCCAACACGGAGTTTCTCCAACACGGAGTTTCTCCAGAGTGGAGTTTCTGCAGCGCGGAGTATCTCCAGGGCGGAGATACTCCAGCGCGGAGTTTCTCCAACACGGAGTTTCTCCAGCGCGGAGATTCTCCAGCGTGGGGTTTCTCCAGCGCGAAATCTCTCCAGCACGGAGTTTCTCCAGCACAGAGTTTCTCCAACACGGAGTTTCTCGTACACGGAGTTTCTCCAACGCGGAGTTTCTCCAGCGCGGAGTTTCTCCAGCACGGAGTTTCTCCAACACGAATTTTCTCCAGCGCGGAGTTTCTCCAGCACAGAGTTTCTCCAACACGGAGTTTCTTCAACACGGAGTTTCTCCAACGCGGAGTTTCTCCAGCGCTGAATATCTCCAGCGCGTAGTGTATCGAGCCCGGAGTTTCTCCAGCGCGGAGTTTCTGCAACACCGAGTTTCTCCAGCACGGACTTTCTCCAGCACGGACTTTCTCCAGCGCGGACTTTCTCCAGCGCGGAGTTCCTCCAACGCGGAGTTTCTCCAGCACAGATTGTCTCCAACATGGTGTTTCTCAAACACGAACTTTCTCCAGCACGGAGTTTCTCCAGCGCGGAGTTTCTCCAACATGGAGATTCTTCAACACAGTTTCTCCAGCGCTGAGTTTCTCTAGCGTGGAGTTTCTCCAGAGCGGAGTTTATCCAGCGCGGAATTTCTCCAGCGCGGAATTTCTTCAAAGCGAAGTTTCACCAACGCGGTTTCTCCTTCGCGGAGTGTATCCAGCCCGGAGTTTCTCCAGCGCGGAGTTTCTCCAACACCGAGTTTCTCCAACACGGACTTTCTCCAACACGGACTTTCTCCAGCGCGAAATTTCTCCAGCGCGGAGTTTCTCCAACGCGGAGTTTCTCCAGCGCGGAGTTTCTCCAGCACGGAGAGTCTCCAACACGGAGTTTCTCCAACACGAAGTTTCTCCAACACGGAGTTTCTCCAGCGCGGAATTTCTCCAGCGCGGACTTTCTCCAGTGCGGAGTTTCTCCAGCGCGGAGTTTCTCCTGCGCGGAGTTTCTCCAACACGTAGTTTCTCCAACACGGACTTTCTCCAACACGGACTTTCTCCAGCGCGGAGTTTCTCCAACACGGAGTTACTCCAGTGCGGAGTTTCTCCAACACGTAGTTTCTCCAACACGGACTTTCTCCAACACGGAATTTCTCCAGTGCGGAGTTTTTCCAGCGCGGAGTTTCTCAAACGCGGAGTTTCTCTAGCGCGGAGTTTCTCCAACCCTGAGTTTCTCCAGCGCGGAGTTTTTCCAACATGGAGTTTCTTCAACACAGAGTTTCTCCAACGCGGAGTTTCTCCAGCGCGGAGTTTCTCCAGCACGGAGTGTCTCCAACACGGAGTTTCTCCAACACGAAGTTTCTCCAGTACGGAGTTTCTCCAGCGCGGAGTTTCTCCAGCGCGGAGTTTCTCCAACATGGAGTTTCTTCAACACAGTTTCTCCAGCGCGGAGTTTCTCTAGCGTGGAGTTTCTCCTACCCGGAGTTTCTCCAAAGCGGAGTTTCTCCAGCACGTAGTGTATCAAGCCCGGAGTTTCTCCAGCGCGGAGTTTCTCCAACACCGAGTTTCTCCAACACGGACTTTCTCCAGCATGGACTTTCTCCAGCGCGGTGGTTTTCCAACATGGACTTTCTTCAACACAGAGTTTCTTCAACACGAAGTTTCTCCAGCGCGGAGTTTCTCCAGCGCTGAGTTTCTCCAACACCGAGTTTCTCCAACACGGACTTTCTCCAGCATGGACTTTCTCCAGCGCGGTGGTTTTCCAACATGGACTTTCTTCAACACAGAGTTTCTTCAACACGGAGTTTCTCCAGCGCGGAATTTCTCCAAAGCGGAGTTTCTCCCGCCCGGAGTTTCTCCAGCGCGGGTTATCTCCAGCGCGGAGTTTCTCCAAGACGGAGTTTCTCCAACACGGAATTTCTCCAACATGGATTTCTCCAGCGCGGAGTTTCTCAAAGCGAAGTTTCTCTAACGCGGAGTTTCTCCAACGCGGAGTTTCTCCAGCGCGGAGTGTATCCAGCCCGGAGTTTCTCCAGCGCGGAGTTTCTTCAGTGCGGAGTTTCTCCAGCATGGAGTGTCTCCAACACGGAGTTTCTCTAACACGGAGTTTCTCCTGCGCGGAATTTCTCCAACACGAAGTTTCTCCAACACGGAGTTTCTCCAGCGCGGAGTTTCTCCAGCGCGGAGCTTCTCCAACACGGAGTTTCTCCAACACAGAGTTTCTCCAGCACGGAGTTTCTTCAAAGCGAAGTTTCTCCAACGCGGAGTTCCTCCAGCCCGGAGTTTCTCCAGTGCGGAGTTTCTCCAGCGCGGAGTTTCTCTAGCACGGATTTTCTCCAGCCCGGAGATGCTCCTGCGCGGAGTTTCCCCAGCGCGGAGTATCTCCAACACGGAGTGTCTCTAACACGGAGTTTCTCCTGCGCGGAATTTCTCCAACACGAAGTTTCTCCAACACGGAGTTTCTCCAGCGCGGAGTTTCTCCAGCGCGGAGCTTCTCCAACACGGAGTTTCTCCAACAGAGAGTTTCTCCAGCGCGGAGTTTCTCCAGCGCGAAATTTCTCCAGCGCGGAGTATCTCCAGCGCGGAGTTTCTCCAGCGCGGAGTTTCTCCAACCCTGAGTTTCTCCAGCGCGGAGTTTCTCCAACATGGAGTTTCTTCAACACAGAGTTTCTCCAACACGGAGTTTCTTCAACACGGATTTTCTCCAACGCAGAGTTTCTCCAGCGCGGAGTATCTCCAGCGCGGAGTTTCTCCGACACGGAGTTTCTCCAGCGCGGGGTTTCTCCAGCACAGTTTCTCCAACAAGGAGCTTCTCCAGCGCGGACTTTCTCCAGTGCGGAGTTTCTCCAGCGCGGAGTTTCTCCAGCGCGGAGTTTCTCCAAAACGGAGTTTCTCCAGTGCGGAGTTTCTCCAACACGTAGTTTCTCCAACACGGACTTTCTCCAACACGGACTTTCTCCAGCGCGGAGTTTCTCCTACACGGAGTTTCTCCAGTGCGGAGTTTCTCCAACACGTAGTTTCTCAAACGCGGAGTTTCTCTAGCGCGGAGATTCTCCAACCCTGAGTTTCTCCAGCGCGGAGTTTTTCCAACATGGACTTTCTTGAACACAGAGTTTCTCCAACGCGGAGTTTCTCCAGCGCGGAGTTTCTCCAGCACAGAGTGTCTCCAACACAGAGTTTCTCCAACACGAAGTTTCTCCAGTACGGAGTTTCTCCAGCGCGGAGTTTCTCCAGCGCGGAGTTTCTCCAACATGGAGTTTCTTCAGCACAGAGTTTCTCCAGCGCGGAGTTTCTCTAGCGTGGAGTTTCTCCAACCCGGAGTTTCTCCAAAGCGGAGTTTCTCCAGCGCGGAGTATCTCCAGCGCGGAGTTTCTCCAACACGGATTTTCTCCAGCCCGGAGATGCTCCTGCGCGGAGTTTCTCCAGCGCGGAGTATCTCCAGCGCGGAGTTTCTCCAACACGGAGTTTCTCCAACACGGAGTTTCTCCAGCGCGGAGTTTCTCGAGCGCGGAGTATCTCCAGCGCGGAGTTTCTCCAAGACGGAGTTTCTCCAACACGAATTTTCTCCAGCGCGGAGTTTCTCCAGCACAGAGTTTCTCCAACACGGAGTTTCTTCAACACGGAGTTTCTCCAACGCGGAGTTTCTCCAGCGCTGAGTATCTCCAGCGCGTAGTGTATCGAGCCCGGAGTTTCTCCAGCGCGGAGTTTCTGCAACACCGAGTTTCTCCAGCACGGACTTTCTCCAGCACGGACTTTCTCCAGCACGGAGTTTCTCCAGCGCGGAGTTTCTCCAACATGGAGTTTCTTCAACACAGTTTCTCCAGCGCGGAGTTTCTCTAGCGTGGAGTTTCTCCAGAGCGGAGTTTATCCAGCGCGGAATTTCTCCAGCGCGGAGTTCCTCCAGCCCGGAGTTTCTCCAACACGGAGTTTCTCCAGCGCGGAGTTTCTCCAACACGGAGTTTCTAAAACACGGACTTTCTCCAACACGGACTTTCTTCAACACGGACTTTCTCCACCACGGAGATTCTCCAACGCGGAGTTTCTCCAACGCGGACTTTCTCCAACACGGAATTTCTCGAACACGGATTTCTCCAGTGCGGAGTTTCTTCAAAGCGAGGTTTCTGCAACGCGGAGTTTCTCCAACGCGGAGTTTCTCCAGCTCGTAGTGTATCCAGCCCGGAGTTTTTCCAACACCGAATTTCTCCAACACGGACTTTCTCCAGCACGGACATTCTCCAGCGCGGTGTATCTCCAACATGGACTTTCTTCAACACACAGTTTCTTCAACACGGAGTTTCTCCAGCGCGATGTTTCTCCATCGCGGAGTTTCACCGGCGCGGAGTTTCTCTATCGCGGAATTTCCCCAGTGCGGAGTTTCTCCAACATGGACTTTCTCCAACGCGTAGTTTCTCCAGAGCGGAGTTTCTCCAGTGCGGAGTAACTCCAGCGCGGAGTTTCTCCAACACGGAGTTTCTCCAGCGCGGAGTTTCTTCAAAGCGAAGTTTCTCCAACACGGAGTTTCTCCAACGCGGAGTTTCTCCAACGCGGAGTTTCTCCAGCGTGGAGTGTATCCAGTCCGGAGTTTCTCCAGCGCGGAGTTTCTCCAACACCGAGTTTCTCCAACACGGACTTTCTCCAGCACGGACTTTCTTCAGCGCGGAGTTTCTCCAACAAGGAATT
The DNA here is from genome assembly GCF_052857255.1 of Amblyomma americanum. Classification (NCBI taxonomy): domain Eukaryota; kingdom Metazoa; phylum Arthropoda; class Arachnida; order Ixodida; family Ixodidae; genus Amblyomma; species Amblyomma americanum. The sequence goes on along the minus strand of NC_135501.1, from coordinate 45,397,649 downwards.
TCTCCAACACGGATTTCTCCAGCGCGGAGTTTCTTCAAAGCGAAGTTTCTCCAACGCGGAGTTTCTCTAACGCGGAGTTTCCCCAGCGCTGAGTGTATCCAGCCCGGAGTTTCTCCAGCGCGGAGTTTCTCCAACACGGACTTTCTCCAGCACGGACTTCCTCTAGCGCGGATTTTCTCCAGCGCGGAGTTTCTCCAACGCGAAATTTCTCCAATGCGGAGTTTCTCCAGAACGAAGTTTCTCCAACACGGACTTTCTCCAGCACGGACTTTCTCTACCGCGAAGTTTCTCCAGCGCGGAGGTTCTGCAGCGCGGAGTTTCTCCAACGAGGAGTTTCACCAACACGGAGTTTCTCCAACGCAGAGTTTCTCCAACGCGGACTTTCTGCAACGCGGAATTTCTCCAACACAAAGTTTCTCCATCACGGAGTTTCTCCAACACGCAGTTTCTATAACGCGGAGTGTCTCCAACGCGGAGTTTCTCAAATGCGGAGTTTCTCCAGCGTGGAGTTTCTTCAGCGTGGAGTTTCTTCAGCGTGGAGTTTCTCCAGCGCGGTGTTTCTCCAGCGCGGACTTTCTCCAGCGCGCACTTTCTCCAAAACGGACTTTCTCCTATGCGAAGTTTCTACAACGCGGAATTTCTCCAAAACGAAGTTTCTCCAACACAGAGTTTCTCCAGCACCGACTTTCTCTACCGCGAAGTTTCTCTAGCGCGGAGTTTCTCCAGCGCGGAGTTTCTCCAGCGCGGAGTTTCTCCAACGAGGAGTTTCACCAACGCGGAGTTTCTCCAACGCGGAGTTTCTCCAACGAGGACTTTCTCCAACGCGGAGTTTCTCCAACACAGATTTTCTCCATCACGGTGTTTCTCCAACACGCAGTTTCTCCAGCGCGGAGTTTCGCCATAGCAGAGTTTCTCAAGCGCGGAGTTTATCCATCGCGCAGTTTATCCAACGCGGAGTTTCACCAAGGCGGAGTTTTTCCAACGCGGACCTTCTCCAGCGCGCAATTTCTCCAGAGCGGAGTTTCTCCAGCGCGGAGTTTCTCCAACACAGAGTTTCTCCAACACGGTGTTTCTCCAACACGGACTTTCTCCAACACGGAGTTTCTCCAGCACAGAGTTTCTCCAGCACGGAGTTTCTCCAGCGCGGAGTTTCTCCAGTGCGGAATTTCTCAAGCACAGAGTTTCTCCAGCATGGAGTTTCTCCAACACGGATATTCTCCAGCGCGGAGTTTCTTCAAAACGAAGTTTCTCCAACGCGGAGTTTCTCCAGCGCGGAGTATCTCCAGCGCGGAGTTTCTTCGACACGGAGTTTCTCCAGCGCGGGGTTTCTCCAGCACAGTTTCTCCAACACGGAGCTTCTCCAACGCGGAATTTCTCCAGCACGGAGTTGCTCCAGCGCTGAGTATCTCCAGCGCGGAGTTTTTCCTATACGGAGCTTCTCCAACACGGATTTCACCAGCGCGGAGTTTCTTCAAGACGAAGTTTCTCCAGCGCGGAGTTTCTCACGCGCGGAGTTTCTCCAGCGCGGAGTATCTCGAGCGCGGAGTTTCTTCAAGACGAAGTTTCTCCAGTGCGGAGTTTCTCACGCGCGGAGTTTCTCCAGCGCGGAGTATCTCCAGCGCGGAGTTTCTCCAACACGGTGTTTCTCCAGCGCAGAGTTTCTCCAACGCTGAGTTTCTCCAGCACGAAGTTTCTCCAACACGAATTTTCTCCAGCGCGGAGTTTCTCCAGCACAGAGTTTCTCCAACACGGAGTTTCTTCAACACGGAGTTTCTCCAACGCGGAGTTTCTCCAGCGCTGAGTATCTCCAGCGCGTAGTGTATCGAGCCTGGAGTTTCTCCAGCGCGGAGTTTCTGCAACACCGAGTTTCTCCAACACGGATTTTATCCAGCACGAACTTTCTCCAGCACGGAGTTTCTCCAGCGCGGAGTTTCTCCAACATGGAGTTTCTTCAACACAGTTTCTCCAGCGCGGAGTTTCTCTAGCGTGGAGTTTCTCCAGAGCGGAGTTTATCCAGCGCGGAATTTCTCCAACGCGGAGTTCCTCCAGCCCGGAGTTTCTCCAGTGCGGAGTTTCTCCAACACGGAGTTTCTCCAGCGCGGAGTTTCTCCAACACGGAGTTTCTAAAACACGGACTTTCTCCAACACGGACTTTCTTCAACACGGACTTTCTCCAACACGGAGATTCTCCAACGCGGAGTTTCTCCAACGCGGACTTTCTCCAACACGGAATTTCTCGAACACGGATTTCTCCAGTGCGGAGTTTCTTCAAAGCGAGGTTTCTGCAACGCGGAGTTTCTCCAACGCGGAGTTTCTCCAGCTCGTAGTGTATCCAGCCCGGAGTTTCTCCAACACCGAATTTCTCCAACACGGACTTTCTCCAGCACGGACATTCTCCAGCGCGGTGTATCTCCAACATGGACTTTCTTCAACACACAGTTTCTTCAACACGGAGTTTCTCCAGCGCGAAGTTTCTCCATCGCGGAGTTTCTCCGGCGCGGAGTTTCTCTATCGCGGAATTTCCCCAGCGCGGATTTTCTCCAGCGCGGTGTTTCTCCAACGCGGAGTTTCACCAGCGCGGAGTTTCTCCAGCACGGAGTTTCTCTAACACGGAGATTCTCCAGCGCGGTTTCTCCAGCGCGGAGCTTCTCCAACACGGATTTCTCCAGCGCGAAGTTTCTTCAAAGCGAAGTTTCACCAACGCGGAGTTTCTCCAGCGTGGAGTGTATCCAGTCCGGAGTTTCTCCAGCGCGGAGTTTCTCCAACACCGAGTTTCTCCAACACGGACTTTCTCCAGCACGGACTTTCTCCAGCGCGGAGTTTCTCCAACAAGGATTTTCTCCAACACGGATTTCTCCAGCGCGGAGTTTCTTCAAAGCGAAGTTTCTCCAACGCGGAGTTTCTCCAACGCGGAGTTTCACCAGCGCTGAGTGTATCCAGCCCGGAGTTTCGCCAGCGCGGAGTTTCTCCAACACCGAGTTTCTCCAACACGGACTTTCTCAAGCACGGACTTTCTCCAGCGCGGAGTTTCTTCAAAGCGAAGTTTCTCCAAAGCAGAGTTTCTCCAACGCGGAGTTTCTCCAGCGCGGAATATCTCCAGCGCGGAGTTTCTCCAACACGGAGTTTCTCCAACACGGAGTTTCTCCAGAGTGGAGTTTCTGCAGCGCGGAGTATCTCCAGGGCGGAGATACTCCAGCGCGGAGTTTCTCCAACACGGAGTTTCTCCAGCGCGGAGATTCTCCAGCGTGCGGTTTCTCCAGCGCGAAATCTCTCCAGCACGGAGTTTCTCCAGCACAGAGTGTCTCCAACACGGAGTTTCTCGTACACGGAGTTTCTCCAACGCGGAGTTTCTCCAGCGCGGAGTTTCTCCAGCACGGAGTTTCTCCAACACGAATTTTCTCCAGCGCGGAGTTTCTCCAGCACAGAGTTTCTCCAACACGGAGTTTCTTCAACACGGAGTTTCTCCAACGCGGAGTTTCTCCAGCGCTGAATATCTCCAGCGCGTAGTGTATCGAGCCCGGAGTTTCTCCAGCGCGGAGTTTCTGCAACACCGAGTTTCTCCAGCACGGACTTTCTCCAGCACGGACTTTCTCCAGCGCGGACTTTCTCCAGCGCGGAGTTCCTCCAACGCGGAGTTTCTCCAGCACAGATTGTCTCCAACATGGAGTTTCTCAAACACGAACTTTCTCCAGCACGGAGTTTCTCCAGCGCGGAGTTTCTCCAACATGGAGATTCTTCAACACAGTTTCTCCAGCGCTGAGTTTCTCTAGCGTGGAGTTTCTCCAGAGCGGAGTTTATCCAGCGCGGAATTTCTCCAGCGCGGAATTTCTTCAAAGCGAAGTTTCACCAACGCGGTTTCTCCTTCGCGGAGTGTATCCAGCCCGGAGTTTCTCCAGCGCGGAGTTTCTCCAACACCGAGTTTCTCCAACACGGACTTTCTCCAGCACGGACTTTCTCCAGCGCGAAATTTCTCCAGCGCGGAGTTTCTCCAACGCGGAGTTTCTCCAGCGCGGAGTTTCTCCAGCACGGAGAGTCTCCAACACGGAGTTTCTCCAACACGAAGTTTCTCCAACACGGAGTTTCTCCAGCGCGGAATTTCTCCAGCGCGGACTTTCTCCAGTGCGGAGTTTCTCCAGCGCGGAGTTTCTCCTGCGCGGAGTTTCTCCAACACGTAGTTTCTCCAACACGGACTTTCTCCAACACGGACTTTCTCCAGCGCGGAGTTTCTCCAACACGGAGTTACTCCAGTGCGGAGTTTCTCCAACACGTAGTTTCTCCAACACGGACTTTCTCCAACACGGAATTTCTCCAGCGCGGAGTTTTTCCAGCGCGGAGTTTCTCAAACGCGGAGTTTCTCTAGCGCGGAGTTTCTCCAACCCTGAGTTTCTCCAGCGCGGAGTTTTTCCAACATGGAGTTTCTTCAACACAGAGTTTCTCCAACTCGGAGTTTCTCCAGCGCGGAGTTTCTCCAGCACGGAGTGTCTCCAACACGGAGTTTCTCCAACACGAAGTTTCTCCAGTACGGAGTTTCTTCAGCGCGGAGTTTCTCCAGCGCGGAGTTTCTCCAACATGGAGTTTCTTCAACACAGTTTCTCCAGCGCGGAGTTTCTCTAGCGTGGAGTTTCTCCTACCCGGAGTTTCTCCAAAGCGGAGTTTCTCCAGCACGTAGTGTATCAAGCCCGGAGTTTCTCCAGCGCGGAGTTTCTCCAACACCGAGTTTCTCCAACACGGACTTTCTCCAGCATGGACTTTCTCCAGCGCGGTGGTTTTCCAACATGGACTTTCTTCAACACAGAGTTTCTTCAACACGGAGTTTCTCCAGCGCGGAGTTTCTCCAGCGCTGAGTTTCTCCAACACCGAGTTTCTCCAACACGGACTTTCTCCAGCATGGACTTTCTCCAGCGCGGTGGTTTTCCAACATGGACTTTCTTCAACACAGAGTTTCTTCAACACGGAGTTTCTCCAGCGCGGAATTTCTCCAAAGCGGAGTTTCTCCCGCCCGGAGTTTCTCCAGCGCGGGTTATCTCCAGCGCGGAGTTTCTCCAAGACGGAGTTTCTCCAACACGGAATTTCTCCAACATGGATTTCTCCAGCGCGGAGTTTCTCAAAGCGAAGTTTCTCCAACGCGGAGTTTCTCCAACGCGGAGTTTCTCCAGCGCGGAGTGTATCCAGCCCGGAGTTTCTCCAGCGCGGAGTTTCTTCAGTGCGGAGTTTCTCCAGCATGGAGTGTCTCCAACACGGAGTTTCTCTAACACGGAGTTTCTCCTGCGCGGAATTTCTCCAACACGAAGTTTCTCCAACACGGAGTTTCTCCAGCGCGGAGTTTCTCCAACACAGAGTTTCTCCAGCACGGAGTTTCTTCAAAGCGAAGTTTCTCCAACGCGGAGTTCCTCCAGCCCGGAGTTTCTCCAGTGCGGAGTTTCTCCAGCGCGGAGTTTCTCTAGCACGGATTTTCTCCAGCCCGGAGATGCTCCTGCGCGGAGTTTCCCCAGCGCGGAGTATCTCCAACACGGAGTTTCTCTAACACGGAGTTTCTCCTGCGCGGAATTTCTCCAACACGAAGTTTCTCCAACACGGAGTTTCTCCAGCGCGGAGTTTCTCCAGCGCGGAGCTTCTCCAACACGGAGTTTCTCCAACAGAGAGTTTCTCCAGCGCGGAGTTTCTCCAGCGCGAAATTTCTCCAGCGCGGAGTATCTCCAGCGCGGAGTTTCTCCAGCGCGGAGTTTCTCCAACCCTGAGTTTCTCCAGCGCGGAGTTTCTCCAACATGGAGATTCTTCAAAACAGAGTTTCTCCAACACGGAGTTTCTTCAACACGGATTTTCTCCAACGCAGAGTTTCTCCAGCGCGGAGTATCTCCAGCGCGGAGTTTCTCCGACACGGAGTTTCTCCAGCGCGGGGTTTCTCCAGCACAGTTTCTCCAACAAGGAGCTTCTCCAGCGCGGACTTTCTCCAGTGCGGAGTTTCTCCAGCGCGGAGTTTCTCCAAAACGGAGTTTCTCCAGTGCGGAGTTTCTCCAACACGTAGTTTCTCCAACACGGACTTTCTCCAACACGGACTTTCTCCAGCGCGGAGTTTCTCCTACACGGAGTTTCTCCAGTGCGGAGTTTCTCCAACACGTAGTTTCTCAAACGCGGAGTTTCTCTAGCGCGGAGATTCTCCAACCCTGAGTTTCTCCAGCGCGGAGTTTTTCCAACATGGACTTTCTTGAACACAGAGTTTCTCCAACGCGGAGTTTCTCCAGCGCGGAGTTTCTCCAGCACAGAGTGTCTCCAACACAGAGTTTCTCCAACACGAAGTTTCTCCAGTACGGAGTTTCTCCAGCGCGGAGTTTCTCCAACATGGAGTTTCTTCAGCACAGAGTTTCTCCAGCGCGGAGTTTCTCTAGCGTGGAGTTTCTCCAACCCGGAGTTTCTCCAAAGCGGAGTTTCTCCAGCGCGGAGTATTTCCAGCGCGGAGTTTCTCCAACACGGATTTTCTCCAGCCCGGAGATGCTCCTGCGCGGAATTTCTCCAGCGCGGAGTATCTCCAGCGCGGAGTTTCTCCAACACGGAGTTTCTCCAACACGGAGTTTCTCCAGCGCGGAGTTTCTCGAGCGCGGAGTATCTCCAGCGCGGAGTTTCTCCAAGACGGAGTTTCTCCAACACGAATTTTCTCCAGCGCGGAGTTTCTCTAGCGTGGAGTTTCTCCAACCCGGAGTTTCTCCAAAGCGGAGTTTCTCCAGCGCGGAGTATCTCCAGCGCGGAGTTTCTCCAACACGGATTTTCTCCAGCCCGGAGATGCTCCTGCGCGGAATTTCTCCAGCGCGGAGTTTCTTCAACACGGAGTTTCTCCAACGCGGAGTTTCTCCAGCGCTGAGTATCTCCAGCGCGTAGTGTATCGAGCCCGGAGTTTCTCCAGCGCGGAGTTTCTGCAACACCGAGTTTCTCCAGCACGGACTTTCTCCAGCACGGACTTTCTCCAGCGCGGACTTTCTCCAGCGCGGAGTTCCTCCAACGCGGAGTTTCTCCAGCACAGATTGTCTCCAACATGGAGTTTCTCAAACACGAACTTTCTCCAGCACGGAGTTTCTCCAGCGCGGAGTTTCTCCAACATGAAGATTCTTCAACACTGTTTCTCCAGCGCTGAGTTTCTCTAGCGTGGAGTTTCTCCAGAGCGGAGTTTATCCAGCGCGGAATTTCTCCAGCGCGGAATTTCTTCAAAGCGAAGTTTCACCAACGCGGTTTCTCCTTCGCGGAGTGTATCCAGCCCGGAGTTTCTCCAGCGCGGAGTTTCTCCAACACCCAGTTTCTCCAACACGGACTTTCTCCAGCACGGACTTTCTCCAGCGCGAAATTTCTCCAGCGCGGAGTTTCTCCAACGCGGAGTTTCTCCAGCGCGGAGTTTCTCCAGCACGGAGAGTCTCCAACACGGAGTTTCTCCAACACGAAGTTTCTCCAACACGGAGTTTCTCCAGCGCGGAATTTCTCCAGCGCGGACTTTCTCCAGTGCGGAGTTTCTCCAGCGCGGAGTTTCTCCAGCGCGGAGTTTCTCCAACACGTAGTTTCTCCAACACGGACTTTCTCCAACACGGACTTTCTCCAGCGCGGAGTTTCTCCAACACGGAGTTTCTCCAGTGCGGAGTTTCTCCAACACGTAGTTTCTCCAACACGGACTTTCTCCAACACGGAATATCTCCAGCGCGGAGTTTCTCCAACACGGAGTTTCTCCAACACGGAGTTTCTCCAGAGTGGAGTTTCTGCAGCGCGGAGTATCTCCAGGGCGGAGATACTCCAGCGCGGAGTTTCTCCAACACGGAGTTTCTCCAGCGCGGAGATTCTCCAGCGTGGGGTTTCTCCAGCGCGAAATCTCTCCAGCACGGAGTTTCTCCAGCACAGAGTTTCTCCAACACGGAGTTTCTCGTACACGGAGTTTCTCCAACGCGGAGTTTCTCCAGCGCGGAGTTTCTCCAGCACGGAGTTTCTCCAACACGAATTTTCTCCAGCGCGGAGTTTCTCCAGCACAGAGTTTCTCCAACACGGAGTTTCTTCAACACGGAGTTTCTCCAACGCGGAGTTTCTCCAGCGCTGAATATCTCCAGCGCGTAGTGTATCGAGCCCGGAGTTTCTCCAGCGCGGAGTTTCTGCAACACCGAGTTTCTCCAGCACGGACTTTCTCCAGCACGGACTTTCTCCAGCGCGGACTTTCTCCAGCGCGGAGTTCCTCCAACGCGGAGTTTCTCCAGCACAGATTGTCTCCAACATGGAGTTTCTCAAACACGAACTTTCTCCAGCACGGAGTTTCTCCAGCGCGGAGTTTCTCCAACATGGAGATTCTTCAACACAGTTTCTCCAGCGCTGAGTTTCTCTAGCGTGGAGTTTCTCCAGAGCGGAGTTTATCCAGCGCGGAATTTCTCCAGCGCGGAATTTCTTCAAAGCGAAGTTTCACCAACGCGGTT